>NC_089509.1:110069910-110694910 GCF_036850995.1 Saccopteryx leptura | reverse complement strand
GCGGTAGAGCGTCGGCCTAGCGTGCAGAGGACCCGGGTTCGATTCCCGGCCAGGGCACACAGGAGAAGCGCCCATTTGCTTCTCCACCCCTCCGCCGCGCCTTCCTCTCTGTCTCTCTCTTCCCCTCCTGCAGCCAAGGCTCCATTGGAGCAAAGATGGCCCGGGCGCTGGGGATGGCTCTGTGCCCTCTGCCTCAGGCGCTAGAGTGGCTCTGGTCGCAACATGGCGATGCCCAGGATGGGCAGAGCATCGCCCCCTGGTGGGCAGAGCGTTGCCCCATGGTGGGCGTGCCGGGTGGATCCCGGTCGGGCGCATGCGGGAGTCTGTCTGACTGTCTCTCCCTGTTTCCAGCTTCAGAAAAATGAAAAAAAAAAAAAAAAAAAATCTCTTTCCTTTTAATCTTTCCCTCCCTCCCTCCCTCCCTCCCTCCCTCCCTCCCTCCCTCCCTCCCTCCCTTTTTGTGTTTGTTCTAACGGAGTGTTTCCTGCAGAGATGTGGGCACTGAATAGTTGCTGCATGAGGAACAGCGCCCCCTGCCCTGTGCCCCTTGCCCCCTTTCAGGCCCATCTCAGGAGTCAGAGGGCAGCCATTTCAAAGTGACGAAGGCATTTAGAGAGAAGTGGGTAGGATTTGCGGGTGACAAAGGGTCCTTGACCGAATGCCTGTCCTCCGTTGGCTGTCCGTGGTGCCTGCAGCTGTCCCCCATAACCTGTTTTCTTTGGGCTGAGCACTGGCCTCTGCAAAGACCCCTCCTCTGGCCAATGAAAACGTTTACAGGATGGTGGTAACACACACACACCCCTTGCATGTGCTGACAGGTAGACCTCTGCGTGAACTGTCCTTAAAGGTGCTGCCTCCGGAGGAGACTGACGGGACTCAAGTCCGGGCCCCTAGCGCTTATGAGCTATGTCACCTCAGGCCTCAGCATCCTCACGTGACAGAGGGGGTTATGAGAGCACTTACCTCTAGGGTTGATGCGAGGACTAAGGGGCGGAGGTGCCTGGGGCCCCTGGACCCCTGGAACAGGGCCTAGCTCACTGACCAAGGGCTCCGGAATTTGAGCTCTTACTGCTTTGTGGTGAGTAATTTGATGACGGTGTCTAAAGACCAAGGTGCTGATGGCAAGAGTGTCAGTGGTGGCATGTGGGAGGAGGGGCACGGAGGGGCAGAGGAGCCCCACTAACAGACTTTTCCTACTTCCAGGTTTTGTTCACAGCCAGTTGTGTGCAGGCCAGCAGAGGCATCACGGCCTGGAGCCACGGTGTTGGGCTAGACAGTCCTGTTTGGCAGAAGTCCACAAGGGAAGAGACATATGCTTTGTTTAGCCCTTAGAATACTGGCTTATGGAGTGTGTTAGTCCTTCAAAAACTGATGGCTATGTATTATTATTATTATTATTTGTATTTTTCTGAAGTTAGAAGCAGGGAGGCAGTCAGACAGACTCTCACATACGCCTGACTGGGACCCACCCGGCATGCCCACCAGAGGGAGATGCTCTGCCCATCTAGGGTGTTGCTTTGCTGCAACCGGAGCCATTCCAGCACCTGGGCCAACTTTGCTTCCATGGAGCCTTGGCTGCAGGAGGAGAAGAGAGAGATAGAGAGAAAGGAGAGGGGGAAGGGTGGAGAAGCAGATGGGTGTTTCTCCTGTGTGTCCTGACCGGGAATCAAACCCAGGACTTCCACATGCCAGGCTGACACTTTACTGCTGAGCCAACCGGCCAGGGCCAGCTATATATGATATTTTTAAACATGTAGTTTTTATTTTTTATTTTATTTTATTTTTTTTGGGGGGGGGGTTTGAAGCTGGAAACAGGGAGAGACAGTCAGACAGACTCCCGCATGCGCCCGACCAGGATCCACCCGGCATGCCCACCAGGGGCGACGCTCTGCCCACCAGGGGGCGATGCTCTGCCCCTCCAGGGCATCGCTCTGCTGCAACCAGAGCCACTCTAGCGCCTGGGGCAGAGGCCAAGGAGCCATTCCCAGCGCCCGGGCCATCTTTGCTCCAATGGAGCCTTGGCTGCAGGAGGGGAAGAGAGAGACAGAGAGGAAGGAGGGGGGATGGTGGAGAAGCAAATGGGCACTTCTCCTATGTGCCCTGGCCGGCAATCGAACCCGGGTCCCCCGCGCGCCAGGCCGACGCTCTACCGCTGAGCCAACCGGCCAGGGCCTAAACATGTAGTTTTTAGATAAAAATCTTAATTTCTTTCCTTTTAAGAAAAATTGGAAGAAATTAACAATAGGCTGCAGTTGAGTGCCTGGTGGCCCCTTTCAATGTGCCCTCCGGTTTACCGCAGTCCCCACCACTCTCTATCGTCCCCTACACTGAGGCCAAGGCTGTTCAATTAGTCCCCACTTAATGTCGTCATTAAGTGCTTGGAACTGCAGTGAAATGATGTAGGCTATTTGACAGAAATTTTGCCACAGACTAACTGATACAAACAAGACTTAAGTTCCTATGACATCTCATCAACATTATAATGAAATGACCTTGAATGAAACGACATTATTTGGGGACCTGCTGTACTCTTTTTTTTTTTATTTTTTTTATTGCACTTCTACCTTTAAGAAGATTGTGAAATAGTGTCTACAGCCTCAACTTGATCAAAAGTGGGGGTGTGAGAAATGGACTGAGAAGGGTGGTGTCTCTCAAGAAAAGAAATGAGAAAGAGCTTATTTGTTTACGGAAGAAGAGAGTGTCGCGTGTTCAGTGCGGCCGCTGCATTCCTCCTAGTTACCTGCTGGCGCCCCGGAGGGTGCCGAGTTTTCAATTCCTGGATAACACCAGAACTGGCTAGAGCTGGGCAACTAAAACGGAACAGCGAGAAATGCCAGCTTTGATGTGGTTTTGTCTTACGTTATATGAACAGAGTTTGGTTTTGAAAGTCTCCCTCCAAGCTCATGTAAACCACATCACGACATCCAGTAGTTTGATACTCTCTCCCGTCAGCCAGTGAGTTGACCCTTTTGTACTTGCACAAACGCTTGTTTGCGACCCGTCTGTACCTGGGATTCCTTTCATGCCATGTAACCCTGGCAGTCCTGGGGGACCCGGAGGCCCAGGGACATAAGGACAGTCTGTGCACGGGAGGCCTGGTTCCCCTGCAAAGAGAGCATGCCTGCGTTACTCACATCAAGTCCGCAGGAAGGACAGATACTTTCCGATTGCACAACCAGTTCTTACACTGAACATTTTTTCATGTAGTGAAAATCATTTAGGACATTTCACATATTAATAACGGATTAGTCACCCATTACATCTGCTTACTTTATCCATCTGAGCTTCTAGTTGTTCTGAGACAGAAACTGCCGAGTTTAGTGTAAAATGGCTACTATAATATTTCCGTGTTTCTCTGAGTTCCGGATAAACTCACATTCTAGGAATAGCCAATGATTTATTGTATGGGTGCTATATAAGTGAATGATTTACAGATAAATAAATACCTCAAGCTAATTCTTTTGGAAAAGAAGCCGTCACCTGACCTGTGGGGGCGCAGTGGATAAAGCATCAACCTGAAACACTAAGGTTGCCAGTTCAAAACTCTGGGCTTGCCTGATCAAGGCACATATGGGAGTTAATGTTTCCTGCTCCTCCCCACCCTCTTCTCTTTCTCTCCTCTCTAAACTGAATAAATAAAACCTTAAAAAAAAAAAGAAAGAAAGAAGCCGTCTCTGACTGCTGTTTGGGATCATTGTTGTCTCAGGAGGGGGTGGAAATCAGATCACAGTCAGTGGTGAGAATGGCTTATTCTAACAGAACAACATCGTCCACGGGAACTGACCTTTGCGCCCATCAACACCTGGGACTCCTGGCGGCCCCACGTGGCCTGGACGCCCGCGCTCCCCAGGTATACCTTTGCGAAAGATGATGCCACCTACAAAAAGAGAGCATCAAAGCCAGCTTTTTATTTGATAGATATGTAAATTCCAAACTGCCCTCTTGATGTTCCGCTTATCTGTCAGACCTCACCCTTACTGGACTATCGCCCCTGAGACAGAGGAATTCCAAAAAGCTGAGAAGCCGCCCCAAGGAGGGGCTCCGAACATACCAGAATTTTTGATTCAACACCCACATGCTCCAAGCCCCCAAGGAGGAGCATTCTGGACATACCAGGACTTTTGCCTCAGTATCCCCTCAGGCTCTCCCAGACACTATATAACTCGCCCCTAGTCTGTAACCGGCGCTCTTCTCCCCCAGGAGAAGTGCCCGGCAGGGTTCCTTTCTTCTTTTCAATAAAGCCTGTTACTCTGGTCTTTCGGACTCCCATGGATTCCAACATTATTGAAGTGTTTTCTTTTTTAATTATCAAGTGTTTTGGTAATATGCATTATTTTAGATGCATTTTCCCTTCCTTGTTTTGGAAGCCGAGTCCTTTGAAGGTTAGCTGCAGCTGAAGAGGTGGAGAGTGTGGACCAGGGTTCCCTCTACGTTGCCTACATGCGATATTTTTAGATACTGAGGAGATGGTTCTTTAAAAACTCATTATATGGTGTTTGTCATCACACATGCAACCCATATCATGTTACTATGGTATTTCCAATTAACCCAAGGCTATCCCTTCGGCATTTTTAGGCAAAGGGTCAAATCTCATTCTTCCGTATAGGTTGAATTCAGTGAATGCAGCTCCCTAATATATTACATACTGAGGGGGGAAATTCTGACTCCGATGTCAGTCATCTGTTTCTTCCGCATTGCTCGTTCTCATCAACTGAGTTTGTCAGCGTTAAAGCAGCTCTGCGAGAAACTTGTCCGGAGAAAGCTCCTCCGGGTCTTCCACAGAGGATCTGCGGCCACACTGCTACAATGAATAGCGACTTCTCTTAAACTCTTGTGTCTTATCACCTAGTTTCTGCTCTTGCCATAAGTTTCAAATACCGGTTGAAGGCAATGCTGAAGAAACCAAGTATTTAAAAACAGTACCTCCAGCTGCCCCAAATTCATCGCAACGAGGTAACAGTGGAAAATTTTAATTTAGATGGAACCCGGTGTGTGTTCCAGTATGTCCACTCGACTGTGAAAAGAATGCCCACTTTGCCACCCAGGTTTCTGTGTGTTTCAGAGGACTGGATAGTTACCTTTTAAACAGTGAAATCTGATGGCAGTTTTGTTGTTAATGTAGACTTCTCTGTATACATTGATACATTTGTATATACTTACACATGTTCATTCTCATTTCATACTGAAGTCAACAAATATTTGAGTACTGGCAGTGTTCCAGTGCCCTTTGCTACCTGTTCCAGCCCTCTCTATGCTACATGACGGGGCTTAAAACAGCAAACAAGACGCAGTCCCTGGTCTCAAGGGGCTTTGATTCTCGTAGGAAACTGGCAGAGACAAGGCAATGCAACAAATTCTATAATCGGCGAAGCGGGACTGTTACAGAGGTGCACTCAGTGAAAACTTTCTGCTGCGCTTGAATTTGAAGTAGCAACTGGACAGACAGACAGGTGTTACTTCGACAAAAGAAGATTGGAAGCCAGGGCAGTTCTACAAAGGGGGCTTGGGGGTGGGGAATAGAACCTGGGGTCCAGGTCCTGACTTTAGCACTCATTGGGTACAAGAACGGTGCACATGAGGCTTGTTAACCAACAAAATGAGGACATAACCCACTTCTTGAGAAAGACACGGAACACTAGAAGTTCTTAAAATTCCCTGACATGTAGTAGAGTTTTATTTTAGTTTTGTTTTCCATATGGGTCTTCACCATAGCTTGGCCAATTTGTTCTTGGATATTATATCTTTTTATTAATGGGATAATTCCTTAAATTGTTATTGGCTTAAATAAATGCTTTTAATTTTTTAAAAGCATTGTTCATATAACTAGACATGTGACTGAATTACCTTAGTGATACTAAGAGCTTCCAGACTGTTCTTATGGACTTTCTAGGTTTGTAATCATATTGTCTATAAATTTTAAAAAAAGAAAAAAAGTCTCTTTTCTTAAAAAAAAAAAAGAATCCCTGACACTCAGAAGATTCTTACGGCTACTAAGAGAGTTGAGTATAAATCACAAGATCTCCCAGTCACCTTCCAGGAAAGGTATTTAGAATACAAAGAGTGGCCTATACTTTCAGAAGTTCTATGTCCCTATCAGGCAACCTAGAATGCTAGGTGGAACTCAGGGAGACGGACAGGGAAGGCTATCTGCATCGGAAGCTCCATGTACCACTTCAAACCCTGCGGGTGCAGCTCTGGGCTCTCTGATCCACACCGCCTGGCGGCCTCGTGCCCGTACTGCACACCTCTACCAAGCCTCCTGCCCTGGGATTCCCGGCTGATGCCAATGCGTGGGCTGCCCCAGAACCAGGCAAACAGCCCGGAGGTTCATGGGGGGGCGGTCAGTCAAGTCCCGTGGGAAGCATATCTTTGACCCACAAGAAAGAGGAGCTGGTGGATAAATCCTCCCTTCTTCTTCCCCGGGGACAGGTTATCCTGAGACAAAGTTACACAGCTCCTTGGAAGACAGTCTCCAGGGACTGGACCAGAAGCTGCTCTTGGCCTAGGACAGCTTGGTCATCGTCACTCCTTCCCTGCCTCCCGACCTGGCCCCTGCTGCCTCCGGGGACTCGGGGTAACGCTTTGCTGCACTTGCAGAGCGGCCATCCCACCACAGCTGCCGTCACCGGTGGCTGATGAACTGAATGGAATGATAAGTGAAAGGCATGATCCCTCCTCAGATCCGCACAGGCTGATGGCCAAGCTCCAAGTAAGGTCCACTGACTTGCAGATATCTGTCACTGGGCAATCAATGTACACCGCGTGGGGCCCATTAGTTGTCTTTACCTGGTGGCCCTGGGAGTCCTGGTGGCCCGGGGGGGCCTGGTGAACCAGGACAACCCAGGGACCCGGGAGGCCCCACTGCATTCTTCCCTGGGGGTCCTTGCTCCCCTTTGCGTCCTTTCCTGCCTGGCGGTCCCGGGGCTCCTCGCAGCCCTGCCTTTGATGACCCTTGGAGAAAAACAATCATTTTATTATAGTTTAAACCTTTTCCCAATTAACATATGAACATTTTTCAACTGCACAATGTAATGTATCCTGATTAACAAATGGCACACAATTGGAAGGTATAGAAAGCATGTAACAGAAAAAGGTGAACAATTTCTTTTCTTTGTCTGTGACCTTGCACACAGTACAGCAGAGCTCAGAACACTTCATCCCCCACAAGATAATTTATGTCATTTGTTACGAGAGACTGCAACAGAGGTGGGGATGCATGGTGGTCTTTTTATTTGAAAGGACTTCATGAGAAATCCTTCAATATATGCTATTTTGTGGACCTTTTTTTTTTAGTAGAGACTCTAGGATGCCTACTTTGCAGTGTCTCAAGGAAGAGAGAAAGTTGTAATTGGACTTTATTCCAGCTGATTGTCTTGGATATAAGAAGGCGTTGGGGGGGGAGGAGGCCCCTCCCAGAAGAGAAGCCACGCCCACTGGTACAAAACCCATTCTATCTGTCCCTCCGAAGGTGATGAGGATGTGAGGAGGGAGCAGTCTTGAATTTCCGCCTCAAGAACAGTTTAATTGTCAAGAAGAGAGACTTCGCCATCACGGGGCTGAGAAAGCAGCAAGTGTGATATCTGATTATTGAACAGGATGATGCTGGCATAAAGGTAAATGCCTTTGACAAACACTGTTTTAGAGCTTTGTGAATTTTCACTCACTGGCTTCTTGAAAGAGTATCCATTACTTAGGGGCTTGGCAAGGGGGAAAGAAGTCTTCTGCAACCTTTTTGGCCCAACCTCTAAAATATCCTTTTGCCCAATTGTAACGTCAAGGGATACCCA
This sequence comes from Saccopteryx leptura, assembly GCF_036850995.1. Classification (NCBI taxonomy): domain Eukaryota; kingdom Metazoa; phylum Chordata; class Mammalia; order Chiroptera; family Emballonuridae; genus Saccopteryx; species Saccopteryx leptura. The sequence goes on along the minus strand of NC_089509.1, from coordinate 110,687,123 downwards.
CTGTCAACACTCTGATGTTTAATTTTTCATGCATATGCAAGCACATGTAATATTTATCCATTCATCTGTTTTCACAATGGGATTACAATATACACATCGTTCTGCAATCAGCTTAATTGTAATTCATTTCCTAAATTATGCAATGGTTCAAATACACATGGTATAGGGAAGAACACAATGAATGGCAGGGCTTATCCAAGGTGGGCTCTTTTCCCTCAGTTTCCCTTCCTTTCAGAATGACCCAGTCCAGCATTACAGTGACAACGGAGGCCTCTGTGGCCACACCCTGGACTCTCTTCTTCCTTTCTCAAGAGGCAGCCAGGCGAATGACTCGTGGGTGGTTCTATACTTGACCGAATTGTCTACATAGCCATAAACCATATATTGTAAAATTTAAGATGTCACATAAGAAGTACGGTCTATGAATTCTTATGCAACCTAAAAACTGTCGTTTTAAACCAACCTAACTACCATCAAACTATTGTTCCCTAGCTCTGTCTTCTGAGTTTCAAGGTTCTGCTCACACACCCACATTGCTGGCTGACACTTAGTTACCCTGGGTCTATATCACTGTGTCCCTTTTCCACTGGAGGTGACAGAGTTCCCAAGGAAGACTTGGCAAGCTCTTCTATACCAATGAATGAAAGATCTGTCTTACGTAAGTAATGCAAACTTACTAGAGAGCAGTGTATTTTGCTTTGTAATAGCATTTCTATTGACACCCGGAGAAACACATACATACCAGGCCTTCCGGGATCGCCAGGGGGACCGCTGGGACCTGCGGGCATAGAGCAGTAATTAATGGCTTACAGAGGTTAAATACTCCCCTCTTCCCATTTTTGAGATCTTGGGTGACATATATAAAAAACAGTGGATAATAAATATTTTTTCCTACTTTTTCTCCATTTTCATATAGATAAACATTAGAAAACTTGACTTATTTAGATAAACTGCAGAGAAGAAACAAAACTCAGATGTCTAATACTCAAAATCGAGTCATGCTGCCTTAACATTTCCAAATAACTCAGCAGGAATTCATGAAGAGCCCGCTCTGTGTTTGTGCTTTGCTGGATGGTCCAGATACAAGCAAATCCAACAGCTCAAATTGCCAAGGATCTGCAGGGTGGCCGGGTGGCCTGTCTCAGATTGCTTCTAGCTCTAACATTGCTTTAAAAAAAATCTATATTAAAAAAAAATCTATATTTATAGCTATATGTATCTGTCCATTTATTTAAATATACTTGGAATTTTTCCTCTAAGTAATAATCTCCTTTGAAATATATATATTTTTTAAGTGAGAGGAGGGAGATAGTGGTGAGACAGACACCCACATGTGCCCTGACCGGGATCCATCCGGCAACTCCCATCTAGGGCCAATGCTTGAATCAACTGAGCTATCCTCAGCACCTCTGGCCAACACTCAGACCAACTGAGCTAAACTCAGTGCCCAAGGCCACATTCAGACCAATGAAGTCTATGGCTGCAGGAGGGGAAAGAGAGATAAGGGGGAGAGGAAAGGGAAGAGAAGTAAGTGGTCGCTTCTCATGTGTGCCCTGACCTAGGATTGAATTGGGATGTCTGTACTTTGGGTTGATGCTCTATCCACTGAGCAAACTGACCAATGCTGAAATCTTGTTGATATCAATAATTTGCCTAGATGAATGGTTCTTAATCCTGCTGCACATTAGAATAATCTGAGGAGTTTCACAGTCTGCTAGGGTTCAGAGCCCTTCACCTGACCATTAAATCAGAATCACAAAGATGGGATCCTAATGTGGTCATTCTTTAAGAAGTTCTGGGGGCTCTGGCATGCACCCAGCCAGAGATGAGAGCTGATCGCCTAGATATTCAATCTATCAAAAGGGATAGAATAGAAATAAGTGTGTCTTTTATTCATGGTGACAGGAGTCAGGAAAACGGCTTCTGTCACCCTTTGTCACCATTTGTGTGGATTGGCTCAAACTCTAGCTATTCTGGTCTCTGGCAACCCCACTGGGATCCCAGACCCCTCACACTCCTTCACCCTGCCCTCTGACCAGGTCAATGTCTGCTAGCCAGATGTGAACTTCCTGGTTTCCTACAGAGAGATACTTTTATTACCTTCTATGGTATCTTTCATACACAAGTTTCATATAAAATTTTCAAGTGAAATTTTGTATGAAATGTCACACGGAGTTTTGTATGAAAACATAAAAATGAGGAGACTCCAAAAAATACCACCATCCATGAAGGCTAGGAGACTTCCCTTCTCCCCCTGAAAATTCTAGGTTTCTAAGCCCGTGTTGTGTTACTTTGAAAGAACGACAACGGAAAAGATCAGCGAATGCTTTAGGAAGAAGTTTATTCTCACCTGGTGGGCCATGAGCTCCTTTGGGCCCTGGTGGGCCTGGGATTCCCTCATCTCCCTTAGCCTGGTATGCATCATAATATTCTGTCTTAAAGGAAAAACAATACAGAAAGAGAAAGAATAGCTATTTATGAACATTCACCAAATGCAATTACTTCCATTTCCTTCTTTTGGGCCAGAACAATGCTTTCCTTATTTTTCTCAATCATAGGCTTATGTGTTAGCAGAAATATGGTAGTTATGTGTGTAGGATGGATAAATATAAAAATAAAAGTTGGTGTTGCTGGTATGGCATCATATATTTCATGAGATTTTAAATAGAAACATACTTGATGATGTGACTCAGCACACACGCTAACATGGATATATACCCACATGTGCATACAGACATATCTGTGTATGTGTGACTATGGCACAGAAATGAAAGTTTCACAAAGTAGTGATTCATCTTATGACATATGATCAACTCTGATATTTTTTTATTCTGTTCCATTTCACTTTTTAAGAAGGCTTGTCCTGATGCACTGAATTTATTTTAGAGTATGCTGACATCTACATATCAAAAAAATACTCTATTGTTTCTTTAAACTTCAGGACACCGTTGAACTACAATAATTGAGAACGTCTGTTTCTGACATGCTCCATGGACTTACTTCTGGTCTCTTTAACCATCTACTTCCTAAGCAGAACCTTCTCTGAAGTTAGTAGATACTGCAAGAGCTATATAGAATTGAGCATACAACACACACACAATAAGCTAAGAATGCTTAGAATTCCTCTAAAGTGCAGCTGAAAAGTAGATTTCACTTAGAAGTAATACATATAGCATGAAGAAAAAAAGGTAAAAATATAAAAGTTTTAAAAATATTTGTTCTGTTTTTTCATATTTTTTATAGGGCCAATTACTTTTTTGACTTGCTTAAAGATGAGTCAGCAAGAGCTTTGTGGTTAAGGAGCAAGTATAAAGTCACAAAGGACAGAGTTCTTAGTAACAACAATAATAAGGATGCAGTAATCTCCATCATACACTCCACCTGACCCTTGTGCACCTGCTGAGTGCTGGCTGAATGCTTTCACAAGATCATCCCCTTCATCATCTCAGCAACTCCATGGAAGTATTTTGGGACTGCTCACATTTGAATCATTTGCTTGTAATGTAAAGGTACAGTTTTTCCAGATCCTTCCTTCAATTACCGAGTTACATGACTTGGCCTGAAGGGTCTGAGAATTGCATTTGTCACAAGACACCCTGCACCCCATGACTCTCATCCCACCCAGACTGCTCTGTCAGACCGACAGTCAGACAATGGCTGCCCTGCCTAGCTCCTGGCAGGTGAGGACTGCTGTCTTTTGAGATAGGAGAGGGACAGACACCAGAACTCAGAGCCTGGGTCCCTTTTATTCCTCTCCGTAAGCTACAGCGTCAGAATGTGGAATGGGGCCACCCTGCAGTCAGGGGCTGAAGCCATCAAACCCGTGTCCTTGTTGGAGTGGGGAGACCCCTCGCTGAGATGGAGCTTGGGCCGGGGTCACTGGTGTTTGCTGGCCCTGCAATAAACCCATGGTTGGGCTGCAACTGTCTGAAGGTGCCGGAGTTGTTATAACCAGCCAGAGGAGGTGAGGCTGGCTCCCTCACCCCTGGGTGGCCCGCTGTCCTCCTATTCTACTTAGGACACAGGGTCATCTTGGGCCAGGTCTGATGAGACAAAGGTTTTCTTCTTTTCCACAGCCCAGGATGGTCACAACTAGTGCATTCCAAAGACCAAGTAAGATCACACAGAAATATTTGTCTATTATCTAATAGACAAATAATGACAACAGCTATTTTTTTTTTTGCCCTGGTTTGATAAAAAGGTAAATACTATTAACCCCTATCATAATTATTAATGAGAGACTCTGATTCAAAATGTCCTTGACACTTGGAAGGACTTGATCAAACATACACTCACTGTCTTTAATTACACTTACTGGACCACGAAATCCTGGAGGGCCAATGTCTCCTTTCCGCCCCTGCAGTGAAAGACAGGTACAAATTATGAGTACATTCATCAAAAATATTTATGCATTTGGCACATTTGAAGAGCAAAATGCATAGTTAAAATAAATCAATGCTAAAAGTGTAATTATTTCAATGTAATACACAAACTGAGTTATAGTGGAAAAGACATTGATTTCCGGTAATTTTCCTGGAGGGCCATATCTAGGTCAAGAGTCCCATCAACAAGGTCTTGGACAAGTGGCTGTTGTTCTGGTGGCTCTCCAGTTTCCTTGGGGATGTTCACATGCACTGCACACTCCCAAGTTCTCACCAGATTAGAGGATCAAGATCACCAGGCTGTGGGTCGCAGGCCGTTCCCAGAGTCCCAGCTGTAACCAACCCCCTTTCTTACCTACTCAGGAGGGCATTTCAGAATTCTACGGGAAGTGGCATTATTATAGGATAAACCTTGACTTTGCACACAAACCGACATTTGAAAATTATTTGGATGTGTCTGTAACATCTTGTCAGGAAGAAACAACGTGGAATATACCTCACAACAAATTGATGGAGGCCCCTCTGTAGAGAGTAACCCAGCTGGGGGCTCAGGGGGCCACCCAGCCCAGGCTGGACCTCCAGTGTGACCTGACACTTCCTGCGATGGCTGGCCTTTCCCAGCTCCTTCTGCACGGAGAGCTGAAATCTCCCCGCCCCAGCTCCTACTGCAGCAAACAAGTGTAACATCTTTTCCACCAGAGCCCTTCAAGTAACTTTGTAAACTTTAAGTAAACTTGCTACATCTCTCATTTTCTCTTGAATATATAAATACTAAGATATTTAGATGACCTCTGGTTGCAATTTCTTGTACCTGGTTCCAGGGTATGGGGGGGGGGAGGGGGAGGGCAGATCCCAACCGACTGAAACAGGCTGCAGACAGGACACGAGGGAGGGGCTCACCTTGATGCCGTCTTCACCGGGTAACCCAGGGAAGCCCCGGCTGCCCTTGGCTCCCTAAAGGACAGAGCGAAGAGGGTGGGTCAGAAGACACACGAGCCAACTTCTAAACAGTATGAACTCCTTTATGATAAAAACAAATTATACTGTTTAAAAACTATATGCTTTTGGTTAGTTTATAACTGCTTAGTGACTCTCAAAAGTCCTTCTTTGTCTCATAGGACCGACATTTCTACTATCTCGACAGGTAGACCGTGCCTTTACCTCAGTGCCAGGGAACCCAGGGGCTCCGTCTTTGCCAGGTTTACCCTGAAACAAAAACACACAACCTAATAAATATGGACAGCTTTAATAAACACGGAAAACTTAAGTGATCTAGTCATCTGCTCTCAGCCTCAGGCAAGAAATCCTGCCTGGTTGTTAGAAGGGAACCTGTGACAGCTGTTTGGACGGAAAATAACACAACAACGAATAAATAATAAAAGAAGACACTGGGTCTCACATACTCACAACTGTAAACCTCCTTTGCCCCTCCCCCCGCCCCCAGCATTAATCACAGGACACACAAAGATCTCCTCCTGCAGGGACGGCAGAGGCCCGTCCGAATGGGAAATGAGGGAAGAGAGGACATGAAGGACTAAGTTTAAACTGGCGTTGATACTGTCCATTCAAGTCTGGATGGAAAATCAGGGAAGCACGGAGCTGAGAAGTGGACAAGAAAGCCCGGAAAGCGGGAGGTCTCCCGGTCAGCCTGTCCATCTGAAACGCCGGCAGCGCCTGGGCTCCGGCTGCGCCTGTGGTTAAATACATGTATAGAAGCGCGCTACGGTGTCTGGGCAGGACGTTTGGGGGAACTATTATGGCACTGACCCTCCACGACAAATCGAAAATCATAGGGGTTGAATATGTTTTCTTTGAAAAGAAAAATGCTTTTCCCAGTGTATAATTTTGAGAGTTTTAAAAGAATTCCGTGTTTCAATCTTTCTAAAAGACAGCGGGGTGGGAGACGGGGCCTCTGCTGTTCTGTCTCGCCTGCAATCCCAGTTCTTGCCCCCCACGTTCCTGTTCCCTTCGGGGAGCTGTCTCTCCTCTCTGTGTGGTTCTGATGGGGCTGCCAGCCACGGGGGCCCCCTGCCTCACTGGCCGGGCCAACCACGGTACCTCTTCCTCCTGGACACAGTCACTTTTCCCAGAATGAGACACGTGACCCAAGCGGGGCCAATCACAGTGATTCTGTGGGATTTATATACGGACCCAGGGAGACGCTCTCTGTCTCCTTAGTTGCTATTTACTTGAAGCTGTCTGCTGCTGCTACCCCTCGCTCTTTCCCCCCATCCTCCCTGGAAGATCCTCTGGCAAAGGAGCGGAAGAGGAGAACACAGGGACGAGCAGAAGAGAAATGGAGAGGGTCCGGCCCATATTGTTTTTGGCTCTGAAGTCCTTGAAGCCTGTTTTTACCTTGAACTTCTCAGATACTTTAACAAATAAATTCTACTTCCCAAACCTTAAAAAAAAAATCATTTTAAAAATCTAAGCTACTTGAGTTTATACTTGCCACCTAAAGAGTCTTAAATGCTGACTAATACAGGTGGCATTGACACTGAATCTCCCAGCTTACCTGTGGGCCAGGTTCTCCAGGGGCACCTTTATCTGATCCATAAGAGTCTCCAGGTGGTCCCTGTGTTCGTGAGAGTTATGTCAAGTTTTATGAATTATTGATTTTTAGCTTACATTGATTTTTATTCACTTTTCCCTTCTGGTTAGCCTGATACATTTAAAAATGTGAAATTATGGATTTGGCTGGTTGGCTCAGTGGTAGAGTGTTGGCCCAGTGTGTGGAAGTCCTGGGTTTGATTCCTGGTCAGGGCACACAGGAGAATGGCCCATCTGCTTCTCTACCCCTCCCTCTCACTCTCTCTCTCTCTCTCTCTCTTTCTCCCCATCCTGCAGCCATGGCTGGATTGGTTCCAGCACATTGGCCCTAGACGCTGAGGATGGCTCCTTAAAGCCTCCGCTTTAGGAGCTAAAAATAGCTACATTGTGAGCATGGCCCCAGATGGGCAGAGCGTCAGCCCCAGACAGGGGTCACCAGGTGGATCCCAGTCAGGGTGCATGCGGGAGTCTCTCTATCTCCCCTTCTCTCACTTGAAAAAGAAGAAAGAAAAAAAATCATAATTGTTTTGAAAGAAAAAGTGAAATTATGGTCCATCTAAGAGGAAAACCTTATTTATGAGTATTAATTATTTAAAAAACAGATGTGGCCGAGTGGTAGAGAGTGGGCCCAGTGTGTGAAGTCCTGGGTTCGATTCCCTGCCAGGGCACACAGGAGAAGCGCCCATCTGTTTCTCTACCCCTCCCCCTCTCCTTCCTCTCTGTCTCTCTCTTCCCCTCCTTCAGCCAAGGCTCTATTGGAGCAAAGTTGGCCCGGGTGATAAGGATGGCTCTATGGCCTCTGCCTCAAGTGCTAGAATGGCTTCGGTTGCAACAGGGCAAAGCCCCAGAGTGGCAGAGCATCGCCCCTTGGTGGGCATGCCGGGTGGATCCCGGTCGGGTGCATGTGGGAATCTGTCTCTCAGCCTCCCCGCTTCTCACTTCAGAAAAATACAAATAAAATAAAAACAGATGCAAAATACCCCCAGATGTTGAAGATAAATTCTAAGATGGTGACATTGGGTACATGTAAAACAGTGCAAGGAGTTCAGCTAGAAGTGGCCATAAAATAATTCTGGTGCATTCATGACCTCTGTGGCAAACATTAAGATTTAAAGGCAATCATACATCAAAATCTTTACTAAGATTTTAGTTTTAGTTTCAAAGAAGCAGCATGACTCTAAATGACCTACTGAGGGTCCAGGAGGTCCGGCTTCGCCCATGGCTCCTCTGTCTCCCTTCTCCCCCTTCAGGCTCTGCCACAGAAACAATTCAGGGTCGTTACCAGCACATCAGACCGACTGACTGAATGTACTCGGAAAAGTCCTCTGTTTGCTCAGTGCACTGGGTCTACAAGCACTTACATTTCTCTTGTTGACACAACACAGTCTCATTTTTCACAATTTGAATTTTATATCTGTGAACCCACTGAAACAATATACTAACTTTTTTTTTAAAGAAAGTATCTTATTTTTATTAAACTACATTAAACTAATTTAATTCCTGAATCAACTTTCTATAAGCACAATCACATCACTTCTAATGTATTTTACCTTTACTTTTAGTCCACTGCTCACAAAAATAAGAGGATATTTTAAAATGAATATGAAGCAATAAAAAATCCCCTAATTTTTGTGAGCAGTATATATTGAAATTATTTTCTTTGCGATCAGTTATTTTCTGAGTAAATGTTACAATGAAGATTTGATTCATTAATCAAGTTTGCTTTTGCTTTTATCATGTTTTACTGATATTTCTTTGAGCGTGCATCTTGTTTTGAAGATACCATTCTTTTGAAATTCATTTATTACCTCCCCCCTGGGTCACATATTCCAGATTTAGATTTTGTCAAGATGAGGTATGTTTTTCTATCAATTTTCAGGCTGAAGGGTCTGGGCTAAGCTGGCTGAGCACACACACACATAGATATATATATACATATATATACATACACACACATACACATATGTAAGGAAAACGGAAAAGTACAACCCTAACAATGAAATTAATGAGTTACCGTTTTGTTATCTGGGCCGGTGAGCGTCACAATAACAGTCCCTGGTAGTCCAGGGGGTCCTGTTAATCCTTTCACACCCTAAACAGAAATACACTTCAGAATTAAAAACTAAACCACATCACCTTTACTAAATTTGAGAGATCCACTTTTCCCCTTTAGTGCTTACATAAGAAAATAGAGCCAATGGAAGTCTCAGACACAGCAAACGCATTCATTCCCGCGTGGCTTACTTAAGAATAACATGTATAGACTAATTGCTACAGGACTTCGAATACCTTGCCCACAAATAAACCACGGTCTTTAAATTACCCGCTCTCCCTTTTGTCCGATCACGTTATCACCCATGTGGCCCTGTAAGAAATACAAAACCAAATTACTTTTTAAAAAAGGAATATGAACAAATCGTCTAAACTCTTTCAAGTGTCCAATATTTGTAACTGAACTTTATATTTAAAAATCCCCCCCCCAGGGTGACAACTGCTATATTTTATTTTATATTAGAATAACATATTCTTTTCTTAAAATTAGAATCTAGTTGATATATGATATTATGTTTCAGGTGTACAACAGAGTGCTTCTACATTTATATACCTTACAAAATGATCACCCCGATAAGACTAGAAACCATTTGTCACCGTACAGAATTGTCCTGAGATTACTGACCCTGCTCCTTGTGCTGTGCGCTCCATCCCCCGCCTTACTTACTTTATAACCGGAAGTGGGTAGCTCCCGTTCCCCTGTGTCGTTTTCACCCTACTCCCTCCCTCTGGCCACCCTCAGTCTGTGCTCTGGGTCTCTGAGTCTGCTCACGTTTTTTTGGTTTGCTTTGTTCGTGGTCTTGTTCTTTAGAGTCCACGTGTTAAGTGCAATCATCCAGTATTTGTCTTTCTCTGTCTGACTTACTACACAAAGCATAAACCCCTCTAGGTCCAGCCATGCTTTTGCAAATGAAAAGATTTCATTCTTTTTCATCAATCAATACTATTCCATTTTATCTCCTCTTCTTTACCCCCCTTGTCTATCGACGGGCACCTGTACTGTTTTCGGGTCTTGGTTATCGTAAATAATGTTGCAATGAACATGGGATGCATATATTTTTTTTCATTTTTGTGGGGGGTTTTTCCCCTTCTGATAAATGCCCAGAACTGGAGTTGTTGAATCACCTGGTAGTTCTATTTCTGATTCTTTGAGGAATCTCCAAACTGTTTTCCGTAGTGGCTGCACCAGTTTACTCTCCCACCACCAGGGCAGGAGGTCCTCTGTCCACAGCCTCACCAGCATTTGTTATGTGTTGACTTTTGGATCGTAGACATTCGGACAGGTGTAAGGTGATAACTTGTGGTTTTTATTTGTATTTCCCTGACGATTAGTGATATTGAGCATCTTTTCGTATGTCTACTGGCCATCTGTACTAATTTCCTGGCAGGGTTCAACCCTGGGCTCAACATTTTCTTACGTAAATTAACGATAAGGACCAGAATATGCCATCCTGGAACACACTACTTTGGCATCAGGATTATTTTGAGTTGAAGGCAATTTAGGAAGAGCCGATGCAGAATAAGTCTTCTCCCCTCCCCACCTGCCTAAAGACGGTATGAATTCCTCTGGGTGATGGTGTCTCCTCTCCCTTCTCTGGAATCAGGAAGAGGAGACAACTCTTCTCAGAGGAGACAGCACCGACTTAAATCTGCACAAGGAAGCCCACTGAAATAACCCTTACCTTCTCTTAGTTTCCCCCATATATTCACTTTCTATAATTTATTGTCCTTAGAAGCTCAATCCTTTTTCCTTTGAATGGTCATTTCTCTACACATGTATTGCCCTTTGTTAAAATGGTACCCACATTCTCTGGGATTTTCATTTCTGTGAGGCCATCCTAAGCATATGAAATAAACCTTTTCCTCCTGTTAATCTGCCTTGGTCAGTTTAATTTGCAGGGCCCCAGTCACGGAACCTAACAGAGTAGAGGACAAACTTTTTGCCTCCCCGACACCAACCATTGGCCTTTTCAGTGGAAACCCGTGCAGTAGTACCTTGCTTACGGAATGCGTGCACAGTCATCTTTGATTTATGAGCATAAGACCAGATTGGTTTCAGGAAGCAGCCCACTCTCAAAATGTATAGGGTAAAATGTTGGGTGATCAGTAGGATGCTCAGAAATGAGGGACCTCTGAACTAGCAGCCTTTGCCCTTTTTCTGATGAGGAGGAGCTCCTTATGCTTGAATTGAGACTCTTTGCATCAGGGGTCAGGTGACCGAAGTGCAGGGAGAGGTAAGAGGCCCAGGGCTGCCAACCACGCGCCCCTCCCAGCGGGCAATCCTTGCGAGCTCCAGAGACAAGACCCGTGGGGACCCCTGTGTGGAATCAGGGGGGGGGGTTGGCTTTCACATTGATTAGGATGCTCCGGCTAATACAACATACAAACTGTCATTTACCTTAAGTCCTTGAGGCCCCATGATTCCTGGCAAGCCCTAAAAAAACAAACAAACCCAAAATTGATATTTACAATGGGACATGCACCGAGCCAGCAAACGATTTAAAGAATGTTAGCCATCATTCTTTGATTCCTTTGTGGTGTCTATAGCAATGGTGACTTTGTACTCACAAAGAATCCCGGAGGGCCAGGTGGGCCGACAGGTCCGGGAAAACCTGGCAGGCCTGGCAAACCCTTTGAATCAAGAGAGGAGTAAGAGTCAATGTACTGCTCGCCGAAGCACACTGTCCTTTAGTCAAGTGCATCAGCGCATCTGAATAAGCGCTGAGGAGCCCGGAGCCTCCCATGTACAGCTGCAGTGGTTACACCAAGTGCCCCGAGGAGTGAGCGAGTGCACCAGGCCACCAGGACCTTCCCGACGACACTATTTCCAGAAAAATGGCCAGAGAAGTTGCTGTACTTTAGAAAAGTTTTCACAATGTTTTGAAATGTTGCTTCTCTCTCTCTGCTTTGGCCAAGCAGACTCCGACCTTGGGGCACTCCACCTGCAACCCCCTCTGCCTAGAATCTTCTTCCCCAGACGGGGTGTGACTTACCCTCTTCTCCCTTTTCTGATCCCCACCCCTGCATTATTTCTCTCTTTGGTATCTATTACTGTCCAACACACCATACATTTACTAATTTACTTTTTTTTTTTTTTCTTTTTACCTCCCACTAGAATGTAAATTCCACGAAGGTAAGACTATTTTTTAAACTATATTTTTGGCTGATTTGTGCACGGTGGTACCCTGGAGTCTAGAGGACTCCGTGGCACACTGGTGGCGTGTAATAAATTTTGCATGCATAAAGGAATGTCCCGCAGGTCTGTCTACAGCAGCAGCGGCACAATGGAGTTCAGCGCCGACACTCCACGCACATGTCAGGGGTACGTCCACGCCCAGACTGCGACTGCCCTCTCTTCCTGGACTCCCTGCCTCAGCATCTGGCCCCTTCAGTGTTTCCTAAGTAAAAAGCCAAGAGCCGATAAGACACTCTCTTTCCTCACAAGCCTGCGCTGGCTCCTCACGGCATCCTTCCCCGGTTCTGCACTTCCTCATCGGCTGCCGTGGCTCTCTGGGTAGGAGTTCAGCAGCCTTACCTGAAACTGCTTGACTCATTTAGACAACGACCAGTCTCTACCCAGGAATTTCTGCGTCTGTCTACTGCTGAACTAAGTTAACATATTTCTGGTTAATTAACCTGAGAGTTAGTGCCTGTGACTTAGGTCTACCAGAAGATACTTTTGAGTCACCAAGGAAGGTATATAGAGCCCCCCCTCCCCCATAGGGGCGCTTCTTGGTTCCATCCTGGGTCCCCTCAGGCTACACCCACACACAGATCAGAAAGCAAGCGATTCAGGAGGGAAAGACACATTGAAGTAGAACCCTGTTATTTACTATCAGGCAGATTTTACAACAGAGCTGTTATTTAACAATGTTACACTTTTAAATTGTGTTCAGTGTATGATATGAGCCTAGCCTTGGTTTTCACAAATGCAGAGGAAGTGGAACTTTAACTCTGCCTTGACGATTCCACCTCAGATTTAGGAAAGCTTCGGTCTCTGAGACTTAAGAAGAGGCGCAAAGACATAGGTACAAGTCATCGTTTTCCATCTGCTCTGTGTAACTTCTTATCGTAAGAGGAATGTTTCAGAATGAAATGAGATATAAATGTGTATTAAAATGTTCATAGGGGAATGAGAAAGAGATATAGGGGGAAAGAGAGCAGCGAGAGAAAGAGAGAGGAGGAGGAGGCAGTGAGAGAGTCAGACAGACATAGAAAATAAAGTAGAGTAAGGGAGAGGCAGAGAGAATGAGAGAGAGAGAGAGAGAAAGAGAGAGAGAGAGAGAGAGAAAGAGAGAGAGAGAAAAGAAGGTGGACACAGAGAGAAAGACCCACACACAGAGACAGACTGAGAGAGGAGAAAGGGAGGGACTGAGACTGCAGGACTCTTCTCCAAAGAGTGGGTACCTGGCGTCCTGGAGGTCCTGGCACCCCGGGGTCCCCTTTTCCATCACGTTCTATACCTTCGCCTTCAGCCGGAGCGCCCTTAGAAACGAAGTTTATTGAACAGAATCAACGCTATATCTCCAACACCCCTTTATATGCTTAGCCAAGGTCCCGCAGCTTCAAGGATAAAAGTACTTTCCATGTGAATGAGAAAGAATTACGTAACCAACCTGACCAGCTCAGTGACCAAAAGGGACCACAGGGGATGGTCTAAAAACCAGTTTCGAACTGGGCGGGTCATGGTAAGCAGTCGCCTCCCCGGCCTATGGCATCCCTTAGCCAAGGTCAGTCTTCACCTTAAGCAAGCCCCTATTCCCTGTTCTTCTGTGGCTGAGATAATATACCTTTGAAAGGTCAGAGTAATTTTCTCATCTAGACCCCTGAAGGCACAACTGTCAACACCAGCGCAGGAGAACACAGAACCCCTCGTTGTTGGTACCTTGTTCCCCACACACCAACTCTACACCCAGGACAGGTAGACTGTCCTGTTCCCACCAATGAGAACGAAGCACGTGTTTCTCCATTTTGCTTTCTGTCCAATCCTAAAGATCTCCCTGCTTTGCGTTCTCCCGCCTTCGCTCCTTAACCTGACACCGATGGATTCCTTGTGCCTTCCTTACGTCTCCTCCTTTTATTCTAAATTCATAACAGGAACTGCGGCACTGCCTTCTCAGCCGCGTTTGCTCGATCTTCTGAGCGCGTGCTTCTGGGCACGTCCTCAAACGCTGGGCTCGGATAAACTCTTAGAACACACTTCTCCATTGCTCTGCGCGTTCTTTTGTTAACACCAGGGTAAATACTTAGAGAAGTGGTTCAGGATTATGTAGTTATTCCATTTGGAATAACTCAAAGCATTTTTATATTTTCTAGAATTAGCATTTACTGTGGAAGGGCAGAAGACACAAGAAACGGTAAAGCATTTCCCAGAAATACCGGAGTGAGTGGCGATTTCTGATCTGGAGTGTAGGGCCCCAGCCAGGAGGTCAGTCTTTTCCTCCTAGACCCCATTTCTTTAAAAGATGACACAAAACTTGTATTTTTAAAGACGTTATTTATGACACGAGACTGAAGAAGTTGTTCATTAGAAGTCAATATCATGGGTCAGTTATTATGGTTTCATGGATTAATGATGAAATCTCATTTGTAATTATTTCTCTCATTATTTATTAGAAGTCCTTTTCATGTGTACAATTAGATATTTTCAATAACAATACGCCACAAAGGGCTTACCTTTTCTCCTTTGAAACCAGCGGCCCCCTAGGAAAAGACATGGTATATGAACAACTAGGCGCAGGTCAAATAAACCACACCCTGCTGCTCTCCTATCGCCCCTGCTCGATACTCCCCGCTAGCCTTGGAACACGCCCACGTCACTCTCATTTAAACAAAAGCTTCCCTGGACCTCCCTCTCCACCCCAGTTACTGCCCTGTCTCTTCTTGACGTCATCAGCAAACTTCCTGTCCTGTTCATCTCCCATTCATTCTTTAGCCCCACATCTGCCTCTTCCTGCCTCTCTCCCTTGCTAAGGTCCGCCATGACGGTGACATGGCGAAAACATCCGTTCTCGTCTTACTGGACTTCTCAGTGGCTTTAGGCAGCTGACTGCCACGCCCGTCTACTGAAACCATCATTCCTGCGCCACCCTATACCCGCCTCCTGATTTCCTTCTCCACCGGGGCTGCTCCTCCTCTACAAGTTCTTTCTCCTTGACCTAGATGTTACCTGCGGGGCTTTGTAAGTCCTGACCCCTCCTCCGCACTCCTGAGCCACCCCCTCCCAGCTTCTCCTCTGCCTGGTGTGCAGCTCCACGGTAGGCCCTTAAAGCAAAAGAAGTCTCAGAGCGCAAACCTGAACTCATGAGTCACTCGCTCATTCATTCCCCAGCTGTCAGGTTAACGTGTACTAGTGGCTGCCCGGGACATCTCCGTGATGGGTTTCAGTAAGTAGCTATTCTGGGATAAGCTACTTACATTTTATGCTTTTGATGGGGAGTTAGACATGCAAACCTACCCGGACCCCTGGGTAGCCTGGCATCCCCGGAAATCCTGGAAAACCTTGCTCACCCTGGAAGAAAGAACATACGAAGCTTATCCTTCTTCTCAGTTGTTCTAAAACAGCCTGTTGAAGCATTTTCCCTGCTTCTCTCTTTCTACCTTGTGGTGGTAAATCTAGACAAAGTTATCTAAGTTCCTTAGGGCTACTGGGTCATGAGGCTGACGGCCAGAAAACCATTATCTTAATTGAAAACAAGATTCGAATCTATTGTTCCTCAAACTGTGCACAAACGGCAGAGGTCTAACTGTGCCCAAACCGTTTTAATTGCCGTTTTCTTGCAACTTCAGTGATCAGGTCTTTCTCGGCCACTATTCCAAAGAAGAGGACGGAGCAGTCAGGAAACAAACAGGGTGAATGAACTTTGAAAGCTCAGCCCTCCTCTTCCAAAGGCATACTCTGCATTCCGAGCTGGAGTTCCTGATTTATATACACAGTCACAACCTCGGATGACAATAACCAGTTGAACTCCCAGTTATCTTTCTGTGGGCAAGGATGAGAGAACTTCCTCAAGGGACCACCAGAAACCGAGGGACAGGAAGAAATAGAATAGCCAGGTTCCTGGTGCAAACATAACATTTCTGCCCCGAAGACAATGTACCACTGGTTCTGGCTAAACAATATTTCAAGGAAGGTCTGTCCCATCTTATTGTTACGTTATCTTGATTGATTCATCCAGCAAACCATTTACGGATTGTTTCCTATGTAAGAAGCACGTACCTTAGAGCCGTTGCATCCTGGTAAACCCGGAAGGCCATAAGGTCCAGGATAGCCCGGGCTCCCCTGAAAAGAGACAGTTTCAAAAAGGAGACAGAACAACCAGGTGAAAGCCAAAATAAGGGAAAAGAGGAGCTCATTTAGATAGGTATTTATATGTAAATGGTCATTTAAATAATCAAGCAATAAATGTAGTCATTTCAGAGAATAATTTAAAGAAACATCATAGCAAAACAAAAATGAGTTAATTGAAAAATTATCAAGTGAGATAAAGATATTTTAACTAAAACAAAAAGCCTTTCTTTATAACATGAAGTCCCTTAACATGCTGTTGTAAGCTGGGGGAAAGGAAAGGAAAAAGAAGAGGGGAATGTGCACGAAGTAACAATTTTATAATTATATGTTACTAAAATAGTTATTTTCTTCTATTCTGTTCTATATTCTGTCATATCCTATCCTATTCTATTCTATTCTATTCTATTCTACATTCTGTTCTGTCCTATCTTATCCTATTCTATTCTTCTTTGTTTTATTCTATTATTCTATTCAAGTTTGTTCTATTCTATTCTAGTTTGTTCTATTCTATTCTATTCTATTCTAGTTTGTTCTATTCTATTCCATTCCATTTTGTTTCATTTTACTCAAATTTTCAAGAAACACAGTTTGATTTGTATGACCTGCCAATTCACTTGCTAACATATTATGCTAGTCTACTGTGCTATTTATATTATGTAGCAAATTTATCAATACCTATTTCTCTGTGCTATGATTTAACATATTTATTAAAATGAGCTTACCTTTTATTTTTTCAGTTTCACATTGTTCCCCATACTTACCGGAAGTCCAGGAGGACCTGAAAATCCTGGTAATCCAGTTACTCCCTAATGGCAGAAAAGGGGAAGGGTGGCAAGAAAAATACTTTAAAAATGTTCCACTTATAAACAGAAAGTCATTTACCATTCCCATAAACCCATCCTGCAACCATAATTGGGAATGGCTAAAAACTATTTGAAACACACACAAAAACAGGTTTGACAAACTTTTTATAAATCTTACATTTATATAAAATTTAACAAAGAGATAATTACAATTGTTTAGGCCTTTTTTTTGGGGGGGGTAGACTTTACATATATGTTTTGGTTATAGCAGAGCGCTCCAGTGTTTCACGAATACCACTACATGCATATGCGCACAGTAGTGTTAGTACCACATCATCCAGTCACAGAGCACCACTGTGGAGGGTCCTTCATACTGTTTCCATCAGTTAATACTCACCCCACAGTGTCACCCCTATTTTGACTTCTACCATTAGAGATTAATTTGACCTGTTTTTGAACTTCATCTAGAGAAGTACACCATACACAATATACTCCTTTGTGACATCTGTATAACTTCTTCAGTGCAGAGCTGTTTATTTATTTATTTATTTAAAATTCATCAAACAATCAGCATGGATGGGTTGGACTACTAACCCTTACACCTTTGGGGCCAGTGAGTCCTGGAAGTCCCGGCGAGCCCTAGATCCAAGCAGAAAAACAAAAATAAACACCAAGAAAATCATTTGGCATCGAAAAGATTTATAAATGAAAAGTCCTGGTTTTGATAACATGCCAAACAGTTTTGCTTTTGTGTTTATTCTGTTGTTCACATGGCTCAGTTACTTGCTGGTTTCACTGGAGCTAAAATATAAATATAAATATTTATCAGTTAAAGACAAAGAAAATTACATTCAAACACTTGCTACTCAAAGGAAGGGTCTAACATTAGCATCATCTGGGAACTTGTGAGAAAAGTACCCCCATCTCCCAGACCTATTAACTCAGAATCTGCATGGCAACAAGATTCAGTGATGAGTCATGTTCACATTGGTGTCTGAAAAGTTCTGATGTGAAATGTCCACTTTAGCCAGACAGCTGCTGGGGTCTGATAAGAATGAGTGGCAGTCACACCGTGGACGGCCACAGCCGCCAACATTTCTGTGCATGAGAAATGCTTTATTAACCAAATGTGCCTGACAGGCACAGATAAATAAACAGCGAAGCGAGGTCTGCCTGAGCCAGAGATAAGCTTGTTTTGGGCACATTATGAACACAGTTTTGAGGTCCTATTTCTTAGAGAATAATAACCTTAAATGGACACCATTTTAACTAGCCCAACTGGGCGTGGAAGTTCCACTGTCCAACGCCATTTCCACCATTCCTGAGAGTTTCAGTGTGACTTGGGACGTTAGGTTATTTGAGAAAAGGGTTGTTATTACAGTCTTCTGAGGTTGGACTGTCAAGGCCAAAGCAGGCTTTTCCGGGCTGAGATGGCCTTGCTGGCCGTGTGGCCGGGTCCCTTCCCGGAAGGATGCTTTCTGTGTCTGCAGAAGACAGAAGAGTGGCTTGCAGGTTTGACTTCCCCACTGTAAATATTCCCAGGCCAAAAAAAAAAATATATATATATATATATTTAAAAGAAGATGGGAAGTTGATAAATTGGAAGCATCCTTCAGTCAGGGTTTGAGGTTGTCTGCTCTAAATCAAATTCTACATCCAGAAGCTACGCTATAAAATATGGGCCCCGTGACGACATAACGCACAGGTTGTCCGGATTTGCTGTACGGAACCCCATTCCCGTCACGTAGCTTCTGCTGAGCACCGGGCGCTCACAGCTTCCATTTTAATGTATTGGCGGCATCGCTAAAGAAATGCTGAGAGAAACACGTAGCGCGGGGCGTGGAGAACAAAGCCAGAAGGAAGACGCTGGTAGTAAGTTGATCTGCAAATTCATTCCTCCAGCGAGATGGAGGGCTACCTGCAGACACACCTGGGAGGAAGGCCACGGGATGTGTCTGAATTCAGACACTGAATGTCCAGAATCCAATGACTTTTTGAAACGTAGGACCATGAGAAGGACAAATGGAGAAACAGAACGCGTGCATGAACAGGCCAGACAGGAACGGGCCGAGTTCCTGGAAGACAACGGCCTTCGCATGTTCACCTGGCAACTGCAGGCGTGGGTTGAGCTTCCTCGATTATAGAAGTTTGATTCTGGCGTCACATAAAAGCAGGTAGGAACTCTAATTTCCCCCACCTGTGTTGCCTGTGTTACCCAAGACAAATTACTAACGTGTTCTGAGTACTGGTCTCCTCACCAATACAATGGAGATATAATAATGAGGACTGGCTTACGAGCCACCAGAGTCATGGTGTTGGGAACCACTGGGAGGTATAAACGAGGTACAGTCAGGAATACATGGCCCAGTGCCTGGCACAGTCAATTTGCAGTAAGCAGTACCTTTGATGACCATTTCACTATTCTATACAATACTCAGGAAATCTGAAACCACTGGGTGGAGATTGATAATGAGTTCACAGCTCGCAGGAGGGCCGCAGTCAGGGGGGGTGAGCGTGTGAGTGCGTGAGAGCCCAGGCTTACAGCTGGCCAGTGTCCACAGCAGGAAAGAGACATCAGCAAATCTAGTGGTTATGAGTTCTTTAGCAAATCCTCTAGGGCATTGATTTAAACAAAGCCCTTTGTCGGATCACAGACTTTAGGATAAAAACGTGTGATCAGTGTGAAGGCAGGGCAGTCGGCTCAGGTCAGAACCTTAGGGACCCTGATGTTTAAGGGATCAGCTGAGAAAGAGGAGCGCAAGAAAGACAGGAAGAGCAGGAAACATGAAGAGAGTCAGAACAAGAAGGATTGCAGAAACAAAGAAAGACTGGGTCTCAGGGGAAGAGAGTGATGCCCTCCGTGATCTCAGACACAGAGCAGAGGGGTTCGGGCCAGGTAAAGACACAAGGTGTCCACAGGCACTGGCCACCGGGAAGGCCCGGGTGACCTCTGCAGCAGTGTTGTCAGGAGTGAGGACACAGAAGGGAAATTATCACCTGCGGAGGAGTGAAGAGGAGAGGAACTGTAGCCGGCACGCTTAGCTTTTTTTTTTTTTAAAGAGAAGTTTGACAGAAAAAGGAAAGACAGTAAAAATATGGTATTCCTTTGGTTACAGGACCCGAAAGGTCTAGTCTAGAGGAAATTTTATCTTAACACGGGGAAATACTGGTATGATTAAGAACTGAAAGAGAAAATCCAGCATCGAAAGGAAAGTTGGAATGTCCCAAGACAAAGGAGATGGCTCCTGGGACAAGGTTATACTTGTCATCCAGTGAGCAGGATACAGGCTGTTGGGTTGGTTCTGAGTGGAAGGTGGAAAGAACTTATCCCTCTGTGGAGAAGAAAAGACGGGAAGGGGCCGATGCAAGGGCAGAAGCTGGGCAGACGGGGAGAAAGAGGAAGCAGATCGGGGACTGGAAGAGGATAACCATCGTCTGTGATGGTCTCGAATCAGGACGCAAGTGTGAGGGCGAAGAGGGATTTGCCGTGGCCTCTCCAACCCGCTAAGCTGTGGATGTTTCTCCGTGTCCTCAGCAGCCCCGGAGCAGGCACAAAGAAGGTTAGGGTTCCTCCACCTTACAGGCTGACTTACCTTGGGTCCCGGTGGTCCAGGCAAGCCTTCTGGACCTGGGAATCCCTTCTGGCCAGGACAACCAGGAGGTCCAGGGAAACCCTTCTCCCCCTGTTAAAACCAAAACAAGACAGGAAACACACAGGACAAAAACCATTCAACAACCTACACAGCCTTGACCACTGTGCTTTTTATCTTTGTGCCTGGATAACGTTTTGCATGCCTCCCCCCCCCACCTTAGATGTAAACAGAATTAGCCCTCAGCTGTGAGTGCATCAGTAACTGATAAGCTGTCAGCTGCTAGCATTTGTCTGTAAAGCTTGGACCTCCTGGTCCTTGACCTGTAAACACTTTCCCCCACACGGCAGAGCTCCACAGAGCAGGGAGTGAAGGGAAAAGTCAGGAACGCAGGGGACACCCAGTTAGGAAGACCGCGGTCAGTGGAGTGTGCCTCGGGAGAGGGAGAGAGAGAGGGGGCCGGGCACAGGAATGTGTCTGGGAGTGTGCGGAACTGCTCTACAGCTCGACAAGAACAACACTCAGGCTGTGGGTTTTCGTTCCTTCTTGATGACACAGGAATTAGCAATGCAATCTGCTATTTGTGTAGGAGATGAAGGAGGGATAGCAAGGGGTGGCATCGATATCCTGTGTGAGCCAAACAGTTCTTCAGAAAGAGTCAGATGCTATGATGGGGAAGCCCCTAGTGATAAGGGAGCGAAAGGGACTGAGGCCCAAGCAGGGACACGGTTCTGCCAACAAAGAACCTTCCCAGGGACGTGGGTCCTGGGAGTATTCTTTACAAGTCAAGCCCACCAGTTGATTTGGTCAATATAGCTATACAATTGCTAATTAAATTTTAAAAGAAAGAGAGAGAGAGAGAGAGAGAGATCAAACCTGTTTACAGGTCAAGGACCAGGAGGTCCAATAAAAAGATGAATAAAATAATTTGGTAGAATTCTCTCAATACTCAAGTCCCTTCACACATCTTACAATAGCATCCTGCACACAGCAGGGCTCCAACAGTGTGTCTTGAATGTAAGATTGAATCATAGCTTCCCAACATGACTCTGAATATATTGATACTACATTAATAGCTTATGAAAAAAAAAATCCTAAATCAAACTACACACGAAGTTTAAAATAATTTAAAATGAATGTCATAATTACTATTTTATTAGAATATAAATTATATCTAAATTATTTTATCTAAAGAGCTTAAAATATGTTCTTTTGAAAATATGTTTAAGCCATCACCTTTCAATATTAAGTAAGTCATTAGTGTAGCTGTGGAAAGGGTTTTTGTATACAAAGACAAAACTTTAGTTCCGCCTTTCTCTTAATTATCACAAATTGCAAGTTAATGGAGCGAATTAATGAGATTTCACAGCATTCCTTTTTTTTTTTTTCTTGAATTCTGCAATGGAGTCGCCCTTCCCTCTGCTAAATTTTTACCTCAGTGAGATTGCTGGATTCTTCCGCTAGGGGGCGCGCCTGCACCAATGCTGCCGGATTTAAAATTTGCGGGTTTCCAAGTTTATGTCAAAGTGAGTGAATGAGCGAATCAAGCTATTTCCAGTTATTCTCTCGTGTTTAGCAACACTGTAAATAAGGTATACATAAACTTTCTTTTTTGCTAACTTGCTATTTTTTTCTTTACTGGCTAAGAGAATTAAAATACCTGCCAGTGTTTACAAGTTAGCTGAAGCTTCCTGGAAGGTTTCCAGGTTATTGTTTATGTACAATTACTTCAACATTGGATTTGGGGAATGGAAAAACCTACTGCTAATCTTTCCTCTCCTAATAATCGAAGAGTGTGAATTCCTGGACGAGCTCCGTAGAGGAAAGAAGCAGAATAAAGCTCTCATTTTTACCTTCTCCCCTTTGGTCCCGTGGCAGAAGCACTGGCCCTTGTCCTTACAGATGCAGCCCTAGGAGGAGGGAACGAGAAAGGGGTTTGTGTCAAAACAGCTTAATGAGTCCCAACTGACCCGGCAGCAGCCAACAGAATTTTCTCTTCCTGGAGCGCTGAACACTAATATTATTACCTCAGGAGCCGTGTGGGACTATGGCACAGTGTCAACAGCAATCGAGTAGATAGAGCAGGAGCTATTCCATAAGAACTGTCCGATGGGTGTCCATCATTAGTATTGTATTAGCACAGAGCTAATTCTCCAAAGTTGTCTGAACACTAGGTCATCCAAGACACCAATTCCCCCCGCTGGCTTTTTGTTTGTGCTACCTTCTCCCCCTCTCATGCCAACAAGAGAGCCGGGCTTGGTGTCCTCCAAACTTTAGGGATGCTTTTGTCACGGACTGAAAAACAAAAGCTTTCTGAAGACAAGACTGTTCTTGGCTTTTGTTTCCGGAAGCGTGAGGACCTGTTGGGGGCTGTCCCGAGAGCTGAGGGATCTGGAGGAGGCAGCCGGGCCTCAGCAAGGGGAGCCTGAGTCTCGCACTCAAGGTGCCCGGACGCTGGGCAAGGAAGCTAAAAACAAGTGAACACGGGACTAGTGTGCGTTTAGTTGCTTAGATATTAAAATACTTCTTGGAAAAAATTTTAAACTTTCAGAAGAGTTGAATACAGTACAGTGGACCTTACATATCTTCTCATTTAGTTTTACAAACTGTTAACATGTCCCACCACCCCTTCCTTCCTCTTTCTCTAGACACACACGCACACACACACACACACACACACACACACACACACACACTTTTTGCCAAACCATTCCAGAATAGACTGCAGACACCATGTCACTTCACGCCCAGGAGTACTTTTACCTGCACCTTCCTGCCCGAATAAGAGAGTATTCTCGTGCAAGTACCACATCATTCCCAACCCTAAGAAATCACCATCGAGGCAACCACTAACTTCAGGTTACTAGTTTTTAAATAAGGTCTTCAGCCTTATACAAGGTCCCTTGGGAACTTTAGAAAATGAAAAGCTCTTGAATTTTTAGAAAACCTTTCATTTCATACCAGAGGTTTGGTCTCAATCAGTGCTTTCACCTATAATCAATACCCGAGGTCTGGTCTCAGCGACTGTGGTCACCATTCCAAGACTCCTGAGGACGCACCCAGTGGCACCCAGAGGTTGAGTGTGGGGCTCAGAGCCAGCTCCCAGGCTGCGCTTCTATGCCTGGGTTAACAGAACTGCCCCCAGACCGTTCCGGCTTTAATTTTTAGTTAAACCGGCAAGGTGTGGCCTCTCTATACATCTGCACAACCGAAATGACTAGGACTTCGGAGTATGTAACAGATTTACTGACATGTGGATGCACCACCTGACCGAATGATAAAAACGATAGTCCTGGCTGCATAGCTCCGTTGGTTAGAGCCTCTGCCTGATGTGCCCGGTCTGTGGGGTCCATCCCCGGTCAGGGCACATACAGGAATCACCAATGAATGCGTAAGTAAGTGGAACAGTAAGTTGATGTTTCTTTCTCTTCTTCTCTCTCTAAAGTCAATAATAATAAAAATACAAAATCCTACTCAGGGTGTCTGGCAGGCCCTGGACGTCAGTGCGGCCTGTGTGAGCCCACGGGGAGGTGGGCACAGGACCAGAGTGGCCCAGGTGATACTGCAGAGGGCCCGGCGCAGGGCCACGGGAAATAAGGCTTCACTTCAGTGTTTATGGAAATGATGACAGTAGCTTCAGGCTCAAGATAATAATTTCTCTGAGTTAGGCTGTTTTCCCTAAAATAAAAATTTGAACTTGCAAATGTGTTTTAATAATTCAGTAACTCAAATAGGTTATTGAACCAAACAACAGAATGGCCATATTTTCATTTTCCTTCCTTTTGATCCACTCTTTTGGGGCCCATGTGTGAAGCACCATGAATATATTAATGGCATGGGACCCATTAATTACTATTCAAGTGCTAAATTCATTAAAAGCCAGTATGACCACATTAAGAAGGCATAACTAATGGATACTTCTTAAGCAACATTTTTATGATTTTTCCTCTTCAAACAATCAAGTACCCCTTCATTTCCATATACCTTCATGAAATAAATCATTTGTCGCGAACAGAAAGCTCTTAATAATGTTTTTATGGCTTTTCTCCGCCTGCTAACCATGAACGCATCTGGAAGTAACCCAAGGGTACGTGATGTTTTAGCATTTTCGCATGTTAAACCGTTACACTTGTGAAAATCATTCTTTTAACAGCCACATTCATTTTTTTTTTACAACAACCTCACTTAGAATGCAAAATAAACTGTATACACAGTAGAAAATTTGAAAAGGTTTAGAAACCTAGACATCACCGGCTTCAGGCGAGGTCTACGTAGGATCTAGTCCCAGATTTCCGGCTACTGAGCTTTGGACAGATCACTTCATCCTTCCCAGTTACCTCATCTGAAAAGGAAGGTGTTGCGCTCTCCCTCGTGCTGGTTTTGGGAGGAGGGTTTGAGGCGCTGTCACAGGGTCTGCAATGAGTGCCCTGCGTGGGGTCACAGCCTCCACAACAGGGGCCACCCGTCTACTTTTTGCAGCAATATCCTACGTGCTACTACTGTCTGAGCCTTTCTTCAACCCGGCTGGACTAGCCACGATTTTCCCAGATTATTTCCTCCGGAAGTGCGTTGCCTAGCGCCAAAGAACTGGTCCTGATTCTAAGGTCAATGGTAAGTGAGACAGAAATATTTGGGTTAAACTACTGTGCCTTAACTACAGATATGAACAGTATTCCTAGAGTATATTAAATATATTGATATTATTCAATTAACCAAACATCACGTGTCTATGAGTACATCACTATTCATTTGCTTAATAAAATAGTGGTTTGAGACCCCCAACGATATGCGATGCTTATGAATGAAAAGTGCCAATCAAATATATCTTACAAGGACAGCAGGCACTGCCGGGAACGCTGGCTCGTTGTCTCTTGCACTTATCTCTTGGTATCAACTCCTGCCCTGCTCATGGCTGGCCCATGTGTCACCTACATGTTGCCTTCTGTACCAGGTTACTCTGACAGAGAGGTTAAGGGTGGACTTCCTGGGCCTCGATCCTAGCTCATCCCAGTCACCAGTGTGACTGTAAGTGATTCCCAGTGCCTCAGTCTGCACCTCTGTAAAGTGAGGTCAAATGGGTTAACACTGGTAAAGTCCTTAGACAAGTACATAAGATGCTTATACTGAAGTCTGTGAAGGAAGTCAGAATACATAATCCCCAAATATGCCCCAAACACATAAATATGATTTCGAGCTGAAGGTAATTAAGAAGTAAATTGAGGAAAAGCTTCTCCTTTTCTGCCTCAGGGCAGGAAATCAATTCCCCTGTTACAGGAGACAGATCTTGGCCCAGAGAAGGCACCGGAAGAACCTGCCCATGAGCCTTGTTCTGCCCTGTTCCGTCTTTACTACCGACTGGCCACGGCCCGAACCTCTCTGTCCTGTCAGTTCTGCCCACGTTTATCTTTGTCCCTCTTTGTCCCCAAGCTTCCCTCTCTGGCCACCTCTCGAGTCTCCATTCTCTTGTGAAGGCTTCAGGCCCATAGGAAAATTTAACAAAATGTATGTGCTTTTCTCCTGTTAGTCTGACTTTTGTCATTTTAATTTTCAGGCCAGCCAGGGACCCTAAAAGGGCCGAGAAAAACTCTTTCCTCCCCTCACTTCTGTTCTCCTGGGTCACCAATCATGTGGGCTGTAACTAACTTATTGACTTAATATTGCTATTAAATGCTCATGAGTTGAGAACTTTATTGTGTTTACTAGACGGTAAGTAGGAACTGTGTCTTACAATTCTTTATATTGTGAGCACTGGTAGACGGTAAATTATCTTTTTATACCTAAAACTAATAAAAGGTCTAATTATGCACACGCACGTCTTATTGTTCATTAATAGGCCAGGAAATAATTTCCGAATAACTTTGGGCATTTCCTCTCTCTACTCTCAGAACAGCCTGGGCCCAGTGGACGGGCACTCTCCTGCCCTGGGTCCACTCTCTCCTCCCCTAGCCCTGCCCAGCCCTGCCCTGCCCTGCCCTGCCCAGCCTAGACCAGCCCGGGTTAGCATAAGGGGAAGTTGGCAACAGTCAAAGCCAGTTAACACTCTACTGAGCAGGTCTGTTGATTTTGCAGTATAATTATTGACTCTGCCCAGCCAATAGCCAGAGGCAAAAGTTTTTGTGTGTGAAAAGAAGAGCTGACCCAGTGCGGGCAGCGGTGCCAGACGGACCCCACGGGCAGTGCTTCTCAGGGCCCTCCACCCGTGCCCGCCTTCAGCACTGCCCCCGACCCTTGGCAACGTGCCCCGCCCTAAAGCAGGGCGCCCTCTGTGCGCTGCTCTGGGGTGGCCCCTCTTCTCCACGCAGAGCCGCTGTCACCACCCTCGGATATCACAGAAATCTCACTGCAACTGCCACTTCCTATCTTTCAACCCCTGTCCACAGAGCACCGCCCGTCTAGACATCCGAACCAGCCACCCGTTTCTGATTTTCTGGGTGGCAGCGAACGCACGGATCACTGGTGCTGACAAAGGCGGCGGCGGCCAGAGGTCTCTGCGGCGTTTGGGAACAAACAACACGTTAAGGAAGTTTGGCCCATCTTACATAATACAGCGAGGGGTATTTCTAACCCTCAACTCCCGGTCTTTATTTCTTTATTTCCTGCCTTAGAAGATTTGGGGGCCAGGAGGACTGAGACGCCTGCTTCACTCGTGTAAGACCCAGAGACTCCTCAGGATCCCACCATGAGGCCGTAGAGGGGGCGCACTTGGGTGGCAGGAACGCACCAGAATGATGGCGGTCATCAACCCCCTCGGAGCGGTGACTGTCTAAGACACGGCCGGGGCTGTCCGCCTGGGTGTGATCTCTTCTACACCTGCTAGCAGTTCTGGGAGTGGGGACTGTCATTAGACCCATTTTACAGATCAGCAACCTGGGGTTTCCACAGGCTCAGGCTCGGGGCAGGAAGGGACGCAACGCGGCGGGGGGAGGGGGGATCTGAACCCGGGCCGTTTGCCCAGAGCCACATTCTCACCCGCCCTGCTGTATTTTGTCACTGACTGGCTCTGTGGGCCACCGAGGCGTCAGGGGCCTCCCTCTGTCACTGTGCCCCCGATGATATGCTGTCGAGTCTCAGAGATAAAGATGGCCCTGTCGTTATGAAATCAGCGGGGTAAGCCAAGAGCCCCCACACTGTTTTATCCTCTGTCTGTGAGCGAGGGAGGGAATTTTGTAACAAGAACTTTTTACAAAAGCTTTTGTTCGAAGTCTTCAACAGTGCAGGTATTTTATTATTTTTTTAGTATTTTATTTTTATTTTTTACTGTCTATTTTACTTCACTAAAAATGAACAATGGGAAATAAATTTCACCCAGAACACTAAAAATGAAAGTTCATCTCAAATGCAGAAAAATTTCCTCTTACTTTACCTTTCAAGTCCTACAATTTATTATTTTCTCAAACTAAGTTCATCCGAAGCAATGTTTTCCTCCAGTTTGGAAAACTACCAATTTAGAATTGACTTCCTGGTAGAAAAAAAGTACAGTAAGAATAAACAGAGGAAAATTTTAAAGAAAATGATTCAGGCAGCTGATGGAAAAAAGTCCTTAGGCTGGCAATTCTTTGCAGACAAAGGTGCACCCTGGAGGTTGTCTGAGGTCCCACAGGCTCCACACTCCTTTGTGGTTATAAATCAGAGAGTACGCAGACTGCAGGGCCCTTATACTACCTTATACTGATTCCGAGGTTCTCCAGATTTTATCTGGAGCCCAGAACGTCTTCTTTTCCCTTACACCAGGAGTCGGGAAACTTTTTAGCTGAGAGAGCCATGAACGCCACATATTTTAAAATGTAATTCCGTGAGAGCAATACAACGACCTGTGTACCTTACGCATTATCCAATAAAAATTTGGAGTTGTCCCGGAGGACAGCTGTGATTGGCTTCAGCTACCTGCAACCATGAATATGAGCGGTAGGAAATGAATGGATTGTAATACATGAGAATGTTTTATATTTTTAACGTTATTTTTTTTTTATTAAAGATTTGTCAGTGAGCCAGATGCAGCCACCAAAAGAGCCACATCTGGCTCGCGAGCCATAGGTTCCTGACCCCTGTCTTACGCGCATGAGCTGACTGCAGTTGGGAGAGACAGCACAGATCTATTATAAAAGCACAGGCCACGCTGCCTGTCAGCTCTCCTGCTCAGAGCTCTGCAGACCGGACAGCCAGGGCCCAGTAACCGGGGACTTCTGTGGCGGGGCCGTCGCCTTAGCAAAGAAGAACACTGATGGCTGACTTGGACTCGAAGTTCTGTGGCGGGGCCGTCGCCTTAGCAAAGAAGAACACTGATGGCTGACTTGGACTCTGGCTCGGGTCCTGGCTGGCGCTGGTCACCACCATGGAACTGCCTTCTGGCTGGCGCTGGTCACCACCATGGAACTGCCTTCTCCCTAGAAGTGGAGCGCAGTGGATGCTGTGCAATTCGTACTGATCGGGGCTGACCCTATGCCAGGGAATCACGAATAAAACTCTCTATAAAGGATAAGAAGGCAATCTGATACCCTGAATTTGCTGTTAATAAAAGTCTATTATATAAATGTCTGGGAGTCTTTTGTTGCATTTGTGGTGATTGACACACTTCTTGGCTGACACCAGCTCAAATCAGATTGTGATTAAGACAAACCTCCCTCTACGGTTTCATGGAAATGGAAGTTCCCACTTTTAGGACCTATCGATGACCTGGAGCCCAGCTGCAGAGAGTGGGGCGGAGGGCCCAGAATCTGCCTTTGAACCAAGCAGCTCAGAGGCTGGGATGCCCCTTGGTATAGCAAGCATTAACCAGGAGCTAAAACTCATCTAGGAGACTCTAATGCTAACCTCTGTGGTATTTATGAAATAAGAAAACAGAACTAACTTTTTAAAATAGAAGATAGTTGGGATTCATTATCAATCCTACATAAATTCCCCATTGTGTCACTTTCTTGATTAAAATCACTTGTTCATTCTCCCCTGGCCAGCAGTGTCAAGTCTAGACTCA
The DNA here is from genome assembly GCF_036850995.1 of Saccopteryx leptura. NCBI lineage: Eukaryota > Metazoa > Chordata > Mammalia > Chiroptera > Emballonuridae > Saccopteryx > Saccopteryx leptura. The sequence goes on along the minus strand of NC_089509.1, from coordinate 110,657,484 downwards.
TTGGCCTGATGTAAGAGGCTTCCTGTGTTTTGGTCCCTACTATTCACCGGCCTCAGAGGCCCTGGCCACCCCGAGCTCTCTCGCATTCCTGTGCTTTTCCACACGGCCCTCTGCGGCATGAATGCCCACTTCTCGTTCCTTACTCAGCTTAGCTACGTTCTCCCTACCCTGGAGCAGTTCAGAGGTTACCTCCTCCTGGAAGACCACTTTCCTACGTCCTCCAGGTGGTTAGCTGCTTTCTCATCTGTTTAGTGCACAAGTGCTCTTATAACACCTGTCTAATTGCATTGCAATGATTTGTTTACGCATGCTATTTTCTCCACCACTTGACAAAGCTTCTAGGAGGAAGCCACATTTTACTCATCTCTATGTTCCTAGTAAAGAGAACAGCTTATAGAGGCGGGGTGGGCGGGGCGGGGGGGTGAAGAGGGGCTGTTTCCTTATCTGTGTCACATGACTTACTGGGCCTTTGGGGGTGGCCGTCCATATACATGGAAAGGTATAAATATAAATAGTAACAGAACAAATACCCTTTCATTCACCACCCAGGGGAGGAAATAACACCTTAAAAACACGGCAGAAGTCCCCGATGTTGTCTCTGAGTCTTCAGTTCAATTTGTTCTATAAAATGGCCTCATTCTGGGGAAATGGAGCTAGCTGCACTCTGTCCTGCTCTGGTGCAGGCGGGGAAGAATACTTGTGGAAATGGAAATGTTGGGGAGAGTCAGTCTTCAGCAAGTAGAGGAAATCAGAAGGACAAGCTCCCGAGAAAATGCAGCCCCCCCCCCCCCAAGGAATCTGCAGAAATCGTGAGCAGAAGTTGGACGATTATGCTAATCCATCCCATAGATCTGAGACGGCATTCAAACAATTTCAACTAGTTTTAAACTTCAAAGGACAGGATACTCCCAGATAGCATCGGGGTTACAATTACAAATAGTAGATGCTCAATAAATGTCAACCATAAGAAAAGATAGACGACGTGGTGCGAAAGGCATCAAGTAGGTGGTAGGTGTTATTCATACAGCTATGGAAGCTATATGGCTATCACTAAAGCAACAAAAGGTTAACAATGAAACTGGGCAAATGCCAAGTACAGTACGATGCTTCCTGGCCCTGAGCACAGATCATAGAGACATCAGCACATACATATGAGGATGACAGCTGGAGTGACACGTCATACCCAAGTAGATGGGAGAGAGTAAGCGATGTCTCTGGAAAAACACACACTTGGCTATTTTAGACATTTTGATGATTGATGATTTTTTTTTTTCTCCTCTAGGTAACTAATGCCAAGAAAAAAAACAATCTTAGGAGCAGATAAATGAGAAATCCACTGGTGAATTAACCAGAGTCCTTAGTATTAGACCTGGGGGGGGGGGGCGCAAATCCACCAGCTGGCAGAGCGCATTAGTATAAACAGAACGGACACTAAGAGCAGCGTAACTGTGTGAGCCGGACAGCCGAGGAAGTGGGAAAGGCAAGGAGCAGACAGAAGTAATGGTCAGATGAGTGAGGTCATATGATATTTTTCTTTCTCTGCCTGGCTTATTTCACTCAACATAATAGTTTCCAGGTCCCTCCATATTGTTGCAAAAGGTAATATTTCCTTCTTTTTCTGGCCCCATAGTATTCCATTGTATATATGTACCACTGCTTTTTTTTTTTTTTTTTTGTATTTTTCTGAAGCTGGAAACGGGGAGAGACAGTCAGACAGACTCCCGCATGCGCCCAACCGGGATCCACCCGGCACGCCCACCAGGGGCGACGATCTGCCCACCAGGGGGCGATGCTCTGCCGCGACCAGAGCCACTCTAGCGCCTGGGGCAGAGGCCAAGGAGCCATCCCCAGCGCCCGGGCCATCTTTGCTCCAATGGAGCCTCGGCTGCGGGAGGGGAAGAGAGAGACAGAGAGGAAGGAGGGGGGAGTGGAGAAGCAAATGGGCGCTTCTCCTATGTGCCCTGGCCGGGAATCGAACCCGGGTCCCCTGCACGCCAGGCCGACGCTCTACTGCTAGCCAACCGGCCAGGGCTGTACCACTGCTTTTTAATCCACTCGTCCACTGACAGACACTTGGGCTGTTTCCAGATCTTCGCTATTGTGAACAATGCTGCCATAAACATGGGGGTGCATTTCTTCTTTTCACTTGGTGATATGGTGTCCTTGGGCTATATTCCTAGAATCTATGTAAACACAATTAATTAAATAAAATAAATTTAAAAATAAATAAATAAATAAATAAATAAGAAGAAGTAATGGTCAGAGGACGGCGGTTTCATCCCCTGCTATCTTATTTCAGATCGAAAGATGGGGAAGTCTGCTCAGTGGTGCCGTCTGTTTTGTAAGAATACAAAAGGCCAAGAGGAGTGGCTTTTCTTTTATAAATTCTGTATTCTAGAATCAAAGCTACAAGTTGGCAAAAACAACCAAATGTAGAATGTAAAGCCGGTGAAATTCAGGTCTAAATGTTAAGCGTCTTTTGGAGCTCCCTGAGATGATTTATATTTGCACTCTTGAGTAATATTTGCTTTGCTTCTATCTTAATATTAAAAGCATCTTTTAGCTGTTGCTAAATGGGGCTTGATTATTCGGCTCAGATCAAGAGAGCAGGCACCTAGCTGGCTTGCTTCACTGTTAGTTCGGGAAGGAAGCTATGAAAAGAACAACAGTGCATTTCAATTAGTTTTCTTAAAATAGAGATGTAATCATTATTATGTCTGAATTTTAAAAACACGCAGTGTTTTTACATGACATTTTTTCAAATATGTGATTGCATTTAGAAACCCTAAAAGGGGCTTTAGCTTTTCTAGTAAGTTAGAAATCAAGATAATTATATATATATAATTCATATATATATATGAATTTACATATATCTATATAACTATCTATATATCTACATCAGCTATATCTATAGCTATACCTATCTATCTATAGCTATATCTATCTGTATCTGTATATGACCTGTAACAGTCCTTTAATAAGACTGGCAATCAGGACTAATGAAAGCAGCAGTGTTGTAGGCTGTGCTACAATCATTACACTACGTTGATACTCAGTCAAGTTCAGGTATCTCCAAAGACACTGACTCTGGGAGTTTGCATGTGTATTTTAACAGTGAACGTGAACATCATAGCAGTGCCGAGAGCATCCTCAGCCCTCCAGCAAGTGTGCTCTTGTTTACAGAAATATTCTGCACCATGGGACAAGCAAAGCCAATAATGCCCCAAATGATGTTTAATTTTTAGGCTTCTACATTTTAAAACTTTATCTCCAAAGAGAAACACTTAGGTCTTCTCCGAGAAGATGGTGTCCGGAGTCTGAAGAAGCACATCTTTTCTTGCACAATTATCTCCACTATTGCATTCAGTTGCTGAAACCACAAATTTCATTTCTGAATCTTCGTATGGTAAATAAGCTCTGCTGCTACTGCTAGATACCATATTGATCATTCTCACCATTTACAACTTCCCTGGAAAAATGGAGAAAAACCCCCAAGTTAACAACCATCATGTACTGAGGATACTAAACTTTATTTGTTTTTCTGTCTGATACCAGCTTTTTCTATAGTCCAAGTGTATGAATTGGCACAAATACTCAAATAAAACAGGGCTGTAGCCAAGAAAGAATCGTGGTTAGAATCAAGACAAGCTATTGCAAATACTTAAAACCAGCAAATATGCCTTCAGAATGCACACACCTGCTCCGTGGTAAATAGCACTTTGCAAACTGCTTGCTTAGAAAAAAAGCAAATTGGTTGATGTTAATGCAGAAAGAAAAAGTCACTACACTACACAATTATTAGGAGTCTCATTTGGACCCAGGGTTGCTGGGAAACATACAATATTCTACGAAGTACAGTTTCTAGATAACTGAAGTTTAGGCCTAAAAGTGCCCAAACTTTGCTCATCTGTCATTATATAATACGCTACTCTGCCTTTGGAAATAGGTTATAAGTGGTATAATTCTCTCCCCCCCCCCTTTTTTTTTCTGAAGCTGGAAACGGGGAGAGACAGTCAGACAGATTCCCGCATGCGCCCGACCGGGATCCACCCGGCACGCCCACCAGGGGCGACGCTCTGCCCACCAGGGGGCGATGCTCTGCCCCTCCGGGGCGTCGCTCTGTCGCGACCAGAGCCACTCTAGCGCCTGGGGCAGAGGCCAAGGAGCCATCCCCAGCTCCCGGGCCTTCTTTGCTCCAATGGAGCCTTGGCTGCGGGAGGGGAAGAGAGAGACAGAGAGGAAGGAGGGTGGGGGGTGGAGAAGCAAATGGGCGCTTCTCCTATGTGCCCTGGCCGGGAATCGAACCCTGGTCCCCTGCACGCCAGGCCGACGCTCTACCGCTGAGCCAACCGGCCGGGGCCTAATTCTCCCTTTTTGAACACTGTTTCTGTCATTGTCAACATTCTTGTGCCAGTGATTAAGAAATGTTTGTTGAGTGATGCTATTGTTCGTATAGAGATATTTGCATCTATAGCATTTGATAGCAAAATGGCATATGATTTTAATTGTTAAGTATGCTTTTTATTTTTTTGAGGGAAGCATTTATTGTTGTATTGGCTTCCAACCTTCCTTCTTTCTACTGTTGGTTTCCTGCCCATAGTTGCCTGTACTTCTTCCCACGTTTCTAATTGCTTCATATATATTCTTGATTAAAAATCAAGTAACTAGCCCTGGCCAGTTGGCTCAGTGGTAGAGCATTGGCCCAGCGTGCAGGAGTCCCGGGTTCGATTCCCGGCCAGGGCACACAGAAGAAGCACCCATCTGCTTCTCCACCCCTCCCCCCCTCCTTCCTCTCTATCTCTCTCTTCTCCTCCCGCAGCCAAGGCTCCATTGGAGCAAAGTTGGCCTGGGCACTGAGGAAGGCTCCATGGCCTCCACCTCAGGCACTAGAATGGCTCTGGTTGTAATAGAGCAACACAGCAGATGGGCTGAGCATCGCCCCCTAGTGGGCATGCTGGGTCGATCCTGGTCAGGTGCATGCAGGAGTCTGTCTTTCTGCCTCCTCGCTTCTCACTTCAGAAAAATACAAAAAAATATCAGGCGACTGAAGTTTGGTAGACTTGCTTGTAAATTCAGAATAAAGAGTCTCTGGTAAGGTCTGAAGGCCGCAACTATAATTGAAGTTCAGGAGCTTTGTAGCATTGTCTTGTTTTTTTTATTGTCTAGAAGATAATTGAGATTGCAAGGTATGGGGGGTGTTTATATAAGTAAACGTATTTATATATAAGTAAATATTACAATAAAACATAAACAGTTATATCTTAAACCCCTCCGTATTTTTAAAGAAATATCTAGTTGTAGTAAAACACATATAATGTAAAATTCACCATCTTAACCATTTTTAAGTGCACAGTTCAGTGGTGTTAAGTACATTCACAGTGAATTATTTTCATCTTGCAAAACTGAAGCTCTGTACCCTGACAAGCCCCGCTCTCCTGTGTTGTGATTGTGATGACTCTAGGTATCCCATAGATGTGGACTTACACATTGTTTATCTTTTGTAACTGGTTTATTTCACTTAGCACAATGTCCTCAAGATCCATTCATGCTGTAGCACGTAAACACTCTCTTATTTTTTTTCACAATTACATTTTTAATTTCAAAAGTCACACAAACATCTATCATTGAAATCCAAGGTCCTGAAATACACACTCATACCTATGATGCTAGAAAAACCTGAAGGAGTATAAATCTAACCATGAAACAAACAAGGTTTCATAAGGGGTAAGTTACATACATTATGGCATAGTAATACAGACATATATATTACCTGGAAGAAACAATATAACATTAAGTGAAGAAAAAAGCTTGCTAGACAGTGTGATCATAAATATATATATATGAACCATAGATGCATATGCACAGAAAATCTGAACGTACGAGCACAGACTGGTTAAAAGTGGTCTTCTCTGGATGTAAGATGATGGTGTCTTTCAGATTTGACTTTTTACTTTCTTAAATTAAAATTTTTTGCATACACATTATTTCATAATCAGGAAAAAACAAGAACAACTTTCTTTTTTTTTTAAATAAAAGGAAATGACGACGACAAAGAGTAAATGGTAGACTGTTAACCTATCCTCAAAAATGAAAAATAGTTTGACTAGGCGGTGGCACAGTGGATAGAGCATCGGACTGGAATGCGGAAGACCCAAGTTCAAGACCCCAAGGTCGCCAGCTTGAGCACGAGCTCATCTGGCTTGAGCAAAAAAAAAAAAAAAAAAAAGCTCACCAGCTTGGACCCAAGGTCACTGGCTCAAGCAAGGGGTTACTCGGTCTGCTGAAGGCCCACGGTCAAGGCACATATGAGAAAGCAATCAATGAACAACTAAGGTGTCACAACGAGAAACTGATGATTGATGCTTCTCATCTCTCTCCTTTCCTGTCTGTCTGTCCCTATCTATCCCTCTCTCTGACTCTCTCACTGTCCCTATAAAAAATAAAAATAAAAAAATTTTAAAAATGAAAAATAAAAATTCATTGCTGAGAAAAGTCTATGTGTTAGGTTAGGTTTATATTAATTTCTCATTTCTATCTTATATTCTAAGCCAATTAAACAAACAAACAGTCTAATATAAGTTTCAGACATTCAAGAATGAATCAGCCTGAACACAAATATTTTCAGGTACACTTTTCATTTTTGTGGAGTAGCCCTTCGGTAAGGATGTGATAAGAAAGTTCTCAAAGCAGACACCCAGACTACAGAGTTCTGTGAGTCTCTAAGAAGGCTCTTCAGAATATGGCACACGGGGTAAACGAGAAGGAAGTTAACAATGCCTGTGACCATATTTCAAAGGACTCGGCAGTGTGTCTCAAGTTCTCCACACACACATCTTTGAAATGTTTTTCACTTTACGCGGCCAGTGCCTATAATTCACAATAAACAGGCATTTGAAGAATGGGAAGCCAGTTGTATGTCCAGAGATAGCATTAGTGTTTTTATAGGCTCTGGTTTAAGAAATAAAAATAAAGAAAAAAGGCACAACTATAGTAATCTGGATTAACAGCAAGAAACAAAGAAAAGGTTATGATGCTAAGCTGTCATGAAAATGCAACTTTCTTTAAAATGCATAAGATATGAACAACATAGGTAGAAATCAGAGAAGATACAACTAACAAAAAGCCCCATCAAAAAAGACATCTTTAATACAGTGTGTCTGTAAAGTCATTGTGCACTTTTGACCGGTCACAGGAAAGCAACAAAAGACGATAGAAATGTGAAATCTGCACCAAATAAAAGGAAAACGCTCCCAGTTTCTGTAGGATGATGTGGCAGCATGTGCGCATGTGCAGATGATGACGTAACACCGTGTATACAGTGGTGCAGCCCACGGCCATGCCGGTCCAGATGTGGACGGTATAGAGGAAAGTTCAATGTGTTCTTTCTGTGGCTCGCTAAACTCGAATATGTGACCAAAGTGCAACGTGAATATCGGCGCGTTTATAACAAAGCGCCACCACATAGGAATAACATTCCTCAGTGGGATAAGCAGTTGAAGGAAACCGGCAGTTTGGTGGAGAAACCCTGTCTGGCAGGCCATCAGTCAGTGATGAGTCTGTAGAGGCTATACGGGATAGCTACCTAAGGAGCCCTAAAAAATCTGTGCGTGAGCCCACATTGAACTACACTGAATAGACATGAAACTGGGAGCATTTTCCTTTTATTTGGTGCAGATTTTACATTTCTATCGTCTTTTGTTGCTTTCCTGTGACCGGTCAAAAGTGCAACGTGACTTTACGGACACACTGTAGAACATAAGGAAGATTGATGGCATGTCTGATATGTTCAGAATTTTAATATACTTGGATTTGAAGATGCTCTAAGAATAACCCAACACAATCTTTTAATTTTTAGATGGAGAAAAAATATTAATTATATATTAAGTCTATATTTATAACTTTGCTTTTCCAGTGTGCTTATTTAAGGGATTATAATACACAGTTATTTTAGTAGATCATAAAGAATTTTCACACACACTTAATTTTGTAGTTTGATGCTGAAGAGTCCCTGAGGCATATGGATTTCTCAATATGTAGAAGATAAAACAAACCAGATTCCAATTTATTTAAGCCATCTTTGGAACTGATTCTCAAAATATCTATGACACAGAGTTAGTTTCTTTCTAGGAACATCTGTCATTGCTTCTAAAATGCAATCAGTATCTTTGTGACACTGGGGCACTAACTTTATTGTCATATGCCTGTTTTCACAAAAAAAGGCAGAAACAAAAACTTACATCTGTAGGCATGGTTTGGAGCAAGGATAGAAATACCACTTCCAGGGCAAATCTTGTCCACCACCTGTTTTTGGACGGCACTTGAGCTAAGAATGGTTTTACATCTTTAGAGGTAAAGACACTACCAGCCTTTCCAGCAGTATAGCTGCTCCAATTATTGAAGACATTACTTTTTGACCTACAGAGTCAAAAGTATTTACTTTCTGACTCTTCAGAAAAAGTTTGCTAACCCTTCCTACAGAGTAATACAGATAGCAAGAACACTTGAGCTGTTTTTCAGACTGTGTGATCTTGGGTTGCTTAAGGATCCTTTGGGGTCTCCATACTCTTAAAACATATGAGGGCTCTTTTAATTTCATTCTAGTTTGAATTTATGCTACACCGTTGCTATTTAAAACATCCTAACAAACCTAATTTGCACAGCACTCAGAGAATAGCACTGTGACCTTGATTTGCTTTGGAGGAAGACAGCTGGACCAGGATGAAAGGAAGTAATTACAGTGTTTACAAACTTCTAAAGGTCAAAACAAAAAGTTTGACCAAAACAGGTTTGTTTATGAATGGGCAAGGCTATTCTGCTTGAGTCAAGAACCATCTCTAGTGCAAGGGTCTTGAGTTTTACTTTAAATGGGTTTCTAGTCTTCAAAAACATCAGGGAAATGTTGTTCTTGACTCTGAAACCTCTGAGCTACTCTCACCAGGAACCTACAAATCATGGATGTTCTCCCCGCATGATGGCCTGACATCAGAGGCCCCCAAGTGAGAGCTGAGAATGTTCTATTAGTAGCAAGACAAGAGCAGTATGCAGTGGGGATGGCCAAGAGTCGCACAAAGTGAGGCGCCTCGTTCTCAAATGTGTATGGGAATTTAATAAGCCCATCACAGCCGAAACAGATTCAACTCAAAGAACCAGGGAGGAAGATGCCATACTAGCTTTCAAGACTCAATATATAGAGCTATAATAATGAAGACACTGTGGTGTGGGGGTAAAGATGGACAAATAGACTCATGGAACAACACAGAGAAGTAGACCTGCCATGTATGGGACCCTTCTATATGACAGGGTCAGCACTGCATGTCCCCGGGGAAAGGGCAGCCTGTCAACAAGTGGTTCTGAGTCCATCAGTCATCCCCAGAGAAAACAACACAAAGCCTCTCCAGCTCATCCCTGACAAAGACCAACGCCAGACAAACTAAGGACTCAAATAGAAAAGACAACGTTTCTAAACTTTCAGAGGAAAATTTAAGAGTGTATCTTTATGACCTTGGGGTAGAGAAGGATATTTTAAACAAGATGCAAAAGCATAGATTATAAATGAACAGAGTGATAAATTCTACCATATTAAAATAAAAAAACCTTACATTTCTCAAAAGAGACTATAAAGAGAATGGGGAGATAAGTCCTGAGTGGTGATGTGATATGTGCAACACATCCAACCAGCAGAGAACGAGTACCTTAGGGACCAAAAAGAAACAGACAGAATGCTGGACAACAGATACGAACGGTCATGTTACAGGACAGGAAACACAGACAATCCATTAACATGTACTAACATGCACAACGCCATCACTAATCAGAAAACCTGCCATTTTAATTCCAACTCAGGTATGACTTTCTACACACCATCTTGGCAAAAGTTAAAAGTGGGTCCCTATGGGCAAAAATGAAGTCCGACAGCACCAAATGGTGACGGCGGAGAGACATTGACACCCTTCTCTCCTAAGGAAGAGGCTGTACGCTGGTTTCCTACAGGAACGTAACATGTCCTTGTTAAGATAAACATGTATACATCCGAGCCCACAGCAATTCCATGCTCAGTATAGTCCCTACAGAAACCCTGACGCTCACACTAGGTCAGGTGTGCAAACATGTTCACAGCAGTCTTGTTTGTAATAGTGAAAATGGAAAATCCCTACATGTATTTCAGGTAGAATGGAAAAATGAATTTGTTCCATTCATAGAGTGGGGTGTGATATACCAGTGAAATAAAGAAACTACAGCTTTGTGATAAACAGAGGTGGCTTAGAAAACACGTGCGGAGTGAAAAAAAAAGCGCATCGCAGCAGATGCCGGCAGTGTGATCCCATTTACACTGAGCTCAAAAAGAGGCACAGCTGGACACAACCTCGATCATGCACTCTGGGGGAACCTCCCAGGATTACCCTGGGATGACCTTCCAAGTACCCCAGCATGCAATAAAAATTAGCATTGCGCTGGTGACTACCGTGTTGGTGACATATGACCACTTCTACCCTGGTTCTGTTTGACATCTTTTTATATGACTATATTCTGACCAGTTCTCAAATGCTTGATAGATTGAAGCTGGGTCACTGAAATGTTAGGCAAGTTACTTAATCTCCTTTGCCTGAGCTCTCTCGCCTATAAATTGGGAATAACCACACAACAATCCCAAAGGGTTGTAAGGGTCTGATGAGTCACAAGTGAAGTGCTTAATACAATGCCAGGCACGCAGAAAAAGCCATGCGACTGTGATCTGTGAGTCTGACTACGTTTGGGACATCACTGAACCAAATGCAAACTGATGGTCACTATTGCCTCGATTGGGGACAAAGATTCCCAAGTGGCCTTGTAGGTGTGTAACAAGCATGGCACAGCTATCCCACATGATCAAGTGCAACATACATACAAAAGAACATACCTAGTGCATATGCACAGTGCCAAGGGGACAAAATAAACACCCAGGCGCCTGTGTGTGTGTGCCCACCTTAAGATGTGGCACACTACCAGTGCGTTTGAAACTCCACGTGATCTTCCCAAACTACGTTCCTTCCCACTGCCTCCCTGCCACCAAACGCCATCTGGAATGTTATATTAATTATCTCATTTTTATTGTTTATGTTTACACACTATATATTTATTCCTAACAGAAACAAACAAACACATTTGACAGAGCTGCTTCTTCTCAAGCCATTTTTTGTGTGTGTGTTGTTCAAAAACCATTGGTGTAGACCCAAAAGGTGGTCCTCAAAATCTTCTTTCCATGCCCTCCCTCCATGCTGCCACCCCTGGGGACCTCCTCCAATCTCATTCTCTTCCCTTCCCTTCCTTCCCTCGCTATTCTCGTTTGAAAGAAAAATGATCAAATGATCACATGAAACCTTCAGGCAAAACATAATTTTAACATGTTAGAAATATTTGACACAGCGCCGTGCCAGGACTTTTGCTTCTTGCCTGTCCCTTAGTTATTTATTTAAATGTGTGTGTGTGTGTGTGTGTGTGTGTGTGTGTGCATCTCGCTTCTCTTTCTAGAACTCTGCTTAGGTAGCTTAACTACACATACAAATATCCGAGAGAGGAGGGAAGAGGTAGGAAAGTAAAGAAGCCAAGAAGGAAAGAAATGCTTGGAAGAGATGCTTATTTTTTTTACGTTATACTAAAATGCACGTCCTCTTAGCGCACGCTGGATTTTCCAGCCTCGGTGATAGGCATTCCATTTGTGTGAGGTCATTATCTTTTTGATGCTTGCCTAGAACTTTTCCTCTGAGGCACCAAGTCCTTTTAACTTAGGAAGCTGGGGTGAAAGGCCAGAGATGACAGGAGGGGACAGGAGACAAGCTTTCAGCTCTGGGCTCTGGGTGGGGTCCTGGCCCTTCCTTAGGCCTGCTCTTCTTAGCCCAGGACTCAGGCTTCCACTTGGAAAAATTTTTTTCACCTTCATAAATTTCTTTTTAATTGCATTAACAAAATAGTTTACCAAATAAAAGTTAAAAGCAATAAAAACAACACAATGTACTGAATGACTGTTGCAAACATTAGTCTGGTGTCTATCTTCTTGACTTCCATGAAGTTATTCGGCCTCATGGAAATATCTCAAAGTCCCCCTTCTCCTTTTTCCCCTGGACGTCGCAGACCACAGAAGCGGTGACAGAATGTGGTGTGAAAGCTTTGGAGTCAGGAGGTTGGGGTTTGAATGCCTGCTCCACTTCTCCCTAGCTGAGTGCACCACCAACCCTTCCTGACCTTCCACGGCTCTGTTGGGAAAATAGAGGGATGGTGAGGAATCTGTCCTCATGGGCAGCTATGAGGCTTGGCTGAGATGATGACGTAAAATTGCACACCTGTGGGTAAATGCCAGTGACCGCGATCATGGTTACCTTGTGCTCTCACCTGAGCGAGCGTCTCCATCTGGATGTGCTTACATACCACCTGGGGCGGGGGCTTGTTCAAGTGCAGATTCCGATTCCCTAAGTCTGGGGTGGGGCCCGAGAGTCTGCCTTCCTAGCCAGTTCCCTGCGAGACCCACGGTGGGAGTCCATGAGATAAACTTTGGGTAGAAAAAGACAGTCACCAGCTCCTTATTCTGTCCTCACATCAACTCACCCTTTTTTTTTTATAAATAATTTTTTATTAATTTTAATGGGGTGACATCAATAAATCAGGGTACATATATTCAAAGAAAACATGTCCAGGTTATCTTGTCATTCAATTATGTTGCATACCCATCACCCAAAGTCAGATTGTCCTCCATCACTTTCTATCTAGTTTTCTTTGTGCCCCTCCCCCTCTCCCTCCTTCCCTCTCCCTGCCCCCCGTAACCACCACACTCTTGTCCATGTCTCTTAGTCTCGTTTTTATGTCCCACCAATGTGTGGAATCCTGCAGTTCTTGTTTTTTTTTCTGATTTACTTATTTCACTCCGTATAATGTTATCAAGATCCCACCATTTTGTTGTAAGTGATCCGATGTCATCATTTCTTATGGCTGAATGGTATACCATGGTGTATATGCGCCACATCTTCTTTGCAACTCACTCTTGTCGCCTTCCTGGTTCTCTTCCTGCTGCTCTCTCATTCTTTTCTTCCCACCCTCTCCCTAGTTCTCATCCCAATCTGTAAAATTCCGCTTGACCTTCAGAACCAAACTCGGATGGACTGCACGTTAGAATTACCTGGGGGAACTCAGAGAGCCCTCTGAAGTCCCGTGCAGCACACCGATGGAAAGAGACCGGCTAGGGGCTGAACGCGGCCAGCAGGGTTGTGTAAAGCTGTCCTAATGATTTCCATGGAGGGACAAGGTGAGAGCGTCTGCCCTGAAGCCTCAACTGAGCCGCCCTGATCTCCCTAGACAGATGCGGTGACTGCCAAGCCACTTCTCTTGTGACATCTGGCATCTTGCTGTTTTCTTTAGTTACGTGGATTCTTGTCTTATTCTATCCAATCAAAGGAAAGTTCTTTGAAAGTGGAGACTGCGTCTTAATAATATTTGGGACTCTTAAGAGAACATTTTGAACGTAGTAAGATTTCAAGAAAATATTTTGTTGTATTAAGTTGTTTACTAGCATGAGTTTCAACCATGCTGAGACAGAACAGTATTATCATTGATAAATATTTTTCAAGTAATTTACTTGGTTCCATGTTATTTTCAATTTTAATTGACTGTAATTTCAGCTGTAAATAATACTCTCGTTTCTAGGATTATCTATGACTATAAAATAATTTTCAATAGGAAATACCCACTCTGTAACCATGGGATATAATAAAGACACTGTATATCCTGAGACACTGGAACAAATCCTCTCACATTAGAAAAGAATATTTTAATGTCTGTGCTACTGCAGAGACTGCCAAACTAGAACAACAGAATTTTGTTTTTGGGTTTTCGCTTTCATATAGAGATAAAATTATTTAAAACTGTGAAATAGAAAATATATTAGCCCTCTAAATTTCCAGATAACATGTGGAGGTATTATATACAACTTGTGTAAAGTAAGCAAAGCTTCATTTCTGCCTACAGAAACTTCTGCTTCTTATTTGAAATGTGATCGACTGTTTCCATGATTTCTAGGTAGACATTTTCTAGGGTGAACCAGGAGGACAGGTGAGCCCAGGTTCTCCTCACTGCTGTGGCACCTGCATGCCACTCAGTGCCCTGGGGACCCTGCATATGACCGGCCGTTAGCCAAGGACTCTGGGGATGTTAGAAACTGGCCCGATTTTGTGTTTATGTGTGCACACACTTTCACAAACATGCTTGACATTACAAGTGTTTGTTCGGAGGACACAGACACACAGTGAGGGAACATTTCTGTTCTGTCCCTAAACATTCCCCTGGTGAAATGAGGCCGCTCCATCTAAACAACTTAGACAAAGTGCGGTGGCAGCAAGTCTGGGGATAAAATTTGAAAATCCCTGGACTCTTGGTCCTGTGTCCAGCTAGGCGAAAGTTGGGTAACAGGATTAGGCTAAGAAAGGGGCATTCATAAGGAAAACACAAAGGAATTCTGTTAGCCTGTTTCTAGAAACTCAAAATTTCTGTAATTTTGAGCCATCATTTGCGTGGGCACCTTCATGTGTGGGGGATTAAGTGACATCTGTGAGACTGTCTGGCAGGAGTACAGGAAAGGAGAAGGGGGAAGGGTTAGGGAAGAAGAAAAACAAAAGTGATTCAGGAGTAATGATATAGAGAGAAAAGATGCAGAAATAAAAGAAGAAAAGATGGCAAAGAAGGCAGTACTGGCAGGTAACGAAAGCAATAGCTTAGGCTTATTGAACATTCATATGAGAGGTAGTGTTTTAATTTTCCTCCCTCCCTCCCTCCCTCCCTCCCTCCCTTCTTCTTTTTTGAAATACCAGCATTATCAATCCAATACAGACAGCAAACGTTGGGTACCAAAGAAAGATAGCCATGTTATAGAGGTTAGGGATTCAAGAACTACCTACAGTAGAAATGGTAACATTTGATGGGCATAACCACAAGGAAAATACAGACAAGTACAGATGACGCAGCTGTCTGAACACAGGTGAACTCTGTATTGCAGGCAAGCTAGAACTTGTAATGCCCTGATGTTGACACCCTCAATATTTTAGTGCAATATTCCAGTGAGCCTTTATTTAATAATGCAACACTTCTGGAAAGGAATTGTGCACCTGGGTTTTCATGCTGCTAGCCAACCTTGAAATCAAACTGATCAAACTGCTAAATAGGGCTTTAATGCACTGGCAAATCTTGAAGTCCTTTTTTTTTTATTTTTAAACCAGCATTCAGGTTAATGGTTAAGGGATGGCATGTAAAGTGTGCTATAGTTTCTTTTTAGTCCTATAGTTAGTAATACATCTTCCATGGTGTCGGAAGAATCTGTCAAAACAGGCAATGACAAACCAGACTAATGCCTACTCTGGGATCAGGGGGTGCTTAATACACAATGAGCCTGGTTATCTGTTTCCAATAGATAAGAGCCATTAATTTCAAGGGGAGAAATACATACTATTGGAATGCTTGAATCCCATAGATGGTTTTAAGTTTCTCGTTCCATTCAGAATCCTTTCTGTTTTACAATTGTGTTTAACTACTGTCTGTAGTAACATCAGGTGTTTCTCAGTTTTTAGAATGAACTATTTGTTTCTTTAAACACACGACCCCACACCTTGGATTTCACAAGCTATTGAAATCAGGGTCAACTGGAAACTAATCCTCTGGTCTCATTCTTCTTTTTTGTGCCTTTACACTTTCTCAACACCATTGACTGAGAAGATAACCCCACATACAATGTGAGCCTGGGATGTGAAAAATTCACTTTTGCAACCTTAATATGTTAGGTTTTCTTTCTTTCTTTCTCATTTTGTATTTTGCTTTTGGATCCCAGTTAGCTATGTTGCACCTATTAAACTGCTGTTAAAATTTTACCAACAGGAGAAATAATTTTCCTCCTCAGTGGAAAACTTTTATGTCTTTAAAACTACTCATGAACTTGTAAATAGAGGATTTTTTTTCCCCACAGAAAATATTCCCTTCCCCTTTACACAGATGTTCAACTTCTGTTTTCTCAGTTCTCTCTTCTTTGAGCTGATGGGCTCTCGACTAATTGGCAGAGATGAATCAAGGTAACAAATCAGTCAAATTCAAATAAATGTATTTGTTCAAGCGAATCTGATTTATAAGCACTCAAGACACTTCATGAGTTTTAAATTAAAATTAAATGTGAAAAGTACAATTTATAACCTAAATTTAAGTAAAGAAAGAAAAAAATTCTTTCAATTTTTGAATATTTCAAAGTTTTTATAATAAAATTTTAGGAAAAAAATGCAAACTAAAACCAGAGAAAGATAAGCAGAGACTTGATATTTGTAGTTGAACCTTAAAGCCATAAGTTTTATTCTGAATTAACAACATGTAGCAGATTGCAGAGATAAGTTTACAAATACAAAGTATGGAGAACTAAGATGTCTCCTTTGGGGGGGGGGAGGGTGTGCATAGGTTTCTAGAATTTATAGTCTAGACCTCAAATATTTTATCTCTATTTGTGTTGCTGAGGTGGATCAGAATGTGTGACCTCATAATATGCCACTTTGGCGTAAGAATTATTTTGAGCTGAGGGCAACTGCGGACAAAGGAACACGGGAAGCGTTCTCTGCTGTCCCCCCACCTGTCTAGAAGAGGGTATGGATTCCCGTTGTGAAGTGTTCGCTCCTCTCCTGTCCCAGGAAGAGAACAGTCCTCCCACCAGAGACAGAGGGTGCACTGAGATGAGTCTGCACAGACAAACCTGAAGAGATACCGCTTGTAGGTCATTACGTTCCCCTGGTATCCGCACCACCGCTGGAAGCCCCCAACCCCTTTTCTCTGTCTGGTCACTCTGCCACAACTTAACGCCCTTCATTAAAACAATATAGGAGTCCGCAAGGCTAAACACTTCTTTGAGTTTTTCACTTATTTTTTTTGAAGCCCCCTGTATG
The DNA here is from genome assembly GCF_036850995.1 of Saccopteryx leptura. Classification (NCBI taxonomy): domain Eukaryota; kingdom Metazoa; phylum Chordata; class Mammalia; order Chiroptera; family Emballonuridae; genus Saccopteryx; species Saccopteryx leptura. Next base: position 110,640,553 of record NC_089509.1, on the reverse strand, counting down.
TAAAAATATTCACATTGAGTACAAGTTGTATGCGTTTCCTCTGCTAATAACTCTTTTGTCAGTTTGATTTACAAGACTCAGGGATAGAAGCTAAGAGGGCAGAGGAAAAACCTTCCTCCCCTGTTACACAGCTGAAGTGTCTGCGACGAAGCGTTTTGTGAATCTGAGCTGTTTTGAGTTCTAACTCCAGCGTATGCTAGAAACATCCACCATCATCTTTCTTATTTTCTGAAACTGGGCAACAGGAAATCTCCCTGCATGCTTTAAGGACCAGCTGGATGTCGTAGCTGTATTTGGCACGAAGAAAAACACTCCCATTACGGCCCATCTCAAAGGAGCCAAGGATGCAGAAGCGAAGAGAGGTGAGAACCGAGAAGAGGACAACCAAGTGTTGGAACGCCAGGTGGAACCAGCACTATGTGAGGCGATGTGGATGAGTAAGGAGCCTCAGGCCGCTGGCAGCCGGGAAGGATTCAGGTTCTCATGGAAGGAGCCTTAGATTAGATAAGTACAAAGATCTTGCTTAGAACACCCCCCCTACACACACACACACACACACACACACACACACACACACACACACACACGCACACGCACACACACACACGCACACACCCACACACGCACGCACGCGCACATACACGCGCGTACACACGCACACACGTGAGCGCGCGCAAGCAACACAAAATTTGTTTCTGGATTTCCTTTTCCAATGAATCCAAATCACAAAGTAAATGTCCTAAGATGGTGGGGTGAGAGGCAGGGCTCGGGCTCTGCCAACATTTAGCTTCGTGCTCCGGGAAAGGGCTCCCATCCTCTGACCCCCAGCCTCCCCACGTCGGTCAAGGCCGTCGGCACAGTAGCCTTCCACTTCTCATATTCTATGACGAGGCCATACGACGCGTCTGCCTACAGAATGTGGTGCCTTCAAGGCTGTGAGTAAATCTGCAATATAATTTATGAATTCACAAATAAAGATAAGCACTTGCCTCAACCCTCCTATTCTCTTAAAAGTCATGGATGACCCATCCTTCAAACTATTATAGTTTCCAACATTGTGATGTGCACAGGAACTACCCAGGGAGCGTGGGAAAAGCAGAAACACTTCTGAACTTGTTTCGTCCACCCAGTCCTCATTCCGATTCAGAAAGCCTGGCTGGGCCCAGGAATTGGTATGTTCAAGAAGTTCTCTCTGATGACGCTGGTGCCGTGGGTCCTGGTGAGTTGTTGTCCGGGGTGGAGGGTAACAGTTCAGGAACATGACCCAGGGGATTAAGCCTGACCCTGGGACATTTCTCCAGCTGAGTGGTTCAAGGACTTTAGGGAAGTTTCAAATCAATCTCTTTGGAATGCTTCAGATTAGAGATAAATCCCTTAGATCTGTTTTGATCCAGTCACAGTTGTAGGCTGAGCCAAAATGAACGACAACAGGGCATTGATCACCAGGGTATAATCCGATCTCTAAAATACTTCTTTCCTAGAATGACGGTGTGCCAGGGACAGGAATTTCCAGAGGCAAACATTTCCAAGTGGTATCAGCAAAAGAAACTACCCAACTAGAGAGGGGGATAGACAAGGAAACTGGTGACTGACTCTGCTCTGAAACTACCCGAGTTTGCAATTACCCGTCAATCCTGCAGAGGAAAGTGGCATTTTCCTGCTGTTTGTTTTGAGATGCCCCAGTGCCATGCTTGCCAGTTTTCATTTACGGTAATATGCTTCTCTGTGCCTGACCGGAACTGTTCATTCCTCCATTCCTTTCTCTCGACTCTGCCCTGAGTCAAGCGTACACACAGCTGGTACTGCCCACTGCACACCAAACCAACAACAGGACAGGTTTTGTATACACAGAAACTCTTTCCAAGAGCCCTTCGGTCTCGTCCTCCTCTGTTCAAGTGTTGTGAGCACTATTTCGGATCTCCCATGAACATTCCTGAATTTCTAGAGGGGGAAATCTGTCCAGAGTCACAGCCCACTGTAAGCAGTCTGCAATGATGGGATGATAAGATGGAGTGGGAAAGGGAGTCCCCCACCCCTTGGTCGGGGGGGGGGCACCCTAGTTTCCACTATCTGTAGACATTCAACTCCCTTTTCGGCCACCCTTCTTAGTGCCTCCACATTGTCTCTAACATGTCAGTCTAGGTGGATTCCCTGATGAAACTTACATTGCCTTCAATACAAAGTCAAAACACTTTATAAAGAAGAGGAAGGGGCTTGCATAAACACGGACTATTGCTCTCTGTTCCTCCGCCTTGCTGTAAGAACCGTGAGCTCCAGCCAGGTTGCTAGAAGCTCTCCTCTCCTGTCTTTTAGTGTTTGCTTCCCTCTAGGAATTTCACCAGTAGTTTGGAAACTTTTCCATCTACTAGGATGGAAATTCCTGGAGGTGAAGGATTTTTTTTTCTTTCTCATTCATCTTCAAATCCTCAGCGCTAGTGTTGTCTTGAACTGTTTGTTGAATGAATATTGAAAACCCCCACAAATGAGTGGGTAAATTATTTGATTGTCTCAAAAATGATGTCTATATCTTATATTCTCCATTTGAGCTAATAACATCAGTATTTGTAAAGACGTGTTTGATTTTACTTGGTTCACTTGAAAAATAGTTTTAGTACTTTATTGACTATGGTTTATGTTTTTAAGAAATGCTACACTAATATTTGAAATTTTAAACAAGCATTATGATAATTAAAAAAAAAAAATCAACGTTTGAGGTTAAGAACCTACTTCCAATCGGACTCTGATGCCCATTCACAAATCCAAGTGCACTGGATTAAACGTTGATGCAGGAAACACACATCTCGGCTCCAGACTCTGGTTTCAACCGCATGAATGGTGACAAGAGGGAAATCGCTGCCCCCACTATCACTTACAGCCGATGACCCACATAGATAGCAAAGGACTGAATTCAATCTATTCTGACCAGGAGAGCAATGCAACAGGCCTCTGAACAAGCCCACGAGCTGGGCCTCACTAGTTCTCAGGGAAGAGTCAAACAGGGGCTATTTCCGTGCGATTTGGCGTCCTGAACGTTTTTCAGCTGGGTACGAATATGATTTCCACAGGAAAGAGAGGACCCGGGGAAGGCACTGTATCGGAATGGTCACACCCAGAGTTCCAGAGCCCGACTGTTGGGCTAACATCCCAGGTGTGATGTTCACCAACCTCCTGACCCCTGCCCATGACTTCACCTCCTGACATTTCCTCATGAGTAAAATGGAATAATCATCGTAATTTCCTCCATGGGAGTGTTGCGGCATTCTACCGAAACACGTATAGGGTGTTTATCACCTTGCCCTGCATGTGGTAGGAAGGCTCAGTGAGTATTAGCTGTTATAACTAGCCATTGTTTCTACGTTTCAAGTTGTGGGTGTGTGGGTGTGTGTCCGTTATGAGAAATGACCAGAAGTTTTTCAAATGCTTTTTAGTATCTATAGGGATGAGGTTATGTTCTTCTCTTTTGATCTTCGACCATGGTCAATTTATAAATAAAAATATTAAACAACTTTGCATTTCTGGAATGATACTGCTTGACTTGGTGTTTTATTTTTTAAAATACACTATGTTTTCATTTTATTATTTTATTCAGGACACTTAAATGCTCAAGTTTGAAAATGATTTATAAAATAACAGAAAAGGAAACAAAAAGCAGTACATCTAATCGTTTTCTCTGTGCGCTGGGGCTCTTTAATAGCCTGAAGATGAACTATTTCCTGAAATGGAGAAACATTGACAAAGAAAACAAAGCTGGTTGAATCTAAAATAAAATATTCAGGTTTATGTAATATGTCTTATTTATTTTACTTTCATATAACTTATTTTTATCCTATTTTATCCTATTTAACAATGAGAGTTACTTTTCCATGATAAAATGGAAAGTAAAAAACAAAACAAAACTGATCCGTCCTTACAGAAAGTTTATGAAATATCGCTCTAAATCTTACTTATTTTGGTCAAATTGACTTATCAAGGATCTTTTTAAAAAAAAAAAACAAATATTTTCACTGATTTAAGAGAGAGAGAAAGGGAGAGAGAGAGAAGCATCAACTAACTGTTCCACTTAGTTGTGCGATCAATAATTGATTCTCATAGGTGCCCTGACTGGGGTTCAAACCCATGACCTCGGTGTGTTGGAATAATGCTCTAACCCCTGAGCCACCTGTCCAAGGCCTATCAAGGATCTTTTATTCACTCTTCACTCACAACACAGGAGATACATCAAGTCCTTTCCCCAACTTCTAGGCCACTTTTTACCTACCCTCCTCCTTACCCACCCACCCCCACACATACATGCTCTCCTGCTCTCTCTTTCACACATACATACTCTCTCTCCCTCTCTCCCTCACACACACACACTGAGCAAAGCACTGAGGGAGAAAGGACTCTGAGAGATTGAGGATTTGGAGCAGAGACGGTTCTCAGACGGTCTCTTTCCAATGGAAGTTGCTGGTACTTTGAAGCCTAACACAATCCCAATGCCAGTCCTATCACCAGAGAATCATGGTTATATCTGCTGCATCATTTGATCCCCACAGAGAGCTGAGATGTAACAAGAGTGGTTGAGAAAGCTCAGGACCTGGGCTTGACATTTAACCTGCTCTTTTGACTTTATTACTTCCTTGTTAGGTTCCGGGAAAAAGGAAATGGGCAAGTCATATGTGATAGTGAATGCCAAATCATATCTAACTGAAAGCAAAAATGAACAAGCAAGAAAAACAAACGAAAACTCATAGACACAGACAACAGTATGTTGGTTACCAGAGGAAAACAGGGGTGGGGGAATAGAAAAGGGGTAAAAAATACGGTGACGGAAGAAGATTCGACTTTGGGTGGTGGGCGTGCAATACCATATGCAGATGATGTGTCACAGAATTGTATACTTGAAACCGAAATAACCTTATTAACCAATGTCACCTTGGTAAATTTAATTTAAAAAAGAAATGAATAAATAAATATATGGAAACAAAAAATATCTAACATTTCAAAGCATTATGCACATATAAATTCAATAAAAGGATAGGGGGAAAGACAACAATGAGACACAAACTTAGCCTTCTTCAGAATTCTATAACTAAGTTTGGACAAGCTGTTCCAGATGAAAGAAAATGTCAGCACGTGGAGCAACACCGGTTTGGGATTAATTAACCATCTGTTTTCCAAACACATTTTGCATCTGAGCGGTACAATGTACTTTAACTTTTACACTCTGTGCTAAAAGCATGTCTTGCTTTTCATTCTATAACTTGAGAGAAAGAAATGAATACTTGCATTTAAAGCGGACTAATTCTTTAAATGGTGTGCTTTTAAAAATGAAAAAATAAACTGTTACACATTCGCAGTTAGAGAGATGTAAGCAAATATAAATTTCTTCCTTTCCTTCAATGTTCTTTCTTCCTCTATGACTCTCCATGACTCTCATTATTAAATTTATTTCAGGGCCTTTGCACTTTTTAAACACATTAGTATAAAGGTCTTTACTTTTTAGCCTTTGCAATGACTAAAATAAGAAAGTAGCTTCCAATAGAAGCTATATGAGATTTCAGAGTTGGTTTTTATTTTATACATTGGAAGTTCTTTAAGCTGAAGGCAATAGTGTGAAATTTTAGGCACATCTGTCTCCAAGATGAGTTATTGGCTGACTTTGAAATCTGATAACTGTTCTGCTGAGTCACTGTAATTCATTGCAGCCCTTGGTGCATTTTGCTTTGAATCTTTGATACAGACCCAGCCACCAGGGGTGCTCCATGAATTCTTCTTGGACAAAGCCATTCAACATTTTTATAGTGCTGATGCAGAGTGATTTTGTGGGCTGCTTTCAAAACACTTTTATAAAGCTGATTATATCTCTTGCTTTCTCACTCACTCTTTTTTTGTGTGTGTGCGTAAAGTTTTGAATTAAAAAAAATGGGTCTTTTGTATATATCAATAATTTTAAACTTTCACATCCTTTGACACAGAAATTCCATTTCTGAGAATTTATAGAGAGAATATAATCCTAAATTTGAAACAGAATGTAGCACCATTATTTATAGTAATAAAGCATTTGTGGCCCTGGCCAGTCAGCTCAGTGGTAGAGCGTCGGCCCGGCATGTGGAAGTCCATGGTTCTATTCCCGGCCAGGGCACACAAGAGAAGCACCCACCTGCTTCTCCACCCTTCCCCCTCTCCTTCCTTGCTATTTCTCTCTTCCCCTCCTGCAGCCAAGGCTCCACTAGAGCAAAGTTGGCCCGGGTGCTGAAGACGGCTCTATGGCCTCCACCTCAGGCACTAGAATGGCTCCGATTGTAGCAGAGCAACACCCCACTAAATGAGAAGCAGTTGACAAAGTGTGGCTCTTAAAAAATGTTTATAAGATCAAATAAATATTATTTATAGAGTCTACTTTTATAAGAGAAAAAAAGCCATAGGACTGAATACACAATCTAGATTTAAAAAAATCCTGTACATAATAAAAATGTGAGAGGAAAATACTAAAAATGTTAGTAATACTGTATTTACATAGTGAAACTATGATATTTCCTTCCATTTTTTTTGAATTCTGCACATCTTCTTTCATTAGCACACATTACATTTTTATATTTAATTAGTTATTATACATCTAGCTGTATTACAGAGAATGCATAGAGTCCCTCATCCACTAAACATCTGAATCTGAAGTAATAAAACTATGTATGTTTCCAGATAAGATATGAAATACATTTACCTATATGCTTAGTTCAGATTGCAGCAGCATTTCAATTTTAGTCATTTAGCAACAGACTTGGATAATTGGTGGCGACAGTTTCTTTTCATGGCAGACGTGACACAAACATGAAGGTATATTGTTGAGGCCGTGATGGAAAGCGATCTTAGGGTGGGCGGACATTGTACAGAGAGCAGCAGCGAAAGAAGCCAGGTCTTTGGTGACATCACTAAAACACTAGATTCAGCCTCACCTGAAACCCTTCTGACCGCTGGATTTTTAAGTTATGGGAACAAATAGGTTATTTTTATTGTTTATGCCATTTTGAATGGAATGTTAGGTTACTTGCAATGACAAGGTTGCCAATGGGAACTCTGGAGTTATTTAATTTTCACTTGATAAAAGGAACGCATATTTAATAGTAAAACTGGCAAACTCTTCCCTGCCTCTAGTTTGTGAAATGAATGCAGCACAAGTCTGCAGTGGAGGGCAGAGCTTTGACGCCGACTTGGGGAGATGCAGAGCCATCTGGCTGTCATCATCAAGGTATACTGATTAGACTGAGAATCTGCTTGCTTTCTGTCCACCTTTTTGACCCTTGTTTTCCTTCAGACCACCTCCGTCTCTCACTTGGACCACCGGTATGTCTCCAATCCATTCCCTACACCACAGCTAGGGTGCTTTTTCCCAAAGCCTAGATCTAATCACATCTCAGCCCTACAGAAGACCATCCTGTGCTCCTTATTATGCTTCTGACCCCGTTCAAACTCTCTGACATGACCCTGTATAATAGAGCCCCCCCCCCCACAGCCTGTTCCCCACCCTGCCTCTCTCCACCCAGACACTCTCCCCTCAGTCCGGCCCCCAAACAGGAAGCGCCAGCCCAGGATGGACTCTTCTCTCCACTGGAAGCTTCTTCCCTCCCATCCTTCCTGGCTGGCTTTTCCTTGTCTTTCAGGTCTCAGTGTACATATCACTCTCTCTGGGAAGCCTTTTCGGACACCCTTCTAGGTGCTTCTGTGACAGGCACTGGAGGACACCATGTTGGAGTCCTATCAGATGACATTACAATTGCCTAACTCATCCTGGACTGGAAGCTTGGTGAGGGCAGGCCCACCCTTCTCACTCACACGCCCCAGCTGTAATACAGCACACAATTATTGCGCACACTAGATGCGCTCATGGGGTGAGTTAATTAGTTAGAAAGTTATTCACATGGTATACCAATGCATAATACCACATACATCTCAATGCAAAAATAAAAATAAAAATGATATTCTGCACACATACACACGTGGTCTAATCCAGAAAGTTATTTCTCTGGTATGGGAGCCCGTTTAAGTGAAAATGGTTCCAGTTTAAACAAGTTACAAACATTTCATTTGGGTTTTTGTTTCATGAATCACAGAACCTGTGCCAATTTCCTAAGCAAACTGCTGTAACTCTGTTACGTGAGATGGTGTGGGAGAAGGCTTTAAAAATAGCTGACCGGATATCCCTCTCGGTGGCGTGGGTTATGTAAAAGTATTTTGTGCTAAGCCAATGTCTCACAATGGATCGCTGAGCTTTGAAAAGGCTGTTTGGGATCCGTTTTCTGTTAGATATCTGCTTATAAACAGAATCGGACAAAAAAAAATCTACTAGAGAAAAGGGTACAGTGTCCAAATTGTTATCACTTTCTAACTTCAGGTACCAAGAAAAAGTCCAATGTTAATACTGAAATTTATTTTTGAAAGCCCTTTAATAAATTGGTGAGACAGAAGGCAGGATTTCTATAAAGAAAAGTTGTTAGATTTGGGCATAAAATATATTTCTATTGAAGTAGAACACTCAGATAACATCTGGTGTTACTAACACTTACTTTAATTTTTAAGAAGAAATAATTGGGAGACATTTTCCTCATAGGACTCCATAAAGGCAAAATAATAGGGGTTATTTTTTTTTTGAGAGTTTAGGATAGACTGAAGCCTTGGGCACAAATGATGAGACCGAGGTAGATGAGGCTAATGTCCTGTGGACCAGTCAGATCCTCTCTGGAATTGGACTTAAACGCTGGTGGTGGGAAGCCCGGACCAACAGAGAGATGCAGAAGGGACAAGCTCTGGCAGGAGAAGATGTGAATGAGCAGAAGCCATGAGGGTGTGGAAGCTGCATAAGCAGGGACCAGGAGACGGGGCAGGGACCAGGAGACAGGGCAGGGACCAGGAGACAGGGCAGGGACCAGGAGACAGGGCAGGGACCAGGAACCAAGAGATGGGGCAGGAGCCAGGAGCCAGGGCAGGGACCAGGAGATGGGGCAGCTGCCAGGAGACTGGGCAGGGACCAGGAGATGGGACAGGGACTAGAAGATGGGGCAGGGGCCAGGAGACAGGGCAGGGACCAGGAGACAGGGCAGGGACCAGGAGACAGGGCAGGGACCAGGAGATGGGGCAGGGACCAGGAGATGGGGCAGGGACCAGGAACCAAGAGATGGGGCAGGAGCCAGGAGACAGGGCAGGGACCAGGAGATGGGGCTAAAGCCATTGGAAAATGCATAATGCATATCAGATATTTACATTCCGAATCATAACTGTAGCAAAATTACAGTTATGAAGTAGCCACCAAAATTATTTTTTGGTTTGGGGTCACCGCAACATGAGGAACTGTATTGCAGGGTCACGACATTAGAAAGGTTGAGAACCACTGGACTAGAAGATGAGGCAGGGACCAGGAGACAGGGCAAGAACCATGAGATGGGACAGGGGCCAGGAGACTGGTCAGGGACCAGGGACCAGGAGATGGGGCAGGAACCAGGAGACGGGGCAGGGACCAGGACCAGGAGATGGAGCAGGGACCAGGAGACGGGGCAGGGACCAGGACCAGGAGATGGGTCAGGGATCAGGGACCAGGAGATGGGGCAGGGACCAGGACCAGGAGACGGGGCAGGGACCAGGACCAGGAGACCGGTCAGGGATCAGGGACCAGGAGATGGGGCAGGGACCAGGAGACGGGGCAGGGACCAGGACCAGGAGATGGGGCAGGAGCCAGGAGATGGGGCAGGGACCAGGAGACGGGGCAGGGACCAGGAGATGGGGCAGGGACCAGGAGATGGGGCAGGGGCCAGGAGATGGGGCAGGGACCAGGAGACCGGTCAGGGATCAGGGACCAGGAGATGGGGCAGGGACCAGGAGATGGGGCAGGGACCAGGAGACCGGTCAGGGATCAGGGACCAGGAGACGGGGCAGGGACCAGGAGACTGGTCAGGGATCAGGGGCCAGGAGATGGGGCAGGGACCAGGAGACTGGTCAGGGATCAGGGACCAGGAGACTGAGCAGGGGCCAGGAGATGGGGCAGGGACCAGGAGATGGGGCAGGGATCAGGGACCAGGAGATGGGGCAGGGACCAGGAGATGGGGCAGGGACCAGGAGACTGGTCAGGGATCAGGGACCAGGAGATGGGGCAGGGACCAGGAGATGGGGCAGGGACCAGGACCAGGAGATGGGGCAGGGGCCAGGAGATGGGGCAGGGGCCAGGAGATGGGGCAGGGACCAGGAGACTGGTCAGGGATCAGGGACCAGGAGATGGGGCAGGGACCAGGAGATGGGGCAGGGACCAGGAGACGGGGCAGGGACCAGGGACCAGGAGACTGAGCAGGGGCCAGGAGATGGGGCAGGGACCAGGAGACGGGGCAGGGATCAGGGGCCAGGAGATGGGGCAGGGACCAGGAGATGGGGCAGGGACCAGGAGATGGGGCAGGAACCAGGACCAGGAGACTGGTCAGGGACCAGGGACCAGGAGATGGGCCAGGACCAGGATATGGGGCAGGGACCAGGAGATGGGGCAGGGACCAGGGACCAGGAGATGGGACAGGGGTCAGGAGATGGGACAGGGGTCAGGAGATGGGGCAGGGACCAGGAGATGGGGCAGGGACCAGGAGACTGGTCAGGGATCAGGGACCAGGAGATGGGCCAGGACCAGGATATGGGGCAGGGACTGGGAGGCGAGGCACACACAGGACAGAGGGAGAGGTGGTTGGCTGATGCCAAAATGACAGAACCAGAAACTTTTACTGAGTTTCTATAACTCCTGCTGTTGCAGGGATGATGAGGTAACTTGGCCACTGAACTTGCATATTCCTAAAATACCTTCCATTTATCCATGAGACCTGCCTCAAGATTTATATTCCTGTTTTTCTTCTTGCTAAATATGTATACTTCTGAAAAACTTGATTTCCTGAGACACTGGGAAAATCTCTGTTCCCCACCAAAAACGACTCGTTCAGGTATCTGTGTCCAAAACACCACGCGGGTCCCCTGGGGCTGTCCCAGCTCTTGCCTGCTGTCGCCCTCTGCCCAGGCCATGGTCACACCACTCAGCCCAGTTTTGCAAAAGCATCACCAGACTCCCACTGCATCCCTGGTACATCCAATTTAGAGCAGAGGGAGCACCAGCATTCCCTCATCCTCACTCCCATCCTCCTTCCAGTTTTCTGTTTGCAGAAGAATTCATTCAGCAACTCCGTAAGCCAACCTCTGAAAGGTCCCTGACTCATGAAGACGAAGAATTACTCTCTTATCCTGAGTAAGACGCTCTGAACTTTCAAAGATCATATATCATCTTGTTTTCATGCATAAAAGAAATTTATTGCTGTGCAACTGCAATTTTATCACGTGCACTGGAAACATCTGGAAAATGTCTGCTAAGTGAGGAGACCATCAATGAGAGGGGCTGTTCCAAGTAGTTTTGAATTCATTGCTCCAGGTAGAAGATTCGTTGACATGCATCGAAGTTGATGATATTGTCAAGGACTAAATTTTCCTTACATTTCAACTCTATATTGCTGGTGTTTATGTATTATTTAATTTTCCTGCTAAATGTGTTTACAATATAGTAAATACCTAACTATATAGTTGATTCTTAAATATTTACTTCTTGGTGGCTTTAAATTTTCTTCTGAAAATATAAGTTAACAAATTATTTTTTTTAAATTGAGCTTATTGGGGTAACATTGGCTAAAGAAACTATATAAATTTCAAGGGTACAACTCAACAAAACATTATCTGTATAATTTGTTTTTTTAAACACATGTTTGCCTGCAGCTTTTCTAAAATAAACCTGTCATATAGTGAATTTGAGTTATATTGACGCCCAAACACTAGCTTTTGTGCCAAATACATTAATTGCATTTTTTAAATCCTCACATAGTAAAGTCTAATTATTACATAACTTACTGTTACATAGATTTACATATATTTTTTTTCACATTGCCCAACACTAAACTGAATAATTCACAAAAATACATGGCACAGTAGATGATTAAAGTAAGTGGTATTATGATTCTTACAAGTTGAGTTGTGAAGGAGAATTATAAAGGAAATCTTTCATATTCTTCACTGTGTCAAACAAGAATGATTCATCTTACAGAACACCTCTCAAAAGAGGGCGGGCTACACTCTCACCCATGGTGTATCAGTCCTAGTAAAACCCGCAGGTGCAGGAGCCCGCTTGCCCCCTTCATAGGACCCAACTCAAGATCCTTCTAGGTTGACAACAGAGAGAGAGAGAGAGAGAGAGAGAGAGAGAGAGAGAGAGAGAATCTACTTGTGAGAAGTGGCTGGATTTTGTAGCTTTGATTTGGGTCAACCAAATTCTAATTCCCCTTGGGACATCTTTCACTATTAGCTGCCACCTCTGCTACCCTGATCTCAGGACACCAGAAATATCAATGCCACCATTAACACTAGGCTTGGGGGAAACGGATTGGTACCATAGTCTCCCCTTAATTCTTTTTTTTTTTTTTTTTGTATTTTTCTGAAGCCGGAAACGGGGAGGCAGTCAGACAGACTCCCGCATGCGCCCGACCGGGATCCACCCGGCACGCCCACCAGGGGGCAATGCTCTGCCCATCCGGGGCGTCGCTCCGTCGTGACCAGAGCCACTCTAGCACCTGGGGCAGAGGCCAAGGAGCCATCCCCAGCGCCCGGGCCATCTTTTGCTCCAATGGAGCCTCGGCTGCGGGAGGGGAAGAGAGAGACAGAGAGGAAGGAGAGGGGGAGGGGTGGAGAAGCAGATGGGCGCCTCTCCTGTGTGCCCTGGCTGGGAATCGAACCCAGGACTTCCGCACGCCAGGCCAATGCTCTACCACTGAGCCAACCGGCCAGGGCCTCCCCTTAATTCTTAATAGGGCACTTGAGACAACGATGTCATCACAGTCATGCTTGGTGGACAATGATCACGAACCAACATCACCATCGAAAGAGCGAATGTCCACTCTTTACTCTGTAATGTGCCTCACTTACGTCAGTTCTCACAACAGCACAGTGATGGAGGCACAGTTGGGACTTGAACATATAGTATTAATTCCACCAAATAATTCCTTTCTCCTCTCCCCTCAAAAATCTTTACTAAAGGCTCAGAAACAGGAGGAACTAGCACGCAGCCCACCATTCTGGGTTACAACATACAGTCCACTCCTGGTTTGCAGGAGCCCCCCCTGGCCCATGCCTGACAGACTCCCTGGAGGAGAGCTGACATGTCTGACATGTGGGAGCTCTGCCAGGGGCCCCCAGGCCTGGACCTCCAGGGCCAGAGGGTGAGGCCCAGAAAGAGGCAGGTGTTCCCTCTGCTCCATCAGTCTGAGGCACTGTTTCCACCAGAGAGGTCCAGAAACCACTTGCATCAGAATCAACTGGGGCCCTGGCCGGTTGGCTCAGCGGTAGAGCATCGGCCTGGCGTGTGGGGGACCCGGGTTCGATTCCCGGCCAGGGCACATAGGAGAAGTGCCCATTTGCTTCTCCACCCCCCCTTCCTCTCTGTCTCTCTCTTCCCCTCCCGCAGCCAAGGCTCCATTGGAGCAAAGATGGCCCAGGCACTGGGGATGGCTCCTTGGCCTCTGCCCCAGGCGCTAGAGTGGCTCTGGTCACGGCAGAGCGACGCCCCCTGGTGGGCAGAGCGTCACCCCTGGTGGGCGTGCCGGGTGGATCCTGGTCGGGCGCATGCGGGAGTCTGTCTGACTGTCTCTCCCCGTTTCCAGCTACAGAAAAATACAAAAAAAACAAAACAAAACAGAATCAACTGGGATGTGACAGATGCAGGCTCCTGGGCCACACCAGGAGGATTTTGCCAGGAAATCTGCATTTTAAAATGAGCTCCACAAAGGACCGTTTAGTAAGCTGAAGTTTAAGAACTACTGGTGGAAGGCTTTCCTTCTGAATTACATTTCTCTTTTTACTTCTTCCCTGTTTACTGACACGGAGTATTCCTGCTTTTCTGTGGAGACCACAATTAGCCAGGAGGTAAGGACTCCCTCTCGGTCTCAACAGGGCCAAATATTTATAGAAGATTAAAACAGCGACATGGTGATGGGAGTGGGGAAAACGGGTGCACCATATAACACGTAAAATAAAACACATATCCTTTTTATCTTTGAAGAGAAATACAGTACCGTAAACTGACACTTCGCATTGTTTTTCCAGTACTAATGCCTGCTTTCCCTTATAGCCAAGAGCAAGAACAACTTGTAAAATTGTCCTTTTGCTCAGACAGTTCACAGCTACCCCGTTCCTGTGGAGATCTTACCTGACCTTTGTGTACCTGCTGGTAGTCCCATACTCTAACTACCTGGGGTGACCGCCAAGAACCCTGTGGTGGATCACCTGAGGCCACCTGTCGTTCAACTAATCAGCAATAAACTAAACTCTGCACTTGGCCAGAAGCTTTTTTTTTTTTTTCAATTTGGTTGACTGAATTCACTCTAAAGAAAAAATTTCAACCGAATGTCAAAAGTCCAATGAGGCAGCTAGGCAAAGTAAGGGTCAAGAATGTGTACACAAGCTTAGAGAGAATTTTCCCAAAATGAGCATAATGAAAAAGAAAAGATTAGATTTTTTTGTATACTTAAGATGCTCTATTTGGTTTGTTTGATTCTGGTTATGAACTTTAAACATGCTCAAATTAAGTTTTTTAGAGCAGTTAAAAAATTATTGCTGGTGGAGAAGAAAAGGCAGACCTTACAAAGTAGAAGGGCATATTTAATAAAAGTGGATTTAGAAATGAATACCAATCTATAGCAGGACCCCAGAACATTTGACCAGGTCCTTCTCGGTACAAAACGCAAGGACCATAACTTCTCCAGGGGCATGGATGAGCAAGGCAGAGGGCGAAACCAAGGCTGGCAAGCATGGCTACCTCAATGAATGTCTCAGTCAAGCTATTCCAAATGACATCGTTTGAATTCCAAGTGACATTCAAGGCTACCTCAATGAATGTCTCAGTCAAGCTATTCCAAATGACATCGTTTGGGTAGAGATAATATTTCAACAGTTACCATTTCACTTAATTTTTTAAAGTTTATTGATTTGAGAGAGAGAGAGAGAGAGAGAGAAACATGGATTTGTTGTTCCACTCATCTATGTGTTTCTTGGTTGATTCTTATATGTGCCTTAACCAGAGATCAAACCCACAACCTTAGCATAGTGGGACGGACAATGCTGTAACCAACTGAGATACCCGGCCAGAGCTAGTTATCTATTTTTTATATTTTATCTTTTTTACAGAGTGGATGAGTCAGTTTTGATTGTACCTGGGCTGGCACTCATGCCAGATATACAGGAAACATAAAGTGCCTCATAATTTGGTGGAGAGCAACAATTAATCAGCAACTGAGTTCTCACATTCCCCAGCCCATCTTGGGTAACGGCCAGTTCTTTCCTAGCAAAAGTACACCCCTGTGCACTTGCTACCCTGAATCGTTGCTCCTGAGGGTAACTGTCTCCTCATATGTTAATGTAAGAGGCTCCTTGGCTGGGGCAGAAGGTTGCTGACCCACCAGTTCTGCTGGCCAGATTGTTGTCTGGATTCCTGACTCCGTGCCAGGGTTCTCTGGTGGCAAGCAACAGAAATTATTTAGGCTAGCTCAATGATAAAAGAGGAATTTGTTGGAATGACATAGGGTAGTGCACAGAAGTTGAAGAAAAGTTAAAATAAACAGGCCTCGGAAGAGTTCAGCCTCAGGGCTCTTGTGAGGATCAAGGTACAAAAACTAACAGAGAGTGTTCCAGGCAAGCTGTCAGGATGAATAAAATCCTTGCCCTTTCAGTCAAAGATTCAAATTCCTGGAGAGGGCGCTCGACCGGCTCAGTGTAGGTCATGTGCCCAACCCTGTGGCTGAGGGACTGACCAGGGGCGAGGGGTGGGTAGTTTCCTCAAGTGAAATGAACATATTCTCACCAGGGGAGGAAAGAAGAATGGTCAGGAGAAAAGAGAACAGACGTCTACTCTCCTATTTTCTGGGGTCGCCTTGTTTGCCATCTGCCTGCCTGTTGACCTTGAACATCTTGTCTTCTCTTACTGAGAGTCCTTCTAGCCAAGTTTGATAACCACCAAGTTTGAGTAAATCTTCTACTTGGTTTGACCTAAAGTCGGAATTCAAATACAATTCCAGTGAACCCTCTGAGTTATGTTCCCTTCAGCGTCACCTGTTATTTGGCCGTGGTCTCTGGTTGGAATATTCATATGTGCTTGGGCCACCAGTTTCTGACAGATCCCAGATTCATCCTGTCCTTATGCTGGACACTGCTACCCTAGGCTCTTTTGCCCCAAATGCTTATTTTTACCAGAATAATTCAAGATGTTTATCTATATACTGCCAAATTTTTGCAAAACAGCAAAACAAGCAAGAAACAGATCTACTCTACTTCCTTCGGAAATGTATAACCCTTAAGAACCTATTGACTGAAATTACTTCTCATGTATCCCAAAGTTAAATCTTTCAAAGTCCACTGTCAGTGAATGTGATGTCATTAGGAACAATTCTAATTAAATTCCTGTGTATTCCTGTGGGTAAATTAAAATTGAAAATTAAACCTGACCAGATGGTGGTGCAATAGATAAAATGTTGGTCCTGGGATGCTGAGGACCCAGGTTTGGAAACCCAAGGTCGCTGGCTTGAGCGCGGGCTGACCAGCTTGAGTGAGGGGTCCCTGGCTTGAGCGTGGGATCATAGACATGACCCCATGGTAGCTGGTTTGAAGTCCAAGGTCACTGGTTTGAGCCAACTGTCACTGGCTTGAGCAAGGGGTCACTTGCTCTGCTGTAGCCACTCCCCTCACCCCTGTCAAGGCACATATGAGAAAACAACCAATGAACAACTAATGAGCCACAACAAAGAATTGATGCTTCTCATCTCTCTCCCTTCATGTCTGTCTATCCCTGTCTGTCCCTCTCTCTGTCTTTCTCTCCATCTCTCTCGCAAAAAAAAAAAAAAAGAAAGAAAACAAAAGAAAAATTAAAATAAATACTTTATGACAGGGGTCCCCAAACTTTTTACACAGGGGGCCAGTTCACTGTCCCTCAGGCCATTGGAGGGCCGGACTAAAAAAAAAACTATGAACAAATCACTATGCACACTGCACATATCTTATTTTAAAGTAAAAAAACAAAATGGGAACGAATACAATATTTAAAATAAAGAACAAGTAAATTTAAATCAACAAACTGACCAGTATTTCAATGGGAGCTATGCTCCTCTCACTGACCACCAATGAAAGAGGTGCCCTTTCCGGAAGTGTGGCGGGGGCCGGATAAATGGCCTCAGGGGGCCGCATGTGGCCCACGGGCCGTAGTTTGGGGACCCCTGCTTTATGACATCATTAGAATCTCATTCTTTGGAAATGAGTACTGTAGCCCAGTGGTCCCCAACCCCTGGGCCACGGACCGGTAACAGTCCGTGGGCCATTTGGTATCGGTCTGCAGAGAAAGAATAAATAACTTATATTATTTCCGTTTTATTTATATTTAAGTCTGAATGATGTTTTATTTTTAAAATATGATCAGATTCCCTGTTACATCCATCTAAGACTCACTCTTGACGCTTGTCTCGGTCACGTGATACATTTATCCGTCCCACCCTAAAGGCCGGTCTGTGAAATATTTTCTGACATTAAACCGGTCCATGGCCCAAAAAAGGTTGAGGACCACTGCTGTAGCCCATTTACTCTCTCGCTCTGCAACAAAAGATTGTAAAGAAAACTGAAAGAGTTCTAAGCACTGAGTTTTAGTAGCTAGAAACCAAATGATGATTCAGTCGAGGACCGCCAAGTGTCACTGTTCGCCACCATGAGCACTTCTTGAGCTCCTAATGCGCTGGGCCAAGGTTTAGTCATTTATAGACACGCCATCATATTTAATCATCATCATAGATACGTAAACCTATACCTGCATATTATTGTCCCCATTCTAGAGATAAAGAAAACAAAGCCCAACCACTTCGCTAGGGCCACATAGCTAGTTCCTGGTGGAGTAAGGCATATATAATAGTTGACTTTCTATTGTTTTGGTCTGTTAAAAAATTATTTCATAAGAGAAAAGGGTCCTTATCTTAAAACTGAGGAGAAATGATGGATTCAGAGTTGAGGAAGATAGAATGGTTGGACTCAGCAGTCCCTCAGCTTGATTCTAATGCCTAGCGGTGTGCATTTGTACTTCTCCAAGCGTTCCCGGGGATAGACGGCCGCCGATCACCGCGTGGGGGTTTTGGTTCACGGCGGAGGTTCTGATGAACATGATCCTCTTCGGTTTGCTTATAGAGCTAGGAACTACCTCTCCAGTTTTAGAAACAAAAAGCACTGTCCTTCTTCATGGAGAATAAACAGAAAAGAAACCTAGGCCGAGAAAAGCTTATCATAACAACAACAGAGAACCCCTCTATTTAGACCAATTCAGTGACGATCCCAGTGACGAAGCACAGCGGGCCCACTTGTCAAAACAAGTCGGCTGCAGCGAAGGCTTTCTGACTGCTACTTTCTGAAGGTGAACTTGACTGAAGTAGACTCCCAGGTAAATCATTCACAGCAGGTTAGTGGGTGGCTGTCCAGTGCCATTGGGATTAGTCTTCTGGTTTTACTTCAGAAAATGTCAAACACATTGAACTCATGTTCACTCGCTTAAGTAAAAAGTATTGGAATCTTACGTCTGATGGCTCAAAGGGGTCTGATTAAAATCTTGTTTCAACAGCTGTTGGTAAAATTCCCAATAATTTCTTTTTACAAAATCATGGGTCTTAAAGGCTTTTTTTTCCCCCCAATTCTGTTTTTTTCCCCCTGCCCTTCATTTGTTTCTGAGATTATAAGTAGCCATTCTATAATCTACTGAGATAATAATGCATGCTAGTGTTGATCAAGTGACTGCTCAACTTGAGATTGAATTCGATCAACTTAAGTTTTAGTTTAGAGGCATGGTTTAAACCAGATCAGCCTTCAGAAGACCTAGAAAAAAATCCAAGAGATTCTAAGCTCAATTGTCACCTGCTGGGAGGTAAAAAAAAAAAAAACAACAGCTGAGAGAAGCATGAGGCGATAGGGTAGACAAGAGGTGTTGGCGGAGAATAATGTTGCTCTTTGGCACGTTGGTTGGAAATGGGCCATTTTCTCCAAATTCTTGGAATGATCTAGAACCATTGAGATGTCCTATGGTGATGGCTGAGGGGGTGTTTGGACGTACCTCATTCCAGATTTATGGCTGAGGGTGAGGGCTGGAGGGGCACTGAGAAATGGTGAGCTGATGAAGGCAAGAGTATTTATATCTATCTGATGCTAGGCTGACTCCAGTCCTATAACAAAAACAACAACTGGTAAACCCCACACTTCTTTGCAGCCATCAGCTGTGCATCTCATCATCCGCTCTGTGTTCTACGAGAATTCTGGCTCTATTTAAGGTACTCTCCTGGATCATTTTTGGGCTCAACTGAGATCAGTAGAATCAATGGAGGAACAGTCAATCATTATGGAAATAATGTTAGGAAACTGGCTAGTTTGGAGACTGAAAAACATTAGATTTTTGGCTAACATTATACTTATACCAAATCTTATCTGAATTAAATTGAAAAAAAAATAGGATGTATATCAAGATGTTAACTTTGGTTTTATTTACATGATAGAATTTGGCATGATTTTGTTTTCATTTTGCAACTAATGTTAAAACAGTGTCTACCAGTTGACAAAGTAGAACTTGCGGTATATAAAAAGAAAAATTACACCAGTTAATTGAATTAATAATGCTACTACTCTAGGACTCTATAGGATTATAGGAGTCTTACAAAAAGATCTATGAGCAAAAATTCACCATAGCTTTGTCTATAAATCAAAAATTTAGGTTAAATGAACCTAAATATGATATATAAACAAAATGGAATAGTATATATATATTTAAAAGTATTTAATTATGTGAGAAAATAATAACAATATAATGTCAAAAAAGTAGGAGACAAAATGCCACGTGATCTCATTCTTACACAAGTCTAACCAAATATTAAGACTGCCTGTTCTAGGTGTCTGTCTATGATGTGGATCTATAGATCTCAAATGTTCACAAATGGGCATATATTACTTTTATTGTCAGAAAAGAAATCAACATAAGTTTTTGGTTTTTTGGGGTTTTTTTTTTTTTTGCTTAATCCAATAATTAGCTCCAGAGTTTCATTTTGAAACTTCCCGTGGATCCAGCCTCTGTTTAAAGAATATTCCAAGGGTTTTCCTAACCCAGCGCATTACAGCACTTAAGGTGCTCGGTCAATGGGCACCAAATGAATTTACACTTTCCACTCTGCTGTAGCGAATGCATGTTAATGGAATTTGAGGAAAGAGAGCTGGAGAAATGGCTTCTCTTTTAAATACATGCCCAAAGTCTATAATTTACAGATAAAAAATAACTTATCATTAAATATTCCCAGAGTTATCTCTATAATTAGCAGGTATTTTCGTTGAAGTATTTGGAAAGTCACCGTAACAGTGCTAAAATCACTGGAGGAGTTGTAGCATCATTATTCACATGGGATGTGCAACGTGAATGAAACGGTTCATTTTTTTAATGGGGACAGTTCTAAGGGAGGATGGCATTTCTGCTGATGTTTCCAAATAATGTTATTAGAAAATACCAGCAGCAAAGAATGCACTCACTGAATAATATTTTTGAAAATAAAAAACTCCTTAATACATTCCAGGAAGTTGATTCTAGGTCACAAAATAACAAGAGCATTACATGAGTATCAGAAACATATTTGGACTCTTGCAGAAACTCATTCCTGTCTCAATACGACTTGGCAGTTGTAGAACGCTTTCCTGTGTGCAAAATGTGTTCCACTGTATTATTTCTGCAGCTAGGAGGGTAGGTTTTATCGCCCACATCTTATGACAGAGGAAATGGAGAGTCTTGGAATTCAAGTGACTCTCTCCCAACTGTCACAACAGTGTCTTTCTTCCTGCACAGGAGGAGGGGTCTTTCTGCTGCCATGTGCCGCCTCTCTGAGAAGGCAGGGTGCCTCGGATGCCCTGGCCTGCATGACTGCCCTCCTGGAGTCTGGGATGCGGCTGGCTCAGGTCACATGAGGTCTGAATGCTCTGTCTCCGGGAGCCCTGAGCGGGTCACCGTCAGCACAAACCCGACCGGCTTCATTGGCACAGTCCCAGGCTCTTGGTCCTCCTCTCCTGCTGCGTCTACAGCAATTAGCTCTGGTATCTGTACAGGCACACAGTCTGGCTCCCTATTGGTGGGAACCTTATCTTAAGAGATTTCAGATATAATACTGTTCCTAGATTTTATCACTTTTTGGAAGGGCTTGTGGAATCTGCAAAATAAGAAGAAGAATCCAGCCCAGGTGTGTGAACCTGGAAGCCCTGCTGCTATTAAATGCTGACACGGGCTCCAGCTGGGGCAGAGGCTGGGAGAAAGTAAAGGCTCCATCAGCAACTCAACGTGCTCCTTCTGCACTCCTTCCAACACTCTTACGTACGTTACTTTAAAGAGAAATTGTGTATTTAAGCCACTGAAACCTTACTGCTTTCTGACTCCATTATCCCCACACATTGGCTTATTCACTGTTCTGTATTTTTACTGATCTCTATTTTTCCTTCTCAACTCCACTTAAACTTTCCTTTTTCATATTTGCCCTGTTATAGCATGTATAATTTCATTGTTATTGTCTGTGTACTTATCTACACCCCTCACTTGGTGGCATACTTTATAATGGCAAGGGGGGTCATATTAGTTTTAGCTACATTTGTCCCAGAATCTCGCTGAATTAATAAATAAAGCCCTCAATATTTTATCTGATCAAATGTCTTCTTTTTATTCTAATGCCAAAAGATACAAGAATCTATTAACTCTTTATTGAATTTTAGCTTTAATGTTTAATAAAATGTTGGTCCAATTCCATAAACATTTATCGAGAGCCAGGTGTACCAGAGTCATGCCAAGAGCTGGACCCACAGGATGGCTAAGACGTGATACCCATCTTCAAGGAGGTAAGTAGGAGAAGCAACGTGGAAATAGGTAAAACTCTTTCTAGATTGCAGAAACAAGTCATACTTCAGTAAGTACAAGTATTGCATTGAAGTTTTGATTGTAAAAGGGTAATAGTGTCAGGAATCATTTTTTCTCGATAACCAAAGCATTTTAGAAAAATTCAATTGTATCTCAAATGTTGTGATTTTGTTTAAATATGAATAAAGTGGCACCTGACACTTCTGGATTATCTGGGAAGTGTTTGGTAGGAAAGAGCCCTACCAAAGAGCCCTAATAACCAGAACTCCCAATTCCAAACGCAGTTCCTCTACTAACAAATGACCTTGGAGCAGACCCTCATCTGTAAAGCAGGAATGCTATTACCTTGTTATCGTACTCAGAAATGCACAAAATCAGACATTTGATAAATCATCTACATCCAATATTATTTAAAATATGATTTTGTAAATGTTTATCTTCAAAGAATTCCACTGTAGCATTATTTCTAAATAATTGAAAATAACCAAAATAGTCAACCGAAGGGCATTAAATAAGTTATGGTACCAACCTACAATGAATTATTCTGTAGACATTTAGCAATGATATTTGAAAGAGTTTCACAAGTCAAAAAATTTGCCAGTCTATTATTAAGTGAAAAAAACTAGACCTAAAAGAGAGTCTCGAAGGGAATACAACAAAATGTTAACAGCAAACATCTATGGGTACTATATTTATAGACAGTTTTAATTTTTATATTTCTCTTTGTACTTGGAAACATTTACTAAATTTTGTACAACACATAAAACTTTCTTAAAAGCCAGCATGTGGACTCCTCAGCTTTCCCAATATCACACATAAATAAACAGCATAAAATTTCCTATCATGTGGTTACACTCAAAAGTGAAAATCAGCTTGGTTGCCTTGAGTCTTCCCAGACATTGTCATTTGATTCAAAGAGAAAGTACTGAAGCTTCCTCAACTTTCCACTTGTAGAACCTCTTCCTTGAGAAGTTCATGTAACAACAAAATGTCCCGGTGGGGGAAAAAAAAAACCCCAGTGACCTGGACTGTTTTGTCTACATAATGACAAATCTTCCAAGGTTTCTAAATACACTTGAATTCATTTTTAAACACTGGGATCACTGCTCTAAGAAATCAATCTGGAGAGACAATCTAATGAACAAACATTGATCTTAAAGATTAAAAACAGAAAATTCCTAACTTGCCCCAAAACTACTGTCAGGAAAATAGAAGATTTTATATGGTTACATTTTAAATAGCTCTGGGGATTATACTCTTTAAAAACAATTAATTCATTGCAATAGTTAATACTGAGATGCTGAGAATATCAAATACTCTTTAAATATAGCTGTGTGTACCTATAGGACAGATATATTAGCATTATGCATGTACACAGGAACTGAATTTCTCTAACCTTCCTCTGTGTGTACGTGAATGGTTATCAAATTAATTGCACTGAATCAATGAACAGAGGCAGTCTGAGCAACTGCTGTGTTGACCTAGACTGGTTCCCTTCCCTTCCTCTCTGACTTGCAAGGCTCAGAATGCAAAGCCTTGCCCCCTCTTTTGTCTCTCCTCCTTTACGTAGACTGGGTTCTCAAGGAGAGGACAAATCTCTAAAACCAGAATCATGTCACAGTCTTGCAACCCTCCAGTGCCGTCCCACTTGGTCTGCTCACCAAGGCCCGCACAGTTCTCAGACAACAGTGTGCCCACAGGGCCTTGTGGGGCTGACTGACATGCAGATTCCCATTGGGGAGGTTTGAGGAGCGCCCACGTGACATTCCACCTCCCTAACCAGCTTGAGGATGGGTGGAGGGCCGGCTGGTGCTGCTGGTCCTTTGAGTGAGGAACGCTTCGCTAAGTCCTTAACTGGGGTTTTCTCCTCCCTGGCTGACAGCCCTCTCCGGTCCGCCTCTGCTGGCTGGGCCGACGGCTTTTCCAGCTCAGCCTAGCCTTCCTGCCCTGGGCCTCACAG
This sequence comes from Saccopteryx leptura, assembly GCF_036850995.1. Taxonomy (NCBI): domain Eukaryota; kingdom Metazoa; phylum Chordata; class Mammalia; order Chiroptera; family Emballonuridae; genus Saccopteryx; species Saccopteryx leptura. The sequence goes on along the minus strand of NC_089509.1, from coordinate 110,616,617 downwards.
CCACATTCAGCAAATTCAGACCCGTCTCAGTGGCGTTGAGGAGCAATGACAGAGCCGCATCAACAGGAGTGAGATGAACGTTTTCATCATACCACTTCAGACGTGGGTGCACCACCCTTCACAGTGCGAATTCATTACTCATCCATTACTAACGTCTTGTAAATAGGGTAAATACACCACATTGTCTCTTTCTGTCAAATTGTTCATTTGGTAAGTGCAAACATTGAGATTATGTGACGATCAGCCACATGCCGCCTAGTGGACGTACTCCTCCTTGCCCAGTGAGCCCTTGTCCGGCCTCAAGGAGCAGAAACTCCTTGACCCCGCCTCCTCTGGGGCGTCCCGCCCCCTCTGGGGCGTCCCGCCCCCTCTGGGGCGTCCCGCCCCCTCTGGGGCGTCCCGCCCCCTCTGGGGCGTCCCGCCCCCTCTGGGGCGTCCCGCCTCCTCTGGGGCGTCCGCCCCCTGGCTTCCCTTTCCACACCCCCCCCCCCCCCCTAGCATGATACTCAGCCTATACATTCTTTTCCTGGCTAGTAAATAAACTCAGCCTTTTCTCTTGCTTTCACTTTTTAAAACAACTTCTGTTACTCTCAGTGTTATTCTTTGACAACCCAGAAGACATAAAATTGGAAGTGTCTGGCCTCTCTCCACCGTGTAGAGGCCCTGGCCTGCCCACGCTCCTGGGGTTTCCCAAGGCTGCCTCCGCGTGACGTCTCGGCCTGTGAGTCAATCCTCGAGAAATGTGCTCCCCAACCACCTCCCCTTCTACTCCGTAAAACGTCCCCCTTTCCATCACCACATCCCATTCTCCCCAGGGAGGCACCATGGCCCACAGTTACGCATTTCTTTGCTGGGCTCTTGTCTCTCCGCGCTAACCCCCAGACTCCCAACTCCATCGCGGCCAAGGATGCAGACTGTCTAGTTATCTAGAACCCCAAGACCTAGCCGCATGCCTAAGTCTCTGTCCTGTCCTCTCCTTCCTGCTTTTAACAGTCATAGTCAAATAATTGTAGCTAGAATATAAACACTGGGTACTTACTTTGTACCAGGCACCGTACTGAGTACTCTATCTGCAACAGATACAGTGCCACCACTTTCAAACAGCAAAAACAGAGGTGTTTTTGGAAGTAATTTGCTCAAGCTAACACTGAACATGTTTCCAGGGTTGAAATCTAGTAATAATCTAGTTTATAGTTTAAGAAGAAAAGTGAGGTGTGGCACATTGGCTTTTAATATATTTCACCTTATCTCCATTCATTTCCCCAAGTGTTTGCTGTTTGGGTGATGTTTATTCAATTCTCATGTACATACCTCCCTCATATTTTGATAATGGGGCAATATAATTGAAGATATAAAAATGGTAATTTGTATCTTTAAACATTGTAGCCAAAGCCAACTACTTTAGTTTTTTGGAGAAAACGTTGTACAGATATTTAAGCACAAGCCATGCTGATTTATTATTCTTAATTAAAGTTGTCGTTTTGACAATTGTTTATTTCTTATGGAGAAAATCAAACAATATGTTGTATGCAGAGATCTGACCTTAGAGACTCTCATCTGATGTCATTTACGTAGATCTCCTCTGTCCACGATGGTGACCACATGTGGCGATACCCTTGAAATGTGGCTACTTTGAATTAAGATGTTCTAGACGTGCAAAATACACACCAGATTTTGAAAACTTAAGTTGAAAAAAGATTATAAAATATATACTGATGATTTTAATAGTAATTACATATGGAAATTATGGCATTCTGGGTGTAGTTTGATAAGTAAAATATATGAAAGTTAATTCACCCATTTCTATTTTTTCATGTGGCTACCGGAAAATTTAAAATGACGTCAGTGGTTCATAGTTATGGCTCGAATTATATTTCTATTGGATGATATGAACATAGGTGTTTATTTATATGAGTTTACAAAGGCGTGTGAAATGGAAAATTAGAGAGCCAAAATGGTTTAGTTCATCCTTGGCTAGAAGACGCACCTGAAGGCAGGAGCCTCAACTCGCAGGGGCATGAGGAGGCCCAGGAGGAATGAGAAGAATGACGCAGGTGCTTCAAGAAGACAAGAGCCAGTGATCCTACCCTGGGAGATGAACATAGAATCTGGAGTAAGAGGCTTTCTTATCAGGTCTTTAGAGATGAAGGCAGCTTGGACATGTCAGGTAGCTGTTCACAGCCCTGGCAGTAGGGCTGATGTGGAGAATGTGCCCTCTGTTGAGAAGCTGATATGATCCTGGCTTCCCTATTTTCTCAAACTGAAAATAGAGGTGAAATAAACGGCCTACGGTGAAAGTCTGTTATGATTAAAATGTTTAGGCTGAAGACGGATATAAACACTATAGAACCAAAGGCCCCGAGCAACCCTGTGTTTCTACTGATCTGGACAGTCTTTTGCTCCGAGGGAGATGGCTCTGCTTTGTCGCTGAAGGCCGTTGAGTGAGCATGGTCAGATCCACACAGATGACGGACCACAGCGCATCTGCGAACCAGACAGCCCTGCTGTTGGAACAATACACTGGCAGGTTGGAGGGTTTTAATCAACTGCGATATTTACTAACATTAACCTTACTCATAGATAACATCAGGCAGGATAACTGGGCTTTGGTAACACGGGCAAAAGTTATAAGAGAAATACAAAAGATAGATTTCATTTCATTCCCAGTTTTTCTAATGATCCTGCCTGTAAACAGACCAGCTACTGTAACCCTGGAGAAAGACACGGGAGGAAGACCCTCAGTCTGCTCCGAGAAGAAGCTGGGGGCTGTGTGGTGGTTAGCCATGCCCCCACCCACCCACATCGTCACATAAAAACCTAGTATGTTTGGTGGAAGGGGACAGTGGGAGGAGACAGGAGGAGGGTGACCTGAGAATCTGAGAGGAAACCTGTTTCGTCCCCCCTTCTCTCAGACCATTACTAATACATCCATTCGTCCATTCGAATGAGGACACATTCCCTGGAAGCCATAGAGATACTTTGTTCTTTTTTTCTCCCAGGGAAGGACAGTTTCAATCTGTGAGTAAGGAGGCAAAACGGAAGGGGGCTGAGTGATGACTGCGAAGGCTTATTTTCCTCAAATCTCTCATTTTCTTTGTCTCCTCCCCATGGGTGAGAATTAATAGGCAGAAGCAAGACAGATGCCCAGACCTTGAGATCACAGGAAAAGAATCAGAAAAAAAAACATAAGTATGTGTAAAGTAATTAAAGGCATAAAAAAATAGGAAAAAAAGACACCACAAAAAACAAATGCAGACAAATCTAGACTCCAGAAAAACACTTCTGACACCAACAATAGTCATTGAAATGAAAAGAATCGTTGTTAGCATTTATTAAATGATTACTATGTCATGGTCAAGTATGTGCTATGTGTATTAAATTATTTTATTCTCATGATGTCCTGAGGTTTATCTCTTACTTTCATTTTAAGATAAGGAAACTGAGACAAAAAGTTAAAAACTGGTTATTAATAGATCTAGGCTAATAGCCTGTGTCGAATGGTTGCAGAGCCTTCCTTCCTTCCTTCCTTCCTTCCTTCCTTCCTTCCTTCCTTCCTTCCTTCCTTCCTTCCTTCCTTCCTTCCCTCCCTCCCTCCCTCCCTCCCTCCCTCCCTCCCTTTTTTTCTGTGACAGAGAAAGGGAGAGGGACACATAGGGACAGACAGACAGGAAGGGAGAGAGATGAGAAGCATCAATTCTGTGTTGCGGCAGAACCTTAGTTGTTCAGTGATTGCTTTCTCATATGTGCTTTGACCGGGGGCTACAGCAGACCGAGTGACTCCTTGCTCAAGCCAGCCACCTTGGGCTCAAGCCAGCGACCATGGCACACTTAAGCCAGATGAGCCTGTGCTTAAGCCGGCGACCTCAGGGTTTCGAACCTGGGTCCTCTGTTTCCCAGTCCATCGCTCTACCCACTGTGCCACCGCCTGGTCAGGCTCCAGGGTTTTCTTTTACTATTAACAATGACAATAGATTGAAAAATCTACTCAGAATTACAGACAGCAGAAAGACAGGTGGAAGGATGTTTCTCAGAATGCGGCGTGGAGGGAGGCAGCCGTGCAGGGAAGCTCAGCAGCTGCAGCTCCGTCTCCTTCCTCCCGGTGGGCGGTCTCAGGGGGAGTCTGCCTAAACCTCACACTTCAAGACAACTGTCTGTGAGGGGGGGAGAATCGTGTCCAATGGCTCCCGTGTCCCACTGGACAAAGATTGGCCCTGCGGGTGTTAACCCCCTGCCCTTCTAGGGGACAGCGAGAAGCCATGGGAAAGAGTCCAGAGGAAACACCGAGCTGTGCCCGTGCGGAGCCTGCAGCCGCGTGACAGCTGGAGACGGAGGACCCCAAACCCAGAGCAACGTGGGGCCGAGAGAAGCCGAGAGCACGTGACAGGCACCTGATGCAAGGAGCTAGGAGAAGGGAGGAACAGGTGAGACGTCCAGCATGCAGCCTAAGGATGTCAGGAGTGCAGTGGGAAAGGAGAAATACAGGGGAAAAAATGTCTGAGTATTTTCGAGATTTGATAGAAAGGATGGAATTTTAGATTAAATATCCACTGAGTAGGCTAGCTTAAAAAAACACACACGTGTTTATATACATTATGATTTTAAAAACATGACCAAAATCTTGATCTAATTGATATGCTGTATATAGAAATCTTTGTAGTCAGAATATTATTTCCACCACAACTCAATAAAAAAGATAGCTAGAAAATCCCCTTATGTTTGGATATTAAAAAAAAAAAACCATTTAAATAACACATAGGATACAGAAATCAATTAGAAAAGATTTTAAACTTTTTTTTGAAGCTGATTTTTATTTATTTTAAAAAATTTATTTATTGGTTTTAGAGAGTAAGGAAGGGGGAGAGAAAGAGACAGAAACATCGGTCTGTTCCTGTATGTGCCCTGACCGGAGATCGAACTAGCAACCTCTGTGCATTGGGATGATGCTCTAAACCAGTGGTAGTCAACCTGGTCCCTACCGCCCACTAGTGGGCATTCCAGCTTTCATGGTGGACGGTAGCGGAGCAACCAAAGTATAAATAAAAGAATAGATTTAACTATAGTAAGTTGTTTTATAAAGATTTATTCTGCCAAACAGTGAATATCTGACATAAAGTACTTGGTAAGTAATTATTATTATATGCTTTAACTTGCTGTAACTCTGCTTTATAAATTTTATAAAGTAAAGTTACTTCCCTACTTTGTAAATCACCATGACTGTGGAACCAGTGGGCGGTTAGAAAATTTTACTACTAACAGAGATACAAAAGTGGGTGGTAGGTATAAAAAGGTTGACTACCCCTGTTCTAATCAACCAAGCTATCCAGCCAGGGCAAGATTTTAAACTTAATGATATTAGAATATGGCTTATTAAAATGCGTGTGCTGCCTGACCAGCAGTGGCACAGTGGATAGAGTGTCAGCTTCAGAAGCTGAGGACTCAGGTTCAAAACCCCGAGGCTGCTGGCTTGAACAGAGGGTCGCTGGCTTGAGTGTGGGATCATAGACATGACCCCATGGCTTGAGCCCAAAGGTTGCTGGCTAGAAGCCCAAGGTCGCTGGCTTTACTGGCTTGAGTACAAGGTTGCTGGCTTGAGCAAGGGGTCACTGGCTTGAGCGTGGGATCATAGACATGAGCCCATGGTCACTGGCTTGAGCCCAATGGTCGCTGGCTTGGAGCCCAAGTTTGATGGCTTGAGTAAGGAGTCACTTGGTCTGCTGGAGCCCCCGAGTTAAGGCACATATGAGAAAGCAATCACTGAACAACTAAGGATCTGCAGTGAAGAATTGATGCTTCTCATCTCTCTCCCTTCCTGTCTGCTCCTATCTGTCCCTCTCTCTGACTTTGTCTCTCTGTCTCCATAAAAAAATAAAATAAAATAAAAAAATTGAAAAAACAGAAAACTCTACAACATTCTGAAAAAGTAAAGCCCTAAATAAACAGAACCATATATAAAAACAGACTGAAATGTAAATGGGTGTTTGGTACACATGTTTACAGATATAATACTACAAGTCAGTGAGGAAAAGAATGAAGAATCCAATAAATATTGTTGGAACAATTTGTTATCTATACAGAAAAAGAATTCCAGGATTAAAAGTTCTAAATGTAAAAGAGTTAAACTGTAAAACATTTTAAAAAATGAGAACATTTTTTTAACATCCCAGGGAAGGAAAAGATTTCTTCAAAAAGATGCACAACACAAAGTATCAAGGAAAAAATGGTTAAGTTTGAGATGATAGTGGGAAAAAATGTGATACATTAAGGCACCAATAACTAACTGAACAGATAACTCAAAGACTGAAATACAATATTTTCCACATATTTAAATGGCAAAAGTCCAGTACCCGTATATATAAAGAACTCCTAATTAATTAGTAACCAAAAAGACAAAGGCCACAGTAGAAAAACAGGCAAAGAGCTGTCCATATAATTCACTCCAAGGGAAATATAAACACCAATTACAACACAAAAAGATTCCCCAACTCACTAGTCCGAACAAGATCTTATTCCACACTCGTTAACAACTCCAGGTCTCACTCAGGATACAGAGAAATAGGTATTCAGGATCATTGTTGGCCTAACCTTTTGGAGCTCAATTTGACAAATTCTAATAAAATTACATCATGCATTCTCTGTGAACCCTTTTTGAGTTCCACCTCGGAAATAAAAAGCTGGTTGTTACAGTGGCACATACAGGAAAATGTCCATTTCAATTGTGTAAAGCAAAAACATGGAAATGGAAACAGGCTTTCTGTGTTTTGGGGGATGAAAAAATTAACCGAGCTTTATTTATATGATTGGATACCATGCAACAGCTATGCATTGGTTCGTACATAAATAAATCACTTCTATGTGTATCAACATGGATAATATCCAAAACCAATACTGGGTTTTATGCAAGCCCCATTATGTATGTATACTGTAAAATCACTTATTCCATTTGAAGAGCCACAGAACAATATTTATTTTTGTATAGAGACACACACACACATACACAAAGGGAGTATAAATACAAAAGCATGCTGTGGGAATGGTACACAGTTGACCCTAGAAGAATGTAGGATGGGGTGGTCAAGGGTACCACACCTCCCACACACCATCGAAAATCCTGGTGTAACTTTTGACTCTACAGCGGCCTTTTGCATTGGTGGATTCAATCAACCTCTTCTGTAAAACAGTGTTTTTGGTGTGCAGTTGGGAATAAGAATATACTGTTTTTTTTTTTAATTTTTTTTTTTTTGTATTTTTCTGAAGCTGGAATCGGGGAGACAGTCAGACAGACTCCTGCATGCACCAGACCAGGATCCACCCAGCACACTCACCAGGGGCAACACTCTGCCCACCAGGGGGCAATGCTCTGCCCCCCCCCCCCGGGGCGTCGCTCTGTTGCGACCAGAGCCACTCTAGCACTTGGGGCAGAGGCCAAGGAGCCATCCCCAGCGCCCGGGCCATCTTTGCTCCAATGGAGCCTCGGCTGCGGGAGGGGAAGAGAGAGACAGAGAGGAAGGAGAGGGGGAGGGGTGGAGAAGCAGATGGGCGCTTCTCCTGTGTGCCCTGGCCGGGAATCGAACCCGGGACTTCTGCATGCCAGGCCGATGCTCTACCACTGAGCCAACTGGCCAGGGCAAGAATATACTGTTTTTGATCTGCTGTAGGTTGAATCTGCTGATAGGAAACGCAAGGATGGGAAACCCTGGGATTGGAAGGCCCATCTGCTCTTATTAAAAAAAATTAGTGGGCTCAGAGTTCAAACCTATGTTGTTCAAGGCTCCGCTGTATGCAGACCTTCTGGGATGGGGGACGGGGCCCAGAATGTGTGTGTGGCTTTCTCCCTTTCTATACTGTTTCTCCTAAAAGGAGAGTTGTGAGAGCAAGCAGATCAAAGCTTATTTATACTTGCTTAATCTCAGGGATAGATACATGGGTGTCTGTTACCTCACTTCTTGTTAGTTTGAAATATTTCCTAATTCCACTTAAATTTTTCAATTTAAAAATGCAACTTGTTGAGAAAGCATCCTCCCTACCTAAATGCAGCTATTACTCAGCTTCTGATACTGTTTGCCACATTTCTTCCCTGTCTGGAATTTCAGGGCCAAAAGAGGAGGGATAAACCATGCTACCTCAAACAGTGAGTCTCACCTTCCCCAGGTATCAGAGAGGGAGCTCTCTCCAGCTCCACTCACAGGTCCACTGTCTGTGGCAACAGCAAAGGGCCTCTGGGTCCCACGTGGGTGAGCAGCTGGGTCTGAGAAGAGCTGCAAACCTGGGATGTCTGACCAAACCTGGGGAAGTCGGACCCACGGGCTTGGGGCTGGATGCCTACAAGAACAGACTGTGGGAGTGGACAGATCCACCCTGTCCCAGCTGGGACTGCGGGGTCAACACCACTGTTAGCTCCCCATTCTGAGAAATGTTAAAGTAAAACTGCAGCAACTTAGAGCAAAATACATCCTTACCTAGTGCAGCACAAAGATGGTTAAGTATCGGGATCCAAAAGGTAAGTTCGGAAGTTCAGCTCTCACTTAAAAAGTTTCGCCCTGTGTACTTCAGGCCTTCGTGTGCACATGCGCGCACACCCCCCCCAAACCCTGTGCTTTGCAAAGGTTTGGCTTATTTGCTAACATCTAGGATTTGAGAGATTTCTAGGGGAAACTAGATTCTTAGCTTCTCTCCTGAACAAGCAGGGATTCTGGCATTCCCGAGCCTGCATTCTAAAATGCCAAGAACTGGTCAGTCTTGAAGACTGTCCCCTGCCCCGAGGCCTCTCACTTTCTCACCTGCTAGCCCCACCCACCAGCAGTTTCAGCTCCCTTGTCTTACAGCTGAGAAAACCGAGGCTCAGGGAGGACAAGGGCCTGGGCTAATGTCAGAGTTACCCTGTGGAGGGAGCCATGCCAGCACCAGGTGGACCAGTTATCAGTTAACTTGTGATTCCTTTTCTACATATGGTGAAGGCACATGACATGGTTTCTAATGACATTGTGTAATTCAACAGGTGCACTGGAAATGATAATTCTTTTAAGTTTTGTTGTTGTTGTTTTTGGTGAGAGGAGGGGAGATAGTGAGGCAGACATGTGCCCAGACTGGGATCCACCCAGCAACCCCATCATGGGCCAATGCTTTAGTACTGAGCAAGTTACAGTGCCTGAGGCTGATGCACTCCAAGGGAGTTCCGGTACTACTCCAACCAATTAAGCCACTGTGGGAGGGGAAGAGAGAAAGAAGGGGGAGGGGTGGAGAAGCAGGTGGTTCTCCTGTGGGCCCTGACTGGAATCAAACCCTGGGTGTCCACATGCCCGGCCGATGCTCTATCCACTGTGCCATCGGCTAGGGCCTCTTTTAAGTTTTTAACAACTGACTTCAAGTGACTACAAAAACGATACAAATGGATTAAGTATAATATAAGCAAGAAGTCATCATGATCTGGCCAAACTCAAAACAAAATCGTTTACATGTAAAAAATAAAGAAATAAGACAATATAATTGAAAGTTGATATAATTAGAGGATACATGACCACAGAGCCCCATTTTTTCTGGTTGATCTTTGCACACACGGAATTACTCCTCTCTTTCTCCACCAATCCCTAATACCTCCTTTTTTTTTTTTCAAAGTCTACAAAGCCGTGTGCCCCAGGCCTTCCCACATCATAAACTTCCCTTAAATTTCTTGCTTGTTGGATTTCTTTATTCCTGGCTTGAAGCAGGTAGACAATCAACACTGACTTGGATGGGTTTCATCCACTATAACCAGAGGTACTGAGCTACCTTAGTCTATGCAAAGTGCATTGGCTAGACCCAGCTCCATGAAGAGATTTACATGGATTACAAAACCCTTTAAAATGTAAAGCACTCCACATCCTAAAACGTAAATCAGTAGGAGAAAAGCCCAATAACTTTGGCATATTCATATTGTGGAAAACTATGCAAGGGAACAGAGAAGTAAAAGATTTGTAGATTGCAAAAGGATATTTATATATAATATAGAAAATATATCTATGTAAAATCAATTGTATCACTTCTATTAAAAAAACAAACACATATTGCTTGTGGGTCCACATATGTGCATGGGAATGCCTAGGAAACGTCCGGAAAGGAACATGAAGCGGTGAGAGTGGGTTTGCTTAGAGGGACGAAGGGGAGACGTTATGGAGGTGATCAAAGGGCAATTGAGCTTCACCTGTAATAACTTTACATGTAAATGTATATGGAAAATACTTGGATGACATGTGGCCAAGGGTTCTAAACATCTTTTCCTGTAACACATTTGCATGTGACTATTGATTGCCAATCATATTCTGTCATGAAGTTTGTAAAACATCTGTTTGTCCTTGGAATGAAACAACTGTGTTATCACCCCAATTTAATTTTTTTTTCCAAATTAAAATTTTAAATGTAAAAATCACAGAAAGAATCTGAAAAGTTGAATTTCATTTTCACAAGTTAAAATTGAGTAACTCAATTCTAGGAGTCCTAACAGTGGTTGGGAGGACACTCAATTTAATCTTTAATCTCAAAGAGTAAGAAATATGGGGGTGGATGTAAAGGCATGGGGCATCTTTCAAATTCTAATAGAAATGACAGTGACGGATGGCTTCCTATAGACGAACATGAGCTCTACGTCTAAGGGGATGTTAACTCTTCTGCCATGGCGTCTGCTCTTCCCAGCGATAGGCACTCAACACTGACTAGTGGACAGATTTTGACAAGGAGGAAATCTAGCCCTGGAGAGGTCAGAGAGTTCAGTGTGAAGTGACAGCTAGGAAGTGGCAGGGCCAGAACTCTTGCGCCGGTTTCCACTACCAGCCGGTAGGTGCTCTCTGCCAGGACCTGCTGCCGGCTCTCATTCACCAGCGTGTGACATCGTGTGTCTCTATATCCGGTGTTCTCACATATTCATCTCCGTCGATTATCTATGTGCCTCTACCTACCTACCTACCTACCTATCTAATCGTCTATCTATGTATCTATCTAATCTATCTATCTACTGTATCTATCTATCATCTATCTATCATCTATCTGTCTATCTATCTATCTATCTATCTATCTACAATATCTATCTACCTACCTACTTACCTATCTAATCATCTATCTATGTATCTATCTAATCTATCTCTCTACTGTATCTATCATCTATCTATCTATCTATCTATCTATCTATCTATCTATCTATCTATCTATCTATCTATCATCTACCTACCTACCATCTCTCTATCTAGGCCTTTCCTTCCACCCCTGACACCTAGGTGAGGCGACACATTTCCTCTTTGCCTCTCCCTCCAGCCGGGTGCATTTCACCTGTACCCCGGGCAGCACCGCTTGCTTGCATCCCCACGCTGCGGTCTTAGGGACCTGCGTGGAGCCTGCAGCCGCCGCACCCACCAAGCAGGGTCTCCAGGACAGCGCTCCGGCAGGTAGGGCCGTCGAGTCCCCCAGGACGCGAGGGTGGGGGTTGAAGGGCGCCGCGTGAGGGCGGGGTGGCACCGCCCCTAACTCACCTTGCCGGAGGCAGGCACGGCCACCAGCAGCAGCAGCGGCAGCACCCGCGGCAGCAGGAGCGCGAGTGGGCTCCTCGCCGTCCCGGGGCGCATGGTGGGCGCCCGCTCAGAGTCCCAGCGTGTGCCGTGACCCGCAGGTTCTCCGGGCACCGCGTCCCCTGCGTGGCGCGGACAGGGGAGTCCGGCTGGGACGCTCGCCTCGCCAGTCGGCCCGGGGCGGGTTTTGTAGGGCTCAGCCGCGCTCTCTGTAGGCTTTTGACTGTGGCTCCAAGGGAGGGAAGAAGTGGCTCAGGTCCCGCCCTCGTCCCCCCCGCCCCTGTAACTCACCAGGCGATGTCCCTGCGACCTGGGCGTCGTGCCCAGCAGGCGAGAACGGGCTGCGGGCCTGCGGGACAGGTGGGCGAGGACCCAAAAGAAGGGGTCAGGGAGGTGATGCCCCCGAGGTCGCGGAGCCGAGGCGGGGCAGGGGGTGCCGAGGTGGGGAGTTTTGGGGGTGTGCGATGAGGAGGTGGCTGCGCGGGGTGGAGGGAGTGGCCACCGGCCGTGCCCAGATTAAGTGGGAGGCGCGCCGGGCGTCGGCACTCGGGCGGCCCCGCTGACTCCGGCTCCCGGCGGTGCCATCTCGCCGCATTCCCTTTGCCCAACCCGCCTCCAACTCGCAGCCGCCGGCCCCAGGCCCGCGGGCGCGGTGCAGAGACGGCTGGGTCGCGCCTCGCTCTGGGCGCGGCGGGGCCGGGAGGTGTGCGCCGCGCCGGCTGGCGATGAGGCGGCTCCCGACGCTGTGGGCGGCCCCCCGAGGTAAGGCGCCCGCGACCCAGGCGCGGCGATCCCTGCCCTAGGGCACGGGGCACCTGCCGGTGGGGGGCGGAGGAGGAAGCCTGGCGTCTCAGGTGGGACGCGCGGAGGCGCGGGAGGGGCTGGGCAGCCGGGGCCCAGGGGTCACCAGAGGAGAACGTGTCTGGCTTGTCTGCCTGGGCTTGATCTGGGCGCTGTGTGTTTTGATTAATTTGGAGGCTCAAGTTACCACCAGGCTGGCAGCCTGGGCGCTCCGAAATGCCAAGAGCAAAAGGCAGCTGAGGGGAAAGAGAATGCCCATCCTATTCTCTCCTGTGTTGAACTGGCTTTTTTAGGCTAAATCTTATCTGCGGAAATACAGGGGAAACCGAAAGCCAACTTGGTCCAGGGTGTCTCCCTCCCGAGAGAGCGCCCTTCGCGGAGGTGGTCTTGGATGCAAACGCGCAGTTATCTACAGCGCTCTTCAAAGCACGGCTGGTGCCCTTTCTAGTGCCACAGACCACAGTGGCTCTGCTGATGTCTTTAGACCCTTCTGAGAATAATGCTTTTAAATGCATAAAATACAAATAAATCAGAAACAGTTTTACAATTGTCCAAATATTGAAGTTATGATATAGCAACAGATATGCATCATTCATATTACATTAAATACATAGATCTAAACAGATCAATGAAAATAACTCTAATCTCAAAGCAGTTGACTACTACAAAACTGAAATGTGACATGAACATACCAGTGGCTGCACAGGCTCAGGAGCTGCCAATACTACTGTGATTTGCTGTCTGTATTCCTAACTGAAGAGCCCTGGCCAGATTGCTCCATTGGTAAGAGCATCGGCCTGAAGCTGAGAGGTTGCCAGTTCGAGCCCGGGTCAGGGCACATACAGGAACAGATTGATGTTCCTGTCTCTCTCTCTCTTCTTCTTCTTCTTCTTGCTAAAATCAATACATTTAAAAAAAAATTTTTTTTTTAAAAACTGAAGGAAACGCTGAACTTCCAGGAAAGTTAGTGAAGTTGGAGATATAACTTTTGCTCCCATCCAAGTTCACAGACCACCTGAATTCCTCTCCAGGTTCGGAGCTCCTGCTTGGGAGCAGCGCTGCTCACAGGGGCCCATAGGTGGTCATCAAACACCAAGTGTGAAATAATGGGGTTGGTCACTGATTGAGAAGAACCACTTGCTTGCAATTAGAATGTGGTCTACTAATGCTAAAACCCTGACTACGGATGAATGAAGACGTGTCCTGCCCTCTTTGGGGGCCGACGGTGGAATATTACAGTTTTTCCTCTGTGTTTTGTGCAGGCGATTGTCAGTTGTGGCTGTGCATTAGAATCTTCAAAGGAGCTTTCTAAAAATCCTGATGCTTAGTTTATCTCAAGTCAGTTATACCAGACTCTCCAGAGGAAGGACTCAGGCAGCTGTTTGTTGTAAAGCTCCCTGGAGACTCCTATGAGCAACCCAATCTGAGAGCCACTGTTTTAGGTGTGTGTTTTGGTTAAGTTAGCTGCATTGAATCAGGGTCTGTTCTTAGGAGAGTAATGAAATGGACTTTTATTGTCAAATCCTTATTGATGTTTATTGTATCATTATAAATATCATAAATAAAATTAAATATTTATTATACTTATTAAGATTGTATGTTTATTAAATATATATTAAACTCTTTATTAAGACTTATGTGTGCCCAGGACACAGAGTTTGCAGGGTGATATGTAGTATCATTTTCCTATTGACCTGGAAGTTCTTATGGAACCTTCTCCTGCCATCCTGGTTAGATAGGACTTCAGGTGCTCTATTGATGAAATAACAGTGTCCAAGAATTCCCACTGGTGTGTGACAATCTCACAAGAAATGACATTACTTTCTGGAGGCAAAAAAAAAAAAAAAAAAAGAAAGATCTTCTAAATTCCAGAAGATCTCTTAATTTGGACCTTAATTGCTTTTCCCTGAAACCAAGTCACTTTAATGGAAGACCAGACTTGGTTTTATCACCTTGGGAATGAGAGGAGCGGTCAACTGCAAGTCACTTCTAACGCTGCAACAGAGCAGGCGAGAAACTTGGGATGTGAACACAGTAAGGAGGAAGCCGTGGTTCAGAGCTTAGTCGCTGCTGTAGATTCTGGATTTGAATCCTTTCTGTATTTAATAGTCTGACCTAATCTCTCTGGTCTGGGGCCTTCTCTTGTGTGCAGTGAGCATAATCCTGGTACCCACCTGCAGGAGTTGTAGGAATTGAATGCAGTGATCCCGCGGCAGCCCCTTGTCCAGGGTCTTCACAAAACAACAGATAGGAGAATCTGAGCCTCCAGGTGCATGAAGGAAGATAAGGTGGATGAGAAACGGCACACAATACAGAATCCCTTCTCAGCTTAGCAGTGCAAGGGTCAAGCACACCACACTCACTCCCTTGAGGTCACCAAACTACTGAGGCATCTAGGACTGCGTCTGGGCACCCCTGGGAGCAGCAGCCTCGGCATCCTGAAGAGCTGGGCGGAAAGGCAGACTCTCGGCCCCGCCCCAGACCACTGAGTCAGAGTCTATGCTCACCAAGATCTCCAGATAATGAAGTGGTTTGTCTAACAGCCAGATTCAACCACCCATTCCTCCCCTCCCTACCACATACATCCACCCTCCTTTAGTGCTGTTTGCTATGCTCACGAGGTGCTGTTAGTCAGGGTTATTGAATTTAAAAAACAGTCTTGGGGTCAAGAGATTTGATTTTTTTTCAGTTGGTTCATTAAATGCGATAAACCAAGGGAAGTAGGGTCCGTTCTTTTCGTATGTACAAAGGATACAGAGAGTTCTGCTTTTGACTTTGATGCCAGAAAAAGGTTCTGAACAAAATGAAGTGGTCATTGCCTTTGACAAGCTCTACATTGTTATTCTTGCCCCTTTTCACTATCATACTACCACGTCTGTTTTCTGCATAGTGCTGCAAAGTGTACTGTTGGCTTCTCTACATTTGCATGGGAGTCCCATTAGGGCAGGGGCCTTGGTGATGTTCTTTACTATTGTTGAATGAATGAATGAATGAAGTTGTTTACTATTTGCTGAATAAATAAAGTTGGATGACTAAACATATTCACTGGGGGTGAGGATTCACACTCAGGTCTGTTTTCTTCCAGACCTTTCTAAAGCCTTCATTGTAAAGGGATTTACTTCTGCTGTTGACCAGTTGCACTTTGCTTATCTTCTTGTAGCTCTTTCTTTAATCTTGTCCAAAGGTTAAATTTAGTCTTAATTAATTTATAAATGAATCTTGTTTTACTTCATTTCCCCACTTCGTCATTCCTCTTCTCTCAAGAACCTTCTGTTTTCAACACCTCTAGAGCAGTCGACTCCCTGGTCCTTTTAGAATCTCAGTCATTAACCACGCATGTCAGTTCTTGCCGTGACATCTCTGGATTCTTCTACCACTTTTCTAAGCTGACAGCCCTGCCTGGTGCCTGCAGTAATCAGCTGTGGGTTACCTTGGCCTCCCCTGCAAGTTCTCTCTTGCGAAATCCATCATCCGTATTAGTGACAGTGTTCCCCTTAAAATTGTACATTATATCAGAAAGCTTAGGTTACTTTTGGGACAGTTACAAACAATCCTCAAATTTCGGAATCTTACAGTAACAAGTCTTTTTTTTTTCTCCATGTAAACTTCATACTCATCACAGGATGTAGGGAAGTGGGGAAAGAGAGAGGCTCTGCTTATCGCAGCATCTCAGGAACCTCCTGGAACCCCCCACTGAACGTGCTCTTCTCTGCTTCCCTCAGAAGGGGAAGAGAACTTGCCAAATCAAAAACTGTTCTAATAGCTTCGAGGTGGATATCACACGTGCTATTTCTTCTCACATTTCACTGGCCAAATCTGTCACATGCCCACACTTCCTATTGTAAGTGGTGGGGAAGTGCAATCTCCTATATGCCTAGAAAGAGAGCTAGAAATACTCGGTGACCGTTAGTAATGCCCATCACATACATCAGGTCACTTGCTTGATTTATTTATTTATTTATTTATTTTAACAGAGACAGAGAGAGAGAGAGTCAGAGAGAGGGATAGACAAGGATAGACAGACAGGAACGGAGAGAGATGAGAAGCATCAACCATCAGTTTTTCGTTGCAAGACCTTAGTTGTTCACTGATTCCTTTCTCATATGTGCCTTGACCGGGGGGCTATAGCAGACTGAGTGACCCCTTGCTCGAGCCAGCGACCTTGGGTCCAAGCTGGTGAGCTTTTGCTCAAATCAGGTGAATCCGCGCTCAAGCTGGTGACCTTGGGGTCTCAAACCTGGGTCCTCTGCATCCCAGTCTGACGCTCTATCCACTGTGCCACCGCCTGGTCAGGACACATGCTTATTTTAAAGTTTGCAGAAGCTCTTCTTTTATAGCTATTTTTATACTTCCTAGAACAGGGTGGTCCAAAATAAACTTTTTTTTTTTTTTTGTATTTTTCTGAAGTTGGAAACAGGGAGGCAGTCAGACAGACTCCTGCATGCGCCCGACCGGGATCCACCCGGCATGCCCACCAGGGGGCGATGCTTTGCCCCTCTGGGGCATCACTCTGTTGCAACCAGAGCCATTCTAGCACCTGAGGCAGAGGCCACAGAGCCATCCTCAGTGCCCGGGCCAACTTTGCTCCAATGGAGCTTTGGCTATGGGAGGGGAAGAAAGAGACAGAGAGGAAGGAGAGGGGGAGGGGGAGGGGTGAAGAAGCAGATGGGCGCTTCTCCTGTGTGCCCTGGCTGGGAATCAAACCTGGGACTCCTGCATGTCAGGCTGACGCTCTACCACTGAGCCAATCGGCCAGGGCCAAAATCGGCTTTTAAATGAACTCCTGTGTTACCCCATACTTCTCAAGTTCACTGTATACACATCCTTACCTCAAGTACCTTTGTACTTGCCGTTCCCTTCACTTCAAGGACTTCCCCTGTTTGGTGCAATTATGCAATTACCTGTGTTTTCAGATCTAGGTCAAAGATCAAAGGTCATGGTCTCTGTGAAGACCTTTGTTCAAACCTTTATTATATAGCACAGCAACTGTCACATACTTTACTTTTCTGGTTTACATGGCCTTTGAGGGCAGGTACAAAGGTTATTTTTTAACATAACTGAAATATTATAAAAAATAAATGTATTGAGCCTCACCAGGTGGTGGCGCAGTGGATAGAACATCGGACTGGGACACGGAGGACCCAAGTTCTAAACCCCAAGATTGTTGGCTTGAGCGCGGGGACATCAGCTTGAGTGTGGGCTCACCAGCTTGAGTGTGGGATCATAGACATGACCCCAAGGTCTCTGGCATGAGCCCAAAGGTTGCTGGCTTGAAGCCCAAGGTTGCTGGCTTGAGCAAGGGGTCACTTGCTTTGCTGTAACCCCCAGCCAAGGAACATATGAAAAAACAATCAATGAACAACTTAGATGCCACAGCGAAGAATTGATGTTTCTCATCTCTCTCCCTTCCTGTCTGTCTGTCCCTATCTGTTCCTTTCTCTGTCTCTGTCATAATAAATAAATAAATAAATAAATACACTGTAAATAAATGTATTAAGGTATAATTTATGTGCAAAAACGGGCACTCATTTAAAGTACCTAAATCAAGGAGTTTTGTAGATGCATCAACTCTGTGAAACCAACACCGCAATTAAGATACACAGCTTCCTGTCACTCCCCAAAGTTGCTCCTTTCCCCTCAGCTGTCATTCCTGTCTCCATCCCCATTTCCAAGCAGCCGCTGAGCTTCTCTATAGATTAGTTGGTATTTTCCAGAATGTTATGTAAATGGATCCTAAAGAATACACCCTTTTGTGTCTAGCTTCTCTGACTCAGCAATACAATATTTGTTCCCTTCTATTGCTGAGTAGGGTTCCATTGAATGGATATCATTTTTAAACATCCCGTTTACCTACTGTTGGAAATTTGAATTGTCTCCAGTTTGGAGCTATGGCGTATCAAGCTGCTATGAATGCTTTTGTACATGGCTTGGTGTGGACATGTGTTTTTATTTTCTTGAATAAACACCTAGGAGTGAAATGACTGGATTGTATGTTAAATGTATGTTTAATTATAAAAGAAACAAGTTCCAGTTGCTCTGTATATTTGTGGTGCCTTTGTTTGGTATTGCCAGTCTTTTAAATTTTAGCAGTTCGAATACTGATACAGTGGTGTGTCAGTGTGCTTTTCACTACCCTGATTACTAATGATGTTGAGCACCTTCTCAGTTATAAGTACTTTTATTAATCATGTAGAGAACTTTTGTGAAATGTCTATTCATATTTAAAAAATTGGTTGTCTCTCTTCTTCTTATTGAGTTATAATACCATATTTTTCGCTCTGTAAGATGCACCTGGCCATAAGACACACCTAGGGTTTTAAGGAGGAAAATAAGAAAAAACATATTCTGAACCAATGGTGTGTTAAGATATTTAATAAAATACCATATTTTTTGCTCCATAAAACACACGGGCATTTCCCCCCCTCCCACACACCACACACACTTTTGGGGGAAAAAAAGTGCATCTTATGGAGCAAAATATATGGTAGTTATTTATGAAGTTTGCTTAGAAGATCCATGCCAGATATATGTATTATGACTATTTTCTCTCAGTCTGTGGTTTGTCACTTTCTTATTGGTATCTTTTGAAAAGCAAATGTTTTTATTTTGATGAAGCCCAGTTTATAAACTTTTTTCATTCTAAAAGTTTTGTGCTTTTCTTATAACCTGAGAAACCTTCAGCTAGGCTTAAGTTGCATGGTTGCTCCTGTGTTTTCTTCTTTTATACTATTTTTACATTCAGGCCAATGATTCATTTTGAGTTAATTTGGAGGTATGAGGTGAGGTTTCTTTTCTATATAAAATACAGTTGTTCGTGCGCCATTGGATGAAAAGTTTTTCTGGCTCTATTACATTTCTTTGACACCTTTGTGAAAAATCAATTGAACTTCTAGGTTTGGGTCCTTTTGTTCCATTGATACACATTTCTCTTCTTTCATCAGTAGCACAATGTCTTTATTACTAAAGCTTTATAGCAAACCTTGAAATCAGGACATTTAGTCCTCCAACTTTGCTGTTCTTTTAAAAAGTGGCTATGGTACCCTAGGTCTTTGGAATTTACATATGTGTAAATTTGTATTAAGGAGAGTTGTGTCTATGTTCTTTAACATTTGACTTTCCTAAATTGTAGTTGCAAATTCTACCTTTAAGATCTTCAATTGTCCTAGAGGAGTTGAAATTCCAAACATATAGACCTTCATCCGAGAACTCAAATTTTTTTTTTTTTTTGTATTTTTCCGAAGCTGGAAATGGGAGAGACAGTCAGACAGACTCCCGAATGCACTCGACCGGGATCCACCCGGCACGCCCACCAGGGGGTGACGTTCTGCCCACCAGGGGGCGATGCTCTGCCCCTCCGGGGCGTCGCTCTGTCGCGACCAGAGCCACTCTAGCACTTGGGGCAGAGGCCAAGGAGCCATCCCCAGCGCCCGGGCCATCTCTGCTCCAATGGAGCCTCGCTGCTGGAGGGGAAGAGAGAGAAAGGAAGGAGAGGGGGAGGGGTGGAGAAGCAGATGGGCACTTCTCCTGTGTGCCCTGGCCGGGAATCGAACCCAGGACCCCTTGCACGCCAGGCCGACGCTCTACCACTGAGCAAACCGGCCAGGGCTCAAATTTTTTGTTCAAGTTGCTTAAACTCTTTATTCCACAATTTCCTCATTTATAAAATAGGGCTAATAATAGTAGCTACTTCATAATGTTTTTTTTAATTTTTATTAATTTTAATGGGGTGACATCAATAAATCAGGGTACATATATTCAAAGTAAACATGTCCAGGTTATCTTGTCATTCAATTATGTTGCATACCCATCACCCAAAGTCAGATTGTCCTCCATCACCTTCTATCTAGTTTTCTTTGTGCCCCTCCCCCACCCTCCCTCCCCCTCCCCCACCCTCCCTCCCCCCACCTCCCGTAACCACCACACTCTTGTCCATGTCTCTTAGTCTCATTTTTATGTCCCACCAATGTATGGAATCATGCAGTTCTTGTTTTTTTCTGATTTACTTATTTCACTCCATATAATGTTATCAAGATCCCACCATTTTGTTGTAAATGATCCGATGTCATCATTTCTTATGGCTGAGTAGTATACCATAGTGTATATGTGCCACATCTTCTTTATCCAGTCTTCTATTTTTTTTTTTTACAGTGATTAAAGCCTTTAAGCAAACTCTTGGCCAATACAGCAAGAATCCATAAAAGAGTAGTGTCCTTAACATGTTCACCAAGTCCAAGTTGGCACCAACACCCTTCCAAATCCCTGCGAATGCAACTCAACCCCAGTTCAGTCCATTAGGAGCTGTCACAAGGAGCAGGAGTCCAGGAAAAGTCCACATCCAGGAAAAGTCCACATGGCACTGGAATTGTTGTCACAATTCTATACTTTGCAGCTCATGTCCAAGTCCCAATGACCGCTGCTTCTAGCTGGTAATGATTCAAGTAGACTGGAAAAGCCATCTGCAGCATGTGTGGAGATGGAGCTTCTTTTCTCCTCTGCCTGGAGAGATGAGACCAGGTTGCTTTTCCCTGGAGCTCTGTGACTGTGGCATGGTAAAGAGAACCTTGGGATACACTAAGCTGGGTGGCAAAGGTAAATTCACAATAGAAGTTGGCAAAAGGGAGAAAGAGAGCTCTAAATTAGGAGTAGGTCCCAGCTTGAAATATGAGTGGGGCATTGAGGTAGGAGGAATAAAGGAAACACTATATATTAAACAAAGCAGAAAATAGGACTATCAACACTCACAACAGAGATCTTTGAGGGAAGAATAAAAAACCTGACTATTCAGGCAAGACATAGTTAAGTGGCCCTTGTGCAAATGAGATCAGTTTACCTGCTTCTTGGAAGAAATACCCTAGGCTCATCCACAGTGTCATAGATGGGGTCGATGGCCCTGGGCACCTTCAGCCTTCAGTGGCAAACCCCAGCTTTCTGGGCAAGGTTAGGTCATAGGTGGCTGGAGCAGGGCTGGAAGAGACTGAACCCTCCCTTAGAGGAGCGAGGGGGAAGCCTACCTTCTAGTGTCCCTTTTTCCTCACAGAAAAGGCATGTAAGCCTGGCAGGCTTTAGCTTAATGACCTTCTTATTCACTATTGAAGCAGGACCCAGATGGAATCCTATGAGACCCCTTTGGGGCATTGAAGCCTTTAAGGGCATATCCTAAAAGCTGGTAGTTCACCTGATCTCTATTGGGCTTTTTCTGCCTCTTGGTGCCTTAAAAGCCATGCTCAGAGGATCTCTCTGAGGGGTTTGAGGATCCCCATCCACCTATATAAACCTTTTACATATATCTGGAGCTATTTGGAAAGAGACAAAACAGTGTTATTAGCTGGATCAAATAAAAGGAGGTAGAAGTTTGCAGAAGAAAAAGATTTGGCATCTCCTGTTCATCAGCATTCAAAAGAAATTTAAATTTTTTAAAGTAAAATGCATGATATGGTAGACCCGTAGGAGTTCCAGGATATGACTCCCCCTTTTAAATTTTTTAAAATTGATCTTAAAATATTTGCTGGGTACAATTTAATAATACCTTGACTTTAAAGATTGTAAGAAATACCCGTAATTCTAAAGGTTTGACAAAATACAGTAAATGCTCTTGCTACATATGCAGGAGCATTGTCAGTTTAACCAGTTTAGGAAATCCAATAATAGAAAAATGCATACAGATAATGTGCTATAACATGCTTAGCAGCCTCTCTTGTTCTGACAGAGGTTACTATAAATCCAGAATAGGTATCCGCTGTCACGTGGACATAGGACTGTTTGCCAAATGAAGGTATATGAGTAACATCCATTTGCCAGAGTTGTCCTGGTAGGAGTCCTTGAGGGTTAACTCCAAATGAAGGGACAGATTGTAGTATAGGACCCCTTGGAGAGCATTTACCAATCTGCCGTGCTGCTTCCCAAGAAAGTTGAAACTGTTTACACAGGGCTGCAGCGTTCTGGTGATGAATAGTATGAGACTGAATTGCTCGATCTGTCATGGGTGCTCCAAATAATTTTCTTTTGGGTAGCTTGCTCAACAAGGGCATTCCCTTGTGCTAAAGCTCCAGGGAGCATGGAGTGAGCTCGAGTATGTCCTATTGAGTACTCAAATTTTTGAGGATTCACAGGAAGCAGAGTGTCTTTAGACCATAGTTTGCCGCTGCATTTCCAGTCGATCTCGCTGCTACTGTTATACTATATTGAAGGCTGACGTTGTGCTTCCAGACATGACTTTTCTGAAACTCACCTATAAATTTCCATGAATTTTGAAACTGTATAGCGAAGTGGTTAATAAAGAAAGTGGTTAATACAGTTAATAAGTTATTAACTGTAACTTACTTGTAAAAAGAAGCAATCATATTACGCACCTCAGAGTTATTTTGAAGATTGCAGATCTGTGTTAAGCCCTTAGCACAATGCTTAGCATAAAGGTAGCCCTCTGAAAGTACAGTTCATGATAATGTTTTATGGTGGGATGACGACAACAATGATGGTGATGGTGATGATGACTAGGATGATGGTGGAGAAGAGGATGGGGAGGAAGAGAAGCATCAGCACTGGCACTGGTGACAGTGACAGCAGAAAGAGTCAGCTGTTTTGGTGGATTAAGCCATATACCAGCCTTCTCTTAGTGTCCTCTCAGAGTCAGCGTGTGTTCATTCTGATTCACCCTAGAACTGTTCTCATACCTTCTTCTTCTGCAGCGAGTGAAGGTTCGTCCCTCTCACTTTAAAAAGCATTGTTACAGCTTAGCTTATTCCTCCTTTTTCTTCTTCTTCCTTTCTTCTCATCAAGCCTTGTCCCTTCCTGAGCTCTGCCAAGCTTGCCCCAATTCTGAAACTTCTACCTCTCCTCTAATTTATTGAAGGATCTTTTTGCCTCTATGTTTAATCAGAAAGGAAGGAAGTAAACCTCTGTTGAGCTGCCTCCACAGGGCAAGCACTGTGATAGGCAATAGAATTACTCATGCGGTTTTCTCAGGTGTTAATTTTACATACTGAGAAATCAAGAGCTCAGAATGAGTTCTGAACTTGCTCAAGGTTACACGGCTAAGTGATCAAGATCTTAACACAAGTCTTTCCAACTCTAGAGCGCTGCTTTCACCCATCCGTGGGAGCACAAGGAACCAGGAGAGAAAGGCAGCCAGTCTCTATGGAGGGGAGAAGTCATCTGAATCAGAGACATGCTAACTTCACATTGTGATGGAAGGGGAGCCTTGTCTGGTGGGGTCTAGGGTGTTACTGCCAGAGCTCACCCCAAAGGCAGTTCCTGGAGGTCTGAAAGGTCCAGAGACCTCAAATTGAGTCACTCTAGCCTTGCCCAGAGAGGAAAATTACAGATCAAGAGAAACTTGGGGGATTAGTGTTTTGGAAAGACTGGTGCAGTTTTGTGAGTCAAGAATACCATTCTTAAGTTAGAGGTAAAGGGCCCATCCGGTTTTGAAAACGAGTTGTATATTTTGGGAGTGTGTATCATTTCCATGTCATTTCCATGTGGTGACATTCTGATGATGTCAAATTTTCTGTTGCTATTGGGAAGAGACTGCAAAAGACAAAATGATAAGAAAAGCCAATATTGGCAGAATGGTGGATTACCTAAGATATCATCCAGTTGATCCTAGACAAGCAGACTCGACTCCAAGGTCAACTGAGGACTCTGTAGCACTCTCAAACAATTCAAGTGAACCAGGAGGGAAGGAGAGGTGGGGTGGGCCTGGCGATCATCCAGCAACATTCTCGGCAAGTTGGAATTCAGAGTCATTCTCGAGAATTTACTTGAGTAGTTCTCAAATTTTTCCTGTTGCTTCTTAGAGAATATGAAGCCCCAGCCACATTCCACTGGTCCATGGACCACACAAATTCATGACCCACTTTAATAACCATGTGGTGTCTGTTGAGATTGACTATATTTTGCTAAAAAGCTCAAACTAATCCGAAGTCTTTGAAAGACTGCAGATAGAGTCAACTGATAGGTATGGGATTTTAGAAAGAGAAAAACCAAACCAACCAGCTTGTATGTTAGAGGCAGGTCTCTTAACGAGGAACGTGTAAACCTTGAAAGATGTTGGCCTATTAGGTAGACGAGACATGCCATTCTTTGGGAGCATTTTTCTAGCTTTTGAGGCCCTTTGCTTA
This sequence comes from Saccopteryx leptura, assembly GCF_036850995.1. Classification (NCBI taxonomy): domain Eukaryota; kingdom Metazoa; phylum Chordata; class Mammalia; order Chiroptera; family Emballonuridae; genus Saccopteryx; species Saccopteryx leptura. The sequence goes on along the minus strand of NC_089509.1, from coordinate 110,592,169 downwards.
TTCCTTTGAAAACGCTGAGCCTTTAGGAATTCTATTTTGGAAAGATAAAAGTAGATACAAGTAGGTGTTCAAATCATTAAAAAAATTTGAGCCTTAGAAAGAGTCTTCACATAGTTCAGTGTCAGAAGGTTAAAAGGAAAAAACATGTAGTCACTAAGTTAAGAAGAAATTATTTATCTGAAAGAACAAAAACCATTATTATTAAAAAGGAACTCAAAGACTTCATGTTACTTGGAAGGAGAGAAGACATTATACTTCTGCTACTCTTTGGGACTAGAGAGTTCTGATGCTCAGCCTCCTGTTTATCTGGTCCTCCAGTCTTGGCCCCATGCTCACCCTCCTCCCCCAGTCAGTGAGAACCCCAACAGAGTGTACTTTTTTTTTTTCAAGATTAAGTTGCAAAGAAAACAAATTCCCCACGGTAGAGACTGTGCTTTGGGAGATCTCAGATCTGGTTCCCAGACCTAGCATTTGGAAAACATTGGGCTGAGACTCAGAAGGAGTCCCAGGGGAATTGGAATCCAGGATTTTCGTAAGGAGTAAAGGAAAAAAAAAAAAGACCCCAGGGAGCTGGAAGAAAAGAACAGTGATACTGACTGAACAGACGTGCTGGATGTAGTCACTGATGTAAGGACACCAGGGATGTGTCTGTGGACCTTGGGTCGGTAAGCCAGGAGGGTGACAAAGGCCCAGGACACCTGTGTTCACCTTCCCTCTGTTGGGGCATCCAAGAGAGCTCCCTGGTGTGTCACAGCCCTCGGGCCAGCTGCACAGGTCAGTTTGCTCAGGTCACAGGAACTGACTCAAAGACTGCACCAGGAATAGCTCTTGGGAATGAGTTCGTCTTTCATCTTCTCATGAGATCCTTTATCTTTTTTGCATTTTCTTCTCTTAAAAACAGCTTTTTATGATTACTCTGCATATCTTTTTTTTTTTTTTTTGGTCTAAATTCAGGCTTGTAGTTGCCTTGGCTTGTCCTTACCTTCTAATGCCCGACTAGACCTCAGGGCGTCTCTGGATTCATCTTTCCTCCCTTGTCACCATTTCTTCTCAGTGTCCTAATTTCAGCTTTCCAAAAGCACTGATCCAGATTGGGTTCTGGTGCCATCCTCCAGCCCAGGCCAGAGTTGCATGCCACTGAGCCAAGCCTTGGGTTGGGCCAGGTAGTTATCTGTCCCAAGCTTTCCATGTGGCTGGGGACACAGGAGCAGGTGATGAAAACCTGGTCACACCCCACTTAGCTGGGCTGACAGGGCCCAGGTGAGGCTGTCTGCAGAGAACAACCCCTTCTGGAGAATGACAGTTGGCAAAATAAGTCATGTCTTTCAAAAGGCACACAGCTTTTGAAAAAGTTTTCTTGATAGACAGTCCTCCAAAGCTGTGGTTTGCATATGTGCTCATGGCATAGATAGATCTTTGCATTATTGAGGAATTTTTTCTTTTCTTTTTTTTTTTTTTTTGCTAGTAGTGCTAGACTCCATTGGAGACACATTGCCCCGGCCAATATCATGTGACGATAGCCATCTGTTTGTGAGATGACCGTTTAGAAGGATGTCGCTGTGAGTGGTGGGTATTTTTGTTTGGTGCAGTCAAAAGCTTGGTTGAGACAAAAGTTTTTATGCTCTTCACACAGGCATTTACAACAAAGAAAATCCTCATAGGTAGCTGTGGGTTGCACGTGTGACGGCGTTTTGTGAACTGCGGAGTGCAGTGTAGAGCGATGTCCGGGATGCCCCACTGATAGGATGTCCGGGATGTCCCGCTGATAGGGCGGAGGGGCCCGGCTCCTGCTGCATCTTAGGCGGAGAACGGTCTCGTGTCTGGGCGGCTCATCTGTGGCCGGTTTGGGGCTGGACAGACCGATGGGATAAGCAAGCACACAGTTACCTGAGGCTCACTCCGGGTGAACCAGTAAACAAGGGAGCTTTTCATTATCTTTATTTATTTTTTTACTTTTGGCAGCTCATTCAAGGCAGAGATCTCCAAACTGAGTACATGGACTTTTGAGGGATAAAAAAGATTCTTAAGAGTTATGCAAGAAGCTTTGGAAAATCAAATAAAGAAATCAATTAGTAGATTCTCAACTGTTATATATATTCTTTCTTAGAATTGTCCTATCTGAAATATGGGTGTTTGGTCCAGGTTCTCATCTCCCTGTTTACAATTGTTCTTCCCCTACTTTTTAAAAGATAGACATGTCTCTTTTAATCTCTTTTAAAATGATATCATTTACAACAACATGGATGGACCTTGATAACATCATACTGAGTGAAATAAGTAAATCAGAGAAAGCTAAGAACTGTATGATTCCATACATAGGTGGGACATAAAATTGAGACTCACAGACATAGATAAAAGTGCAGTGGTTACCAGGGGGAAGGGAAGGGTGGAGCGGGAGGAGGGGAGGGGGAAGGGAGGAGCTTAAAGAGAAACAAAATATAGGGTGACAAGATGATTTGACTTTGGATGATGGGTATACAGCATAATCGACTGTCCAAATGATGTGGAGATGCTTTCTCTAAATCTGTGTACTCTGGTTGACCAATATCACCCTGTTAAATTTAATTGTTTAAGTTAAAAAAAAAAAAAAGGAAAGAAAGACATGTCCTTACCACATTCCCCTGCCCCCATCCACCCCGACGTTAGCACACTGCTTTGCCCCAGAACAGGAGAACTCTTCATGGGGCCAAATGATGCGCAGTGTAAATACAAGGGTTGAGAATGGGAAGCAGCCTACCTCTTGGGCTCCACATCCCCTGGACCAGCTGGGTTTGAACTTTTGCTGTCATCATAATCAAGGAAGACTCATCAGCTGAAAGACCACTTGGAGATTCTGGGTGATAAATGCTATATTGTTTTTGGTATGCAATTTGATGGCATTTGTATAACAAATGCCTTTTATTCACAACTTCTTATTTTTGTGAATAAGTTTTATTAGCATTTACAGCTTTAAAATTAAAATGGAAGTAGAATTGTTGCTGAACATATCTCATTCCAGTAAGAAATATTATTGGCCCTGGCTGGTTGGCTCAGCAGTAGAGTGTCAGCCCAGCATGTGGAAGTCCTGGGATCGATTGCCGGTCAGGGCACACAGGAGAGGCATCCATCTGCTTCTTCCCCCTTCCCCTTATCCCTTTTCTCTTGTCTTTCTCTTACCCATATCACAGCTAAGGCTCTATTGGAGCAAAAGTTGGCCCAGGCACTAAGAATGGCTCCATGGCCTCCACCTGAGGTGCTAGAATGGCTCCTGCTGCAACTAAGCAACGCCCCAGATGGGAAGAGCATCGCCCCCTGGTGGGCATGCTGGGTGTCTGTCTGACCACCTCCCTGTTTCTACCTTTGGAAAAATACAAAATACAAAAAAAAAAAAAAAAGAAAGAAAGAAATAATGAGAAGACAAAACTCTATTCATTAATTGCTAACTACAATTCCAATAATATTTCGCTTTTATTTTTTTTTAATTTATTGATTTGAGAGAGAGAAAAAGAGACATTAATCTGTTCCTGTATGTGCCTTAACCAGGGATCAAACCCACAGCCTTTGTGTATTGAGATGATGATTTAACCAACTAAGCTATCTGGCCAGGGCTAAAATTTCACTTTTAATGTGTAATGGTTGTGTATTAAAATTTAAATTTATTGAGTGATGAGAAAAACAAAAAAACAAGAAATAAAAGGAAAGAAAAAAATTAAATTTGTTTTTGATGAATTACTACTAATCATCATAATGATAAGCCAACCCAGGAGGAAAACATATTTTTTTAAAGACAAGAGATTTGTGATCACAAGATATAAAAACTATTTAATTTATATACATGTTTTTGTTGCAGAGACGTATGGCAATGGGATCGATGTGATTTTCAAGTGTAAAATTATATTGCAAAAGGCTGTTTGTGGGGAACGAGAATAGGAATATGAATTCAAGAAGCAGAACAGTGTAAAATTCCTAACTGGTAAAAAACTTGTGTGCGTATATTTAAAACTGACGGCGGTGAGAATCAATTGGCACAGCATTATGACTGCTGGCCACACCTGAAATAGTTCCGCAACAGTTTTATTCTATAGGTCACCATTTACAATGTTCCAAATTATACTCTTTGGAGCTATTTCAAGAGAAGATGAAAGGTTTTAGATATTACATTAAAGAAAAAAAAAAGATGTCCTGACCTGTGGTGGTGCAGTGGATAAAGCATCTACCTGGAATGCTGAGGTCGCATGTTCGAAACCCTGGGCTTGCCTGGTCAAGGCACATACGGGAGTTGATGCTTCCTGCTCCTCTCCCCTTCTTTTTCTCTCTCTATCTCTCTCTCTCTTCTCCAAAAAATGAATAAATAAAACTTTTAAGAAAGAGAGTAAAATAAAAGATGGTGTCCATAGGTTTTTCAAAATTCTTACTGGAGTATGAGAACAGAAAAGTCCGAACACCGCAGTGCAGGGGTGTCATGGGATACATATTGGAGTCAGTCTGCTATTTATTACCTCTGTTACTTTGCACCAATTACTTACATGAATCCAGTTTTTTCTTCTGTGCAATGAAAATGAAACTTTTTTTAAAAAACTAATCCGTGGTGACAACTAAGTGACTTGATGTGAGCAGAGTCACAAAGAGTCCTACATTCACTCAGTAAATGTCGGTTTCTTGCCACTTCTCGGAAAGCAATCATGGTTCCTCTTCATCGCCCCCCATCTCCCTTCTCCCACTCCCTCATGTAAGTTCAAGATTAGCCTCATCTTACATTTCCTATTAAATATACTTGGTTCACATTCTGATGGTTCCAAAGTATGTTCCATAAGTTTACTCATCCAACGAATGTCAACTGAGCACTTACTATATAATCCAAGCATTATTATGGCACTGGGGATAAATCCGTGTGTGAAAAAAGATAAAATCCCTGTGGACATAGATCTGTCAGAACTAAGTGCATGGTAAAGAGAATGCATTGGGTTCTTCCCATATAGCAGTGCTTCTTCACTGTTGTGTGTCCTTTCACCTTTCACTGACTAATGGGCGGTCAGTGAAGTTTCCGCAGACTGGTCCATCTCTCCAGCCACGCATCTATCCAGCCATCCAGCAATTCAATTAAAATGTAACAAACTCCTAGGTGTTAGGACCCTAACCCATGATAAAGCATTCTTACTCTGAAAGGTGACCATAGCAACATTCTATGTTAACAAAATCCGCCTTGACGCACCCTTTATCAAATTATGCGAAGAAAATAATGACATCATGTATCTGTTTTGGGATCAAAATGCAAATACCTCTGGTTTTCTTTAATTTTTTATTGTGTTTCCTATTTGTTTAAAATATCAAATACATTTTAAATGACCCAAACCAATTTGTGTATCCCTTCCCAAACAATCATTTGTTTTATTGAGACTGGCTTCTAGAATACTACTAAAAAAAAGGATCTAAAATGATGGGTCTGCAGTTGGGAAAAGATCTGAGCACTCAAGGTAATTCTGTTTCCACTGATTCTGAAATGATCACGGAATGCTGTACCACTTCGTTAGAAAACCAGTCTCTCATAAATACCGCATTGAGTTAGTTTATCCAGAAATTTAAAAATAGCTTGTGATAGTCAACACTCCTAGTTTTCATCTTTCTACCCAATTCTCATAGGTACCGCTGTTCAGAGAAGCCAACGTTTTTAATGTGAGACATTTCATTTCTTTGAGCCAAAAAGATCTTTTATCAAAGTATAGAGTTAATTTTGAGTCAAAATAGTTTTTCTTCTTTTTTTCTACTGAGATAAAGTTCACATAATAAAATTTGCCATTTTGACTCTTTTAAAGTTTATAATTCAGTGGTTTTCAGCATATTCATACTGTTGTGCAGTCGCCACCACTATCTAATTCCAGAACATTTCTGTCACTCCGAGATAAACGCTGTACTTCCCAATTCTCCCCTTTGCCAACCTCTGATACTTACTAATCTACTTACTGTCTCTATGGGTATGCTTATTTTGGGTATTTCACATACATAGACTCATACACTATGTGACTTCCTTCACTCACCATAATGTTTCATCCATGTTGTAGCATGTGTCAGTAGTTCATTTCCTTTTATGGGCGAATGCATTGTATGGATATAGTACATTTTGCTACCTGCTCATCAGCTGATGAACTTTTGGGTGGTTTCTGATTTTGTGCTATTATGAATAATACTGCTATGTATATTCATGTACAAGTTTATGTGTGAACATAGGTTGTCAATTCTCTCGGCTGTATATTTAGGAATGGAATTGCTGGGTCAGATGGTAACTCTATGTTTAACTTTTTGAGGAACTACCAAAATACTTTCATAATAGTTGTAGCATCTAAGAATATTTTATATCTATTTGCTGTATGTGTAGCAAATATGTACTTTTATACTGGAGGGTTTCTATTCTAGTTTCAAACAGTAGAAAAAGTACTTGAGTGAAATTTACCATGGATTTTCAAGAAAAAGTTTAAATAGAAGAAAGTTCCACTTAGAGAAATGAAACAATAATCTTTATGCAAGCCTTTTATGTACATATGTATAGATATATCTTTTATTTCTCAAAAATATATTTACCACATAAATGGTATCAGAATATTTTTATTCTTAAGAATATAAACTGGGCCCTGGCCGGTTGGCTCAGTGGTAGAGCGTCAGCCTGGCATGCGGGGGACCCAGGTTCGATTCCCGGCCAGGGCACATAGGAGAAGCGCCCATTTGCTTCTCCACCCCTCCTCCCCTCCTTCCTCTCTGTCTCTCTCTCTTCCCCTCCCGCAGCCGAGGCGCCATTGGAGCAAGGATGGCCTGGGCGCTGGGGATGGCTCCTTGGCCTCTGCCCCAGGCGCTAGAGTGGCTCTGGTCGCAGCAGAGTGACGCCCCAGAGGGGCAGAGCATCGCCCCCTGGTGGGAAGAGCATCGCCCCTGGTGGGCGTGCCGGGTGGATCCCGGTCGGGCGCATGCGGGAGTCTGTCTGACTGTCTCTCCCTGTTTCCAGCTTCAGAAAAATACAAAAAAAAAAAAAAAAAAAAGAATATAAACTGTTATAGCCTGACCAGGTGGTGGTGCAGTGGACAGAGCATTAGCCTGAGATGCTGAGGACCCAGTTTCAAAACCCAAGGTCGCCGTCCTGAGCATGGGCTCACCAGCTTGAGCACGGGATCACCAGCTTGAGTGGGGGTCATAGACATGACCCCATGGTTGCTGGTTTGAGCCAGAAGGTCACACTGGCTTGAAACTCAAGGTCGCTGGCTTGAATCCAAGGTTGCTGGCCTGAGCAAAAGAATATAAATCGTTATTTATTCAATTTAACCATCACTAAGGAAAGATTATGTCAAAAACACAAAGTGTTTTCAGAAAATATTTTCATCACTATGAATAATAAAAGTAATTATATTCAACATTATAAATGATATTGTGTTTTAAGAGACATATATGCATTTACCATGTACAGACTTTAAACCCAGGACATAGAACCTCACTCATGAACGGGGGCCGTCTGGAAGAGAAGAGAAGACGGACAGAATTGTTTTTAAGGACCCTGACCGGCTGTGCAGTAAGCCACGTGCATGGCGTTTGTAAGGTGCTCTCTCAGGTGGATCAAGCCCTTGGCCACAAACCCCTGGTGAGTGCTTTTATTCAATAACATCTCCTTATTGCTGGTTCTGTAGGTATGAATTGTATTAATGCTTCGTGTGGCCAAGAGCCCAGTCATCCCAGAAATCTATGGACTATGCTTGCAATTTTGCAACTCATTTTTATTATATATTAAACACGAGTCCTTCCTACTCTCCCTGCATTGCACCCACATAATCTTACCTAAGGAGAAGGTAATCATTTAATGGCTGCAGACCCTTGCTCTTCCACACTAGGTCTCAACAGCAAAACACCCTTCTTATATGTCCCGAGCAGCAGCGTGCATCCCTGTCACTGGTAGAATGAAGACAATGCACTTCACTAGTGTGGTTGAGGGGATAGGGGCCCCAAAGGTGTCCTCGTTGTAATCCCTGTGACTATGTTCTCTCTCGTGGCAAGGGAGACTGACAGGTGCACATGGAATTAATATTGCTAATCAGCTCACCTTTCCACGGGGAGACTATCCCGGATTATCATCATGGCCCCGGGAAAGTCACGAGGATCCTTAGAAGTAAAAGGAGGAGTCCACAGCGGGAGAGTCAGAGAAGGCGCGTGACGATGGGGTGGGGGTGGAGGGATACAGCAAGAGAAACACGTGACCTCCCAAGCTGGCTTAGGAGATGGAAGGGAGCGCAAGCCGAGGTCGGCAGGCAGCCCCTAAAGCCTGGGGACAAGGCAGGGAAACCCCGACACCTCCAGAGGGAGCGCAGCCTGCCAACACCTTCGTTTTCGCCAGGGGGACGCATTTCGGACGCCTGACTTCAGAACCGCAAGAGAACAAGTGTAGGCGGTGTTAACCCTCTGAGTTCGTGGAACGCGTTGCAGCAGGAGGAGGAAGCTAATGGGATATATTATATTTACAAGCGACTCAAAAAGAGGTTGGCAGTTAAGGCAGAGAAATGTGAAATAGTGAGAAGTAGGAACAGTTTTGAAGCTGGTCCACAGTATTATGGGCAGCGAAGGAGGAAGCGGTGATGGAAGGGAGACTATCAGATGTGGCTCAAGTCTTACTTATTTGGAGGGGTTGTGGAGGAAACTGCAAAGTAATCTCAATTTTGAATGGTTCTTTCAAGACGCCATTATTTTTAAACATATACAGCAGCAGGAGGAGGAAGGAGAGGGTGGGGAGGAGGAACAGTTGCAGGATTCAAACCCGACCTGAGCCACCTCCTCCAGCCCCTGACCTTGAATAGAAGGGTTGGGAGAAGGTGGACTTCAGTGTGGAAGCCACTGTGTGGGCCAGTCTCCCATCGCCGACAGAGTCTCCCTGCGGGGCATGGCTCTGTGGCTGTCGATGATGTTTACCAGATTCCAGCACAGGAGGACAGAGGGGCGTGTGGGGAAGGAAGGCTCACGTAGGACATGTGGTTCAGAGAGGAGCTGACTCTAGCAGAACAAAGGACAAGGCTGGCAGAGACATCACAGCCCAGGCTGGGCCCTTCGCCTCCATCATAGCTTCTTTAAGGGTGGATATGGAAGCTATTGGGCAAATAGAAGACCGAAGAAAATGTCTGTGAATGGTTAGCGGTCATCTCAGTCAGCTCTGGCTGCTGTAACAAACACCATAGACCCTGTGGCTTATAAGCAACAGGAATTTACTTCTCAAAGTTCTGCAGGCTGGAAGTCCGAGATCAGGGGGTCAGCAAGGCTGGTTCTGGGGAGGGCCCTCTTCCTGGGTGCGGACTGCTGACTTCTTGTAGTGTCTTCACTTGGTGGCAAGCTCTCAGGTCCCTTTTATAAGGGCACTAAACCCGTTCGTGAGGGCTCCACCCTCTCGACTTAATTGCCTCTCGAAAAGCACATCTCATCATATTATCACCTATTCGGGGTTAGGATGTCTACATATGCATTTGAGGAGCACACATATCCAGTCCATACGGTGATCTCTTTTGGTTCATGTCTCCTCTGTTAAAATTTGTTTATAATAAATATGTTCCTCCCGTTGGATTTCTGTCTCCGCGGTAGACCCTGAACTACCTGACTCTGCTTCAATGAGTCCATATTATCTGCATTGCCTCCCGAACCGCCCCCAGTCCAGTCAGGGTCCCTCCTCCTCCCTCCTTCCAGCTGGCCTGCTTCATGCCACTCAGCACACACTGGTCTTCGCACTGTCCCCGAGCAAGGGCGCTCGCTCTAGTTTTCATCCCGAGAGTCATCTTCCTCCACTCCTCTGTCCATCCGGGTCTCACCTGCAGTGTCCCCACGGTGTCTTGTCACTGATGACGATCAGCTGGCGACAGCAGCCTATTAGGCACAAAGAGAAGCTTTCTAGAATTAATTCCTTTATTCTTTTTCTTTTTAGCTGGTTTGCATAAAAAAAATGGACAGTTTAAACTCATCTGCGTTTTTGCTTTTTCATAGGTCACTCACACTTATTCTCTTTTCTCTACAACATGTCCACACGGTAAGTACATTAATTAGCTCGGACTGCATGTTGAAAGTTCACTTTATTCAATGCATTATTTTTGTTATCCTTTTCAACAAGCTGTTGTTCTCTGGGATTCAGTTTTCTCGTCCGTAAAATGAAGGGTTGGACTAGCTGAACTCTAAGGTTTCTCTTACATTGTACAGTCAAGACTGCTTACCCAACTGCCTCCAAATGATATTGGAGACTTCCTTATTTAATATCTACTATAACCCTTTCTTTAAAACCTGTTTTGGAGGGAAGTAGAAAGCAGCTGGGTCACTTCACGATTAATCAAGAAGTACAAGATTAAATTTGAAATTTTAACTCTGGGGAAAGTTAAGCCAGGAACATTCTATAATAAGATCTAAGAATCTAAGTTATTAAAACCCAACCTCAGACATTTCTGGGAAATCCTATGGTCTGTCCGTCCCTCAGTTGATCGGGAGACGAGTGGACTGGCTTAACTCACTCTAGTCCACACATTTCTATCTGTCCATCCTCTCCAGCTTGGACCCACCCAACCCGATTTCTGTGATGCACATTATCATGGGTCTTCTCAAAGCAAATGAAATAGAAAGTGTCTTTCTGTGCTCCTCTTCCCACCAGTCAGGAGCAGAAGGCATATGCATTCAGAAATGAGAAGCGTTGGCTATTGGGTCGGACAACGATTGATCTCTTAACCTACTCAAGACTCAGTTTTCTCCCCGATTGAAGTAAGGATGACAAGACCTGCCCAGTTTAGTTCACAGGCACCTGAAATAATAAATGGAAGCACACTGAAATAAATATACATGTGTGGAGTTTTTCTATTTCTCTTCCTTGGTATTCCCAAGTTTATTTTCATAGTATTTTTTAAAATATACTTTAATTATGAAAGCTTATAAAGTCCTATATTTCACTTCTTTCATTTCTTATGTTCCATGTGCGTGGATTTGGTTTCTGAACCAAAGATTGCCCTGACCCGGATTCCCCTGGCAGCCTGGCTTTGCAGAGACCCTAGAGTTCACAGAGAGTGGCTGTCCTATCGTTGGGCTTTAAAGGCAGAGATAAAATCGCTGCAGCCTCTGTAGGAGGCAATTTGTCCTTCAGGATTTTAAGTGCACATACTTGTTGATACAGGAATTTCTCTTTTCGGAATTTGCCCTACATATTTATACTGACTTGCCCACAAAGATAAATACACAAATACTAGCTACAGGATACTATTCATCAGTAAAAGAAGAGAGATAGCTAAATGTCTATTGGTAAGAACTGATTATATGTTATAGCAATACTTTTTCTGATGGATAGCCAAATTTATTATTTTGTCATGGTCTTGAAGACATCTGATTCAGTGAAAACAGCAAGGTACAGGGAAATATACCATTTGAGTAAAAAGAAAACAAAATAAAAATACCAAAAAATGTCTGCGTGTGTGTGTGTGTGTGTGTGTGTGTGTGTGTGTGAGTGTGTGTGTGTGTGTATGCACACAGGATAATTGTGTGAATAAGCTCATTCTTACCCGGATACCGGTTTCATGAGATTGATTGCCTCTAGGTGAGGGAATGGGAGGCCAACATTGAAGAGAAAATGTCTTTTCCTATTATATTCTTTTGACATTTTTATCATATGCGTATGTTATTTGGTTTTCAAAAAAGAAAATAGAGATACAAATGTTGGACAGATTATTAATTTAGACATTAAAAACTTATTTTCTTGAACTTTCTATGCAATAAATATTTGTTTAAAACTATGATAAGACAGACAGATAGTGACATTTTCTTCTTTCTCTTTGAAGAAGGGTCACCTTGGTTTTAGAGCCTGTTAGTGTATTCCGAGTGAACATGGTTTATATATTATACATTGGATGCTCACTTGTCTGAGATATAGTCTTTATCTTCTTTGAATGGATTTCTGCAATGTGTTGTTGAGGTGCAAGTTTCTTCCTCTATAAAATGTCTCCCCTTTTAAATGATGTTTATTGGGATATGTCTAATGTTAGAAGAGCTTTGTAGAGACTAAAAATCACCTCTTGCTTTTTTTCTTGAGCTGGTGCAAGTCAAAGCTTTATCTGCAACTATTTCTGCTTCTTTGTTAGAATCTGCAGATCTATTTTAAACTGATTCTTCTCTGAAATTTAATTTTGCTACAAACATCTCAGTGATGCTTGGCACAATTAAGCAAAAAAAAAAAAAAAAAAAGGATACAATAAAATAACAAACTTGCCTTTATTATCAAGCCGTCTAATCAACTGACCCTCTTTTTCCCTGGTTATTTTGATATTTCACTGAACACATAGTAATGAACCCAACCTTAAATGAACCCAAGTGTTCAGACTTGTTATTTTAAGAGCTTTTATGTTGTCCTGACCTGGCCCGGGGCATTTATTTAATTTAATTTTTTTTTTTTTACCTTATCAGGGTTTTGAACTACATGTTTCTGCGTCATAGATAACATTGTTACTCAAAACTCAAGAGGCATCTATTTTTAAACTTCAAATACATTTTTTAACTTAAATTATCTAATTGCTTGGCTCTTGTCAACGTTTAAATTCTTATATACTTTCAATGACCCATTAAGAGTTTTGTTTATAAAGATTTTTTTTAATGCTTAATATAAAAATATTTTCTTTTAGATTGTTTCTGAGCATATCTTTCCTGGAAAAAAAGAGGTCTAAATCATGTGATTCAAAGGGGGAAAAACCCCACCCTAGGTAGACTCCTTTTCTTTCCCTATATATATATGTGTGTGTATATTCATGTACAGTGGTACCTTGAGATACGAATTTAATTCGTTCTGTACCCGAGCTTGTAAGTCAGTCAACTTGTATATCAAACTGCCTATACTGGACCCGTGCGCCAGTGCGCCAATTAGCAGCAGCTTCCTGAATCACGACTCGTATCTCGGAATTTTGCTTGGATCTCGAACAAAAATATGGACTGAGTCGCAGCTCGTATCTTTAAAAAAATTTGTATGTTGGTCTGTTCATATCTCAAGGTACCACTGTATATGCATCTATATTCACATATATTTACATATATACCTATGTAGGCATGAATATATGCATATATATCACTTCTATCAGAACTATAAATATTGGTTTAACTGTTTTATCTTTCCCATTGTACATCGGTCTGAAGATTTATGTTTATAGCCTTGAGTTTTAAGAGATCTATCAGTTACAGGAATGTGTGGCTAATATGCTATGCGGCAGTGAGGGCTGGGCCAGCCACGACCGTGCCCTTTGTGTCTGTGAGTGCCCTCAGCTCCTAGCCCCCGGAGCTGCTGTGGCACTGCCCCTCTCATCCACAGCCCCACCCCATGACAAAGCGCTCAGAACTCAGTATCACTGTTCCATGGAAGCTCTTTGTCATGAAGGAATCTACGTAGAGAAGTATTCTGGAACTAGACTTTTGTACTGAAGTGACTGCTGACTCCGGATAGAGATAATGAGGATTCGTGAGAATAAGGGCCTAATTTTCCCCAAGTTAGCATGTGTGTGTGTGTGTGTGTGTGTACCTGTGCGTGTGTGTTTGGAGAAAGCATTAAAGGTAAGAAAATATGTGAAGGGGAAGTGACTCTTTAAGGGAGTGTTGAAGAACAGTTAGGTCCAAGTGAGGAAAGGGCCCACGTTATTTAAGTTCAGGAGCTTACTGGTTGAGAGGCCCACGAGAGGAACCATCCAGTGGTATCAGCAAACTGCAGGGAGAGCAGTGTTAACCCGAAGTGCAGGGCTGCTACCAGAGCCTTGACATAAAAGGGACCCGATGAGGTCAACGTGTCCTAGCTGATCCTGGAGGCAAAGCAAAAGGCCTAACAGTTTTCCTAACTACATAGTTTGCACTAAGACTGTTCACCACTTAGCGAGTGAATTTTTACCAAGAGAGAGAAATGCAGAAGGTTCTGGAGAAAAGCCACGTGACTTCAGAAAAGAGCCCTGTGAAATCCCAGTTTACCAAACTTATCCTAGCTCAACATCAGCTCATTACCCCTGCTCACAAAATCATCAGCCCTCTTTATTATCAAGTCACGGGGTAATTTCTTTGCCTTTGAAAAGAAAACGTTTCAATATTAGTCTCTTCTTTTCACAGATCCGAAGGTAAAAGTTTACTATGGCATGCTCATGAGTTAGGCAAAGCAAGAGTGCTTGTTAGGATGTCTGCCTCAGGTGCCCAGCTAGGGGATGGAGTCCCATAGACTGAATCACATGCTTCCCTTTCCAGAGCGGGAAGCAGTTCACTGGTCCGTGTGGAGGAAGAGACTGCTCCGTTTGCCTCTGCTTTCCTGAAAAGGGGTCTCGGGTAAGTGATGTGAACATCGGTGTGAATCCAGAGGGGGAGGGGAAACGGGGAGGTACTAATTCAAGGGCATGGCAAGACCAGTGAGCTCTAGAGATTGGCTGGACAACATTCTGTTAACAGTCGACAGTGTATGTATTGTTCCCTTAAACATTTGTTGAGGGGGTTTATCTCCTGCTAAGTGTTCTTACCACAATAAAAAATTTTAACAAAATTAACTTGGAGAGCATCCTGTTTTTTTGAGCCATGGGGAATATTTAATATTAAGTAGTCCCAGATTTTCGGCACTTTCTGGTAGTTGGCAATGCTTATATCTTTCCTAATCAAAGTTCTGTACTTTTTGATAAGCAACCCCAATTATATTAGACCTTGCGTCAGGCTTCGAGGTGGTCTGGGAAGCAGTGGTTCACCCAGTGTTTTCCAAAAGGCTAGTTTTGTGAATTGCCCAATGCAGAAAGGGTCGCGGTGCTATATGAGACACCCTGGTTCGCCGTCTTTTTTTAAAATCTTGTTGCTAATTTTTATTTATTTATTTTAGTGAGGAGAGAGAGAGAGAGAGAAAGAGAGAAGGGGAGGGAGGAGCAGGAAGCATCAACTCCTACATGTGCCTTGACCAGGCAAGCCCAGGGTTTTGAACCGGCGACCTCAGTGTTCCAGGTCAACGCTTTATCCACTGCGTCACCACAGGTCGGGCACTGGGTCACCATCTTGATATTCATATTGCGTATCAGCATTTTAAAAGGCTCAGAAGTACTGTAGTGAGTTGTTTTTCTAAAAGCCTGTTTAACTTTGTTTAAACTAGTGTTTCAGGGCATTGGACCACAAGACTCTTGTTTGGGTAATACCTATTGAAATCCTGTGGAATAGCGAGCTATACTCAAAACTATAGCTGCAGTTCTCGTGTATTTCTTACATGCCAGGGACTGTTCTACATGCTGACTCCTCACAACTCCCTTATTGTCTTATTCTATTGGCTTTTCAGTGCCGGACACCGAGGCACAGGGCCATCTGGGGTCTTGCTCAAGTCCACCCAGAGTGGTGTTTTTTTGGTTTTTTGTTTGTTTGTTTATTTATTTATTTATTTATTTTTTACAGAGACAGAGAGTGAGTCAGAGAGAGGGATAGACAGGGACAGACAGACAGGAACAGAGAGAGATGAGAAGCATCAATCATTAGTTCTTTGTTGCGCGTTGCAACACCTTAGTTGTTCATTGATTGCTTTCTCATACGTGCCTTGACCCTGGGCCTTCAGCAGACCGAGTAACCCCTTGCTGGAGCCAGCGACCTTGGGTTCAAACCAGATGAGCCCGCGCTCAAGCTGGCGACCTTGAGGTCTCGAACCTGGGTCCTCTGCATCCCAGTCCGACGCTCTATCCACTGTGCCACCGCCTGGTCAGGCCAGAGTGGTGCTTTTGATGACTCCCCTAGACCTCTGTCCTTCGGCGCACAGGAACCCTCTTGTATACTGATATCGGAACTCTTGAACGTTTATGGAACTGTCCCTTATATGGTGACAGCAGCCGCTGGCAGCCCACTAACTCATTTGTGCTGGAGAATTAGATCAGATGGTTCTTCTGATTAAAATTTCCCACAATCTTACAGGAATGGCGTATGTTTCAGAAGTTTGGAGCCAGAGCAATGATTCTGTTGAAACATGTCCACATCGACCCCGTGGGTCTGTGCGTGACTCTCTGACAGCACAGTTCAGTAAGGACCAGTAGTCTATAGGGACGTGAAACATTCTTCAAGAGAAGGGGCCATTTTTTTCCCCACGGCACCTGTCTGTCTTCACATAGTGGGTGTGCCCTGTGGGCGGGGTTCCTTTGTCAAGCTCTCTTCCTGTAAGCGGCGACGTGATTGAACTTGAGGCAAATCCCCTTTATTGAAGCTGCCTTGTTTCTTCTGTACCTCAAACATTTCCGTGATCGGAATTTATCTTGAGCTTTTCCAACCCACTTCATGATAGAATTTTTATATTGAAGCTGACATACAATAGTACATGTGTTTCCGGTGCACAGCATAGTGGTTAGACGTCTCCGTCACTTATAAAGGGATCGCCCTGATGAGTTGAGTACCCACCTGGCATCGTACATAGCTATTACAATGTTACTGGACTATGTTCTCTACGCTGTACTTTACATCCTTTTGAGTCTTTTCATAATTGGCCATTCGTTCTTCGTGAGATAATTTAAAAACAAAAGGGACAGGCCTCCAATTGTAAAGTAAGTCCTGGGGCTGGAACCGACAGCATGGTGACTATAGTCAGTAATATAGTCCTTGCGCTTGGAAGTGGCGCAGGAAGCAGATCTTAAAAGTTCTCGGCACAAGGAAAACGTTGGCAGCTATGTATGACAACGGCTGTTACCTAGACTTACTGTGGGGACCATATGCCACCTGTACAAATACCAAATCATGGCTTTGTATGCCTGAAAGCATTATTATATGTCAACTGTATCTCAGGTTATTTTGTTTAAAACAGGTAGGGATGCTAAAAGCTAGCACTCTAAGAAATACTTCAGTTCTTTTCATGTAAGCATGCACATCATTCAGGGGAAAAAAGCCTGGCTTCGGTGTGAGGTTGTTAATAGAAACATACTAAGATTGTCTAAATGAAGAATAAAAAAGAAGAAAAGGAAATCAGTGCCTCTAAATTTGAAGCCTCTTTGAGCTTGAGACCCAGGATGAATGGATGGACTAGCCTTGTGGCAGCAAGGGGGTGGGGACGTCACAGAACGAATAGGGACAGTTGTTTGTACGGCCAGCGAGGTGTGGTCCTCTGATTTAAATGAGGCTGAGGGTGGCTTTAGCAGGGCCCGTCTGGCCACAACATCTAGAGAGTTTTTATTCTCCACAACTGGGTGGAGGAGGGTGTTCCTGGTTCTCACGGGTGGAGACCAGCACCCTACAGTGCCCAGCACGGTCCCCACACCAAAGACTTCTCTGTCCCCAGAGTCCTGTGGTGCCATGGTTGAGGACCCCTGCTCCACATCTTGGGAGGCCACTATAATTATTATTTCCATCTGTCAACACAAGGCACGGAATTTCCAAGAGTTTTAACTAACACGCCTGTGTGTGGAGGACGCAGGCGCACCGCCGGGCGTCTGGCTTCCACCGCAGCGTCGGCCCCAGGGTCACGGGAAGATGATCACACAAAGGTTCAGACATCAGTTTTAATCGTCACACTTCTATCTGCCTAAGTGCTGTTGTTTTTCATATCTACACCCGGGGTCCTTCCTTCTCTGTGGCCTTGGGGGGCTCAACAACCCCAAGCAGTTGCCCGTGTGGAGGGCACACTGTGTGTCCTCGAGCTGGCCCTTGGTTAGGAGGGCTCGCAGGGAGTGTATGCATTCTGTGCAGACTGTGTCCCCGATTCTGGGTGGTCAGGGATTGCTCTGTGCGGAACACCGGTCAACCTCTGCCCTTCCGGAGACAGATGGGTCCCGGGTGAAGGCTGCAAGTTGCTGGGGACGCTTTCCAGCTGGGCGTCTGGGACGGAGGCTTGTGCGTCAGCGGAGGTGGACACTCCCAAGCCCTCAGCAGCCAGCCGCCTGGCCGACTGTCCTTTGAGCCACACTGACATCTTAAGGTGGACTGAAAAATGGAAATACGCTCAGTTCCGGAGGGTGGAGCATCCGCTGGCGGCGGCGCAGCCCGCGAGTCACACAGCCAGGCATTCCTAAGAAATTGTCTCCTCTCCCATGGCTCATGCCTAAGTGAGCGGTTTGTTCAAGCCTTGGATCAAAACTGCTGTGTCTAAAGCGGGGGTCCCCAAACTACGGCCCGCGGGCCGCATGCGGCCCCCTGAGGCCATTTATCCGGCCCCCACCGCACTTCCGGAAGGGGCACCTCTTTCATTGGTGGTCAGTGAGAGGAGCATAGTTCCCATTGAAATACTGGTCAGTTTGTTTATTTAAATTTACTTGTTCTCTATTTTAAATATTGTATTCGTTCCCATTTTGTTTTTTTACTTTAAAATAAGATATGTGCAGTGTGCATAGGGATTTGTTCATAGTTTTTTTTTATAGTCCGGCCCTCCAACGGTCTGAGGGACAGTGAACTGGCCCCCTGTGTAAAAAGTTTGGGAACCCCTGGTCTAAAGCCATGGTTGGGGAGCCAGGCCGCCCCACGCCCTGGGGTGACGGAGGTGAGGGCTTTCCCTGGACGCTGAGGCTGCAGTGGGACGTGCAGCTGGGACGCTTCCAAGGGCAGCTCCCCCACTGCCGACAAGATGAAGGTCAGTCTCACGGATGTCCGGCGGAGGCCCGCGTCCAGCCTCCATGTGTGTGCTGGTCAGTAACCGTACGACTCGCCCTTTGCCCCTCCCCAGCTGTGTGGGTTGGGCCCCTCACTCACCTTTCATCATTATGCAAATATTCCGGCTTCTCTGCCTATTTTTTTGGACCGTCTTTGCACTAACGGTCTGCATATACCTTTCCTGCCCTCCCCAAAGGAACCCAAGAGAAACACGACCCCCCAACCCCGAACAGGCTTCCTGCCCATGCCGGCCAGCGGGGGTGTCCCCTGGTGGGAACCTGCTTTCCTTCTGGGGCCCTTCTCATCCCCTGATTGTCGCCCTGAGCTCGAGTGTGGCCACATCTGACCAGGCCCCTTGATTAGATGACAAGCACAGACTTCGTAAAGGTGACCATACGGACACATGTGAAAAGTTGATGCTGGCCCC
Organism: Saccopteryx leptura; assembly: GCF_036850995.1. Lineage (NCBI taxonomy): Eukaryota > Metazoa > Chordata > Mammalia > Chiroptera > Emballonuridae > Saccopteryx > Saccopteryx leptura. Next base: position 110,573,193 of record NC_089509.1, on the reverse strand, counting down.
CGGCCCATCGTGGACACCGTAGAAATATAAGTTGCCTACTTTTGTTTCTCCTCTTGGAGAACCAGGGGTCATTTTTTTTTCGTACTTCTTTGAGAGGATCACAGTAGACGGCACCTAATAGGTGGTTAATATACATCAATCAATAAGTGAAAATTCACACTCCAGCCTGCACAGGGTCGGGGATTCTGAGCTGGTGGCCAGGCTGCGGCACGCGCACATCGGGGCGCCTGCGGTAGTCGAAAGAAGGGGACGAAAGGAGGGGGAGCATCTCTCCACCGGCTCCGCCCCCCCCACCCCCGCCCCACAGCAGTTAGATCTGTTGTTAGCTGAGTGGTCTCACATAGTCCAGAGTCCCCTGGGAACTTCAGATGGGGTCAGTGACAAACACTTGCAGCAGCAGCCACAACACCTGACTGCTACACTTGGACCTTCCAAGGCTTCCGTAGCATTCTGGAAAGAACTGAGTCTGAACGGGAGACCGGGGCTAAACCCTTTGGTCTCTTTCAGGTTCAGAGCCCTCATCTGGACAGTAAGGGTTTGCACCAGAGATCTGGTCCCTCCACCCACAGCTCTCACTGCCTGCGGTTCTGTGATAGAGGGCATGGCTTTTCCTATATGACAGTTGTTTAACTGGCTTCCTGACATAGTTTGTGACTGTCATCACATTTCCTGAAACTTCACGATAATCCCTCTTTAAGGATAGGAGGAGGTGGCGTTGGGCAGGATTTTCAGTTATTCAGGATCAGTTTCCAGGGAGGAGACTGCCGTGATTTTGGTGGCTGTCCCCTTGCAGGGAAAACTACATGTCTTTGTAGACCAGATGGAACCTTTTATAAGTTCTGCTTTAATGACTAGCATGATACTCAATACACCTTATAAAGTTTTTTTTTCTAGAATAAAATATATATCCACATTGTTTTCTACTCAAAAAAGTACAGCAACTATTAAATCAATACAACCTCACAATTGAGTGGCTTTATATACAAGGAGGTCAAGATGGCTTACAACTCAAGACCTGTCTTAGTTATTTTTGGTGTGAGAACTAAAATCACAAGTAAATCAGTCTCTCTTTGGGGACTTTTAAAGCACTTCCTAAGTATTTGTGCACCCAAGTATTTTTTTTCCCCGCAAGCTCAATCCCTTGTTCCTTACACTTACTTCTAAGAGTCTGTGTTTCACAATACCGCAAACATGGACTTGACTTGGGAAATTTTAATGACTGTTATCATTTTCATATGAAATTATTTGAGCACAAAGTTCCGGAACTCAGTCTCTTGGTCACTCACACAGCTGTTCTGTCTAGCCTGATAAGTGGTTCAGAGCAGTTATTTTTATGTTCCAAGGCTCACCATAAGTCATTTGCGTCACATTTTGATGCAAGCAAGTTCCAATGACAACGGAGATGTTAGCAGATTGGGTCTGTCACCAGCTTCTTAGATTCTTTATTCTGGTTTCTTCTCTTTCTTGCCATGTTTTCTCTTCCAGGAGCTCCTTCCCTAGCTTACTTTGTCTCTGTTGGAGAATTCTCTGGTAAATGAAGCCCAGTCCTTGGTGACAGACTCAGGTGCCATCAGGGGACGACAAGTCACCTGATGAGGGGACCCCAGGATGTGACAGTTGACCTTGGGGGGACCATGGGGAGCTGGAAAGTACCTTTGTCATGTAAAGGCATCAGAATTCAAACATTTTACAATACAGTGCCTAACACTTAAACCAATGTCCTGAATAGAATTCAGTCCACCAGCTGCCAGTTGACAACTTCGGCTTAGCTTTGTCAAGTTTTCCCCGATGGGAGGCTTAACCTTGATTTTTGAAGAGTGAAAAATTTGAGAAAGTGAAAAGAATAAATCTTCAGTTGTAGGATTATTATTATTATTATTTTGCAAGTGCCTGAGGAGGTATTTCTGAGCAGGGCGCGGGGGTCCGGGAGGTGGAGGGAGGAGACATACCTATCATTGTATCCTATGTGGCTTTCCAACAATCCCGTGGCAGCAGGAGCAGTAGCAGCTGATATATATCCACAGGGAAGAAGAGCTCCCACTAACTAACATGGCTCTCAGGATGCCCACGAATCCCTCTCTTTAGATCCAACATGCGCGCCTGAGAAAGAAGGCGAGGACACAGGCTCACGTGTGTCTTTTACGCCATAGAACGTATTTGAAAAACAGGCCAAGCGTGCAGAACCTCCCCCCAGGGAAACCTATGTAGTTGCAGCTTGGGTCTGAAGGTAGGTTTTGGAGTATCTGTCCCCCTGTCAGCCACCTCATTAGGCTGCCCGTGATTTGCAGCGGAGCCTCCGGTCAGCTCCATAGCAACGACTGCCGAGCTCTGTGACCCAGTGTGAACCGGGCCGGGTGGGCGCGCAGCTCAGCGCATGTGGGACGGTGCTGAACTTGAGAGGACCACGGTCATTACCGCAGTGCAGGCAGCCTTGTTGGTCAGAAATAAGGGCTGCATACAGGTGCACCCGCCCCCCCCCCCCAAAACTGGGGTGTCTTCCATGTAGGAAAATGGGAAGCGGTATTTGTGATTCTAAGAACGGTCTCTAGTGCGAGGAAAACTAATGTCTACATGAGCTAAAAATCCGAATTACAAGGTTTTTAGGAAAGTAAAATGTATTTCTCCTTTCAAATACCACTTTCCACGACCTGCTAAGAAACCCACAGGACACAGCTGTGCCTCCAAGGTGCTGATTGTTCCCCTCCTCCATCCTCCGATCTTCCCTGTCATTCACGCCGCAGATAGCCCTCGAGAATTTTGCACCTGCCAGTGTTAAGCCTGATCTGGAGGGACTCGAAACGTTGAAGACAGGAACAAAATCCGTTGATTACACATCAAAGCTTTATTGTCTAGCTTGGCCAAGCGGCGGCGGCAACTTCGACAGAAATCTGAGGGAGAGCGCGCCGGCCCTTTGTTCTACTTAGTTTTTATAGTTTTGCAAGCGGGAAGTACAGAAGTAAAAATTACAGTTAGGTGCCCTTTACCACTATTGGTTATAGTCATATGTCCTTTAACATGATAGGACCATGTTCAATTTGCAAGCCATACATCATTTTGGAAAAAACAAAATTTACAAGTCAACACAATCGTAGAAAGATGTCTCTTTATATATTAAAAGACCTTCCTATATTATCTAGTGTTTATTTGCCATCTCTCTGTCCAGAGTCACACGTATTAACCATATGCATTTACATAAGAGAGGTAGTTTCCATGGGGACAAATGCCCACAAATGGCTCATTACTATAAGAAAATGTTTATTTTGGCTTTTCTCTTCCTGCACCTGGCTAGCCATTCACCCCTTTCCCCACAGGTGTGGTGGAATGTCTGGGGATCCATGTTTTCCTCCCCTTTGCATTTACAATACAATGCCAAGGGCCATCCTGGTTTTAGGCCAATCACACAGTACAGAGATTATTCTTACAATTTCTCTGCACACCTTAACCCAAATTAATAAAATGTTCTTTAAGCCTCTTAAAATATGAATATTGATTCTGTAGCTTTTGGTACTTGACAACACCTGCGGGTGAGGTGGCACAGTAGCTCCTCAGCCGGTGGCCTCTGGGGATCTGTGAGGCCCGATGGGAAAGGAGGAAGTGCCTGTGACCTGGAGCTCAGAGCTCAGCAAGAGAGGCGGAGATTCACCCTCCAGCTGTTGTTTCTGGGTGCCTGCTGAGCCCAGGCACCATTCTAGGCATCAGAGTGTAGACGAGACAAAGATCCTTGCTGTCTTCCTGGGTGCATAATTGGATGCCCTAACTTGGTTTTGTACAGGAGCATGTGTAGGGTGGGTGAGGGTTTGGGGGGGGGGCAAGGGAGCCAAAGATTAATACCTCAGCTTGGACCTGCTAAAATCAGACGTCACCTAGCAATGGCCTAGAAGAAGTGTGTCCTGTTAGTTCCTAGGGTGTCTTAACAAATGGTCACATATTGAATGGCTTAAAACAGTAGAAATGTATTTACTCACCAGACTTAGAGGGCAGCAGTCCAAAAGCAAGAGCATTGCCGCCCTCCCTCCATCGGCAAGAGAAGAGAATCATTTCCTTGCCTCTTCCAGCTTCTGGTGGCTGCCAGCATTCCTTAGCTTGTGGCCGCATCACTCCAGTCTCTGCCTTCATCCTTACACCACCTTCTCGTTTGCGTGTCTGTATCAAATCTTCATCTGTGTCCGTCTTGTCAGGATTCATAAAAAGGCATTTAGGGCCCCCTGGATAATCCAGGATGAACTCTTCATCTCCAGAGCCTTAACTTTATCCCATATTTTGCATCTAAAATAATATCCACAGGTTCGGAGGGGCAGGATGAGGACACATCTTTTTGTGGCCACCATTCAACCCACTACAAGTGTTTGGGTCAAGAGAACAGCCTCTACTTGGGCCCTGGAGTGGGAAGAAGACAGGCTAGCCTGTCTGAGGGACCCCAAGGGCCACAGAGTTGTCATCAGAGAAGGAGAGGGAGCAGGTGGCATGAGATGCAGTGGGAAAAGCAGATGCAGGTTATCCTGGGTGGCAAGGAAGGCTTTGGAAGACTTTAAGAAAAGTGGAGGCAGGTTGAATTTATGTTGTAAGAAGATCATCCTGGCTGCTGTTTGAAGAGTGAGTGTGTAGGCCCTGGCCAGTTGGCTCAATGGTAGAGCATCGGCCTGGCGTGCGGGGGACCCGGGTTCGATTCCCGGCCAGGACACACAGGAGAAACGCCCATTTGCTTCTCCACCCCCACCCCCTCCTTCCTCTCTGTCTCTCTCTTCCCCTCCTGCAGCCAAGGCTCCATTGGAACAAAGATGGCCCGGGCGCTGTGGATGGCTCCTTGGCCTCTGCCTCAGGCGCTAGAGTGGCTCTGGTCGCGGCAGAGCGATCCCCCGGAGGGGCAGAGCATCGCCCCCTGGTGGGCAGAGCGTCGCCCCTGGTGGGCGTGCCGGGTGGATCCCGGTCGGGCACATGCGGGAGTCTGTCTGACTGTCTCTCCCCGTTTCCAGCTTCAGAAAAATACAAAAAAAAAAAAAAAAGACTGAGTGTGTGTGTGCGCAACAACAATATCAGGGAAGACTCGTTAGGGGTCTGCTACAGGTGAGAGGTCGCGGTGGCTTAGCAAGGGGGTGAGTGTGGAGGTGGGGAAGGTGGGTGACTGTCAGGAATATGGAGGAGGCAGCGTTGATGGAGAGGAGGGGTGCCTCGTGTGGGACGGAGGTGGGTGGGTAGAGGCGCCTGGGAGGAGTCTGATGAGCTGTGAGCCGCTGTGTGCACAGTGGTGCACGGCTGACGAGCACAGTGGGAGGGATGAACCTGAATTCACGAACCCAGGTTTGGACTTACGGAGCTTGAGGCCAGTTGGATAAGTGACCAGGGTGCAGAAGGAGGTCTGGGCTCGGAAGGGAAACGGAGTGACTACTCGCAGTTGGATGTGATGGACCCCCGGGGAAATGGCCGAGTTTGCACAGGAGAAAGTGAGAAGGGGGAAGAGGCTCCGGCTGCCCTGCGGAGCTGCAGGGGGAACCCCAGCATGGGCCTGGGGGGAGGGAACAGCACAGAGACACAGGGAGGAGAAAAACAGAGAAGGCAGAGGGCAGGGGCACCGGAGGGAGAACAGAGCGAGGAGGAGGGAGAGACAGCTGGCTCCCGGCTCCCGCAGAGCCTACCGAGACCTCTCAACACCGCCTCCTTCCGTTCCCACAGCGTGAACGATGTTGGGCGGACCGCTCCTCGGTGACCTCGTCCAAGGGTGACCTTATTGTTCAGCGGCAAGGCCACGGCTCCCAGTTCTGAGCGGTGTTCTTTCCACTGTTCCATGCCACCCCTTAAGAACACAGCTGAAAACCCTGAGTCGCTGTTACTCCAGGCTACACCGACCAGTCTAGTCCCTCATTAACAAGTGAGGGGAACTTAAGGTTACAAGAAAAAGTCTGCCACCGCAGTGTGGTCGCCCCATATGGTCTAGTCTTTGCATAACACCTTCCATTCTTTTTATAAGCCCTCGCGACATCCACCAGTTTCCTCTGTGATAAGGAACGACGCTGGAGGCACCTGCTTGAGGGATTTGTGCTGCAGTTGAGGCCTTTGAGGGTTTACATGATATGATAGTGTCACCTAGTGGTGTCATGTTTGAATTACAATCAAGCATTAGAAAAGTGGGCGGGAGGGTGCGGAGGGCTGAATGCTTCTTTGTTCATTTTTATCATAAAAATCTTAATTGTCTTATTACAGAAATGTCTATTATGGACCTGGGACTTACGCATATTCATTCTGAAGTTAATTCTATGATATCCCAATAAATAAGCTAAAATATCTACTCATAACCATAGTGGTTTTTTTACTGCCTACATTACTATAGATAAATTATTTGAACCAGGCTAATTAACAATGTCTATTTTGAAGACTGATATTTGGGAATTTTTCATGAGCCACTTTCTGACAGATTTAGTACAGTGGTAGAGGTTGAATGTATTTCTTTAAAATGTTTATGTTATAATAAAATTCCTGTTAATATGAAAAACAACGCTAAATATAAAAACAAGCAACGAAGTCTTCCAAGGGCCGTGGAAAATGTCAGCGTTTAGCGCTGTATGGTAGTTTTGCGATCGCAAAGTGGAGGTTGCATTTGTGGTTTACTGCGGCTGCAATGAAGGCGTCACAAGGCCCCTGTTTTATTTCAGCAACAGAAGGACACCAACAGTGCCCTGTCAGGGCCACCGCTCACCGTGGGGCAGGAGCTCTGCCCACTTGGGGCGGCACCACCATCATCGACGACGGGTCTTGGAACTGTTCTCAGAAACAGGAGGAAGCAGCTCCTCTTCCTGTTGGGGTGGGTGGGTGCGGGTCTGATCAGCTCATTTTATTACCTGTGTATTGTTCTCTGCCTTTCTTAGCACCCTGGCCTCCGGCACCTAGACTCTGCCCTGCCCCAGCTCACAGTCGGGTGGGTGTGGGGTTGGGAGGAGGAAGAGGTGATGGTGGGAACAGGTGAGAACTGTTAGCACAGAGGCATCGTGGGGAGGCATCCGATTCGGAAGGGTGTGTCGGGGAGGGCAGGAGACCAGGGAGTCTTTCCCTGGGGCACTGAGAAGACGTGAGAGGGATGGAGGGACACTTCTGGGACAAGACACTGCAGTCTGTTCACCACAGGGCTTGTTCAGAAATGACAGGGCAGTCAGTGTGACAGAGCAGGGACAGGGGAGGGGGGGAAGGAGATGGGGGTGAAGAATTGAATAATGCCGACAACCACGCCTAGATTTATTTCTCAGGGGGTGTTTTAGATGGTACCTTCTCGAGTGAGGACACAATGCTACCCTGAATGGAGTTAAATAATTCTTGCACTGTGTTCAACATCCCTCTCCTTTTTCATTTTCTTTTTCCTCCGAAGTTCCATCAGCTCACTGGATTTGGCCTTGTGTGTGTCTAAATGAGACACATTAGAGGGATTTATAGCCGGTTAACTGTCTATCTCTCTCTCTCGGTTACCCTTTTGCGTTCAAATGTACGCTTTGTTGTTCCTCAATAATGTGGCATTCACAAAAGAGAATAATTCAGGAGCTTTTTGTATAAACTACGTGTAAGACAGAAAGGTAATTGCTAAATTTAATGGGAAAGCAGTGATTTCCTGAGCCTTGTATTTAAGAAAAATGGGAACTTTGCACTTATGTTAATTACATAAACAAGGAAGATTCATTAACACCAGCAGGGAAGGTCCGGTGAAGTCTTCCTTCTAGACTGTAGTTTAGAGTTTGTGCGCTATCTAGGGATGTGCCCTCAACATGGCCCAGATGGTTTGTGCCCGTGTTATTATATTTTGTACTTTTTTTTGTAACACCTATTTTATACATTTACACTGGAAAATTCTAAGCTATTAGCATTTTTATGGATTCTCAATAAATAGTAGCAATGATGATGAGGAGGAGGAGGAGGAGGATGAAGGGAGCCGAGGACAGAGAAGGGAGCAGTGTTGCCAAGGCCAAGGGTGGGTGCTCCTCGGGGGCCGGACTTCCTCCCTTTTCGCAGCCGCTTCTAACGGGCGGTCGCTGCGCATTGATTCGGTGGGTCAGCCTGCCCCGCACAGTGCGCACCGGGAGCAGGGAGCCGCGAGTGTCTCGTCTTCCGGCCAAAACTTCTACACCCAAGATAACAGGTGGCCTTCTTAAGTCATGGAAAGTGGGATTGCATAAATCTAATGTGACATGGAGAGCCTACTTCACAGTTATGAGTAAGAAATGAAGTGAAATCACACACACACACACACACACACACACACACACACACAAAATGTCTCCTTGTAAAAGGGCAGACAAACCATTTAGTCACTTGAAGTATATCAGGAGGAAGTGCCCCTCGCTTTATTTAACCTGTGTCACTAACATAATGATAATAAGGCTTTATTTTTTGAGTTCCTGCCTTCACCAAACAGCTCAAGATTTATCAGTGTTGTTGACAGAATGACAATAGCAAGAGAACTATTATCAGTTTATAAATAAGTGGATATACACACGGTTATTCAGACTTATCGTGCTGCTTAAATTCAGATTAAAAAGGGGCAGTGTTACTGTTTCTTATATTCGTGATGAAGTGGTCATTTGTCTTTCCATATCAGAGCATGCTCAGTCTGTAACTTTTCAGTCTTCTGCAAAACCCAGTGACTATATGTTGGTGTTAGGAGACACTACTTGTGAATCAGCCCACCTCCCTTTTTAATCTTCCTTCTTAGGGTCAACCAGGACCACCAGGGCCACAGGGTCCTATTGGGCCGCTGGGACCTCCAGGACCCATTGGGATTCCGGGAGAGAAAGGGGTGAGAGGGGACAGTGGCCCTCCTGGAGCAGCCGGTGACAAAGGAGACAAGGTAAACCTCTTCTCAAGGGAAAGGGTTACTGCGATGCCAGGTTTTGTATAACACAGCTGCCAGCTGCTTGCACCTTGTAGTAAATTAAGTCGAAACTGCTCTTGGGTGATCAGCCCTCCTTCCCTAACACCTCCCTAGGGAACATGTCTTTCTCCATCTTTTGTAGGTACTCACGTGCATGCTTGTGCCCAACGGGGAGTTGTACTGTTTCATGGCTTTAAAAAAAAAAAACCCTAAATGATATTATATGTATCATGCTAGACCTTTTTTATTTTTCACTCAACCGTGTGGTCCATATCGATTTATGTAGATCGCACTGATTCCTTTGAAAACACTGTACAATATGCTGTAGAATGCGTTAAAACTATCGTTTCTTCCTTGTTGGTGAGAATTTGAGAACTAACCCTAAGTTCTTGTAGAGAAAGTGTGAGAAAACAACCCTGTGTTCACACTTAAGTTTGCTTCTCTCGGATGGGCAGATTCTGAGGAGTTGAATTTCCAGCGTATTGGGTGCTGCGTGTTTTCTGTGAATCGATACTGCCAAGTTGGCTTCCTCAGCACAAAGAAAAAGGACAGACGTTGGATTCTTAAATGTTGGCGTTTAAGCTCATGTAGGAATAAGTAGCAATGACTGCTAAGGGTTGTTTGTTTTCTAATGAGCTTTAATTATTTATGTTTTCAAATAAATCAACTTGTAATAACATAGTAACTTTTATAACTTTTTTTTTTATTGTCTGCAATTTTAGGGTCCCACCGGCGTTCCTGGGTTTTCAGGGTTGGATGGTATACCTGTGAGTATCCGTACATTTTCTCCACTTTCTTGAAGGAGGGAGAAACACTTCTCAAAACACTTAAAATTGCATGTTCAAAAAATACAGACAAATGGATTTTCATCTCAGTGCTTGCCTTTCAATTGTGTGGAATAACTCCAGTACTGAAACACCTCAGTAAAGTAGCAGGGTTTTCTACTAGGTCGGAGAAGAACATTCCAAAACATGACTAGACCTGCTGGTCTAGGACCCTGTTCTGGAAGTAAATGTAGACTCATAGTGAGAGTTCTTACTTGCTGGTGAGTCCTGACTTTGGAAGTGGATTTAAGACTCTCATTTCGAATATGAAAACCAAATGAAAGAAGGAAGAGTTATCCGGGGAGGCTTTGCCAGTCAGTCATCCGAGTCTCTCTAAAGGGTTAAAGAAACGTGTCTTCCCAAGTCTCCCAGAAGACCACAAACTGAGTAAATGTAATATATTTAAATTGGGGGTCTATTAAAGCTTCCTTGTTGATTTTTACTATGCTACATAGCACTTGTGGATGGGGAAGGAGGTTTCACAAAATCAAGCAGCATGTGCGTCACAGTTGCCATATTTGGGTACCCATATTGCATAGTCTTTGTGTTATAGTGGTCTTGCAAAAAAAAACCCACGACACCACCAAAACAAACAAACTTCTAATTTTGTTTCCTGCAGGGGCACCCAGGGCCTCCTGGACCCAGAGGCAAACCTGGCGTGAATGGCTACAACGGCTCAAGAGGGGACCCAGGGTTTCCAGGAGAAAGTGGAGCTCCTGGCCCAGCAGGCCCCCCGGTGAGACCCCCATAGCGCATCCTAATGGGAATATTTTTTTATACATAAATTTTTATTAATTTTAATGGGGTGACATCAATAAATCAGGGTATATATATTCAAAGAAAACATGTCCAGGTTATCTTGTCATTCAATTATGTTGCATACCCATCACCCAAAGTCAGATTGACCTCCGTCACCTTCTATCTAGTTTTCTTTGTGCCCCTCCCCCTCCCCCTTCCCCTCTCCCTCCTTACCTCCCCCCCCCATAACCACCACACACTTGTCCATGTCTCTTAGTCTCGTTTTTATGTCCCACCAATGTATGGAATCATGCAGTTCTTGTTTTTTTCTGATTTATTTATTTCACTCCATATAATGTTATCAAGATCCCACCATTTTGTTGTAAATGATCCAATGTCATCATTTCTTATGGCTGTATACCATAGTGTATATGTGCCACATCTTCTTTATCCAGTCTTCTATATGTATATATATATATTTTTTACAGTGATTAAAGCCTTTAAGCAAACTCTTGGCCAATACAACAAGAATCCATAAAAGAGTAGTGTCCTTAACATATTCATCAAGTCCAAGTTGGCACCAACACCATTCCAAATCCCTGTGAATGCAACCCAACCCCAGTTCAGTCTGTTAGGAGCTGTCACAAAGAGCAGGAGTCCAGAAAAAGTCCACATCCAGGAAAAGTCTGCATGGCATTGGAATTGTTGTCACCATTCTATACTTTGCAGCTCATGTCCAAGTCCCAATGACGGCTGCTTCTAGCTGGTAATGATTCAGGTAGACTGGAAAAGCCATCTGCAGCATGTGTGGAGATAGAGCTTCTGTTCTCCTCTGCCTGGAGAGATGAGACCAGGTTACTTTTCCCTGGAGCTCTGTGACTGTGGCATGGTAAAGAGAACCTTGGGATACACTAAGCTGGGTGGCAAAGGTAAATTCACAATAGAAGTTGGCAAAAGGGGGAGAGAGAGCTCTAAATTAGGAGTAGGTCCCAGCCTGAAATATGCATGGGGCATTGAGGTAGGAGGAATAAAGGAAACACTATATATTAAACAAAGCAGAAAATAGGACTATCAACACCCTCAACAGAGATCTTAGAGGGAAGAATAAAAAACCTGGCTATTCAGGCAAGACATAGTTAGGTGGCCCTTGTGTAAATGAGATCAGTTTACCTGCTTCTTGGAATAAATACCCTAGGCTTGTCCACAGTGTCGTAGATGGGACCGACGGCCCTGGGCACCTTCAGCCTTCAGTGGCAAACCCCAGCATTCTGGGCAAGGTTAGGTCATAGGTGGCTGGAGCAGGGCTGGAAGAGACTGAACCCTCCCTTAGAGGAGCGAGGGGGAAGCCTACCTTCCAGTGTCCCTTTTTCCTCACAGCAAAGGCATGTAAGCCTGGCAGGCTTTAGCTCAATGACCTTCATTTTCACTATTGAAGTAGGACCCAGATGGAATCCTATGAGACTTCTTTGGGGCGTTGGAGCCTTTAAGGGCATATCCTAAAAGCTGGTAGTTCACCTGATCTCTATTGGGCTTTTTCTGCCTCTTGGTACCTTAAAAGCCATGCTCAGAAGATCTTGCTGAGGGGTTTGAGGATCCCCATCTGCCTATATAAACCTTTTTCGTATATCTGGAGCTATTTGAAGAAAGAAAAAACAGTGTTATTAGCTGGATCAAATAAAAGAAGGTAGAAGTTTGCAGGAGAAGAAGATTTGGCGTCTCCTGTTCATCAGCATTCAAAAGAAATTTAAAATTTTTTAAGTAAAAAGCATGATATGGTAGACCCGTAGGAGTTCCAGGATATGACATGACTCCCCCCTTTTAAATTTTTTTAAATTGACCTTAAAATATTTGCTGGGTATGCTTTAATAATACTTTGATTTTAAAGATTGTAAGAAATACCCATAATTCGAAAGGTTTGACAAAATACAGTAAATGCTTTTGCTACATATGCAGGAGCATTGTCAGTTTTAACCAGTTTAGGAAATCCAATAATAGAAAAATGCATACAGACAATGAGCTATAACCTGCTTAGCAGCCTCTCCTGTTCTGGCAGAGGTTACTATGTATATAAATCCAGAATAAGTATCCACTGTAACGTGGACATAGGGCTGTTTGCCAAATGAAGGTATATGAGTAACCTCCATTTGCCAAAGTTGTCCCGGTAGGAGTCCTTGAGGGTTAACTGAAGGGCTCGGCTGTGGGAGCCGGTTGGTGTGTTCAGGAAACAGAGTTAGTACCAGGGTGTGGGAGCACGGTGAACAAGGCCGGGTGACTGAGGGTGAGGACAGAGAGGAGGAGCAGGGCCCGGAATACCTGGTGTCTTGGACACGGTGGAAGAAGGCTGGGTTTCCCTTTCCATGTCATGAGAAAGCTTTGGGTGGTCTTGAGGAAGGAAGGGATACGGCTGATCGCTGTTCCACTAAGATGCTCCTGGCTGCTGTAGGAGGGACCAGGGAGGCTAGTCGGCGAAGCTTACGTTGTTCGGCATTCATGGTTCACTGCAGACCCGTAAGCCCCTCTGGGTATTTCAAACAGAAGGGGATTTCATACAGGGAGTTTAGCATTATTTTCATGGTGGGAGCAGTGGCACTCAGGGGCCACCGTAGGATTACTGATCTCAAAGGTTTACACTTAGCTGAGCTCCAGAAGTCAAAAAGCCGCTCCTGTCCCATAACCACTGCTCTCATCCGCACGTGGAGACACCAGCAAACACACCAGTTCCTCCCTTCCTGCTTGGCATCGTCAGTGGTACCAGGAAGAGGACGTCTTCCACTCTCCCTGCAAGATCCCCTGAGTGCCCCGCTTAGGTGGAGCCTAATTTAAATCCAGCTGCAAGGAAACCTGGGAAATGTCGTTTTTAACTTTCTCGACTCCAGAATGCAGTAAGACCAGTGGAAGGAGATTAGAATGGATGTCCAGAAATAGCTGACACAATCTCAAACACTTGAGAAAACTTTTTGGCTCTTGGATAATTGTTTTCTTCAAAATTTTAGACTTTTATTTAAGCATAACTCCAGCAAGAAGTATCCTTTCTTCTACCCCTTTCTCTCTCTTTATTTTTTTCTCACTTAGAGATTGGAGATGATTTGGCCTTTTAAGACTGATTTTCTGTGACTGTTTTACAGCCCTTCTACAGCCCTAATTAAATATCATTTCCCAAGTTTCCTTCTAAAAGATGTTATCATCACCATCATAGTCGTCCTGTTTTCCTATGAGTTTTCCTTCTGCTCCACATCCTAGTGGAATTGCTCTGAGCACAGAACTCAGAAGGAATCTCCACATTCACATCCTTCTTGTGGAGTCAAGTGAGAGCCACAACCAGCTCTCATTAGTAGGCTCCTCCACCACCCTTCGTCTGCAAACCACTTGAAGGCTCAAGTGCAGTCTGGTGAGTGCTTCTTTTCTTTTCTTTTTTCTTTTCTTTCCTCCCTCCCTCCCTCCCTCCCTCCCTCCCTCCCTTCTTTCTTTCTTTAATTGAAAACATTCATTTGTTGTTTCACTTAGTTTAAGTGCATTCATTGGTCACTTCCTGTGTGTGCCCTGACTGGGGATCAAACCTGCAACCTCAGTGTTTTGGGACGATGCTCTAACCTACTGAGCTAACTGGCCAGGGCCAACTGAACATTTATGACAAGCTTTAAATGAGGTCAAACCTTATTCTACTGAGTGTTTATATATATATATATAAAAATACAAAATATATATATATATATATATATATTTTGTATTTTTCTGAAGTTGGAAACGGGGAGGCAGTCAGACAGACTCCTGCATGCACCCAACCGGGATCCATCCAGCACGCCCACCAGGGGGCGATGCTCTGCCCATCTGGGGCGTTGCTCTGTTGCAACCAGAGCCATTCTAGCACCTGAGGCAGAGGCCATAGAGCCATCCCCAGCGCCCGGGCCAACTTTGCTCCAATGGAGCCTTGGCTGTGGGAGGGGAAGAGAGAGAGAGAGAGAGAGACAGAGAGGAAGGAGAGGGGGAGGGGTGGAGAATCAGATGGGCGCTTCTCCTGTGTGCCCTGGCCGGGAATCGAACCCAGGACTCCTGCACGCCAGGCCTATGCTCTACCACTGAGCCAACCGGCCAGGGCCTATAAATATTCAAGAGAGCGGGGGTTCTCTCTTTCAGCTTTAACCCAGCATGCAGTACTGACCACAGTACTGAAGTTTGTCATGCTGGACTCTTGGCCGAGCAACTTTCTTTTCTTTGACTCCTATGTAGTCAGTCCTCACGATGCACAGTAGTGTGAGACCTTAGAAATGGTCACATAAGCCAAAACCGCACAAAATAAGCTTAACATGCAATGGTAAAAATTAGGATTGTACTGTGCCCTTTAAAATGTTTCGTTAAAACATTAACAACTTTATTATTTTTAGTTATAAATATGCAGGGAAAACGTTAAGCACCTTGAGAATTAAAGTGTTATGTCTTTGCAAGAGCTTATCAAGAGTAGTTTGGACAATGCTTGCTTTCTCGTCTTGTCATTTGTAAAATAAAGTCAGTGTGAGGCCTGACCTGTGGTGGCGCAGTGGATAAAGCATCGACCTGGAAATGCTGAGGTCACTGGTTCAAAACCCTGGGCTTGCCTGGTCAAGGCACATATGGGAGTTGATGCTTCCAGCTCCTCCTCCCCTTCTCTCTCTCTGTCTCCCCCCCCCCTCTGTCTCTCCCTCTCCTCTCTAAAATGAATAAATAAATAAAGAATTAAAGTCAGTGTGTTTTCTCTGCTTTGGTGAATTGTCCTGTCATTTTCTAAGTTGGGATCAGCATCCAGCGTTGTGAAATATTTCTAAGCGTCTCTTTCCATGAGATTCTTCTGTCTGTGTCACTTCCTCTGGCATGTCTTCGTCCTTTCTTGTCACCCCCACTGCCCGTTTTCTAAGGCTGATCAGTTGGTCTTCGCTAGTTCTTCTGACTCGAAGGGCAACAGTGTCAGCACTCTGTTCTTCCTTCTGCTGTTCCAGTTATGTTCCGTCTGCACGTCGTGTCCAAGGTTGTCACACCTTGTTTCCTCACTCCGTTTCCATCCTTGTGGCCAGGTCCCTCTTTTCAGTGACTTGTTCTTGTGAAACATCATTGAGTTTGTGACCGTGACACACTGCTTACTTAGCACAACTACATGCTTGGCTGTTTATGTGTGCGTGTGTGTGCTTGCGTGTGTGAGAGCTAACAGATGTGCAGTGACCAGTCACGGGCAGACTTGGAAGGAGGGCTGTGCTAGTCGGCGGTCATGATCCGCATTCGTTACTGCGGAGCGCTCTGGGGACAGACGAGCTCGCAGGGATGCTCAGACTCGACGCTGTTACTCGGCGACGGCACCGTGGTAACGGAAGTCTGAACCGTTCAGTTGAGAGGACTGGTGCAGTGTAACTAGACTGTGGGACTGCAATCTGTGCATACTGACTGCCTGTGGAGACAATCTGATTTCTCCAGGACACTGTTGCAGGAGCTTCACATTAAAGCATTCATAGTGCCCGTTGGAAGCAGAGTCCGGCACTCTTCCAAGAGGGGTTAACTTTGACATCCGCAGGTCTTGTAGAAGCTTGATCTATGTATGAAAATGCTTAAAATTTCTATATGGCAACCCAGTTAAGATATATTAATATATTAAGAAGGACATTAGATATTAAATGGGAAAACTTTGAAGGAAAAAAGGTTACACTGATGTATTTTATTCACTTTTTAAATATACCCTAAATGCGCAGCTATGTACAAAAAAACTTACAAAAAGGATATGCTAAATTTTAAAAGTTAATCTTATAAAGGATGCATAGGTTCTATTATAAATGCAAATAATGAAATGGATAAAATCAATTTTTAAACAACTGTTTCTATAGCGTATTATTAATTGACAACTGCAAAATTGTTTACTTGTAAGAATAATATATGTACATTATGTTGTGAAGAAAATGCAGTTTCCCTGCTAAATTATTAATAAATATCTATTAATATATTATATATAACCTACACAGATATATATCATATATTTATAATATAAATACATTAGTAGATACTCTGTTTTTATAGATTTTAAAATAGATTTTAACTGCATATTGAATGACTATATATGAGAACCTTAAGGTGATCATGGTAGTGTAGAGAATAAAGAAATCTCCACTAGCGGAACATGGCTATCCTGGTCATTTTATTGGTGAGTAATATTTCACATAGAAAATAAAAATGCTAAAATAGTAATACTTTTTTTTCCCCCTCTCTTAAGTGACTGTTTTATTTTCAGGGCCTTCCTGGGGAACATGGAGAAAAAGGAGATTCACTGTTCGTTACAGGTGCCATTAAAGGTATTCAGGTAAGCATTCTGATCGTGGTGGGTTTAAAATAATGTTTTCTCCAACATAGGTAAACCCATGTAGAAAACACATGGGCTGAAATTCCCTTTGAAGTGTCCCTGAGCACACTGAGTTTTATCACTACCCTGGCCCTCTGGGGTGGCACCAGACTCCTTGTGTGCAGGCACCAGGTGCTAGCGGCTCTGGCTCTAACATGACAGTACCTCCCAGCTATTTTTGCAGAGTTGTAACAGATACGCTTGTTTCAGGGTTTCTCGACCTTGGCACTGTTGACAGTTGGGGGTCAGATCATCCTTTGCAGGAGGGCTGACCTGTGTATTGTAGGATAAACAGTATCTCTGGCCTCTACCCATTAGATGCCAGTTAGCAACCCCTACGCACATAATATCTTCGGATATTACCCAATGTCCCCTGGGAAGAAAAGTTATTCCTGGTTGAAAAACGCTGATTTATTTGTAGTTAAAAATGTAGTATTATTACCTGCATCCCAGTGTCGTAGAAGTCTTCGCTCTTGAACTTGAGAATTATGTGAAGCTTATATCACTATCTGGGGTAAATGAAATGTTTTTTGTGTTTCTAGCAGAGATTGATATGCAAATATTCAGAAATAAACACTTGAATGACCACTTTATCTCTCTAACATGAGTAGCCGTGGATAAGCAGAAGGGGATCATTTGATATAATAAATCAAGAGAAAGATTGTATTCTTTTACAATATGTTATGTTTTATATTTTAGAAAAATAGCCTGCATTCAAGAGAGTGTCCGCCCTTTGATCCTCGGCAGTTAGGAGGGGTCTCAGGGCGGAGTCACAGGCGGTAGGCGCGCCCAGAGGCGGGCGGGAGGGGATTCCCATCCAGCTCCCTCTGCGTCCTCTCTAGGATGACAAAACCAGGAGTGTGTCTAGAAAGGGGGCGGGGCCTGGAGTGAGTTAGACCAGGGACAGTTATACTGTGATGAAACGGGAACCACTGGATTGCGGATTTAGGACATTTCTAATTGAGTGATGAAATCTCATCTTGATTCCACGTGTTCATGATGCCAGCCTCTTCCCCTGGGCTCAGCGGAGTAGGAGCAGAATTCGGGCCTGAACCCTCCACAGCGGCCTTTTCCAACATGGAAGAGTTGACCAGACTGCACGCCAGTCCAGATCATTCCTGTGTGGTGTTCCTACTTTTACATCACATGTGCTTTAGGCAATATAGGGTGGCTCTTCTAAAGCAATGTGTCATTCTTGCAGGGGGACAGAGGGGACCCAGGACCTCCCGGCTTAACGGTAAGTCTGAGCAGGTGTGTGCTTCTGTTTGATCCCAAACAGCCTCCTGCCCCCACTGGTTTGTATCTCCGCGGGACCAGCTGCAAAGCTTGCGGGGCCCGCCCAGTGCAAAATGAAAACGTAGGTCCCTTGTTCAGAAGTTGTTAAGAGTGTCAAGATGGTGATGACAGCAGGGCATTAAGTCAAGTATGAAACCCTAGGTGACTACACGGGTCACTCGCCCAGGAGACTAGCCTGGAATCTTAAGCTTCTGATCACCTTCCTCTTCCGTCTTCCACTGGTTCCGGGTGGAGCTCGTGTGCACACGACCCTTCCTACTTAGGAAGAGGGCTTTGCCTGGAAACGCCTGTGTGTCAGGTGACAGTGACTTTGCCTGCTGAACTCAGTCATTGTGCATTCTATTTCATATTTTGCCCCATTTTCATCTCCCTGAAATTTGTGATTCAATGATTATATTAGTCTTTCTAATTTATCAGTGTTTACAAGATTAAAACTTGATTTTGGCCTCTCAGTAGTTACCCTGTAGTTTTGCTTGCTCACTTCTGGCTGTAGACAGGATTACTTACCAGGGTGGTTTCCTCACTACTTCTGAAGCTCAGTTCTACCTCATCAATGAGACACCTGAATGTCATCGTTAAAATAAGTAGCAGGCCCTGGCCGGTTGGCTCAGCAATAGAGCGTCGGTCCAGGGTGTGGAAGTCCCAGGTTCAATTCCCTCCCAGGGCACATAGGAGAAGCGCCCATATGTTTGTCCACCCCTCCCCCCTCCTTCCTCTCTGTCTCTCTCTTCCCCTCCCGCAGCCAAGGCTCCACTGGAGCAAAGATGACCCGGGTGCTGAGGATGGCTCCATGGCCTCTGCCTCAGGTGCTAGAATGGCTCTGTCCAAGACGGAGCGACGCCCCAGATGGGCAGGGCATCACCCCCTGGTGGGCATGCTGGGTGGGTCCCAGTCAGGCGCATGTGGGAGTCTGTCTGACTGCCTCCACGCTTCTGACTTCGTAAAAAAATACACATACACACACACACAAAGTAGTAGTTCACCCCCTTGTGGGGAGCAATCTCACCACACACTGCACATCATTCGACCTGGGCTGGGTCAGCGGGAGAACAGAGAACCTCACTCCGCAGCTGTACCTTGTCCCTGCAAATCCAGGTGTACTATGTCCCAACTCATGCGGCACAGAAAATTGCTTGTGGATGTATCATTTGATCTTGGACTGAGGACACCATTTCTATTCATGTGGATCTGATAGGGCATGCTTAAAAATATATTAAAGAGTATAAGTACATCCATATTTTCATAATTATTGATGATAATTAATAATATTCAAAAAGGATCCTATTGCCTGGCCTGTGGTAGCATGGTGGATAGAGTGTTGGCCTGGAACACTGAGGTCACCGGTTTGAAACCCTGGGCTTGACTGGTCAAGGCACATATGGGAGTTGATACTTCTTGCCTCTTTTCTCTCTCTCTCTCTCTCTCTCCTTTATAAAATGAATAAATAAATAAATAAATAAAAAGGATCGTATTGTATATCAAACTTATAACCTGTATGGAATTTAGGAGTAGCTAGGAACACATTTCTTATAAAATTTACTTGTAAGCAGGTAGATTGCTCTCTGGTGCTTTATTTAATCCCGAGGCAGGAGTGCCTTGGCCACGTGGCTCCGTGCCCACGGTCACGGCTGAGCTGCTGAGACGATGCTGCAGCTGGCGGATAGATCCGGGACCGTGGTTTCTTTGGAGGTTTATATCCCCCTAGGATTACGTGCAACTCTTGCTGTGAGTGATGATTATGGTTTTTGGTAACAAATGCACTGATTTTTTTGTGTGTTTAGGGATCAAGAGGTGCTAGAGGACCGGCCGGTTCTGTGGGATACCCGGGGGAGCCGGGGTTACCAGTAAGTACCACCCTGTTCGTGCTGTCCCTCTAAAACCCCAGACCTGGCATTTCAATAAAGCAAAAAAGGAAAAAAAGCAAAGTCCCTATCTTGGGTCAGGCACAGGTGGCTTCTTTGAGAGTATCACCGGATGCATCCACCCACGCCCACCGCTCTCAGTGTGAGTGTATCCCGAAGTATGGACCATTCCCAGGGTGGGGGCTAACAAGCAGCCTCGCCACGATAGGAAGCCCATCACGGGCATTTTAAAATTAAGGGTTCCTTAAAGAGGAACCTAGGTAACCAACAAAGGCACATTCTTCTGGTTTCTGTGACTGATACGTGATTTGTGTGTTTTTGCCGTTGACTTTAGGGACCTCCGGGCCATCCAGGGAGTCCAGGTGTGAAGGTAGGCAGCCATGAGTAAAATATACAAACAGAGCCCAGGTGTATAATGAGATAAAACGACCACTGATGGTTGTCATGATGATGTCTCTCCTCTTACTAGACTTCCCAAAGTATTTGATAAATAAACTTCAACAAATTGCTTAACCAGAAGTCTTGCTTGTAATTATTTCCATAATATTCAAAAGCACTTAGACTAATTTCTTTTTTCTTTTCCAGGGTAATCCTGGCATGGGAGTAAAGGGGCAGAAGGGCGACCCGGTAAGAGTCCTGTTTTGCACAGAGGAGCAGATGTTAAAATGTATGTGTGCCCGGCTTGTGGAGGCTAAACTGTGTCCATTATCTAATCGCTGCCCAATCTTATGGCTCAGAATTTTTTTTTTTTTTTTTTGCTGAATTGTGATAGTTCCGTTACCCTTGACTGCGAAATGACAGTTCTCACAAAACTAAACACTCACTTCGAGTTCATTTTTATGACACATTTCACCCTAGAAAAAAGAGATTGAACAGTTTTCTGATAATATATTATATCTGGAGTGGCAATTTTGTTTAATCACTGATTTGTGTGTCGTAATTTTACAATTGCATCAAAATCCCAAACTGCACACGTAAATAAAAATAAAAGTAACTGGAACCAAAAAGCATTTAGCAACACACAATCCCCACCCCATCCCACTCTCACAACCACAGACCCTTCTGCTAAGACACAAACCTGCATGGCTTATTTTAATTCTTTTTGGATTTTCAGATGAATAACGACACAATTAAAAATTTTGGGGGCAGAACTCTCAGATGTTCCAGAGTATGTTTGCCACCCATTTTAGGAAACACTACCCTGAATAGTTACTCCTGATTTTTTTTCTCAGTGATGTGATTATGGTTCATTTAAATGGTGTTCTTCATCATTTATCTTCTTGGTACTTTTTTTTTTTTTTTTTTTGTATTTTTCTGAAGCTGGAAACGGGGAGAGACAGTCAGACAGACTCCTGCATGCGCCCGACCGGGATCCACCCGGCATGCCCACCAGGGGTGACGCTCTGCCCCTCCGGGGCGTCGCTCTGCTGTGACCAGAGCCACTCTAGCGCCTGGGGCAGAGGCGAAGGAGCCATCCCCAGCGCCCGGGCCATCCTTGCTCCAATGGAGCCTTGGCTGTGGGAGGGGAAGAGAGAGACAGAGAGGAAGGAGGGGGGGTGGAGAAGCAAATGGGCGCTTCTCCTATGTGCCCTGGCCGGGAATCGAACCCGGGTCCCCCGCACGCCAGGCCGACGCTCTACTGCTGAGCCAACCGGCCAGGGCCGCTTGGTACTTTTGACTAAAGTGAATATGTGGGCCTCTTACAATGTGGAACTATAGCGACATGACCAAAGTTTTGAAGATGCTTCCTGCTTGTCAGCCTTTACGGGCTTTGTTGGGGCTCATTCCAACCACGAGAATAAGCAGAGTTAACTTCACCGACACCTGTTACACATTTACTCACGTATTGTTCACACATTGGTTCAACCGTTTATTTTTGCCACAGCTCTCTCTAGAGCAGCTACTCCGCAAATGCTGTGTGAAGTACTGAGGTACAACAGTAAAAAAATAACAAACCTCCTGCTTCTTCTGTAGTTGCTCAAATTTCGGTAGGGATTCAATTATTGGTTGCATTTTTTTTAAAATTTAAACTTAAAACAGAATGTTTCTTCCAAAAATCCCACTTATTCAGAGACATTAATGGTTTTAATAATTATATAATTGAGCATTTCCTTTGTTTCACTCAATGTAGTAAGGAATAGCATTATATGTGCGTTACCTATTCCGTAATATAATGCTTGGAAATAGGCAGTATTGTAATCTCCGTATCACGGAGAAGGAAAGCGAGGTGTGGAGGAATTAAGGAAATGAGGGCTGAAGATTTTAAGGAACTTGCCCGGAATGGTGCAGTGAGTGGACCCTGTTTGCAAACATAGATGATCTGCTCTCCTGCCTGTTTTTACCTATGACACTAGATAATTCTAGGCGTAGAATAATAGAAATACTCAGAAAACTACAAAATCATTATCTTCTAATCCAGGATGAGAATTTATGGTTGTATTGTGGCTAATCCAATTCAAGAATCATTTTTTTTTTCTCCAAGAAAATAAAATCTATAATGACATAAATTACAACTTATTATACAGGATTTAAAAATATTATTGAAAATAAATTAGAAATTACCTATATCTAACCACAGTGGAATGGCTTAATAAACAATAGTGCATTCTTATTATAGATTATTGTATAAAAGTAAAAATCAAGTTTCTGAAGGATTTTAGTATAATAGGAAAATGTGCAGGCCCTGGCCAGTTGGCTCAGTGGTGGAGCGTCGGCCTGGCGTGCAGGAGTCCCGGGTTTGATTCCCGGCCAGGGCACACAGGAGAGGCGCCCATCTGCTTCTCCACCCCTGCCCCTCTCCTTCCTCTCTGTTTCTCTCTTCCCCTCCTGCAGCCGAGGCTCCATTGGAGCAAAGATGGCCCGGGCGCTGGGGATGGCTCCTTGGCCTCTGCCCCAGGTGCTAGAGTGGCTCTGGTCGCAGCAGAGCGACGCCCCGGAGGGGCAGAGCATCGCCCCCTGGTGGGCAGAGCGTCGCCCCCTGGTGGGCATGCCGGGTGGATCCCGGTCGGGAGCATGCGGGAGTCTGTCTGTCTCTCCCCGTTTCCGGCTTCAGAAAAATACAGAAAAATAAATAAATAAATAAATAAATAAATAAAAATTAAAAAAAGGAAAATGTGCAAATAAATAGTATTATAAAAGAAAAATATAAAATCATTTACACATTTAAAATTTTAATAAAATATAAAAAATTAACTAAATTGTATATTTTAAGTTATGTTTAGGTAATTTATATATATGATTATAATATATTTTAAATTGTGTTTAACACATCATTTGATCACATATACATATACACATACACATTATGTACATGCATGTATGTTTATACATATGCACGTGTGTGAGTATAGAAATACCCACACACAGCACACACACACCACAAAGAAAAGTACCAAAGTTTTAATGAAGATTATCTCTGGATGGTAGGATTATGGAGCACTTTTATTTTATTTTTTGTTGATTTTCAACAGTAAGTGTGTATTACTTATGAAAAACAATAAATCTTTAAAATTACATCAGTTATCTGCCATGATTTTCATTTTAAATCCAGGAGACACAGGACCGTAAGCGTTGCATTACAACAGATGGGCGCAAGTCTTCCTTGTTTTCAATGTTATTTCAAAATGAAGTTACTATAAAATTCCTATTATCTTGATTTTTTTTAAAGGGCGAGATTGGCCAGCAAGGTCCTCCCGGACCAACACGACTGGTTCAACCACCTGATTACTGTCTCTATAAAGGAGAAAAGGTAATTCCCAATCCCTATGTCACCTGGGTAAAGCAGTAATAGCCTACATTGCCTGAACACATACCTGTCCCAGCCAAGTACGCAGCACCTGGCTCCATCACCCTATTAATCCCAGAGCAACCTTGACAGGTCGGGACTCTGATCAGCCCCGTCGCACTGAGTTGAAACGCGAGGCTGGAAAGGTTACCCATGTTTTCAAGTTGACCCGGATGTGGCTCGGGCGGCTAAACGGCGACATGGCTTTCAGCAAATAATGCCGCATTAATATTGTCTTTGGTATGTGGGCTGGAATGATCACTGGAAGTCCGGTTGTCCTTTACATGTCACACCTGGGCTTGATGTTCTGATGATTGGAAAGGATACCAATGCATAGGACTGGGCATGTGACAGACTCTTGGCCAAGAACAGCTCCTCCGTCAGCCTCCAGGGCTCACGTTACGGATGCCACGGGCAGTTTCTGTGGACGGTGCCCAATGACTGGATTAAGTCTCACTGATTTGCTCACAATGAGACATTTCCCTCAGTGGCGACATTGCCAGTTTGCATCTGTGGCCCTGGCTGCCTGGTCCCTGTCCACCTGGGCCTTGTGACGTCACGCCTTGGGCCCCAGAACTGGCCAGAGTAGCGTCAGGGTCGTGAGTGTGCTCGGATCTTAGTTACTGCAGTGGCAGAGTAATCTCTTATTATAAAAATGAGTAAAATGGATGTTGTAGTAAAATGGAGGAGGTAGTTTTTGAAAGAGATGGAATTCAATATGTTAAATACTAAGAATAAGCCAGATTATAGTCATTATGATTTTTAGGGTGTAAAAGGAATACCCGGAATGATCGGACCTCCAGGACCCCCAGGACCCAAGGTAATGTCCTAAAGTTGCTTTTTTTCTTATTCCTAAAATATGCTATCTGAATTCTTTAAACCAAATCTTGTGTGGTCTTTATCATTGCTTTAAATGTTAATATATATATACTACTAGAATTTTATCACAATCCTGTAGGGTGTCTATTGTAACATGTTTTCTTTAACTTGCTGGCAATAATTTTTATTTCTCATTCTCTATTGCCGAAATGTTGTTGTTTGAACCCCTGTAAATGTCGTCATCTTTTTAAGGGAGAACCTGGTTTTGGGGAAAAAGGAGAAAAGGGCATTCCTGGCTTCCCAGGCCCTCGGGTAAGGCTCGTTCACGCCATCCTTAACGTCAGTGAGTGTGGGGACATTTCTCTCTCATATTTTATAAAACTAATCCAGGACTCCTAAGCGCTCAAAAGTAGAATGATCTCAAATAGGAACAATATATTTTTAACAGCAAGAGTTGTGTAATAGCTCAAAGTTCCAGAACACCCCTTCTGTTGACATCATTTAGGTAAAACAAGCGGAAGATGGAAGAATTAGAGGGAAGTGACAGGATTGTGTCATATCCTGCCTGGTCCAGTGGTAGCTTGGGATTGTTCATTTAAGCCTATTTGACAGAGTGACTACAGAGGTCGGACCCCAGCAGGCATAGGCATTGGATTTAATTGGCTCTAGATTTAGTACTGAGTGGGACATTTGTTTCGATGGTAATTTTTATTGCTGCGAATGCATGGAACAACTATCAATCTCTAGGCAAATTATATTGCAATGATTTCAAGGATGTTTAGCCCAGTGCAAACATTAAGTTCAACTAAAATGAAGAGAAACAACAAAAATATGTCCTTGATTTAAAGCACTGGCAAGGATATACATTTTTTAAAAAAGAAGACTAAAGACCAATGAAAATAGTTAGATGATATAAAGAAATGGGATCTGCTTCTTATTTCTTTCCTTTTATTCAACTACCTTTGCAGAGGAGATAAAATACCTGTGGAGCAATCTCATAATGTGAACTGTGATTCCTTGAACTGGTGTGTGCTTCTGGATTTAAATCTGTTTGTGTTGATTTTTCTGACTTTATTAGGGCGAGCCTGGCTCTCATGGATTTCCAGGTTTCCCAGGATTAAAGGTAAACGTACACCATTATAGAGATGACAAATACATTTTTGTTAGTAAATGCAATTGAGTGTCATTCAAAAGCTGTACCAGTCAGTGAGTGTGGGGACATTTCAAAAGCCTTACTAGTGTACGTGAACACGCATGCTGTACATGATTGGAAAGAGACAAATTCACTTTGCGAATTACATGATTTGGCTACGGGTGCAGAAACCGCAGCACAGAACTGCTGCGACCCAAACGCAGGGCGGAGATGTTAAGGATCTGCACGGAGTCCTCATGAGCATGTGTCATTCAAATGAAACGGCAGTGAGATAGCTTGTCACCCAATCACTTATTTTTTTTATAGAAATGTCATGTTTCTGGTTATTTATAGGGGGAACAAGGACTGTTTGGAAATCCTGGGCCATTCGGATTTCCTGGCCCAAAGGTAAGAAAGTGAACCTCTTTGAGTACCGCCTGACAAAATTCTACACCCCTTATGTTATCTAATGTATTTTTTAAAAACATATTTCAAAGAATGATTTGAAAATATAACTTTTAAAAGAGACAGAGTTTGTTTTGTGTATATTATTTTACTGTATGTTGTAATTATTACGTTTTACATTTGAGCCATGATGCTTTCGGAGGTGAATAACGAGGAAATTTTTAAAATTCCATGAGGATCTCACAGCATCACAGTTAAAAACAGAGGGAGCATGGTGCACGCTGGGCTTTTGCAGTCACTGAATTTTTCTTCTCCTTTGCAACCTCTGAGGCCTCATACTCAGCACGTCCCTAGGACAACCATGGTAGCATTATGGGGACACAGTTAAGGGGCACCCCTTTTGCTGCTAAAATAAAATGTACATTCAGATCTTGTGGCTGAGGAAACTGTTTGCCCTAGAGACGTTAATGCTCATGGTATATTTACAAAATGTCATGACTTCAGAGTATCTGTGAGTATGGAATAACTTTATTGGAGTTTAAAACATTTTTTTTTCTTTTGAAAGAACTTTGCTAGTTGATTATTGATTTCTGCTTATATCATATATATATATATATATATGAATAGGTAGGAGGTTGAATGCCTTTGTTTTTCCTAGAAGTCCATGAACTATTTATTTCTCTAGTCAGCCTATCATCATTATTTCCTATATGAATGCACGCTTGGTCCTTCTGATATTTATTTAACGCTAGGCAACAGGAGACAAATATTAATATTTCTAAGAAAGTCAATGAATGAACGATTTCAGGGGGACCCCGGAGATCGTGGGCGCACGGGACCACCAGGTGTTTCGGCAACTCCTCCTCTTCCATTCAAAGGTTGGTCTTTCGTTCAGTTCTCCCATTAATTATTTGGAAACGGGGTTTCAGCGGCCCCGACAGAAAGACTGTGGCCCGGCGTTCCCTTAGTTTGCACATAGGCAGGTTCGCTGTATAAACTTGAGCATTGACACATAGTTATACAAGTACAGGCGCAGAAATGTGCATCTCAGCTCACCTGTACCGGCACAAGACATCACCTTTTATTTTATTTAGTATGTGAACTGTGTGCTGGGATTTTTATTATGTCACCTTTCAGAAAGTAGGGGTTTGTAGTTATTGAAATTGGTGTAGAACCATTTGACTAAGTTCTGCCAAGCTGGTGCTTCCAAGACAAAAGCAGCTTAAATCAGTGGCACACAGTGCCACTCCAAGTCCACGTGTCCGCAGAGCGGTGGCAGAAGAAGGCTCAGCTCTAAGCTAGGACATTTATAATGTGGGGAGAAACTGCAAAAACGGTTTCCTCATTGCATTTCAGCAAGCCTCACAAAGAGTAATTGTGTGTGGATTTTAAAACGTAGATATGCGTTTATTATGTTCACAAGTCCATTGCTTTGGGCAGGCCCTCCGGGAGATCCAGGACTCCCTGGCCGCTCTGGAGAAATGGGGGATGTTGGACTCCCTGGTCCCCCTGGTCCCCCAGGTCAACCAGGACAAGCGTGTCCAGGTAGGGATCTGCTGGCTTTTATCTATCTATCTATCTATCTATCTATCTATCTATCTATCTATCTATCTATTTTTGTATTTTTCCAAAGTTAGAAGCGGGGTGGCAGTCAGACAGACTTCCGCATGTGCCTGAACAGGATCCACCCAGTATGCCCACTAGGGGGCGATGCTCCACTGCAACCCAGGCCATTCTAGTGCCTGAGGCAGAGGCCATGGAGCCATCCTCAGTGCCCGGGCCAACTTTCCTCCAATGGAGCCTTGGCTGCGGGAGGGGAAGAGAGAGACAGAGAGGAAGGAGAGAGGGAGGGGTGGAGAAGCAGATGGGTGTTTTTCCTGTGTGCACTGACCGGGAATCGAACCCAGGACTTCCACATGCCGGGCCTATGCTCTGCCGCTGAGCCAACTGGCCAGGGCCTCCACTGGCTTTTATAAAGCAGGTCTGCGACATCGTCATCCACACCAGCGGTTCTCAGCGCTAGTGGAGACTGAAATCAGCTTTAGGAGCATTTCAGAAACCCTGAGCGCTGTGCCTACCCCAGACCAAGAATGTTGTACACGCCAGGGGACGGACCCAGGCATCTGCTGTTACAAAAATGCCTCATGTTCCTCAAGTACAGCCAAGGTTAAGAACCACTGAATTCCAACTGGTGAATCACTGACTTGGAAGAAATCCAGGTGCCTGGGCCACACCTCAGGAACATTTCATCAGGATCCCAGGGGTGTGGTGGGGAACACGGAGGAGTAACAGCCTCCGCAGGAACATCACTTGCCGGCGAGATGTGGAAACCGCTGCTCAGTTTGGAGTGTTTCTTCTGGCCTGTCCCACCCCCTATAGAAGGGCTCTCCCTCTTGACTTCTAA
Source organism: Saccopteryx leptura (assembly GCF_036850995.1). Classification (NCBI taxonomy): domain Eukaryota; kingdom Metazoa; phylum Chordata; class Mammalia; order Chiroptera; family Emballonuridae; genus Saccopteryx; species Saccopteryx leptura. The sequence goes on along the minus strand of NC_089509.1, from coordinate 110,544,729 downwards.
TTGTCAAAATGACTTTGTCCACCTGGACCCCAGCTTAAATCTAATATATCAAATGTAGAAATACAAATTGCGAGTAAAAGTAAAATTTTTATTTAAACTTAGTTAAAAACAAACAAACAGTGAAACAACAATCCCTCTCTCTTCATCTTCAAAAAAAAAAACTAACCAAACAGAGAAAACCTCCCCTATTGCTCACTGTCATATTTGGTGAAGACCCTAGGAAATTGTTCTATTGACCTAGCCCAGGGGTCGGGAACCGATGGCTCGCGAGCCAGATGTGGCTCTTCTGATGGCTGCATCTGGCTCGCAGACAAACCTTTAATAAAAAAAATAATAACATTAAAAATATAAAACATTCTTATGTATTACAATCCATTTATTTTCTACCGCTCATGTTCATGGTTGCGGGTGGCTGGAGCCAATCACAGCTGTCCTCCGGGACAACCCCAAATTTTTATTGGATAATGCGTAACATACATGGGTCATTGTATGGCTCTCACGGAATTACATTTTAAAATATGTGGCGTTCATGGCTCTCTCAGCCATGAAGTTTCCCGACTCCTTACCTAGGGACTCTGACCTCCAAGTGCTGGGCTGGTTGCTGTTCCTAGTCAGATCAGGAAGAGAAAATTAGAGGATATTCACGTTCGGTCAAACCCAGGAGACCTGATTAAACACGTGAAAATAGTTTTGAATAGAAGCAGTTTCACTCGTTTCTGGATTTATTGAAAGGATTAAGAAGTTTCTTGAGATTGTCCACTGTCAACTGCAGCATTCTTGTTGAATTCTCGCGGGTTTAGCTTCTACTTTGGAGGGTCCGACAGCCCCAAGGGCGGCGGAGCTTTGTTTAGTTCACGTACTGCGTAGATATCACAGCCTGGGCTCACTGGGCCCGGGACTGTGCAAGTCCTCGGAGTCCTCTTTGGTCAGCAGTCATTCCATGAGCACGTGTGACGGCCAGATAGTGCACTAAGCTGCTTCTGTGAAGTATTTTATTGAATCCTCGGAACAGGCCTCTGAGACAGACAGATAGGATTAGAGAAGTTAAATAGCTGTGGCCGGAGAGGAACAGGCCAAGTTCAAATCCGACACCTCTGTGGCTCCCCAGCAGCCTCGGTTGCTGTGACATGTATGTCCTGGAAACATAGATGGCTATGTGAGCCTGTTTCTTTACTCGCTGAATGTGCCTATGTGCCTATGGGTATGATTTTTGTCAAGTCATCAAGGTGGAAAGACTGAAAAAAATAATTTAAATTAGGTAATATATGTTTCTTTTCCAATAGTGCTAAAGAGTTGGAAAAAGGGAAGACGATCTATCTGATTTCCCAAACCTGTTTGTTTCCACTTGTGTGCTTGTTTCATGGCTGGGGAGGCGTTTTAATGCCTGGGGTTTTTAGTTCTTTTTTTTTTTTTAGTTTACATTTTTTTCCCCTTTAAAAACTTCCACAGCCCCACAAAGAATGTACTGATTTGGTTTCTTCTACAGAAAAGTTTAATCTGAGAACATATGTGGTTTTCATTCTTGATTTCTCTCGGAGGTACGATGGGGCCCCCTGGGCCGCCAGGGCTTCCCGGTCACCCCGGAGTTCCGGGGGCAGCTGGTGTTCCTGGGAGACCTGACCTGGCTCCGGGAAGACCTGGGAACCCGGGGCCCCCTGGGCCGCCCGGGGCCCCCGGACTTCAGGGACCTCCAGGATCAGATGGTAAGAGCTCCTCACTGACAGTCGTTAGCACTGATGTTGAATTTCTTATTTGTCGTACCGTTCAGAAAAATGGGATTTTTCTAAACATTTAAGGAAATATTTCCATATTCCCTGAGCCAAGTTAGTATGATGACTACGCCAGAAAGAAAACTGGCATTGGGCTATCCACGTCCATGAATGCATAGGAAACTATTTGGTGGAGAGTTGAAGTGGGATGGTAGAATTTTGTAAATTGGAACAATTTTTGTTTTTTAAATGTAGTTTTAATTTTTATCAGAGCTATATGTGGGCCTGGCTTAGGAGTCGAACAGTTCGACAAAGCTGGTCATGGTGGACTCTCATCCCAGATAACGCCTTCTCCTGTTCCTGCCTGGGCCTTTCGTTGTCTGTCTCTGTGTTGCCATTCAACATACTTGGATTATTACTTCTTTTTTTTTTTTTTTTTTTTTTTTTTTTTTTTTTTTTTTTTTTTTTTTTTTTTTTGTATTTTTCTGAAGTGAGAAGAGGGGAAGCAGAGAGACCAGACTCTTGCATGTGCTTGACCGTGATCCACCCTGCAAGCCCACTAGGGGATGAAGCTCTGCCCATCTGGGGCGTTGTTCAGTTGCAACCCGAGTTATTCTAGGTTGCAAGTTTGAGCAACCTAGAGCCAAGTTTGCTCCAATGGAGCCTTGGCTGCATGAGGGGAAGAGAGAGATAGAAAGGAGAGGGGGAAGGGTGGAGAAGCAGATGGGTGCTTCTCCTTTGTGTCTAGCCCTGGCCAGGAATTGAACCTGGGACATCCACACACGGGCCGATGCTCTACCACTGAACCAACCTGTCAGGGCTAGACTGTTATTTCTTAATTTTTTGGTTTGAGTGTTATCTTTTGACTCCCAGCTATACAAAATGACTTCAGCTCTCTTCCCCTGTGCTCCTAACCACACACGTGCACACTGGAAAATAACATTAGTATCATAATTTTAGTTAATACTATGCAGTGTTCACAGTGAATAGTTATAAAATGCTATTCGCCAATCCAGCCATATAATACTATATATCATGACTTTTCCAGTACAACGTTTTGTTAACAACTGTCTTATTTAATTTGTGTGTTTGCTAATTCAACCTCAGCCCACCTAGGATAATATAAAACTCCCAATGATACATTATGACTCATTAAATAGAGGGTGGAGCAAAAGGACGTTTACAGTTGTGAGTATGCAAAACACAGTTTATTCTTGTATTATTATTTATTTATTATTGTATTATCTTCCATATGAACAGCTGTAAACCTACTTTTTGCCCCACCCTGTCTTCTATCAGTGTTAGCTTTTTGAATAAATCTCTCATGGAGCTTTTGACCTGTTCATATCAGGTCAAGGTACATTTTTAATCTGCTGCTGATATACTGTCTTGAGATCTGTTTTCACCATTATCCTGGGAATTCTCTCTCTCTCTCTCTCTCTCTCTCTCTCACTGTTTTCCACAACTTGCATATTTGTTTCCTTCTCATTATACTTCCTGAGAAAAAGTGTAAATTTGAGGGAATCTTTCTTATCTGAAAATGGCATTAATCTACTGCAAAATTTGATCAATAGTTTGAGTATAAAATGCTTAGCTGGAAATATTTTTCCCTCTGGATTTTGAAAGCATTTTTTATTGCCGTCTAGCTTCCTGTGTAGATACTTGATCATTTGTTTGGAATTGATTTTCCTCAGAAGTTGATGAGTTTTTCTTTGTTTCTGATGTCCTTAAATTTCACAATGATTTGCCTTTTGGAGTGGGTCAAGCTGCATCTATTTGTAGACAACAGTGTGCAGTTTCAACCCAACACAAATCTATCATTTCTAAAAAAAAAAATTCTGCCCCCTCCTCTTTTTCTCTTTCTGGACTCAATAGACATGTCAGAGTGTTGAACCTACATGTCTCTTTTTCAAAATCTTGATTCTATTATTCCTCACAATGTTTCTGTAACATGTGCAAGGAGATTTTCTCAACTCCATCTTCCAGCTCTGCTCCTGAATTTTTAAACTTTTGCTAGCACACAATTTTTTTTAATTTCCAAGGATTTCACTGTTGCTCGTCTTCTCTTTTAATGTTGCCTTTTGCAGTAGCCAGTTCCTGTTTCAAGGATAAAATGCCTCCCTTCCCCTGCTTATTAAACGATTTAGCTTCTTTTCCAGCTTTCTTCCTACTGCAGTTTCCTCCATTTTTGTTTTATTCTGCTGCGACTTTTGAGACGGGGGTCTTAGAGATTGACTTTACCTTTAACAAATTATTTTGTTTGGGGCCTCATTGTCATTCTACTTCAGAGGTCCCAATTCCTGAACTTTGGGAGGGATTTCTGATACAAATTGGGTTCTTTCTTTGCTTTCCTGACTGCCTGCTTTGAATTCAGTTCTTTAGGGGTTGCTCAAGTTTTTTTTTTTTTTTTTTTCCATTTTTTTCTCATTGTTTCCTTTTCTTTGTTTTAAGGTTTATGCCTTTTTTTTAAAAAAAATAATATTTTCTACTGTATGTTATATTACTGGAATGGGGAGAGAATAAGCAGTTTATTGTTTGCATCCTGTCATCTTTCAATCAGCTATCTCTAAATAGTTCCTATCCGAGCTCTGCCGTAGGCTTCCTTCATTAGTTCGTTATTAATACTTGAAGAGGGGGAAAGGTCTTTGTGATACACCTACTCTTAGTTTCTTGTTTATTTACTTTGGGTTTGTTTGTTTTGTCTCTGGCCTTGCTCTGCACCCCACTAGTTAGTGCAGAGGTTAGGATGGCTTTACCAAAGGTTCTGGTAGCAGAAGCATGATGTGGCAATGGTACGTTCTATTCTTATATCAGAGAGAAAGAATCAAAAGAAATGGAAGAAAGAATGGGGCTGAGGGGAAGATGTGAGTGAAAGAGACACTTTGACTCGTTCTGTAGGAGACATTCACAAACACTGTGTCATTCTCTCTGCCCACCCCTCCCCCCACTACGAAGTTATATATTGTAGTGCTGGGTACCCTGGACCACAAGGATTCAAAGGCAAAATGGGCCCCCCCGGAAGAAGAGGCTCAAAAGGAGAAAAAGGCAAGTATGCATCAGAGGTAGACTTTCTAGAAGACAATGACCTACAGGACTGGGCAGCATTGTTGACACAGACAGTGTAGTATTTTGTGTAGATGTGTCCCTCACCTTAGTTATTCCTCACAAGGACTCTACTTTATTATGTGCTCATCATATGATTCGACCTTACTGAAAAGTCGAATCTTCATAGCTTAGAGTAGAAAGGAGAAACCATGAAATTTGCCTCAATGTGGTAACTTTTCCATAAGATTCTCTCGATTTCTTAAAAGAAACAGAGAGAGGACAGTATTGACCTTTTATTTCAATTTCCCCTGTATCTCCCAGACCCATCAAATGCTCATTTCTCTACCCTAAATCATTTGGTGACTTTTGACCAACCGAGTCAGGTGGCTATGGGGGCTGAGAAGTCGAACGATCTTAAAGACTCTTTTTTAAGACTAAATTTTCTGATGATTAAAAAAATACAGTGTAGTGAATTGTCACTTTTAATGTTCAGTGAAGTTATTTCTTGAAATGTTCATGGTTTGTGCTCAACCATAAATTTCTGTTGTGGAGTCTTCAGCAGGAACCAATGAAGAAACCTTTGCAGTAGGAACCAAATAACAGATTTTTCAACTCTTAAAAATAAGAAGGTTTCTTGTTTTTAAAAGTTTCTTAAGTATAATTGGACATCAGCTTTTCCCCTTGGATTTGTCAGGATGAGTTTATTAAGACTCAAAATAGCCCATTTGTGTAGAAATGATATATCCACCCCGTATAGACCATGCCTGGGCACCCCCACATCACGCTAAATCAGTTGTCTGCTAGGAGAATTGTGAACACCAGCCCCTTTCTATATTTATAGTTGCTATTTGTTCTGTAGAGTAAAGACTTTATTGGGATTTTATTCAGGAAATATGACGAAGCTGCCTTTCATCCTCTGTCTAGGAAACGTGGGGCTCTGTGCCTGCAAGCCTGGCCCCGTGGGCTCCCCAGGCCCTCCAGGACTCCCTGGGAGGCAGGGTAGTAAGGGGGACATGGGGCTCCCTGGGTGGCCCGGAGCAAAAGGTCACCCAGGACCTCCTGGTGCTGAAGGATCTCCAGGGCCACCAGTGAGTAACTCTTACCAGTCACAATCTTTCTAGTTAAATAGAGAGAGATAGAACTCTGTTCGATTTGTTTCTAATTTATAGTATGATATATGTTTTCTGTTTTGAATCTAAAAATATATTAATGCCCCTTCAATCATCTGTATTCATTCATTTATGTATCTGTCCATCTATCCATCCATTTGACTCATATTTATTGAGCACCTGTTATGTTCTAGGAAGTTTCTTTCTGGTCAAGTTTGGCTATTTCTACTAAGAAATTTGTTCCACTCACTTTGTTGATGACTCATAGACATTGTTACACACAGTGATGTTTGGGGGGGCTATTAAGTGGCTGGTGTGTGTGTGTGCGTCTGTGTGTGTCTCTGTGTGTGTGTGTAGCTATATTTTCTCTACATGAAAGGGCTCCCAACCATTATGTCCATTTTGGTTTTTATGTCTGTTGGGTACGTTTTCTGGCTTCTTTACCTTCTCACTGACACTGCCATTGTGTTCATCTCTCTGGTTCCTTTTCCCCTTTACACTTCCTGCTTATAAACTAGCAAGGGCCAGTTAAAGAGATAATCAGCTTGCTTCCTTCACCACATTGTGAGATTGAATGAAAATAAGGCATTGAGGCCTGTGCGGGAGCCAAGCAAATTATCTGCTCAGTCATGTTTGCCTCCTTCCAAATTCTTGCCTGTGCTTCTTGGTTATTACCCGAGAAATTATCTTCAGCCATGTTTAGTGTTTCTATAACTGTATTTACTAGAATGCTTGTCCACTCCAATATATCTTCAACAGGGTTCTAGATTTCTGACATGGCTTGCTATTTGGTAATATACAAGACCTATACAAACATGACCCAAATACTCCAGTATCAGAGCAATTGGGGTCAAAAGATGAAGACCCCATTATTCAGAATTAGTTGTTTGCTTGCTATCCAGAGGAATATATTGACTATACTGAAGGTCCTTATTTTTTTTTTTAAATTTATTTATTTATTTATTTTTTACAGAGACAGAGAGTGAGTCAGAGAGAGGGATAGACAGGGACAGACAGACAGGAATGGAGAGAGATGAGAAGCATCAATCATTAGTTTTTCATTGTGTGTTGCAACACCTTAGTTGTTTATTGATTGCTTTCTCATATGTGCCTTGACCGCGGGCCTTCAGCTGACTGAGTAACCCCTTGCTGGAGCCAGTGACCTTGGGTTCAAGCTGGTGGGCTTTTGCTCAAACCAGATGAGCCTGCGCCTCAAGTTGGCGACCTTGGGGTCTCGAACCTGGGTCCTCCACATCCCAGTCCGATGCTCTATTCACTGCGCCACCGCCTGGTCAGGCTGAAGGTCCTTATTTTTCCTTCTCTTTCCATTCACTTCCCTCAGTATCAGTCTCTTTAATGACAAATGTATCTCTACACCTCTGTTTTTGGCTCTCGTGGCACACAGCTGTGGTTAACCTACCCCTGTCCTTTCAATTCTGCATTACAAAGCCCCAGCTAGCTTTAAAAGTTTTCTTTTTAATTATAAATCTTTATTTTGAAATAAAGTTTTACTTATAAGAAGTTACACAATCCTGAAGAGGACGCCCCTGGACCCTTCACTCGGCTTCCCCCAGTGATATCGTACATAACCCTAGTACATTATCACAACCAGCCAGTCGCTCTTGACAAATATCTGTTGACTTTGGTATCGACCTAGTTCAGATCCACCAGCTTTTACATGCAGTTCAAGAGCCTCAGTTTTGTAATGTAGTGCCCACCGCAGTAGGCAAGGAAGAGAATGAGATCGAGCATGCCAAGCCAGCATCTAGAACAGGTGGTTAGAAGGAAAGATGAGAGAGCTTCGATATACACGAATGTCAATAATCTTTGACCCAACACAACTAAACTGATGATCTGTTGCTGTTATCTTTCACCAAGGGGAACCCTGGTGCCCCAGGACCACCTGGCAACAGAGGAGATAAAGGAGACATGGTTGTGTCAAGAGTTAAAGGTGAGCCTCGTTAATCACTCAGCTGCCATCGACGAATGATGTATGAACCATCCTCTTCTAGTCATTTCCCCTGTGGCCACAGATCAATTCTACGATGAGACTTAAGATTATTGAGATTTCTTACAAAATACTATCTGCCCTTCATTGAGTTGTGTGAATGTTGAGCCTCAAATCTTCTATCTCTTATTTGAAAACACAAAGGCTCCTTTAGTCACCTTTAAAATTTTTCATTGTTGTGAATTTGAGTCTAAAACAAGCCCTCCTTTGATTTACCTAGTGTTTATTCACTGAGTTATAGTATCATGAATTAATCAAGAATATTTGGGTTGTGACAGAAATCCAGCTTGAAGTATTTTAAGAAAAAACAGTAATTGATTGGTTAATTATACACAATTTGAAAGGTTAGATATAGGGTTTGCATGGGACAACTACGTCTCCCTGCATCTTACATATTTTGTTGTGCCATCTGCATTTTTCACCCAAGATCAGCTTTCTCTGGGCTCTGAGTACATGCTCCAGGCAGCTCCAAGCTCCCACAACCAGATGTAAAAAAGAGCTCTACCTTCTCAGCTCCAGTTAGAAAAAAACATTGAGGAAGGATTGGACTGGCCTGGGACAAGTGCCCGAGGACGGACCCTCTCCCGTTCACTCCGGCCAGGAGATGGAGGGCTTTGTTTGATGGCACACAAGCAGGGGAGGATGCGGTTGTGATTGGTATCTCCATACAGAACCTCTTTGTCAAGTTGAGAAGAGGAATGTTTCCCAAATAGAAGATTCAGTGGGTTTGGCAATTATCATTCTCCCCTTTGACTTCTGCACAGTGGTTCTTGTGTGACGTAGTCAGCGGAGACACTCAGAGGAATCTCTGCCAGCTCACACAGAGTCAAGATCATGTCTTTATATTTAGTCCCAAGTTTTCTTCTACTCTACTGACTCCTGATAAGAGCTTGAATATCCTTTTGGCTTTTGTTCCCAGGGCGAAAAGGAGACAGAGGTCCTGATGGGCTCCCAGGACTTCCAGGGCAGCCAGGACAGCATGGTTGGGATGGACAGGCTGGAGCAAAAGGTGATCCAGGACCCCCAGTATGTATAATTCTTCTGCTATAGAAGCTCACTTTCTAACATGGGCACGATGCACCTGTTTTCCTCTTCTCAATTTAAACAGCTGTGACTCGGTGACGTGTTAACATGCTGTAAATCACAGTCACCTTTGATTCACTCCCACAAAAGGGTGATTGTTTTAAAAGAAACAGCATAATTGCAGATGGTCTAAAATCATGAGTGGCAGTTAAGACATAGCAGGACTTTCGGTCTCCATTCTTTGTGAGTTTTCCCCCTTGTACCTACAAAGCCTCCAATGACTTGAGGCCGGCTCAGTTGACTGTGGGGTGGAGGAGAGCGCACAGGTCTCGATAATCCTGAGTTCTGTTCCTTAGTGAGGAAGCACCTGAGGGAAGTAGCCAGCAGAAAGAGGATAAGCCAGTGCAATTCTACTAAATTGATGTATTGGCTGATGGGGAATCCATTGGTAAATGATATTCCTGCATTTTCGAGCATGTTTTGGGTGGAGACCATGTGTAGGTAATGAAGTCATAAAACAAGACTGTGAGACCAGTTGCAATGCATAGGAATTCAGACCATCTTGGGCGTATGGGGTATTTTTGAGTGTTTACAATGTTCCGAAAAGTGAGCTACATGTTTACTCATAGCAGTAGTCTTCTGAAAAGCAATTCTGTCTCCTGTTTTACAGTAAGAAAATGAGGCTTACGGTATGGGGTTCAGTCATTCATCTATCAAATAGACTAAGCAGGAGTGAAAACTCCAGTCTGCCTTATTCCAAAGCACATGGAACTTCCACCAGTCCGTGTTGTCATAGGGAGGAACCATGCCCTGATTTTATAGGAACTCATTCAGACAAAACACATGTGACTAAGAGACAGAAGTTTAGAAACCAGGTTACATAATGTTTATAGCTTTCTGGTCATTCAGCTGGTATCAAGTATGTGAATAATCTCTGCTCTAGACTTGATAGTTCCCGTTTAATTTATTCTTTTGTTTGAGAAACTATTTAGAACCAATGTCACTGAATGGCAATGGTCATCATGTACTTTAATTTAATTATGTAAAACCAAAGTATATTTACTGATCAAATTGGGAGAGGAATTTCTATAACACCTATGTGTGGTGGGGTTCTTCCCTGATTCGTTGAAACAATTCAGGCTCATTATTATATATCACATCTTGGACCAAGCTACTCAGAAGGATAGGGCCACAGGGCTCAGTAGGGCAGCGTCGGGGTGGGCACTCGGTTGGAGTGAGGGAGACGAGCCCCACCTATGGCACCTGTGTGAGCAGCCCTGACTTGAAAGCCTCCTTCCCCATACGGGCTGCTCCCTTCACATGCGCCTGTGGGGACCCCACAAGGGCCTTGGGGCTTTGGGGAGCCACCGCTCAAGGAAGCCCCAGCAAGGGCACTGTCCAGGTCTCTCCGGTTCTTCCAGACCAAGGTGCAGCGAATTTTGCAGCCAGGGTTTGATTTCACCACAAGTAAGGTTACCTAGCAATGTAGTTGACATGCAGTTTTTAGGAAGTTTTCAGAGAAACAGAAGTGGACAGTTAACCAAATGTCAAATTCTTATGCCAGAGAAGAAAGGATCGGTCAGCCTTTGTCCATGGCTGTGGAGGGCGATGGGGACAATCTCTGTGTCTTCTCACAGAGTGCAGGAAACCAGTTTCAGATGCATACAAATATGTTCAATTTCCAAGCTCACTACCTCCATTAATTTATTTATTTCTGTATTTTATTATATTTAATAATAAAGAATAATTCTGCATAAAAAATTTTATTCTGTGTTTAAGATGTCTCAACCAAATTATTTTGTGTGTATGTGTGTGTGTGTGTGTGTGTGTGTTTGAGGCATAAGACACACACCTCAATCACCTATATATATATATGTAAATATGTATATAAAATATTAAGAAGGATCTAAGTTAATTATTTTAAATTACGTTTGTTCTTGAGTCCCTGTCTCCTGGAATGAGGAGCTTTCTGCATGTGTTTTATTAGCCTATGACAGTGACTACTTGGAGTTCATGGTCTCCAAAGGCTGATAATTAACTTGCAATCTGAACCTTCCCAGGGGGACCATGAAGACGCAGTCCCAGGTGATCAAGGATTTCCTGGCCGGCCGGGCACCCCCGGCCGAGACGGACCTAGGGGGTCTCCAGGACTGGGGTTTCCTGGTCTCCCAGGAGAGAGGGGGCAGCCAGGAGCCCCAGGCCGCCCAGGCGAGCGGGGTCTTGCTGGCTTGAAGGGACAGAAAGGTAATCTTGAACGTTCTGTGTGACAGTATGTCGAGGGACATCGTGGAAGCTAACGTGAGCCTCTCTTCTGGGCAGAGTTATTCTAGTTATGGCAGAACTGCTAAATAAAATACCATTAAGCTGCTGGTTGAACCTTGAATATTGTCAAACAAATAAAAGCATGACAGCATAATCAATATTTACAACAAGTCCATAAAATGCTAAGATGTTTTCATTGCTTCGTTTGGCATATGAAAGCTGCCTTTCATCGTTTCTCAGCATCAACTTATACAACCTGACCACATTAAAATTACGTGTAGTCATATATTCAAAATACCTATTTTACAATGTTTTAAGATAAGGCAGTGTATTTTTATAATAAAAAAAACCCCACTAGTGTTTTATAAAAAAAAACCACATCATATCATCCCTGAAAACCCATTTGTAAGCATTCTAGGGAGAAAAAAGAAGAGATTTTAAATATATTTGACAGTTTTATGAATTTCAAACAATAAAATGATCTGCACTATTACAGTTGGAAATGTTTTAAAAGGTTAGAAATAAGACTTATTAAAGATCTTTTCTTTTGTAATATGTACATGTACTTTGGGCTACATTGTTAGTTGTGGAATCTCAGCAGAAAATAGTATCTTCAGCTCTTGATTTGACAACATAGAAAGGCAAATACCTTGGGATTGGGTAAGGTTTAAAATCATGGTCTGAGACCCATCAAAATCTAACATGATTTTTCACCATCTCAGATGTTTCTGATTTGAGAGCACATGAAATAATACATGATGAGATATTACTTCTATGATAAAAGAGGAGCATCCCATTTTAAGGGAGAACGGGACTCGGAGACACAAGCTGGCAGTCTTATTTCCCTCCCTGATTAAAATAGGGGATGACAATTAGCCACTGTGCGGGGCCACTGAAAACACAAGGGACACTCTGTTTGAAGCGCCTGACTCGTGGCAGGCCCCCTACAGGTGGTAGCTGGTAGTAAGATTTTGCCCAGTCTCTTCATTTGGCCAGGCCCCTGCATCCGAACTAGGAGCCGAGTCTTCTGAACTCGGCACGGGTGCGTGCTGCTGTTTCAGACTTACCCAGGGCCCTGGCCGGTTGGCTCAGGGGTAGAGCGTCGGCCTGGCGTGCAGAAGTCCCGGGTTCGATTCCCGGCCAGGGCACACAGGAGAAGCGCCTATCTGCTTCTCCACCCCTCCCCCTCTCCTTCCTCTCTGTCTCTCCCTTCCCCTCCCGCAGCCGAGGCTCCATTGGAGCAAAGATGGCCGGGGCACTAGGGATGGCTCCTTGGCCTCTGCCCCAGGCGCTGGAGTGGCTCTGGTTGCAACAGAGTGACGCCCCCTGGTGGGCAGAGCGACGCCCCCTGGTGGGCAGAGCGTCGCCCCCTGGTGGGCGTGCCGGGTGGATCCCGGTCGGGCACATGCGGGAGTCTGTCTGACTGTCTCTCCCCGTTTCCAGCTTCAGAAAAATACAAAAAAAAAAAAAAAAAAAAAAAAAAGAACTTACCCAGACTTCCGGCTCCATGGTATTCGACATCCCTGGGTCTCTAAGTCCCATCTGTATTCTGTTATTAAAGGCTGATGCCTGTTGGAATCAATATTTTTTCTTAGTCCCCCTTTCTGTGTATAACTTCTCGGGAGATCGAAAGTTCCAATTTTAGGGCAGATTTTCTAGAAATTTGAAATAAAAATAGTTCAAGTGACCTGTGATATTTTTGAGTCATTTTCCCTTGAAACCTACACTTACTTTATGAAAAATATATTAATCCAGTTGTCATTGAGATTCACAGTGCAGTGGGCTATCAGTGATACCTTTATTTTATTTTATTTTATTTTTTTAAATTTCAGGTGGTACAATTTCCTGCAACGTCAGCTACCCCGGGAGGCCAGGCCTTCCTGGCGTTGATGGACCTCCAGGTATGATCAATGAGAAGTTATTGTCTTACCCGTTCCCCAGAATAAAAGACCCAGGAAGGTAGATAAACCAAAAGCAAATCCACAGGCAAGTGGTCAGTTACTTCTAAAATCCTTACACAGATCTGAGGGACTACAGCATCTATGGGAAAACAGCATTTATAATAATTGACATTGGGTCTGTAATCAACTGGTCTGAGCACAGTCCACGTCGGGTTTTCATATCTCGGTGCAAGAAACTTTACCTTGACTTGATCACATATTAGTTAAAACAGCGACTCTTTAAGAGTATTCAAATTTTATCTTCTTTCTAGTCCTGTGTCCCAAGAGTAAAAAATGGCAATTTGCTTACTGATTATAAGTTTTACTTTCTTCTGCTTTGTAAGAGACCCAGACTTCTGACCAGAAAGAGTCTGAACAATGCTCACATACCTGCATCCCTGATTGCACGTTCATCAGATCACTTCATTTGAGTCAATCACTTCTTTACAGCTAAATTAGACCCCAAGTCTATAGAAGGAATTTTACCTAACTCTCTTTTATTTATTCAGAGTTCTCTTAAATTGATCCACTGAGCACTAGCATAGCTACTAAAGGTAATATTTCTTGTCTACATGACAAACGTTATTTAAAGGTTGAATGATGAATGGCTTGCTGCCGCCCTCTGAGCCAATAAATAGCTTTTGTTACAATAACATTGTGTGATAACTATAAGGTCGGTGGATAATGGGAAAGTATAATGGGAAAGGTCAGACCTGCGAACTTTGGCTAGGACCGCCCACAACCAAGCGTGCCAAAAGAAACTTCCCTGGAGCCCTTTGGAAAACAGTGACCGTCTGCCAGCCAGTGAGATTTCACCACATCATATTAGCTCGACCACCCTAGGGACCCTTTAAATATCTCCCACACGGGTCACCACTTGTGACTTCCCTGGCCTCCATCTTTCCTCAGGGCCAGGGAACCTCGTGGGGGGGGGGGGGATGCGCGCTGTACTCAATAAAGCCTTTTATTATTCCGCACTTTGTGGCTCCGGCCCCCTTCCTTCCTTCTCGGCAGGGAAAAATACCTTACAATAACCTTAAAATCACAGTAGATTGCAACAACAAATATCTATTTCCTCTCTTATGGGTCTGCCAGTTAGCTGGGGTTCAGCTGATCTAAGAAGGTGTCTATTGACATGGTCCCTGGCTCCAGTTCATGCTCAGGTCTGCAACATCAGGGCACTGTGGGGCCAGCATGCGCCCGTTTCATGGGATTGCAGAGATGCAAGAGGGCAGCTCAGCTGTACGGGCAGAGTGCACGCCTCTCATTGCTTCATGGTGGTCAATGTCCTATTGGCCACCGCAAGTCACGGGACCAAGCCCCAGAGCAAACGTGGGAACTACACTCCGTCCAGCACAGGGCCAGGGCCAGGGCCAGGTGTGATGTAATTCTACATCAGTGGACAGGTGCATTGCTGGTTGACAGATTTGAATGATCATTTTCACATTTACTGACACTTGGTCATCGATGGATAAAAACAGCTAATGATGACTTTCAGCAGTTTTCACTTCATGGGAAGTGAACACTCACACTTAAAACTCATGATTTGTAAGTTATTTTAACTGAGGTCTCACAGAACGTTTTAAAACACCCTCAGTTCTGCTTGCGGGTGCTTTTGGCCTGTGCTTTCTTGAAGGGCAAATGCAGTAAGGTGCAGGCAGGAGTAGGTTTCTGCCTTTACTCTGGTGTCTTCTCTTCAGGGCACACACTGGCCACCGCCTCTGCCCTCCCACAAGGACCGGCCATGCTTGGACAGTTGTGTTTGAGACCCAGTATGGGGCGGCACCAAAAGAGTCATCCGAGTGGTGCTTTTCACCCCAAAGGCATTCAGGAGGAATTCCTTTACAGAATGGCTTCTGAGAACGACCTTAACCCAGTCACTGCCTATGAGACGCTTTCGTGGAGTTTTTGACCCATAAACGGTTGTGTAACCCAAGCTAGGACATTGCCTTTACTGCTGTCAAGTAGAAATACTCTTAAAAAGACTTCACATAGGTTTTTTAAAAATCACCTTATTTTGTTCTTGCTTGATTTGTGTCTTATTGAGTCCCTGTTTGTTGTTATTTTTTAGGTCCGAAGGGATTTCCAGGGCCTCCAGGTGCTCCCGGGCCGAGGTGCTTTGATGGGCAGAAAGGTCGGCGTGGCAAACCAGGGATATCAAAAATACCCGGTCCGCCTGGTAAGGGAAGTGCTTTCCATTAGGAATGTCGCTCACTTCTAAAACGGGGCGATCTGAGGAAGGAAGTGGCTCCGAGCTCCCCAAATGACGGGGAAGTGGTTTTTGTTGATACATTAGGATCTTAGTTGTGTTTCGATAACTTTCAAGTTGTGACAATATTGTGCGTTTTCGGCTCCTCTCCCTTGAAGCATGAATTATAGGCCATTATTGGCCGATGAGGTTGTAAAAAAACTGCTCAGTCCAGACAGACTACTTGACAAGAGAATGCAAGCAATTAGGGAGACATCAGAGGCTTTTAGGAAATACAAAATGACAATTTATTTTCCTGTGAAAGGTGCCCAAAACAACAATACTTATTAAGTGCCTTTGTATATATTTTTTTTTTTTGTATCATAGAAGTAGTCTTACATGAGTTATAGTTCTGTATTTCTACATTTAACGATTGAAACGTTTATTGGTTGAATAGGTGCTCGTGGTGACCCGGGAGAGCCAGGGTCTGAAGGTGAAAAGGGCTCGTCCCCCGTCGGGCCCCCGGGCTCTCCCGGTCCCCCTGGAAGAAACGGTCAGAAAGGACTCCCCGGAGACCCTGCCTATGGCCGCCCAGGGCCCCCAGGGAAGCGAGGCCTCCCAGGAATGCCAGGAACGAAAGGGCTCAGAGGAGACCCAGGCCCTCAGGGGCCCGCAGGTATGAGAGCACACTGCCTCCTCCGTGTCCCCCAGTCCGGCTCAGTGCTGGACCTGGTCGCTGAAGAGTGCAGCTTGCCTCAGAAATCTGCAATATAGAGCTGTCAGCCACCATCGTCCCTCCTACGCGGGCCCTGGTTCCATCTCGAACAGCCCGTGTCGCCTTGGCGTTTTGTCGGCTGTTTTCACCCCCAGAGCCGCGCACTGTGGCTGAGTTAGCTCTGCAGCAGCTGCCGGCGTCTGCCTGCCTGCTTTGGACTCGGGACAGTACGCTAGCGCCCAGGGGCAGGGATTGTGGAACCTGCTCACTGCCCCTGCCAGGTTGATGGAGGACAGGACAGACGGACGAGGACAGGCAGCTCAGGGGCTGGAGCGGTGCGGGCAGGGGTTCAGGGAGCGCGCCCTGGAAGAGCCTGGCCCCAGCAGAGCCCTGGCGGACTAGCTGTATTATTTGGACAGCTGACCCGGTGACAGGACTTTATTCCAGCAGAGGGAGCAGGCAGGGCAGCAGGGAGGGCACTTAGGATGGCCTGGCTCCGAGTCTCCTGCTCCTCTAAACTCCCCGAGGTTCCTTCAGGACCCCCAGCAGATGCTGCCAGATTTTAATGAATGTAAAGTAATCCTGGGTCATGCGGGAGGTCATGAAAATCACCGTCGCCTGGGCCCCAGGCTCAGCAATTCTGACTCATTGCATCAGAATGGCGTGAACCCCCACAGTCCAGTATAAACTTGAGCCCCTCGGGTGTGAGTGTCCAACGGTGGGACCCAGACTGGGCTTTCACAAACAGTGCTTGGTTCTTTTCTAACAGTGGATGGGTCAGCATTTCTTAGGTACCCAGGACAGAACATTATGTGAGTCAGTGAAAATAAGTTTGGCCCAGGAATCCCACTGTCTCTCTTGTGAAACTGTATCTCAGAGCAGCATTCAACCAAAGAGGAAGGTTAATATAAAAATACTCTAGTAAAGTTGAGCCTTGAATAATGCTGGGGTCAGGGACACCAACACCCCCTCTCCCCCCAGTCAAAATCTGCACGCAACCTTTGACTCTCCCAAACTTAACTACTAATAACCTACCATTGACCGGAAGACTTACCAATAACATACACAGTCAGTTAACACAGATTTCATGTTATATGTATTATATAATGTACTCTTACAATAAAGTAAGCTAGAAAAAAAGAAAAAAATTGGTAAGAAAATCATAAGGAAGAGAAAATACACTTACAGTACTTATTTATTTATTTATTTATTTATTTATTTATTTATTTTTTGTATTTTTCTGAAGCTGGAAACGGGGAGAGACAGTCAGACAGACTCCCACATGCGCCCAACCGGGATCCACCCGGCATGCCCACCAGGGGGCGACGCTCTGCCCAACAGGGGGCGATGCTCTGCCCCTCCGGGGCGTCACTCTGCCGCAACCAGAGCCACTCCAGCGCCGGGGGCAGAGGCCAAGGAGCCATCCCCAGCGCCCGGGCCATCTTTGCTCCAATGGAGCCTCGGCTGCGGGAGGGGAAGAGAGAGACAGAGAGGAAGGAGAGGGGGAGGGGTGGAGAAGCAGATGGGCGCTTCTTCTGTGTGCCCTGGCCGGAAATCGAACCCGGGACTTCTGCACGCCAGGCCAACGCTCTACCACTGAGCCAACCTGCCAGGGCCAGTACTTATTTTTTTTAAAGATCTGCGTATAAGTTGACCTGTATGGTTCAAACCTGAGTTATTCACATTAAAGAGAGTTAAGCAACACACACACAGACACTTAAAAGAAGAAATATTATTCAGCTATTAGCATTAGCAATTTAAATTATATTTGCAAAGACTACAATGAAATGAAAAACACTGGCGAATTAATATGCAATGTGAAATAATCTTAACACTTGAATGTGCCCTGTGATTACTACTTTAAAAAGGTAAACACATGAACCAAAAATATAAAGAAAACATAGAAAAATAAAATAGATTGTTTTAGTTAAAGTGGGGAATTATGTTTTTTTTTCTTTCTGACGATTTTGACACCGCCTTTCCAATAATAGAAATTTGAGAGATCCAGTGATGAAATATCTTACAAAATGCAAATTCATACAGCACAAATTGGTTTTGTACATATTGTGGGGATTTGATGTGAAGGCTGCTGCAATGTTAAAGGTTAATTAAAATCTGGAAGGACCACATCATTTTCCATTTGCGCAAACACTTCTTTGTGGTCTCATAACCTTATCAAGTAAATCTCTTAGCAATGCATGGCTTTTCCATTTATTTGGGACTCTCCGTCTATGAAAAGAAAATCCATTCAGAGGCTTAACTCATTTGAGCATTGAGCTAGAGTCCAAATGCTGACTTCTGGTATTGATATGCCTGAATTCTTTTATGCCATGAGTGTCACAGATGAATTGTGTCATTTCAGGGACACCTGGCATGGCCGGATCCCCGGGTCTCAAGGGTCCAAAAGGAAGAGAAGGAAGTGCTGGGCCTCCAGGTATCCCAGGTCCGCCTGGCCATTCGTGTGAAAGAGGCGCTCCCGGGTTACCAGGGCAACCTGGACTCCCCGGGGCTCCAGGCAGTCCAGGTAAGTGTCAGCAGGGGTCAACCACTGTGAAGGGTCTGGGGTTTCAGCTGCCTTATGAAAGAATAAGCTGCCTTGTTGCTCTTTCACTGATGCTGGAAGAAGCAAGACTCTTGGGTCAGAGATGAAGAACTTTACCATTTATGGCCCAGAAAGTAGCATGAGCTTCCTCTTGGTTTGTGTCATTTCCCCACATCGTCCAGGTCTCTCAGGGGCAACATAAGAGGGATTAGATGGATGCCGTGCACACATCTGGTTACTGTACCTGAGAGGAGGCAGAACCTGGGGAACAACTGGTTTGAAGTAGCCTATAAGACAACCTGCCTTGCCTGACCAGAATAGAATGCCAGCCTGGGGTGCTGAGGACCCAGGTTCAAAACCCCAAGGTCGCCAGCATGAACGCAGGCTCACCAGCTTGAGCGCAGGGTCACCAGCTTGAGTGTGGAATCATAGACATGACACCATGGTCTCTGGCTTGAGACCATAGGTCACTGACTTGAAGCCCAAGGTCGCTGGCTTGAGCTCAAGGTCACTGGCTCAGCTGGAGCTCCCTGGTCAAGGCACATATAAGAAAGCAATCAATGAACAGCTAAGGTGCCGCAACAAAGAATTGATGCTTCTCATCTCTCTCACTTTCTGTCTGTCTCTCTCTCTCTCTCTCTGTCTGTCCCTCTCTCTTTTTCTTTCTCTCTTTCTCTCTCTCTCTCTCGCTTAAAGGAAATAAAAATAAGATAGCTTGCCTTCTGCACGAGGGGAGGTGCTATATCATCTGTCAAAGTTGCTTGCTGCAAACATAACCTTGAGAAATAGCTCAGGCAAAGAGCACTTTGTATCCTTGGCATACCCAGCAAGACATGTATGTAGGAGCTTGAAGAGACCAATGTAAGAGTGTTTCTTAACACAAGGTTCTAAGTGGCGATTTCCAGTACAATCTTCATTTCACCATTCAGGTTGCTGCCTGTTACATAAATCCTATTGCATTTTTTCAAAGGTAGGAATATACCCTCTCATAGAATCAACACGAGATTGGGGCAAAACCTGTTTTATTTCTAGCACCAATAATGTTATAATAATAACAGTAATAATATTGTTACTCTGATTTCTACACTTCTCTCATCATAGTTAACAGCCTGACCACACTCACTTGGCCAGAGCTTCCGGAAGAACCTGGAAAGTTTTCTTCTTTATTCCCCCCTCCACCCCGCCCAAGAGTAAACACAAGCAACGTTTTGGTTTTTACTGCTATCCATTTCCATTAAAAAAAAAACCCTCTTTATAATATTCATGCATCCTTATTGGGAAATATTTATTCAAGTAATAAATTTTGAAATATTTCTTCTCTTCTTTTTATAGCAGCCAGAAAAAAAAATGTTTTTGCAGAATGACGGAGAGCTGCGAGTCTTATTTCAGTGGCTAAAGACTGTCTCCCTGGGCACAGGACTGAAGCTCCCGTGACTGCTTGGTCCTGCCCGTGTGTGAACCCGCACTCCAGCCCTCTCCTTCTGCTGTCATTGTGCTTTGTCTCAGGTCCCCCGGGGTGGAAAGGACAGCACGGAGACGTGGGGCCTCCTGGGCCAGCTGGAATGAAGGGCCTCCCAGGAACCCCAGGGAGGCCAGGGGCAGCGGGGCCCCCAGGACCCCCAGGAATCCCAGGCCCCTTCGGGGATGATGGGCTACCTGGCCTTCCAGGCCCCAAGGGTGGGTAACAGTTTCCGGTGATTTCTCCATTGACTAAACTTGAAATCCACTGCCCGGCCAAGCCTGTCAATAGAGGCTGCGCTGTACGACGTTCTGTTATCTGAGCCTGACTTGGTCCTTCCCTTGGGGGCACCTCCCTCCTTCTTGTCCTTTGTATTGATATTTCCAGCTGCAGAACGTTTTGGTAGATGGGGTGTTAAGGCTGTAGAACCCCCAAGTACTTCTGCTCCGGGAGGTGGGTAGAACCAGGAAATTGCAGGGTCAGGGTTAACGGGCTCCTACTTCGGTGGACCATGCCCCCTTTCTCCAGCCCCTCCCTCTCACCTCACCCAGTTCCCCGAATCCACTGTGGGATCGGGACTCAGAAACCTAAGGCGTCCATTTGAGATCCATGGGGTAGGAGACCTGGCTATTACATAGCAGGAGGTTGGCAGTGGCTATTCACCTGCCATTCAAACCCAGGAGCACAGATAGGGGAACCATGCTAGCCTTTAAACTGTTCCCCGAAACATTCATGCTTTTATTTCATCAGGACCCCAGGGGCTGCCGGGCCTGCCGGGTTTTCCTGGAGAGAGAGGAAAGCCAGGCCCCGAGGGACGCCCGGGCAGAAAGGGAGAAGTTGGAGAGAAGGGTTGGCCTGGCTTCCCAGGGGACCACGGAATGCCCGGTGCCAAAGGTAAGTGCACCGAACAGCACAGCGATGCGACATAGGTTTGTTTCCGGAGCTTGGTCAGAACCCACATATATGAGATCTGAAAAATACAATGGGACCCCCCCTGCAGCTTGCATCCCTCCGCTCCCTTTCAGTTCTGTGCTGTTGGGTTTAGAATTCTAGAAAACAGATTCATTTTCCTTACCTCTCAATAACATATTCCATAACGCTGGGGTGTAAATGAATGGCTCTGTGAATAGAAGAAAATTAACAAGTGCTTTAATTTATAGCTGTGGAATTTCAAAGAACCTTCTCACCTTTTAGGAAGGGGTGCAGGC
This sequence comes from Saccopteryx leptura, assembly GCF_036850995.1. Taxonomy (NCBI): domain Eukaryota; kingdom Metazoa; phylum Chordata; class Mammalia; order Chiroptera; family Emballonuridae; genus Saccopteryx; species Saccopteryx leptura. The sequence goes on along the minus strand of NC_089509.1, from coordinate 110,523,521 downwards.
AGGGATCTTGGTTCCCAAATTCTGTTCCAATTCTTTTATGAAAAAGAGTTAACGTTTTATTTATTTATTTTGTAAAGAGCCAGATATATAAATATTTTAGGCGTTGCAGGCACTATGGTGTCTGTGGCAGCCAATCCCCTTGGCCTTTGTAGCAGGAAAACAGCCGTAGTCAACATGTACAAAGAAGGAATAGAGCTGGGTGCTAATAAAATTTCATTTATGGAGGTGGAAATTTGAACTTCATTTTCACATGTCATAAAATATTATTCTTGCTTTGAGTTTTTCTCCCAATGACTTAGAAGTGTAAAAGCCAATCATGGTTTGTGTATTGTACACAAGCTGGTAGTAGGTGGGATTTGGCCCTTGGGCTGTAGTTTGCCAGCCTCTGAAACAGAATGAGTTCACTTTCATCTGGGCTCTGAGTTGAGCCTCCCCAAGCTTCATTTAAAATAAGAATTTTCATAAAAAAATTATTGAATGTCAACTGTAATTGAAAAATTAAAAAACCCCAAGATTTTATTAGTATAAAAAAACAAAAGTTTTAAAATCACTGGTTTAAATGTTCCCAAATCACGTTAAATATGTACTTTTACCACTTAGCCATGAGTCTGCCATGAGTAAAAGTAACATTTCATTTCCAGTGTTGAGAATGAATACTTGTCAGTTTTAAGAAATAACGTAAAACCATAAAGCCCTTTGGGTAAATAGTCTCATAGTTAATTCAAGTTACTTTTACTTCTCAGTTGATTGATTCTACTATTATTTTGTTTTACTAGCCTGTAAATTATTTATGTGGAATCAAGAAATTAGAGTCACTCTTTGCCTGCAGAGATAAATGATGTTTGCTGTGCTATTATACTACTAAACATGATCCCACTAAAAAAAGTAAGAAAATTAGATTAATGTCAGTGATATGTTGATACACTGGTTCTCCAAAGTTAAATGTAAAACAAATGTACTACTGACTTGTAGTGATTGCTGATCGCCATGGCATAAATACTCCCACCGTGGCATAAATACTCCCACCATGGCATAAATAGCCCACCGTGGTATAAACACTCCCATGGTGGTATAAATACTTCCACCATGCCGTAAATACTCCCACTGTGGCGTAAATACTCCCACCGTGGCATAAATACTCCCACTGAGGCATAAATACTCTCAACATGGCTGATTTAAAGCTGCCAAAATTCTTGAAGTGTTAATCATTGGCTCTCATCAAGCTGGTTGGTAAGGGTCACTCCAACACAGTTTACAACTGGACAGCATTTACAAAATCAGGCAGATAAACCATTTACTCTTCATTCTTTTTTGGAATTCTCTGTGTGGAGAACCAAGTTTAGAATTAGGGTATGTTGTCGTAATGGAAGGAAAAGAATAGAGGCTGGCTAGGAAGGGGAAGCTAGGGAAAATATGAGATGGGCCATTCAGATTTTACAGGATAAACGGATGTGTTTTAGACCTGGAACTTTTCAAGCCTGTCTTTTTTTCACTGAAGACTGAGACTGGCTTGGTTGAGTTTAGCAGACATTCACCGAGCATTCACTGGACCGCAGACCCTGTTACTGGACAAGTTGGGAGAAGTATGGAAATATGATTTCCTTCTTTTAGGAAATCAATAGACAGTGTCGTTACTGTGCAATCCATAAACTTAAAGCCAGTTCAGGAGATTGAATGGGGGTTTGCCGACTGGTCACGAAGGGATAACGGAAGACTCATGAGTATGATGGTTGTCTGTTTTGCTCTTGTGTAATTAATAAAAGGAGAGAGAGGACCCCCAGGAGATGAAGGAGAAATGGCTATTGTTTCCAGAAAGGGGAAACCCGGAGAACCTGGACCTCCTGGAGATGACGGACTCCGGGGACAAGAAGGTACCCACTCGTGTTTTTTAACCATATCAAATAAGGTAATTTCTTTACAGATAATTCCCACATGCATGTGTATCAGCAGCTTTCCCAGCGACACTGAGACCAGGAGAGGGCATTTTTTGGACATAAATGTACACTAGTGAACTTAGGTTTTCTTCTTGCTTTTCCATGCTACAACTTAGCTAAAGTTCATATGCATTTATAGATCTGGATATTCCCAAGTAGGATTAATGACAAGATATACATCAAATACTGTTTCAGGTTTAAAGTACCCCTGGTTTTGGGGCCTAGTATTAAAATAAATAGTACAAAACACACACACACACACACACAAAAGAAAAAAAAGAAATAGCACAAAGATTGTCTAAGTGATTCTGACTGTTCTCAGATTTCAATGTTGATATGAACCCTTTGGGACTCTTCTGTAGAAGGTGCATTTTGAGTGGGGAGAGCTGGGCCCAATGGACCTTTCTCACTAGCATTTGCTGGCCTGGGCCGCTGGCCTCACAGACAGGACACAGCACGGATGCTGACCTCCACTTTTGTGTTCTCTTTCCCAAGTTCAAACTTAATCTACCCAAGACCTGACTTCTTGTCCTGGCTCTCTCCTTACCTAGTTGTTAGGGGACAAACGTTTCAACTTCTCTGGGTAAGTTCTTCACTTAGAAAATGGGCATGTTCACACAAATGATCCTGTGTGCTGCTCCAACCTAGGGCATCCTAGCCTAGCAAGGCTATTCAGGGGCGGTTTCTCCTACAGTCAGGTCACGGAAGCCAGAAGCCATCGCCATGTGGTGTAGGGCAGGAGTTAGGGTTCCCAACCCCTAGTCCAAGAACTCCTCCTCACATTGGCTTCTGATACTTCCAACCCCATCAGGTGATAAAGGCAGTCCCGGGACACCAGGGAGGAGAGGGGAGCCAGGAAGACATGGGCCACCTGGACTGCGCAGAGGGGAGCCCGGTGAGAACGGGCAACCGGGGCCTCCTGGACCGCCGGGCCCTCCGGGCTCACCCGGGCCGAGAGGGGTCATTGGGTTTCCGGGATTTCCAGGTGAACAGGTAAGTGGCTGCTATTCTGGGAGGGAAGCAGTAATAAAACCTTCTACTCTCAGGATGCCAAGAAGGGGTCATAATTTGCCAGTGGATGTCATCACCCTTGCCCCGGTTTTTAGAATTAAGGGGTTGGCCAAGGGAAGAATGGAGACTTCCGGAAGGCCATGATGCAACTGTAATTCCTGACCAGTGCCTGGTTTTCATGACCTGGATGACCAAGTCACTCCACATACTCTCCCCAGCCTCATGAAAACAACTCCAAAGGGAGTTGCCTCACGACTGCTGCTGCACTAAAGAGGCATCTGAAAAATGACCCCCATTCTGGTTTCTAAGCCTGCCTAACCAGTAGAGATCACAGATTTCTCCGTAAACACATTGACTTGGTCCTAACAATTATGAGTAAAATACCCCCTGGTTTCCCACAGGGTACATTAAGTGTAGTGGCCAACTTAATGTAGCCAACTTAATCACAACTTCTGGAAAACATATGATATAATTTGCTACTCATCTCTTGGAATAGAAAAGACTTTTAAAGTTTTTGGTATGAAATGATTTCTGATAATATTTCATTTAGTATCAACTTGTTCATTTCAAACTAAGAAATTCAAGTGATGTGTTGCAGTTACTGCCTGGCCATCAAGTATTGAGAATTGCATGCTGTACCTCTAATTCTGGAGAAGTTGTATCAACTTTTGAAAACTAGACACGTGTAGTAATATGCCTGCAATGCATGTCCAAATTTCTTTACCGCCGCAAATTATAAACATCAAATTGGTTGTGGGAAATGATGACTGGATCGTGTCATGCCGGTGTCGTTTGTGTGTGAAATCCAATTAAGGTTTTACTTCTGTTTCATTGAACTATCAGGGTGAGCCGGGTGAGCCGGGGCCCCCTGGACTTTCAGGAAGGGATGGAACGAGAGGACCTAAAGGTATGGCTTGGAAATACAGCAGCCCGCCATCAATCTCATAGTCCTGGGTGTTTGTAACCTTGTAAGCAAGCACCTTTTGCGTGAAAAGCAAGGCACAAACAAATTGCAACACCAGGGGTTCTTTCTGGACTCTTCCAGGTAGTCAAACACTCAAGACCCAAGGCATCTCCACCTGTCATTCAGATCCAAGAGAGTACCCGATAGAAAACAGCCTCTAGGGCACATCCGGTTTTCCCACTCAGGGGGAGTCCTTGCAGCGGTCCCGGTAGTGACTGCAGCTCCCTAAGTGACAGCTCGGGGGGAAGGACATCGGATCCACAGGGATTGCGCACTGTCCCCTTGGCTTAGAAGCCCCATGCCCCACAGAAGCCAGGATCTCTTCTAAGGACTCCACAGGTATGGCTTTTAGGCCAAAGCCATGACTTCCCACCCGCCAGGTCTTAGTAGTTCACTTACGAATTCCTGACCCACATGTAAAGCACCATTAGCCAAGGGATCAGCCAATATGTTTTCTTCAAAGGGCAGGTTGTAGTATTTCCAGTGTGTGGTCTCTGTCACAGCTACTCCGCTGTGCAGGAAAGCAGTCATAGACAACGCACAAAGGGGTGTGGCTGAGTGCCAGTAGCTTTATTTACCAAACAAATGGCAGACCTCGGTTTACCTTGTGCCTTGCAATATAACCTCCATTCTACTTTTATTATGTGTCCAGGAAACAGAAATAGAAGGTTGACCCAAAGTCAAAAATGTCCTTCGAGATTTCATTAACCCTCCGTCCATATAGATAAGCAAATAAACAGAAATTAGGCTATCTTAAATTGCAACATTTGCATAAAGCCTTTAGTATTTTTATCATTTTTCTGTGTCATTGGGCTAATATTTTTCCATACCACTGGGTTAATATTCTTTTTAAATCTACTTTAGAATGATTTTAACTCCACTCTCTGTGAATTCACAGGTATGCTATGCAGTTATATTTTATTTCAATAGTATTTTTAAAAACCTTTAAAATGTAAAATACTAATGAATGAACCACCTCAAACATCCTCTTCCTCATTACCAGTGATACGTGCTCTCTTCTTTGACACTACATAAATGATACGATAATTGCTGTAAGAAAAAAGTCAGCTGTGTGCACACTTACTCAGAAAAATAATAAAGATCTCTCCTTCAGAGATGGTTACAAAGAGGGACATTTACGTCGTTGACATTTTTTAGCTTCAGGATTCAGAACGCACTCTCCTCTTCTACTTCCTTATAAATTTATTATAGTCCCTTCGCTTCTCTCAAAGAACAAACGCACTTCTTACTTTCTTCGCCCTTGTATTAGGCTCCATTTGCAAGGAACTGAAATGCACCCAAGGGTCCCAAGGTATCCAGAGAAAAGGGATCTCCCGGAACCCACACTGAGGAGACAAGTTCTCCCTGACCTTATGGGAACCTGGACCTTAGGCAACCGGGGCTTTCTCTCTTGAGACTCTTCTGCCATTCTCCATGGTCTGTTTTCTTACTTACCTGCCTACCAACTGGTTTCATCACTCACGACTCTCTATGTAGTGTCCTTTCGGGATCTTTCTGTATACATGTGGATTGCACTCCAGCCTGTTCCGCATCAGGGTATGATGGTAATCTACCTCATGATCATCTTTTTGCTTTTCGCCTCAGTAACCCGCGACCTCAGATTCTCACTTTTTATGACAACTCCTCAAGGAAAGATTGGCTGGCTGGGGATAGGCCAGATTCCTACGCCTCAAATAATTAGCCATAATTATGCGTAGCGCCAGATGGCGCTGTAGACGAGAACCTTCTGCAGGGTGTGGATGGGACCCTCTAGAAAGTGGTGTTCGTGGGCAGGTTCTATAAAACTTGCCTAATGAGCTCTCTTTTTCTCTTGCAACCCTTCCCTACCCCATCATTCTGAGTCCTCCATTTACGACTGGCTTCCAGCTATGACACAAGTCCTTGTGTCTGGAAGCCTTCTGCAGCAGTGTGGAATAGCTCTGTGGGACTGTGGGAGTCTTTGCCAACAGTAGTCTTTAAATGTGCTGCCTTTAGTGAAATCGTTGATAAAGTGTAACTTTGATTTTGTTTTTACAAAGACACTTACGTTGAGCTTCCTTGCAGAGAGTCTGAAATGTGACTGTGGCAGTTCAACATTTCTTTTTGTTTCAAAAACACAATGTAAGGAAATAGTCACCCCTTGCCAAGGAATTTCTTAAATACCATATTTTTTGCTCCATAGGACACACTTTTCCCCCCTCAAAAGTGGAGGGGAAAATGCCCGTGCATCTTATGGAGCAAAAAAAAAATACGGTATTTTATTAAATATTTTAACACACCATTTGGTTGAGAATATTTTCTTTTCTTATTTTCCTCTTTAAAACCCTAGGTATGTCTTAGGGTCAGGTACATCCAATGGAGCAAAAAATACAGTAGTTGCCTAAATTTGAAACTATTTTGGAAAATTAAAATATTGAAATTTACTAAGATTTATAGTTTCCCATGATTGTTATCAATTATAAAATTGTATATGTGCATTTTAATATGTCTTACATCCTTGTTTCCACTTGTATTTATGCAGCAAAACAAAGCTTTTTTTTTTTTTCAAAAATCCTCCCCTGGAATTTTTAAAGATAGACTACTATAAAGACAAATGTCACAAAAGTTATTAAGTCACTTGTATGAGACACAATTAAATTCTCTTAAATAATGTTATGTGCGTTTTATCACTTTCAGGAAGCAAAGGTGACTTTGTGAGTCAGCTCGGCCTACCTGGTCCAAAGGGTGAACGGGGTAGCCCTGGATGTCCAGGTATATAGCTCCATATTTTTCTTACTAAAACAAAAAAAGAATATGTTTGGTTTGAAAAATAGAACAATTACTTCTTCCTCCAAGTCAGCAGTGATGGTCTCAATATTTTCTTCCCTTTTTGCACAGTAAGATCGTGTATACACATAGCATGGCATGCCTGGCCAAGGAGGACACCAGGATTACACACCGGAAATTCACGACCTTTTCCCACCATGGCCCCCATGACCGATGATATTGACATGACAATACAATCCCCAGATATGCCCAGATGTTGACAAAGTAGAAAATAATTTTTGAGAGCAATTAAAACCTGGACTAGTTTGCAGATCTATAATTAAAAATGGTACCTTAGCAATAACCACTCACACAGAGTATAGCTGTGGGTTTTCCATTCCAGCCCTTTCTTTCCTATATTTAGAAAAGCATACGTGAAGGCCAGTGAGGCTGGCCATTGTTACGATACCGCTGGAGACCTCAATTAGTAAATAGATCATTGACTAAAAAACAAACCAAACAAATGAAAAACCTCAGCACCAATAACAAATCCATGTTCTTCAGAATGGTACCTTGTTTATCCGGAACAAGTGATGGGTAATCCCTCAGAACAGATTGGACATACCAGTGAGTTGCTGCCCTCCAGTCGAGGAAGCTGTGGCTGGTGACAGTAGGTGACCCACCGCTGACAAAGGATGCATACTCTTGGACTTAGTAATTCCACTCGTGGGAATTTATCTTAAGTCAACAATCAGACAAGTGTCCTAAGATGTTCCCACAAGGATGTGCACTGCACGAGGAAGAACATTGTCCATCCACAGATGATTGGTTAAATAAGTTATGCCCACTGTCATCTTGCTGACAGTGGACAGGTTAGGAATCCAAGTGTGTAATTAGATGGGTCCCTTGTAAATTAAAGCATCCCTTACTAATATTTTTTGGTGCATTATCTTGAAACTCTCTCTGGCAATAGCCATGTTGCATTCTCTACAACAAAAGAACACCTGAGCAGAATGACGATGGGACATTTTATTTCTTTGTTCTTACACCACATGATCGCTCAAACGGAAGTCCAACAGAAAAACAAGCTAATACAATGGCTTTATTTTCCTCTTTCTTATAGGTCTTCTGCTGTTGACACGGTCAGATATGTTTAGATAATACAATATTTTAATGATAATGTATAGCTTAGGTGTAACATTGGGAGGGGAAGTAGTTTTGAGGTTAACATTGTAGGGGTTCATAGTCAAGACCAGACTGAGAAGTCTCAGAGAGAGAAATCAGTGGTTTAAGGTGAACCTCTGTGATTACTGTGCACGTGGTCCTGGCAAGTTGCTTATCGTCTCTGCAGTCGGCTTGCTCCCCTGGAAACTGGCTCTATGCGCCCTGCAGGGTTGTCCAGAGGACCAAATGGGATTCCTTGAGAGCAGTGTGTAAACTGAAAATTGCTAGGCAAATGTCAAAGGTCATTGTCATCAGCAATAGCAGTCAGCAAAACATTTTAACAGATTTTCTTTTACACTTAGTGGTATCTTTTGTGAACCCGAAGATAGTAAGATTCTGTAAACAGAAAGTAGTCTTAAGTGGAGCCCTTTTATATTAATATTTTAATGAAAAATAAACATAAATCTGCGTTACATTACACTTAGGCTAACTTTTTCAAGAAAATTTGCCCACATGGAACTTCCCCGGTCTCCTGTGGTTAGCACCCTTTAAATTGCTCCCTTTCCCATATGCTATACACTCGAGCCTAAAATTTTAAAAAGGACGTCTTTATGTTATTCACCTGCTCAGTGTTAACCTAACTCTGTGATTCCCACTGATTGGAAAGAGCGGCACTGACTGTGCACGAGCGGGAGGAGGAGCCACAGCGCTGCCCGCTGCCTGTCTCAGGGCTGTGTCTGGTTGTGCGGGGCGGGGCGGGGGGGGGGGGGGGCTGCACTGACTGTGCACGAGCCGGAGGAGGAGCCACAGCGCTGCCTGTCTCAGGGCTGTGTCTGGTTGTGCGGGGCGGGGCGGGGGGGGGGGGGCTGCACTGACTGTGCACGAGCCGGAGGAGGAGCCACAGCGCTGCCCGCTGCCTGTCTCAGGGCTGTGTCTGGTTGTGCGGGGCGGGGCGGGGAGCTGCACTGACTGTGCACGAGCCGGAGGAGGAGCCACAGCGCTGCCCGCTGCCTGTCTCAGGGCTGTGTCTGGTTGTGCGGGGAGGCGGGGGGGAGCTGCACTGACTGTGCACGAGCCGGAGGAGGAGCCACAGCGCTGCCGGCTGCCTGTCTCAGGGCTGTGTCTGGTTGTGCGGGGCGGGGCGGGGGGGGGGGGGGCTGCACTGACTGTGCACGAGCCGGAGGAGGAGCCACAGCGCTGCCTGTCTCAGGGCTGTGTCTGGTTGTGCGGGGCGGGGCGGGGGGGGGGGGCTGCACTGACTGTGCACGAGCCGGAGGAGGAGCCACAGCGCTGCCCGCTGCCTGTCTCAGGGCTGTGTCTGGTTGTGCGGGGCGGGGCGGGGAGCTGCACTGACTGTGCACGAGCCGGAGGAGGAGCCACAGCGCTGCCCGCTGCCTGTCTCAGGGCTGTGTCTGGTTGTGCGGGGCGGGGCGGGGGGGGGGGGGTGGCTGCACTGACTGTGCACGAGCCGGAGGAGAAGCCACAGCGCTGCCCGCTGCCTGTCTCAGGGCTGTGTCTCCTTGTGCGGGGCGGGGCGGGGGGGGGGGGGGGCTGCACTGACTGTGCACGAGCCGGAGGAGGAGCCACAGCGCTGCCCGCTGCCTGTCTCAGGGCTGTGTCTGGTTGTGCGGGGGCCTCTTCTACCGCCCCCTCCGACTCAGAGAGGAACAGCACAGATGAACTCGAAGGTTCTGTTCTTGCTAGGACCGCGATGGGGAGGCAAGCCTTTGAATACTTCACTCCATTCGGAGATGAGAATAATGCTGCCTCCTCTTCCCTGCAGAAATGTTTTCAGGGCAAAGAAAATAACACGGAGAGAGGCTCATCGATCATAAACTTGGTCAGGGAACAGGTATAGACTAAGCTAGTCTCGTTCCATGTGTGTTTTAATACATAATGACTGTTTCCGCTCCCCCTCCCCCCACCCAACTCCATGGATTTGTCTATACAAAGGCATATAATTCCTTTGTGAATTCAATTAGCCCAGACTGTTACTTCATCCTATAACCATGACTTGTCACACATTGGAAGTCACACATTGGAAATACGCATGGGGAAACGGTCATCTCCTCTAGTCATCAAAGACATGTACATTAACGTAAGTCTGGAATATCATTTCACCCTAAGTTAGCAAGAAAACAAACCAGTAAACTCCAAAGGCCTCCATGAGCGCGTGCCCGGCTCTTGGACAAGCGAGGCTGAGCGGTGGGTGGAGTCTGTGATGGCGGGAGTCGGTGGAGCTCCCATCCAAACCCTCCAGCAGCCTCTGTCAGGGACCAAAGGTCAACTTGTCTGTGCCGGAAGGCTGGAGAACAACCAACTATTCTTTTCTGCAAGTCGCTGTCCTGAGTAAGGGACTGTAGTAGGTCTTTTTTAAAAAAAACTTAAGGGACGTATCCACCAGATGCCACGTGTCCTTCTGGAATGAACCTGGCACGGACAAACCAGCTGTGAAGGACGTTAAGGGGTCAGTTGGGGAATTCGAGTATGGAATGAGTATTAGATGATATTAAGGATCCTCATTAGTTTTCTTGGCCGTGATCATGTTATTTTGGCTGTGTTAAGAAAACGTTATTTTTCAGACGCACCCCCTGAAGTATTCAGGGTTGGAATGCCCTGATGTCTGTGATTTACTTTAAAATACCTTGGCATTTTTAAATGAATAAAAAGACCCAGAATGTTATACTATGTTACCTAGAAATTCTACTCCTAGGAATTTTCCTAAAGAAATAATTTAATAATAGAAACATTTATTAAAGATGTGTAAAGATCATTATGCATAGTAGCAAAGAGAAAACACTTAAGTGAGTCGCCGATAGTTGGGGGGGGGGAAATGAAATTGATTAATTTAACTTAGATGAACTCAGTAAGCTATCAGCCAGTCATTTAAAAACAATGATTGCAAAAATAAGGACACACTTGGAAAATTACTTATGACTCAATGCTAATTTTTAGAAAATCAGAATATAAAATTGTATTATTTGCACTTCGTATGCATATAAACATTGTGTAAGATGGTGGGACTGGACTCTAGGTGTTTTGTTTTCTACTTTTCCTTAATGTTATCTTTTAAATAGAAAAATTGTTAATATAAAAAAGTAAGAGTAGGAAAGAATAGCGAGAGCTCAAGTTGGAGGTTTTATAGAGTCACCGTCTTGAAGAGCAATTGATGACTACCCAGATTTTTTTATCCTTTTTTATTTAGGGCATGTTGGAGCCCCAGGAGAGAAGGGCTGGTCGGGGGTTCCAGGGCTCAGAGGACCACCGGGAAGGCCAGGGCTGCCTGGCCCCTCTGGACCACCAGGATGTCCAGGTACCTTGAAAGGAAGCCTGGAACCTTCTGGGCACTATCTATCTCTTGGTGTATCAGAAAGAGCCAGCTTTCACTTCGACTTGGGTTCCGCTCTGGTTTTGCCATTTGCCAGACCTGTAACCTTGAACAAGTCACCTAAAGTTGCCTATTCCTTACCCGTCAGCTGGAGCCAACCTTGTCTTACGGGGTTGGTCAGGGAGTAAATGAAGCCAGCACCTGTAAGGGGCCTAGCAGGGTATCAGGTACAAAAGGAAGGCGTGACCAATAGAAGCTCCTCCCCAGCCCTTCCTGACGTACCTGCCATTCAGGGTGCGAGCTTTTCTTTTCTCCTTTACACTGAAGGTAAAGATCACACATACAGCACCACACTTCCGTGGCTCCTCTTCCGGCCAATTCAGAATAAAGTGAGAGTTTAAAATCCTCATTAGCAACTAATAGCTCAAAAGTGTCTTTTCTTCCTCTGAGGTTAAGTGTGTTTTTCTCCTTTAGAGTTAGGAGGTCTAAAAAGAAAAAGTAATAAAACAGCGTTGCTGGTTAAAGTGCCTCATGTACTAAGAACACAGATGACCTCCTCAGCGAATGTAACTTAAGTATCATCTGCAAAACCTGCCTGTCATCCTCAGGTAATCAAGGGATGCCTGGACCAATGGGACACCCAGGAGAAATGGGCGACCCTGGACCAAGAGGCCTCATAGGGTATCCAGGGACACCTGGTCTTCCGGGGATAAAAGGTAAGTCAAAAGGAAGCCTGACCCGTCAGAAAGATGCAGGTCAACGAGGGCAGTTTCACAGTGCCTTTCCAGCACCACAGTGACGTTGCTCTTGGTCCTGGCTCCTCCCCACAGATGTCACTAGCACCTTCCTGTTCTTTCTTCAGGGCTTGAGACAGGGTTCGTCTAGTCTCCTGTCCTGCCTTGCACTGAAATGATGGTGTCCCTGTCTCATATTTGGAGGGCATTCTCCCCAGTGTTTTCCATAGTGTTCAGGTCCGTTCACTTATTCTCTCCCCAGATAGTTAAGCTCCTATTATGTCCTAGGTTCCAGATACAAGGTACAAGATTTAAAAAAAAAATTTTTTTTTATTAATTTTTAGAGAGGAGAGAGAGTGTGTGTGTGAGAGAGAGAGAGAGAGAGAAGGGGTAGGGAGGAGCAGGAAGCATCAACTCCCATATGTTCCTTGACCAGGCAAGCCCAGGGTTTTGAACCGGTGACCTCAGCATTCCAGGTCGACGCTTTATCCACTGCGCCACCACAGGTCAGGCTAGGTACAAGATTTTGAAGAAAATAGACATGCTATTTTAGAAGAAGCTTCATGGAGCTCATCATAGTTTAGTAGGAAAGACACATATTAAATATATACCTGTAAATATATATATATATATAGACTTATCAGTTGTGATAAATGGAAGGAAGAGAAAGAAAATTAAGATGCTATAGATGAAGTAGTATTCATTATCTTTGATAAAGAAACATTTATTCCTGGTTGGGTCTTTTGGTCTTTAAAGGTATTGTACAGAGTTTATAATGTTGGTCTGGTTAATATAATGTAATATAACTATATGATTTATTTTAAACACATCTTTATGCCCTCCCCCATTCATCTCTGGTACTTACTCCTTTTCAGTTCATTTCTCTCATTTCGGAAAAAGTATTTCTCCCGTGGGTACTTTCTGTGTACCTCTAGCTCAGTGGTTCTCAACCTTTCTAATGCCGTGACCCCGCAATACAGCTCCTCATGTTGCGGTGACCCCAAACCAAAAAATAATTTTGGTGGCTACTTCATAACTGTAATTTTGCTACAGTTATGATTCGGAATGTAAATACCTGATATGCATTATGTATTTTCCGATGGCTTTAGGTGACCCTGCCGGGGTCGCGACTCACAGGTTAAGAACCGGTCTAGCTTAACAATTATATTGTATGACATTTGCTTGTTTAGAGGTCTTTCTCACCAAGTAGAACATGATTTTTTTTAAAAAAGAAAGGACTATTTTTATATCCTTGGCACTCAGTTGATACCAAATAAGTCCATTGGTTGGTTATTGTATTTTTTAAATTTACAAATACATTAAAACATGAAGGTAGTGGACAAACGGAAGGATGAGCAAATGAGCTAGTAGCTACAGAAATGAAGGTCTCCACCTCAGTCAGCAGTTGCAGGTCCAGACCTTACCTGGTAGATCTATGTAACCAGGTCCCCGCTGTCTCCTCTTTCTTCCCTCTCCTTCCACTTGCCTGTGCTGATCGACTCATACGTACATTAAGTTTTGGTAAAATGAAAAGTACCTCCCCTTGGAAGAGTTGGGAATCCTTTCCTTTGGCTTTAATCATATTATTGTTTTGAAAATCTGATGGTTTTCCACACTCCCACCTCTTCACTCATCAGAGAACTAGCTTTCAGATAACTGCGGCTTTCTAGCCTGTAGTAATGTGGTGTGTCATCTGGAGCAGTTCTGCAGAGAAGGAAGCCTTCTGTGTTAAAAGGTTGGCACGCAGGTGTTTGTAGGCAGCCAAATAACTTGATGTGGAAGGCTCTTATCACAAGACTTCTTGGCATTGCTTTTCTCCCTCTTCATTGGCATTTTCAGTAATGTGTAGTCCAGTGGATCTGGGATCAACGTAAGGCTTCAAGCGATATGAGAACGGTGTTATTTTAAGAGTTCCTCTGATGGTTGTGGCCGTTTCCTGCACCTGTCAATCCCTACAGCCCTGCTGGGTCTTCTCTCACACTTCTGTGAGTATCTGTCAGGAAGACGATTTAACCTCACCACGCCTGTGGCATTCCTGTGTCCTCCCGTCCTTCTGACTCAGTCAGACAGCCAGGACTTCCGAGTGTCCAGGTGCCATAACAACATACACCCAGTTTGCCTAAAACGACAAAGCTCCACTTACCATGGTTGATTCTCCCTTTCCTTCGATTAATTTGCCTTTATGGCATCGCTTCACGATGATATGTTATTTTACAAAACGAATAGCCAATGAATCGGATCAAATAGCCCACTTACTTGAAAGGCAGTCCTACAATCACATAATTCTGTGCTTTGAAATGATAAGTCAGTTAAGAAGAGAAGGTGAGGACATAAATATGATATATCCAGCCCAAGTATTCACGCCAGGGGGCAGACGGGTGTGGCAATGCGCCTCCTGACCACGCGGTGACGCTGTTTCACTGCAAAAGGCCCCGGTGAACAGCCGGCTTTGGAAAAAGAAACACAACAGTGGGAACACGTCCCTAAAAATTAAACCGCCGACCATATAAACCCACTGTTGCACTTTATCCCGCTGGTATAACGACGAGGCGCACGCCAGCAGAAACACTTTGAACTGAGAAACTAAATATTTGAAGTATGTGCTAAATAAGTTGAGGGGCCTGATTTTCTTGTTTGAACAAACCAGCTGCTGAACTCGAAAAGTTGTTTGCTCTGCTAGCACGGGCCATATGGCTTCTGAGTCCTGCTTGTGTTCGTTCAGACTGAAACTTTAACTTAAACATATGCTAAACATGGCTTGAGTCCTAAATTTAAATTTTCGACTGCACCAGCCCTCTACGAGGAAGATGGTTCCTTGCTGGGTATTCACGTAGGATCGGAATAATGGGAATCGAAAGACCATTCTGTGGTGTGACAGTGACTGTCAATAATGTGGATTGAGTTGTTTTGTTTGGTGGCAGGTAAAGTATTTCATAAAAAAATGAAATACCTTAGAATATCTTTTATCAGCCAAGAAATGCCATGTACCTTAGACTGAAAATCGCAGGCACATTCTCCCCCCTTTTTAGGACTAGCGTTCCCCTCCTGCCCCACGCCCACAGAGATTGTTGCTCTCTGGCTCCTCATGGTCGCACTCAGTGCCTGTCACTCAGTACCTCTGGGGACTGGCGCTCCATGGGTCAGGGGACCGTGTCTTCCGTTCCCGCGCAGTCCTTCAGAAGGTACCCGTGAATATTCTGAATTTAAAAAAAAGTTAAATTGTATTTCAGAATCTGTTTTGATCAGTTTTCAACTTTGCTCAGCCATTATTTCTAGTCATCAGGTAGGTCTCTCTTTGCCAGGGTAACCAGCTGCCCCAGGTTGCCTGGGACTGAGGGGGTGTGTCAGGATGTGGAACTTTCTAGGCTGACACTGGGAAAGTCCCCCCCCCCAAAAAAAAGCAGGGACCAGTTGGCCCCTTCATTAAAAGTATAAACTGTGTCACGGCCTGTGGGGATACAGTCGTGCGTTCAGGCCCTAGGACAGAAGGGAACCTTAGAGTGGAGCTCTGACCACAAGGGGTCTCCTGGCTAACACATGTGGAAGCTAGGGTTCCATTACAGCGGTGGGAGTGGAGGTCGGATCCTCTAGTGCAGGGAGAGCCCCGTCCTGGGAGGGCCGCGTGAGGCAGCCTTAAATGACGATGGTTAGCGGGAAGACACCCACAGAAGTGAGTAAAAATCCTCATTACTCAGGAATGTGCTTTGTTAGCCTAATTGCCTCTCATCTGCACTGTATCTGTTTTATGCATGAACAGCTCTGATTTAGAGATGGGATTGATAAAGGGCTTTCAGTAAAAAGGAAAAATAGTCCTTAAAACCTTACCCAGATGTAGGGAGATCACACTGGGTCAGATAAGGGGCGGCCAGTTCAACAAGGGCGAGGGGCTGGGATGGGACCCTGGTGGGCCAGGATCTGGACGTGTTGCCGTGACAACGGAGAGTTGGCAGAAACTAGGGCAGTCCACCCCCAGCCAAGTCCCTGAAACCATCAATCTTGGTGGCTTAAGTGGAAGATCAAAATGCATAGAAATAACAAAGTAGTCCTAAAAATGTATGATCATTTCAGACTGATTGCAGTAAATATCCAGATCTGGCAGATGAGGACGGTCTGCGCGTTCTTTTGGTGCAAGCTTGGAACACTGGCTCATAAATAGGCAAGAGGACTGGAAGAGGAATCAAGCCAGAACTGTGAAGGGTGGTTAGGAAGTAAGATCCCGAGGGAAAGTAAGGGTGCAGCCCCCCCTTTTTGTTGGTGCAAGAGCATATGGGTCACTTGCATCAACCCAAGGTTTAGATTTTAAAATTAGAATGACTGTCATTTCAAGTACTGATACTAACCAAATAAAATGGAACCAACTAACTTCTTTCTCCTATGGAGTCCACTGAGGGCTTGTTTTAACGAGTGGATAATAATTAGCACTTGAATTATTTATATATAAATGGATACCTTTAACTTCCCCAGATCTTGCTATAAATCTATCACAGAAAGATGTGGCCCTGGCCGGTTGGCTCAGCGGTAGAGCGTCGGCCTGGCGTGCGGGGGACGCGGGTTCGATTCCTGGCCAGGGCACATAGGAGAAGCGCCCATCTGCTTCTCCACCCCACCCCCTTCCTCTCTGTCTCTCTCTTCCCCTCCTGCAGCCAAGGCTCCATTGGAGCAAAGATGGCCCGGGCGCTGGGGATGACTCCTTAGCCTCTGCCCCAGGCGCTAGAGTGGCTCTGGTCGCGGCAGAGCGACGCCCCGGAGGGGCAGAGCATCGCCCCCTGGTGGGCAGAGCCTCGCCCCTGGTGGGCGTGCCGGGTGGATCCCGGTCGGGCGCATGCGGGAGTCTGTCTGACTGTCTCTCCCGTTTCCAGCTTCAAAAAAGGATGTGACATGGAATGGAAGGAGTAGTCCATTCATTCCCTTTTATCCTTTTATAGCTTCTTCTCCACTCCTTTGTTTTCTTGCCCTTCCACCTTCCACGTTTTCTCATTCCCTCATTCGTTCACTCGCTCCCTCACTCGACAGATGCTTACTGAACATCTACTGTGTCAGGAGATATGCCAAGTGGGCACACAGGAAGATTAATAAGATCTGATTTGCACTCAATCAATTTACCCCAAATAAACCAGTGACCCAAAGACACGGTCGCTATGCGGCATCAGCCTGCCACAGGGCGTCGGGGTGGGTCCAGGTAGGTGTCATGGCGGAGGGGATGGGCACTTTCTATGTGTTTAGTCCTAGAAGCCGAAGCTGTTATCACACAGTCAGGAGATGTGACCCTAAGCTGAGTGAACGGCTGGTTGTGCACTGAGGGGTTTACAGCCTTGAATGAGAATGAACGGCTACTGGTTGGAAGAACCATTAATGAAAGAGGCAGGCGTGGCTTAGGGCTGAGGAGAAGATTCTTTCCCCAAATTAATCAAGGGGGGCAGGATGTGCGTGGAGCACGTGGCAGCGGGCTCAGCGCCCGGGAATGTTCTGTACCCACTGGTTATCCTCTCTCCTTCCTCTCTCCTGCCTCCTCTTCCCTCTGTTCCGTTCCTATAAAGCTATGCAGTTCTATATTCTAACAGAACATGCCATAGATTACAATACAAATATGTTATAAATATATAGACATATGCCTACATATTGATCAATCTAAAGATGTATAGTTGGCCAGAGTTCAGTGACAACTTAAGAAAAGTCAGGTTGGCAGATGTCCCCTTGGGGAACTATCCTGAGGTCTGACAGGAGACTCTGAAAGAAGATGAAGGCATCAATGAGATCACCTCTAAGTGCAGAGAGTGTCTGCAGTGATCATCAAGAAATAAGTTTCATGTCTGAAAAGAGGTATCGGAATGAATCTCTGTCTCTGGCTGGTTGGCTCAGCAGTAGAGCTTCAGCCCAGCTTGTGGATGTTGCAGGTTTGATTCCCAGTCAGGACACACAGAAGCAACCATCTGCTTCTCCACTCCTCTCCCCTTCTCATTTCTCTCTCTCTCTCTTTCTCTTGTAACCATGGCTCGATTAGAGCGAGCTGGGCCCTGGTGGGTGCTGAGGATGGCTCAGTGACCTCCGCCTCTGGAAGAGCTCAGTTGCTGAGCAACGGAGCAACACCCCAGATGGGCAGAGCACCACCCCCTAGTGGGCTTGCTGGGGGAACCAAAGTCAGGGAGCATGCGAAAATGTCTCTGCCTCCCCTCTCACTGGATTAAAAATAAAAAATTAAAGAATGGTTTTCTGTGAAAGAAATGGTTGTAAAGGAAAAGCTGCAGCCAAACTTGACCTTTAGGCCTGTTCTGAGTAGCACAGTGCTTAAAGAAAAACAAAAAATTAGGAAGGGCATGTACTCCACAGGCCGCACCTGTCCTTACTGTCTTTCTGTGTCCACCTAACTAGTTCCTGCAGAAATTAGAATTTAAAGGCCATGGGGGAGTGGAAATATCCTGAACCTGGGAGTGGGAGGCCTGGGTTTACTCCCATTTGATCTCTTTCCTCATCTAAGATGGTTTTATTGCCATAAAATTGAAGTTCACTGCCCACACTGTGATTCAGTCATTCTAGACTGGGTTTGGTTAGAGGGACAGATGTCCCTGAAGTGGTCATCAACCCGTGGCAGCACTGTAACCCTAAAGACATGGATGTGTTAAGCAGTCTCGGGAGAAAATGACCATCACATGAATGTGTTAAGTCAGTGGTCCCCAACCTTTTTTGGGCCACAGACCGGTTTAATGTCAGAAAATATTTTCACGGACCGGCCTTTAGGGTGGGACGGATAAATGTATCACGTGACCGAGACAAGCGTCAAGAGTGAGTCCTAGACGGATGTAACAGAGGGAATCTGGTCATTTTTAAAAAATAAAACATTGTTCAGACTTAAATATAAATAAAACGGAAATAATGTAAGTTATTTATTCCTTCTCTGTGGACCGGTACCAAATGGCCCCACGGACTGGTACCGGTCCGCGGCCCGGGGGTTGGGGACCACTGTGTTAAGTAACGACCGCTGGCGCGCACTCAGCCTTGATATCGATACGTGGACGGGGAGAGGTCCAGGAGCCTGTCCATCTCCATCAGCGGGCCCTCCTCTGAGAGCCGCCTAGCGGACTGTGGCCGGTGCGGGTCAAGGGCTGGTCCTGTCCTGAGGGTCACAGGCCTGTGATGTGTTGCAGGTCCTCCTGGGCTACCCGGCCTGAACGGCTTGCACGGTTTGAAGGGTCAGAAGGGAGCCAAAGGCGCTTCAGGTAAGAGGAAAGCCCCTGAGCGAGATTTCTCTGCGATCAGCGGACCCCGGTAGGTAGTCCCTCCCTCCCACAACCTGGGCTGGGAGCGGAAGAAGCCGGCTTAGCTTCGAGGCAGGATACTGGAACTCTTTTCAGAACTGAAGATGACTTACATAAAAAGGACACTCGAGAAAACCCCGGTGTAAGAAGGATTATCTCTCTACTGAAAATACTCTGAATTATTGCTTAGGTGGAGCTGGTTTTCAACATGTGATGAACAAAGAAATAGTTGGGATTTTTTTTCCTTTTTTGTATTGTTTTAAGTGTATGAATGCCAAGGGTAAACACGTGGGTCTAATTAGTACTTTCAGCGTCCCTCCAATAGCCGGCTGCTAAAACAAATTACCTGATCAAGTTGCTGTTATTTTTGACATCACCAAAAGATGATTATCCACAACTGCATTTTGGCGGGGTCTGCTATTTTAATCCTTTGCGTTACTCTCTCAGAAAAGAACAGCTCACCGTCAGATGAGGCGGCTGGCAGCAGGCACAGAGATCTGAGGGACCAGGGGGGGAAAGGGTTGAAGTGTGGGTCTGTTAGATTGGAGTCTGTTGAATCCTTACATGGTTTAGGTCAAGAAGTAAAATCGGGGCCCCGAGGTTTCATTCGGTGGCTGTTCTAAATAGTTTGATAAGATATGTGCCCCCTCCGAGACACCAGTTATGCTGTCTTTTCCATGTGAAAGTTTACAATAATTCTGTTTACATCTGAGCTTCCGCCTTCCATTTCAAACCAGTTTATTCGTAATTATTCATCATTGGATCTCATTTTTTTTTCCACCCTTTCCATTGTAGAGGATCACTATGAGTCTGTTTGTTTTTTTTTTTTGTTGTTGTTGTTGTTTTTAATCTGGAAAATAATTATAAAGTAAATCAGTCCTATGTTTGACCAAGGTGACGGCTCCTGAGAGAGTAAGTGGTGACCCAGGAAGGCATGCAGCCACTTGGGTCACCGCTGAAGCTGGGTGGGTCTCAGCAGAACCAGCGACTTCCAGGGAACGTCCCGACAACAGGGGACAAATACGCTAACGCTGTTTTCTACGTGAAGGTTTGAATGAGGCGGGCCCGCCTGGCCCAATGGGAATGCCTGGGCTGAAAGGGGAGACAGGAGACCCCGGGAGGCCAGGAATTTCTCCTCCAGGCCCTTCTGGAGAAAAAGGCCCCCCAGGCCCTCCAGGTAAGGAACGGCATGCTTTGCCTCTCTCTCTCAGCAATGGCATCAACATCTTCCAAATGCTCTGAGACTCACTCACATCTGAACCTGTCCGTCCTCAGGGAGACGTGGGCCCCCGGGCCCTGCGGGTGGCCCAGGAAGAGCTCCCAAGGCTGACCGTCCTGGCCCAGGTCCGCCTGGAGATCAAGGACCTCCTGGCCCCGATGGTCTGAGAGGTAGGGGAAAGTCCTGCTCATTCCCTAGCTGCCGCCAGCTCTGGGGGGAGGCAGGAGCGGGGAATGGCAGAGCAGAAGCACCCGAGCAGCCCCATTGTCTGGGCAGACGGAAAGGTGAGAGGTAGGGGAAAGTCCTGCTCAGGTTGGGGGTACCTCATTCCCTAGCTGCTGCCAGCTCTGGGGGGAGGCAGGAGCGGGGAATGGCAGAAGCACCCGAGCAGCCCCACTGTCTGGGCAGACGGGACGGTGGGAGGGTGGGCAGTGCTGGGCTGGCAGGACCGTTCCCGGGACCAGAGCTCAGGCCCCTCACTCTTCTGTCTCAACCCTGTCAGACCCCCTCTCCGTGAGCACGCACTCTGACTCAGAGCGAGCCCTTCCCAACGCCGGCTTGATGCTGAGTGTGAGGTCCCACGGTGGCTGGTGGGAAGGGACCTCATCCTGCCTGTGGGTCTCTAGCACCTCCCTTGTCAACCTCCTCTGCGGGCCCAGGGTGACAGGACCCAGGCCTGGCATACACGCTGAGACAGTCTCTTCCTGTGCTGCTGACGTACATGTTGCTCCTCTCCTCACTTCGCAGGGACAGAGTCTAGCAGGGCAACCCTTAACCAAATAGGCTTGGACCCGAGCTGCGCCCAGCGGCAGGGAAGGAACATGGCTCAGCGCAGTGTTTTGCTCAATGCAGATCATCATATTCCTCCTAACCCATAGAGAGACACAAACCCGCCATCTTTCAATGTTTCACATTTTAGTCAAGGTGGGATTGCAATATTATGTAATTCTATTATACGGCAAAAAGTAAATCGTAAACTGATACTTCCATAAGAAATGGCTCGGAAGGAGGAGAAGGCGTTGCTTGAGTTCATTCTGTCTAACAGCTACTAACAGACTATTTACACCATTTCTCAGGCTCCATGAGACCCACTTCCTGTTTCACTTCTGATGCTATTGATTTTCTTATTCTTCTAATTCCCTCCATACCTTGCTTGCAAACCATTCACTTACTTTTCTTAAGGAGTTCTCAGGCAGCCAGTACACACATTAGTCCTTGACTGAAACAATCCTTTTACTTCCTCCCTCTGGTCAGGACCGCCCGGGCCTCCAGGGCCCCCAGGGAGTGTTGACCTTCTGCGTGGGGACCCAGGTGACCATGGTCTGCCAGGGCCTCCAGGACCCCCGGGCCTACCGGGCCCTCCAGGACACAAAGGCATCGCAGGATATGATGGAAAAGATGGCCAGAAAGGTAGGAATGCCAGCGGCTTCATAAGTAGTATAGGAAGACCTTTGTTACCTTTCCCTAAGGGTCTGGGGTACTAGATCAACGTGAGCTAGTTCTTATTTTCCGTTGAATCAGTGGCTACATTTCGCAAATGTCCTGCCTTTCCATAGACTTCTAAAGTTTGGAACTGTTGGATGAGTAAGGGAAAAAAAATACAAGTTCCTAAAAACATACTTGATTGAGTGAAAAAAAAGGATAAAAAGAAAAAAGGACAAGACTCACGGACACGGACAGCTGTGTGGTGATTGTGGGGTGGGGGAGGTGGAGGAAGGCAGAGGGCGGATGCATGGTGATGGACGGAGACTTGACCTGGGCGGTGAACACGCAGATGTGTTACAGAATTGGGCACCTGAAACCTGTCCAGTCATGTGAACTAGCGTTACCCCGATAAATTCAAGTAACAACAAATAAAAACACACTTGATGATCTAAACCAGAACTGAACGTTAGAAATACAGTGCAAGTTACACTTGTAACTAAAAGATGGAGCAGCCACATTTTAAAAAGTAAACAGAAAATTGAAGTTAACTTTCATATTTTTTAAATTTAACTTATTATATTCAAATATTATTTTAACGTGTAATCAATAATCATCATCAGTGAGACAGTCAGGGCTGGTTGTGCAAACCTACTTCCTCTCCCTAATAAGACGGTGCTGCTTCCCGCCTTTGAGGTCTGGTGTGTATTTTTTTTTTTTTTTTTTTTTTTTTGCATTTTTCTGAAGCTGGAAACAGGGAGGCAGTCAGACAGACTCCCGCATGCGCCCGACTGGGATCCACCCGGCACGCCCACCAGGGGGGGATGCTCTGCCCATTCAGGGGGTTGCTCTGTTGCGACCATAGCCAGTCTAGCACCTGAGGTAGAGGCCACAAAGCCATCCTCAGCGCCCGGGCCATCTTTGCTCCAATGGAGCCTTGGCTGCGGGAGGGGAAGAGAGAGACAGAGAGGAAGGAGAGGGGGAGGAGTGGAGAAGCAGATGGGCGCTTGTCCTGTGTGCCCTGGCCGAGAATCAAACCCGGGACTCCTGCACACCAGACCAACGCTCTACCACTGAGCCAACCAGCCAGGGCCTGGTGTGTATTTTACACGGAGAGCACAAGCCAGTTTGAACCTGGCAGCTCCAGGTGTTCAGCAGACACGTGTGTCTAGTGGCTTCTGTGCGGACAGTTCGGTTTCACTCCGCTGACTTTGCTCTGTTAGGTTCAGCAGGGAGTCTCCATCAAGGCTAAAAAATTTACTTTAATTTTTTTTTACCTAGATGCTAATATTTGGGGACATTAGTTTTTAGTCACCAGGATTTCAGAGAATTACTAGGTTTACAGAACCTTTTTGGTTGGAAAAGTATCCATAATGATTATCCATTTTAAATCCCTTGTGTCATCAAGAGGAAGCTGGATACCAGAGAAGCAAATACTGAAACTAAGCAGGAGCCCCATAACTAGTACCCCGCCTTACTTCTGAGCCAAATGCGAAATACGGCCAAAGATCCCGGCAGTGGGGAGATCACAGCCACCATGCGGCTGCCATGACTACAGCGCTAATGACTTCCCGGGAGCTGGGCTGCACATGCGTGCACCGGTGCACAGCTCTGCCTTACCTCTGTCAGCCGGAAACCCCGTTTTAGAGAGTGTGGCTTGTATCAGCAGGAATGTGGGCTTGCAATGGCACAGACATGCTAGTACCCCGGTCCCCCAGAGGAAGGAGCAGGGGATTGGCTCTACAACCTTGTTCCTCTCCCAGTTAAGACTCCTCCCATGTTGCTCCTCTAGAGAATGAGCACACCTCCTCCGCACCTGGAAATGAACTTCAGGGTTGGGGAATCAGCACGGGTGTAAATAACAGTGACCTACCAAAAGGATAGACAGAGAGCTAGGAATCTTGGCGGAACATCTAACCATGCTTCCAACCTCTCGTTCCAGTGGGCAGAGGGGCCAAAGGTTGCTCACCTGTGAGAAGAACGAGGCAGCGTCCTCAGTTTACCTTTTTAGAGTCTCACAGTGGGAGACAGTTGCCCTGTTTACACATTTATTAGGCACCGACAGGAACATAGTAGTGAACAAATTCAAACAGAGTCCCTACTCTCATTCAGTGGAAAGTTTCAGGGGTGGGGGGGGAAGGCTGACATGCCTGCCGCAAGGTCCATCGGTGTAAACTGCCACAAGTGTCCTAGGTGGAGGAACACCTTCTGCCAGAGCTTGTCGGGAAGCAGCCTGGGATCCCAGGGAGGGCTTCCCGGCAGAGGCGAGGCTTGATCTGCACGCTGCCGAGTGAGCAGGACTCCGTGGACGGGGAAGAAGAGCAGAGACAGCGTGCGCTGGGCACCGAATGGCTGGGGTGGCAGAAGCTGGGACTAAGAAAGGGCATGGCAGGGACCCAGGTCCGGGAGGCGGTCGTCCCAGACAGCCAAGTGTGTTCCCTCATCTTCCCTCCCCCTGCCGTCCTCCGACGGTCTGCTGAGAAAGCTCAAGACTACAGGGCTTTTTGTTCTAATTTAGTGCTGTCGGGATCGTGGATCCGTTATCCTGAGTCCCCTTGAAGGATTCTGGTGTTTCCCTCAGGCAAGGCAGGTCTTCTGGGCTTTACAGAAACAAGTAAGAAGCGACCCCCAGCCCCGAGGCCACCTTCGCCCTGAACGTCGTTATCCTGAACTTCTGAACCCAGCCCCTCAAACTGCCATCGCCCAATCCTATTGCTCCATTCCATTGCCCATGATTTTTGCATGTTCCTTTTAGGACCAATGGGATTCCCGGGGCCACAGGGGCCACATGGACTTCCGGGGTCACCTGGAGAGAAGGGTTTACCTGGCCCTCGAGGCAGACAAGGGCCCCCTGGGCCTCCAGGTGAGCCCCTAATGCCCAATCATCTCCACCCAACAGCCCATACCTGGCACTTTTTTTAAACACTTACTCTGAAAGCCATCTTTCAGAAAGTAATTATTCCAAAATTACCATATATTCTTGTGAGTTCAGTCCTTTTGATAGAAAGGTTATATTTACTGCAGGCTGCACTACAAAGCCTCATGTTTGGTAAACTAATATTTATTATTAAAACAAGTAAGTTCAGACATTGGCGGTTGATTTTACATACACTGTTTCAAAGATGAATAAGCCTGTGTTCCCCCACACAAGAGGCAAAGGCTGATTTGATTATTGTCATGAGGCTTGTACCTTCAGTTCGCATCCCTGATTTCCCATTGATTTTGCTAGATGTTTTATTTAACGTTTTCTGGAAAGTACATTAATTCCTATGAAGTGGAGAGGCTATTTAATTTAAACCCCGCAGATGACACATTTTCATCACAGTGTCAAAATAAGCCACAGAACAGTTGAAAGGGCAAATAGACATGTATTTGAGATTGGCAGATGTATATCTTTCAAGATCCCAAATAAATATGATGGTCATGTGGTGTTAGTTCGGAATATTTTGCCACCTCCTAAATTAGCATTCTGGTCCAAAGGCTAAGTAAACGGCACTGCTTTCTGATGGATCACAGACCAACATGACCGAGGGCTTGTATCCTGATTCATATGGTACTTCCTTTCTTTGCATAATCTAGACAACATGGCAAATCAATATGGAATTTTCCGAAGCCTTTCAAATGGACAGAATTCCTAAATCTATTAAATTAGGGCACCTTTGTCATAAAATACTCCAATTTTATACTGCCCAGGAGGGGCTTTCATTTCAGGTTCTCCTAGACGTGAAAACCCCATTACTAAATCCTAACCGTTCCTGTCGGTAACGGTGGGTGGACTTCTTATGTCAACAAGATGGCGTCAGGCTGCTTGTCATTGATGCTGTCCTCAAATGATCATTTATGTTCTCAAATAGCCTATTTCACATTTGTCCTAATCCACGATTTGAAATCTCTTTCCACCATGTGAAAATTACTGCGTGGCCTTGCCCTTTGCCTCCGGACTGCTCCAGGTTCCAGAGGTAAGCAAACATCGCTATAAGATGAAGAACTCCTTCTAATTCTGCTGTCCAGCCATCTTTATGCTTCCGCCCCCCTCCTCTTTTTCCCCCACGGCATTTGTGAGTTAAACTCTGTTACATTTGTATAACATTTTATGGGGTCCTGTAATTATATTAGGTTCTGATGCCTTTGCTGCCTCGTTAGAGAGCTAGGAACCCCGTGTTAGACTGTCCCAAGGCTGAGCATCATTACGGGCTGTCAAGACACTGTAGATACTCCGCTCACATAATTTCAATTTGGGCATGGGGTGTGAGGGCTTTCTCTGTCAAACACCGCAGTACACACCCATGCAAGTTTCTTTCACAGGGTCCACAGTATCAATGCATAGAACAGCCCTAAAATAAGCCATATCAACGACATGAAAAGATGGGTCCTGAACCCCCATTAAGGGGCTGTGACCAGCCCTTCCTATGATACCGGAAGTCCATTTTCAAGGAGATCTCATTGTGTGTTAAGATGGAAATGCCATTGCTCTCTTCTACTGAGCGTCCGTAAAATCCTCCACGATACAAACGCAACATATTATTTTTGTGTCTGGCTTTTTCATAGAGAAGGAAAAGAGTTTCTCAATAGCAGGAGAGAAAAGCTGTGAACACTGGCATTTCTTCCTTCCCGGCATCTGTTATTAACCCTAAAGGAAGTTGCCCTGAATACAGATGCCGGGCATTATCTGCGGGGCATGTGAAAGAGATGTCCTGTCCCCTTTCTTTCAGCATCCGGTTTATTAAAAAGTAAAGAAAAGCAAAGTTAAAAATAAAATCCTGCTCTTTTCAATGTTGCTACTTAGAAAGGACAGTTGTATAGGAATGAGTTTTCACCTCAATGCTTGGACCATCTCTCTGCGACTGGATGTATCAGCTCACTTCCTCTCTTCCTCCCCTCCATCTCCGTCGTCCCGGGAATGACCTCCATACAGAAGTCACCAGGTTACTCAGGGAAAGCAAGAGGTGGTCCCTTGAATTCCTCTGACGTTGCCCAGAGTGGGAGAGCCAGGTTTTACATGAACCTGTCCGTACAGTGAAAACACATCCGAGCCTGAGTCGCTGTGGTTTCCTACAGAAAGGACTTCACAGGACGCTCAATTCCAGAGTCCTTATAGGGTTCAATAGTCCTTATTCGTTCTGCATGGGCACACTGACCACGTTGTAGACTAAAACTCTGTGACCGTGGCTGCGTTTCCTAGGATTTTCTTTCCTGCGATGCTGGAGTAGCAGCGGCCCATACACAGGCTGGTTGGGAGCGTTTCGTTGTAAAAGCACTGAACAAACACGGAGCCTAATCCGAGATAAAGCATTCAACGCCCGCTAGTTGTTACTATTGTTGCTTAGTGTTATTTTTTCTTCCTTGTGGATTGTTAGCAGGGTGACTGGATGAAACTTTTAGGGGGAAAAAAAATGCCTTAAAGATGGGAATGTAACCAAGAAGAAAAACATTTCAAAGCTTTAGCGCGGTGGTTCTCAAAGTGAGATCCCCAGGTCGGCACCCCCCCCCCCCACCTCATCGGGAACGTCTTAGACATGCAAAAAGTGGGGCCCACCCCAGACCTGCTGCTGGCTTCATACTCTGAACTTGAACACACTGGCCAGATGATTCTGACGTGCCGAAGTCAGAGCCACAGCTCCGCACGGTGCTTCTCAGTCCTGGCCTCCGCCAGAATCATCTGGAAAAGAAACTACTCGCAGGGGTCGTCAAACTTTTTATAAAAACCGCCCACTTTTGCAGTGCTGGTAGACCCGGTCCCTACCGCCCACTAGTGGGCGGTCCAGCTTTCATGATGGGCCAATCGCGGCGCTGTTTGGTAGCACGGTAGGGACCAGGTTGACCAGCACTGCAAAAGTGGGCGGTTTTTATAAAAAGTTTGGCGACCCCTGATTCTGTCTGGGTCCCACCCCCAGAAACTTCTATTCAATAAGTCCCAGCACCCAGCTTTTGAAAAGCTCCCCACTGGGTTTACCGTCCACCCTGTCTGCAGAGCCCGCCTAGGCCGCGGCCCGTATGCACGCAGGATGGGGGCATCAGGATTGCATAGCTGCCCCGCATAGTTCCAGCGCGAACTCCAGGTCACCAGTCGTGCTGCAGCCCCTCTCACCAACCCCAAGGTTCTCTTTCTCTGAGTGACGGGCACGAGGGAACCCCCCTGGCTACAGAGCACCGCGGCGATTTTCAACCTGTCTCCTCCCACGGCACACAGCCACTTATTACTGAAATCCCATGGCACACCAAAAACTAGATGTTTTCTGATCTGACCAAAAAAAAATGCATAATTTCAGTTCATTCACACTGGGCAGCTGTTGTTGTGTTGGCTGTGGTCATTTTTTTTTATTTTATTTGGCAATCTAAGCGAAAGAGGTCAGTACCCTAAGTAGTCAGGTATCGCGTTTTAAAACTTCTTATGGCGCACCAGTTGAAAGTCGCTGATGTAGAGTAATGAATGAGACATTGAGCTGAGCGTTAGGGACCCACCAGTACCTCCCCCAACACCACCTGTGGCCCCCAAATGGGAAGGGTCCTGTGAAGATCACCAAATTATTGCTGACTCAACTGACCTTCACTGTATCATACTTCTTTTCTTTCCTCTGAGATCCCATTCACTTCATTATTCATTCAGTCAGTCCTTGATTCAAGAAAATGCTTTCTGGAAGTGGTTCATGCACCGAAGTGAACCAAGTCCCACCTTCACGCGGAGCTCAGATGGGGCCGTCGAACATTCTCAATAAGCGCAGTGTCAGAAGCACATCTCACTTGAGACACCAGGAGCTTATTCCTAAGCATTTGAACCCGTCACTAAAGTGGTGATTCCGATTTCAGGTGAACCGGGGCCACCTGCGGATCTGGATTCCTGCCCCCGAATCCCGGGACTTCCTGGGGTCCCCGGCCCAAGAGGACCGGAGGGAGCCGTGGGGCTCCCCGGAAAGAGGGGCCCTCCGGGAGCAGGTACGAGCCTGACACTGATCGGTTATTATTTGTATCATATACATATTCCTGAAATGAACATCTCAGTGTTTTGCGAGGTAGTTTTTTGTTGTTGTTATTATTATTGGTTTTTTTTGGGGGGGGGTTCTTTTTTTGAACCTAAACCCCTAGTGAGAATGAAGTAATGAAAATTTCCTTCCCCTTGCAAATTTGTGCTACATTTATCCAAAGGCTTAAGCATGTACTAACTGAATCAGCATGTTCCTTTCACTTTTATGTTGAAATTCGACTTAAATCTTTTATACTCGGGCAGCTTTTGGACAAGAGGTTTTGAAACCTCTTAACAACAGAGTACAGGCGCTATTCATAGTCATTAATAGCTGTCAACTTGATGTTGAATGGAAAACAACTGAATTAGGGCTCTCTGGAGCAGAAACGGCCTATAGGAAGGGCAACGGAGGTGGATGTATCCTTAGAGGAGGGAAAGGGAGGGACAAGGGAGGGTCACACTCAATTACAGCAATGACTGTGTTGCTCGTCTAAGTGCTTGGAGCATTGCTGACTCCATGTCAGGGTGGAAGGATCCTTATTTAAGTATTTAAACCAAACCATTTCTTTTAAAAAAAGTGTCCTCCAAATCACTTCTCTTGTCATGTCTCCACTGCATTAGGTAAATCACGAAGTGATTAGGGGAGTCCAGGGCTGGTCACCTGGTGGCCCCTGGTTCTTTCAGACTCATTGGCCGTGACCCTGATTCTACAACACCTGTGCCCACGTTATCCCAGGCCATTCCCTTTCTTGTTTTCCCCACCGTCCTGCTGCAGTTTTAGCTCTTTTTGGTTTAGGGCCAAAGGAATTGGAAGTAGGAATTTTGCCCCACCTGTGTTTCTCGTGTTTCCCCAAACCCACGCCGCGAAGGGCCCCAGAGAGGTCCCCTCTGCTGGAGTCTGAGTCGTTCTTGGGTGGCGTCCAGGGCATGCCTGGAGCCTCCCTCGACGTAGTGTGGGGTTGTTGTGGAATTGTTGCACGGCGCCTGTGTTTGTGCACCAAGTGCATTGGGTGTTCCCTGGAGCAACTTTCTTCGACAGCCAGCGGCCCCCGGGTTTTGGTTCTCGGCGCATGGATACAGCTGTCAGGTGGGATAACTCATCATTCAGCCTGATTTTAAAACCAAGCTGCCTTGCTGTGTATATATTCGCAGCATTGAGAGCTGGGTCCCTCCTCACCCTCAACACACACATACTTCAAAAAAAAAAAAAAACCCCACAACTTTCAAGCGGAAGAGGTAGCCTACAACGGGGTGCTGCATATTCAGTGTTCAGTTTGAGAAGCATTTTTAGATTCCCTCTATTTTTCATAAAGGATGGACTCGGTGTGGGCAAAACAAATGCAGATAAGGGGTGTTCTTCTCCTCTCCAGGGCCTCACAAACTCAAGGCAGAAATGACCGGCAGACCATCAATCACGCTGATACAGTGGGAGATTAGGATTTGTGGTTTTTGTTTGTTTGTTTGTTTTTGTATTTTTTTTTCTGAAGCTGGAAACGGGGAGAGACAGTCAGACAGACTCCCGCATGCGTCCGACCGGGATCCACCTGGCACGCCCACCAGGGGCAACGCTCTTCCCACCAGGGGGCGATGCTCTGCCCCTCCCAGGCGTGCTCTGCCGCGACAAGAGCCACTCTAGCGCCTGGGGCAGAGGCCAAGGAGCCATCCCCAGCGCCCAGGCCATCTTTGCTCCAATGGAGCCTTGGCTGCGGGAGGGGAAGAGAGAGACAGAGAGGAAGGAGAGGGGGAGGGGTGGAGAAGCAAATGGGCGCTTCTCCTATGTGCCCTGGCCGGGAATCGAACCTGGGTCCCCCGCACGCCAGGCCGACGCTCTACCGCTGAGCCAACCGGCCAGGGCCCGATTTGTGTTTTAAAGGAGTTTCGAGCGAAAGGCTTAGGAGAATGAGACGAGGAGCCGTGAGTCCCTGTGCTGAGGACTGTGGGACTGCTCAGAGCCCGGCAAGAGCTGGCGTTTGAACAGAGCCTTGAAGGAAAGATTGGGCTCAGAGGAACCAGAATTGTCCCACGGGGAGAAGGCAGGTGCACAGATGGGAACAGGTTGGCCTAATAACCTGGTAACGAACAGCCAGCTTCATCCTTGCCACTCAAAGTATGGTCACAGCCCCTCAACCTACTGAATTAGAACCTGCCTTTTAACACGATCCCCAGACTGTTGTCTACACAGTCAAGCTGGAGAAACCCTAACTGTATTATATGAATGCTGTCCTTAAAAGGAGTCAGCTAAGAGTGACACCTTCCCTAGAAACTCAATCCCAGCTGTAGGCTCAAGTCACCTAGAGCGACCTGAAAAAAAAAAAAATGCCAGAGCCTGGACCTCATCCCAGACCAATAAAACGCAGACAGAACAGAGCCTGTGTCGGTATTAAAAACAGTCCCCCAATGGCTGGAGCAGGCGGCCACGGCTGAGAGCCTCGGCTTCACCACAGCTTCAGCTGGGACCAGAGGGGCGGCTGGGTTTGTCCATTGTGGTTGGTGGCTTTGGAAAATAACCAAAGAATGTAACTGAGAAGAAAAAAAAAATCCAGTGGGCAAATTCTGTACACTTTTCACTTAATAGTTATCTTGAGAACATACGTGACTCCCTTTCATAGATAGTGAGCTCGTGCAAGGGGGCCGGCAGTCTCTGGGGGCCCAGGTGTGCTCACCTGTCATCTCTCGTTCCTCCTGGCAGGGGCTCGGCTGGGCTCACCAGCTGCAGGCAGGTGGCCACAGAAGGGCCTGCGCTGGCTTCGTGTGCCCTCTCCTGGTTGAGGTCGCTGCGGGAATGCCCCTAGGTCACAGTCAGGCCACAGAATGGGATTATGTTAGAACAGGGGTCCCTAAACTACGGCCCACGGGCCACATGCGGCCCCCTGAGGCCATCTATCCGGCCCCCGCTGCGCTTCTGGAAGGGGCACCTCTTTCATTGGTGGTCAGTGAGAGGAGCATAGTTCCCATTGAAATACTGGTCAGTTTGTTGATTTAAATTTACTTGGTCTTTATTTTAAATATTGTATTTGTTCCTGTTTTGTTTTTGTTTTTTTACTTTAAAATAAGATATGTGCAGTGTGCATAGGGATTTATTCATAGTTGGTTTTTTTTTTATAGTCCGGCCCTCCAACGGTCTGAGGGACAGTGAACTGGCCCCCTGTGTAAAAAGTTTGGGGACCCCTGTGTTAGAACAAAGTGCACAGTTCTTCCTGAGAAGCACGGGTCGCAGCCAGGGCTGCCCCGCTCCATGGCCCAGTCCCCGGGAGCCCTCTGTGACCGGCTCCGCGGCCCCGTTCCCGGGAGCCCTCTGTGCCCTGCTGGGCACCCGCTCACAGCCAGGCTCTCCTTTGGGCCCCTCTTCTCTGGCATGTGCCCCCCCCCCCCCCCGCTGGCTCCTGCTATAAAGGTCCCCTCGTTTCCTTGGTTCCCTCTTCTTGTCTCTTCCCACTGGCCACCCTGGTAGCATTGGCCATACTGGCAGTGGCTAAAAAGTGACAGGTCTATTCTGAGGGTGTTAAGTGGCCCAGCTCTGACTGACGTGGGTCATCTGCAGGTGAGAAGGGCTGCACGTACCAGCCCCAAGGTGGCCCCTATTCCCACCTTCACGTCAGGTCGTACCGTTGGCTTCCTCCCATTCTGTCTTCAACACCTTTCTCATCGCTCAGCTGATGAAACCCGGCGCCTAACCAACCACGTGCTGCCGCCGAGGGCGACGGAGGACAACATTCTGGCTCTTTCCTGCCCCAGCTAGCGTGGGTGACAGTCCCACTAAGTGTCACTGTGTCTGTGAAGTGGCCTCCGCCATGGGGAGTCTCATGCTTTTCACACGTCTCTCTGATCTACAACTTCTTCCCGGGGGGGGGGGGCGCTCAGAGGCTGGGGCGCCCTAGATGAACACAGAGACAGTGTCCGTTTTGGTCTGAACTGTTACTGTTTACTAGACATGCGCCGTCCTGTCGGGGTGTGTTTATCTTCCAGTCAACACGTGACCCTCTCGGCGGGGGGTGACCCCTCGAGCCCTGGCAGGTTCTGAGGTGGAGCTTTATTCTTTCAAACGAGGTCCCCGTAGTGGAAAGCTTGGGCACGCCACTCAGGTTAGCAAAGCCCTTTCTTTCTGTCTCGCCTGACAATGTCTCTGTCTTCCCTCGAGGGGACAGAGCCTGCACGATGGCGTCTGGTGAGCGAGCCTTCTCTCCCAGGTCCGCCACAATCGCACCCACGTCAGTCTCTCAGGGGGACACCTGCTGTCTCTTCTGCGATGAGCCCGGTCCCTGGCTTGTCAGCACGTGGGCTGCCCTACCCAGAAAGCTCAGTGGCCACTCTTTGGAACCCTCTTGTTGGGTGGGAGAGAGAAAAGAATGCTCTGAGCTCACTGCGGGGGGCACAGGGTGGGGGGGGGAGGGCGGCGTGCTCCTTCCAAAATACCAGCTAAACTCTTTGAAGCTGGAGGGAGGAGACATGGGGGCTCACAGACGGCTGCGAGGGGCTTCCTTTCGTGCATGCGGGGGACAGGCGTGTACACATCGCAGTCCGGGCACTCACGACATTCCAAGAGAGTTCGCTGGTGATTCAGGGTGAGAAGGCATGACGATAGCAGCCCCCACAGATAGGGTGCACGGAACGCCACACTGGATGTGCGTCACCCGCGGAGGGTGTGGAGCGGAGGCACCTGCTGGCTGTGGGGAGGGTGTGCGTGGGACGCTCTCAGGCAGGCGATGCTAGAACACATCTCAAAAGCGCTGAGGGTTGGTGGGGCACGCGTTTCAGATGGCTGAGAGAGGGAAGCCAAGTGACACGCCTGCCTGGTCACCGGGGTATGGCGATGCCCTGCTTGCAACCCTCAGGTGGCTCCCAATCCCTTGAAGATCAAGTTCAAGAGTGAAAAAGAGTAAAACTTAAGCGAGCCCTCTTGGACTCAGTGAGGTTGGTTTTAGGCTAATTTCTGGCAGAGAGAGAGAGAGGAGGCAGAGAAGGACAGAGGGAGAGACCAGGAGGGAAGCAGAGAGATTGAGGGGGAGAGGAAAAGAGGAAGGGAGGCCATGGCCAGTTGGCTCAGTGGTGGAGCGTCGGCCTGGCGTGTGGAAGTCCCGGGTTCGATTCCTGGCCGGGGCACACAGGGGAAGCGCCCATTTGCTTCTCCACCCCTTCCCCTCTCCTTCCTCTCTGTCTCTCTCTTCTCCTCCTGCAGCCGAGGCTCCATTGGAGCAAAGATGGCCCGGGCGCTATGGATGGCTCCTTGGCCTCTGCCCCAGGCGCTAGAGTGGCTCTGGTTGTGGCAGAGCATCGCCCCCTGGTGGGCAGAGCATTGCCCCCTGGTGGGCGTGCCGGGTAGATCCCGGTCAGTCGGGCACATGCGGGAGTCTGTCTGACTGTCTCTCCCGGTTTCTAGCTTCAGAAAAATACAAAAAAAAAAAAAAAAAAAAAAAAAAGAGGAAGGGAGGCTAATAACTAGGGACTGGAAGCCCTGAGCGTCATTCAGGTCGTTAGGGCTATTGGCCAGAACCGGATCTGCTGCTCAACCAAACGGAACCGTGGCAAGGAATCGATGTCTTGGCCCAAAGTAAGCAAACACTTAGAGAACCCCTCGAGTACCGTGTGGCTGCTGCCAAATCCCCCAGCTTATGTCCCTCAAGAAATACACCTGAGGTCCGTGCCTAGTCGCAAAGCAGGGGCTGGTGGTGAGGTCATAGCCTCTGTCCTCAGCCTGCCTCAGCCCGTTTCCTGCCCACAGGTGATTGGCTCCGAGGCCTTCCCGAGCCTCAGTCTCCCCACTGGGAGTCCGGCCCGTGACAGTACCTAGTCATGTGGCCACTGTGAAAACTGAATTATATAATCCCCATAAAGGGACTGTCGTGGAGTTTAGCACCTGTTATACACACTCAAAACCTTATTTTAAAAAACTGCTGTTCTTATTTTCCTCCGAATTTAACTTGACCCCCAACTGAATCCTATTAGATTCCATTCATTCCTTCACTCAGGCTTTGAAAATTCATTATTAAGGATCATATTTAATGATAAAAGCCATAGGTGTTCAATATAAAAAGAATGGTCAGGTGAACAAGACTATCAAGGACATGTGAAAACCTCTGAGCACCTCCCGGGTCCGGCTTCAGATGCCCATTACTGGCTCGTTGGCCTTGATTAGTTCGTGGCTTGACCTCTCAGAGCCGCGGTTACCCCAGCGCCCCGTGGCGGGTAGTGCGAGTCCCACTGCAGGTGGCCGGCAGGGTGAAACGAGCTGGGGAGCTCGGACGGAACAGGGTGCCCACGGGGCGGGCGTCCTGTGGTTCTGACCGCTGCCCTTGTGGACTCTTGTGCAGGGTGCAAAGGAGAGCCCGGGTTGGATGGCAGAAGGGGCAAGGATGGCTTCCCAGGGCCTCCGGGGCCTCCAGGACACAAAGGTGACATGGGAGACGCCGGCTGCCCTGGAGCGCCAGGTAAAGAGTGTCATTGTCACGTCTTTTTGCCTACGAGCAGGTCCGGGAGCTGTGTTCAAAATCCCTCCGGGCTCGCGAGCCACTCTCCAGACCAGGGGTCCCCAAACTACGGCCCGCGGGCCACATGCAGCCCCCTGAGGCCATTTATCTGGCCCCTGCAGCACTTCCGGAAGGGGCACCTCTTTCATTGGTGGTCAGTGAGAGGAGCATAGTTCCCATTGAAATACTGGTCAGTTTGTTGATTTAAATTTACTTGTTCTTTATTTTAAATATTGTATTTGTTCCTGTTTTTTTTTTTTTTTTTTTTTTTTTACTTTAAAATAAGATATGTGCAGTGTGCATAGGGATTTGTTCATAGTTTTTTTTATAGTCCTGCCCTCCAACGGTCTGAGGGACAGTGAACTGGCCCCCTGTGTAAAAAGTTTGGGGACCCCTGCTCCAGACTGATCCCGTTAACAGCGCTTGCTTGCCTTAGACGCCAACTCCGCAGGGACGAGGGCGCCGGAAGCGAGAACCAAACAGGCTGTCTCCCCCACGTTCTAACTGGTCCCTGTCATAGACACGAGTCAGGGTTCTGAGTCCGGGTCCCTGTTTTCCCAAACCACTATGTTTGCCCGTCAAAGGCTCAGCCATCGCCGCTGCTCACGTTTCCCAGGCGAGCCCGGGTCGACCACCTGCGAGAGGCTGTACGGAAGATTTGGGGGATGGGGGAGGGGGGAGTCTCACCCTCCACAGCTGGCCGACTGCCCTGTCCTATGGTTTCCTGAGTTCAGCTCATGGTACAGCCCTCGATAAACTTATATAGCCGGCAGGGCTCTGTCTTACGCAGAATGTTTGGGAGTGGCCATTGTGTGAGGGGCGGGATAAGACCCATCAGAATAGAAATTTGAAATACAGTGCACCAGGATATAGGGTGGGCACTGGGGACCTGACGACCCAGGGACACAGTCTCAGCTCAGGAGAGCGTCTGGCAATGCCAGCGTGGTAGTGAGAAGGGCGAGGAGGGCTGGGCGGGTCTGCGACCAGAAGGACCCCCCTCGGGAAGCCAGGGCTCGGGTTCCGCCTGCTGCCGCCAGGTGGAAATGCAGCCCCAGGCTCCCTACGCTCTGCTTGCCAAGCCTGAGACCTCAGCCTGTGACATCCTGATGGGTCAGAGGAAACACAAGGGCAGGCCTGAGTCCACAGGCTGCCACTTTGTCACCTCGGGTATACGGCGTAAACGGGGAGAGACTGCGGGTCCTCCAGAAACCAAGTTAAAACAAAACAAAACAAAACTTTTGGTTTTAAAATCAAACCTCACTTTTTTTCCCCCCGTGACGATTAGAAAGAGGCCCGTCCCTGGAGGGCACCAAAAAAGAGAGGCCGGGCTCACATCCCGCCGACCGGATTACATCCCACCTGCCAACAAGAATTCTAGAATTAGCCCTTCCTTCTCTACCCCTCCCCGACCCCATTACAGAAGATGAGATCCCAAGCCAAACATGTGCCTCCCAAGCCCTTGTCCTTCTTAGAATAAAACTGACTCTGTGCTGGAACCACGAGACAGCTCGGGGTGTGTGAGAGAGAACAGCTTTGAGAACCACCTTCTTGGAGGGGCAGGTGCCCCGTCCCGTCTGCGGCTGGAGGGTCACACGCGGGCTGTGTCATCACCCTGTTCTGCTCCTCTCTTCTGAGCTCCCCTCGCTTTCTAACATGTTCCACACTTGACCATTTTATTATGCTTATTGCTGGTCATTTCCTCAAGTGGAATACAGCTGTAGGAGAGCAGGGCGTTCTGTTTTGTTTTTACGCTAATATCAGCCAGCCACCTGGGCATTGCTGAATGCTTGCTGAACGAGCTGTTTGGGCAGATTGAGCTGGAGGGGGGCAGGGAGAGGGGTCCTGCCCTGGGCCGGGCAGTCCTCCTCCTCCTCCTCCTCTCTCCATTCCCAGGTGTTTAACAGTGAAACGGAACAGAGGTGCTCAGCAATGTGTGTGAAGCTGAACCCCCTAACCAGCCTTCATTTCTGTTTCCTTCCTCCAGGCCCCCCTGGGCCCATCGGGGATCCTGGGCCCAAAGGGTTCGGCCCCGGGTACCTGAGCGGCTCCCTCCTGGTTCTCCACAGCCAGACGGATGGAGAGCCCACCTGCCCAGTGGGCATGCCCCGGCTCTGGACGGGCTACAGCCTGCTGTACCTGGAAGGGCAGGAGAGGGCGCACAACCAGGACCTCGGTAGGTGGACAGCCCCCAGTCGCCCGCGGCCGCTGCTGGAGAGGAAACCTGTCGGGCTCACTTCACCAGTTCAGGAACGTCTTAAATGAGTGCTCATCGTTGATGAGGGTTTTTCTTTTGATACTATCATGCTAATTCCCCGTGAGTTCTATTAAACCTGTGACCCTGTGAGGGCCAGGCAGTCTCTCATGGGCTACCATTATCATTATCCAGCTACCTGTTAGTAAAAAAAAAAAAAAAAAAGATGGTCAGTGAGATGTAACTCTGACATAAAATGCAGTTTTTACTCCCAAATGTCAATCGTTCACATGGAACCGGGGTGCTGACAGCCCCTGGGGACCCCCTGGTGTGCGGTCACCAGCGCCGACCGCCGCCCTGGCCCGGTTTGTTTTATATCCCGGGCCTTGATGCTGAGAGTCGCCCCTGGTTCTCCTGGTCACCCCGCAACAGCAGAGTCGGGGAGCCCGACTGCAGGCCACGAGATGAAGTGCTTGGTGCTGGCAGACACTGACTCCCCCAGATAGTGGAGGTTGGGGCGGTGGGCGCAGGAAGGAGCTGCTGACGGGGACGGTCGATGGTGCAGTGAGTTCTGTCACTGTGCCCACGGGGCCATGACCCCTCCCTGGGCTGTGAGTAAGACAGTCAAAGGCTGCAGGTCTACAGGTGGCGGCTCCGGACACGCCGCTGGGCACACCGGGTCAGGCTGCCCCAACCTCACGTCCTCTCTCCTTCCTTCCCCAGGGCTGGCGGGCTCCTGCCTCCCCGTGTTCAGCACGCTGCCCTTTGCCTATTGCAACATCCACCAAGTGTGCCACTACGCCCGGAGGAACGACAGGTCCTACTGGCTGGCCGGCGCCGCGCCCCTGCCCATGAGGCCGCTGTCGGAGGAGGACGTCCGCCCGTACGTCAGCCGCTGCACCGTGTGCGAGGCCCCGGCTCAGGCGGTGGCGCTGCACAGCCAGGACCAGTCCGTGCCCCCGTGCCCGCGGGCCTGGCGGAGCCTCTGGATCGGGTACTCCTTCCTGATGGTGAGTCCCCGCGCGCTGGCCGCTGGGTCACGTCCCCGCTGTCTGGACGGTCACCCCGGGGGCTCCGTGCACGGGGACCACAGTAGGACGTGAGGTCGGGAAGGCCAGCACAACCCCCGGCCTGCTCAGACGCATAGCCTCCCTCCCCCCTCATTGTCAACAAGACTTTTATTCTAGTTGGGGGGGTTTAGGAGATGGCATTGACTCAGCCATCGGTGACGGTGATGTGGTTTAATTACGTGCGCACATCCCCCTCGCCTCCACATCTCTCATTCTCTCTTTCTGGAATCATTTTGGGAAAAAACAAGCAATTCAGGGCCAGAGCTCACTCCCAGCGTGTCACCGACTGGGTGTGGGGCGGTCTGCCCGTGTCTGAGCCCCGATTCTCTCTTCCTGTCCCGGTAGCACACAGGAGCCGGGGACCAAGGCGGAGGGCAGGCCCTCATGTCACCTGGCAGCTGCCTGGAAGACTTCAGAGCAGCCCCCTTCCTCGAGTGCCAAGGCCGGCAGGGCACCTGCCATTTTTTTGCCAATCAGTACAGCTTCTGGCTGACGGCGGTGCAACCACACTTGCAGTTCTCCGCGGCCCCCGTACCGGACACCTTCAAGGAGAGCGAGGCCCAGCGCCGGAAGATCAGCCGGTGCCAGGTGTGCGTGAAGGTTAGCTAGGGGGCCCGGGCCCGGCAGCCGCGTCGCCGCGAGAAACCTTCCAGGGTGCTCATCCGTCCCAGGCTGTGCTCTGAGACTCCGTGGTGCTCACTTCTGACCCTGGTGTCAGCGGTCGGTTCTTTTTGCATTGTGATTATTCCCACAGTACTGTACTCGCCTCCTCTGTTCTGGACAGAGTAAGCAAATGCTACACGTATGGATGTGGTTGGACCCCCCCCCACCCCCACCCCAATTTAGATGAACCCCAGAGATCTTGATTTTTATGAGGAGGGTAGAAGAGCTGGCTTTTTATAAAACAGCATGCTAATTCCCAGGAAGGCAGACAGAGGATAGAGGCCAGATTACAAACAACATCACTGAAAACTCCATTCACTGGTTCGTAGCCCCTCCCACAGTTGAAGGCAGTTGCTCTGTGATACAGGGGGCTTCTGGGTGGATTTTACAGGGGGAAAAAAAATAGACCAACAAATGAAACTGGAAAGTAGGGATTTCCAACATTTCAAAATGATTCCCTCTGTAATTCTATTTTTTATGCACTTTAAA
Source organism: Saccopteryx leptura (assembly GCF_036850995.1). Classification (NCBI taxonomy): domain Eukaryota; kingdom Metazoa; phylum Chordata; class Mammalia; order Chiroptera; family Emballonuridae; genus Saccopteryx; species Saccopteryx leptura. The sequence goes on along the minus strand of NC_089509.1, from coordinate 110,483,909 downwards.
TAATTGTAAAACCATGACCCAAGGAGAGTTAAAAAAAAAAAAAATCCATACCTCCAGCATTCACCGTGCATTTCAAAGCAGAATGACTCATTGTGGCAGACAGGACCAGAGATGCGACATTAGCATAAACACATTACAGATGAACGTGAAACATTATGTCCCCTACTGCATTTTTTCAGAGAATAGAAACGCCTGCTCTGGCAACCCTTTTGAAAAGTAGCAATTACGGAAAAAATATATTCAATAAGGGATTAAGAACCTAAAAGCTATTAATGAATATTAAGACAGGGATTCACAAAAATTGACTTCCCATTGCCGTGAACTTCCAGACGGCTCTTCCCCAGTCGGGGTCCAGCTTGTCTTTGGTGAGTACGTGCTAATGGGACTGACGCCACATGTGGCTTCCCCCAGCGAGCGGGAGGCACATGGCTCACACAAAGCCTCTCACCCGCCGGGGCCCCTGCAGCCCCCGCCCACCTGGCTCCCAGCCTGCAGCGGACACTCCACTTCCTACACATAATAGGCTCTCCTACGGGGCAGTGACAGTTATCATTATGCACTTTGGAGAAAGTGCTGACTTAATTAAACTTAGGTAAGAGGATTCATTTAAGTCCTCGTCACCCCACCAGGAAGACATAGCAGGCTCTTTAAACAAAAACAAAGGCAACCCACCATTTGAATGATATGTTCCTGTGACTGCTTTTTATAGGAGCATCCTGTTTTTCCCATTTTAAAAGCGTTCTTATATTTTCTATCAGTATTATAACCAAGGCAGCAGTTTGACCCTTGGCATTAATATTTTCTATAAAAGTTTAGAAGTGATTTCAATTTATAATGAGTAGTGTTCTGAACAGCAAAGGGTGTATTTTCTGTTTTGCCAGGATTTCAAGGGTCTAATCCTAAATATCAAAAGGCTTGATGAAAAAAAGATTTTTAGGAAACCTGCCTTCGTCGTTAAGAACAATGTCATTTTAGAGAAAATGAAACATTTCTCATGAGAGCGACACTCATATTAGTGCTTAGTTTCAATGCACTTAAAAATAACTGAGAGAAGAAAAACTCAATTAAAAATTTGTTTATAAAAAATATTTTCCTTGCCAAACATTAATTAGGAATGTACTGTAATATGCAAAACACATTTCAAATGAGTCTTGTTATGGGGTGTTCCCGGATAGAAATTTATTTTAAGAATACTCTCTGGTAACAACAAAAATGTGTATTTTAAGATGAAACAATTTCTTCATGCATCTATTTCATTTGACCCATTTATTGATTTCTTTAAACCTTTCTATGCCATATTACATATTTTTGAGCACCTGAAATTTAAGCCATTTGCAATCTTATTCAGACTTCAAATGTTCTGTTTCCAAAAGCTTTATCATATATTACCAGAACTCAAGCCTTCTAAAAATTCATCTTGTTCATTCATAAACTTGGTCCGAGAACATTTTCTCAGGAGAGCTAAGAGGGATAAATAAAACATAAGAAACATATTTTAAACTCTTTTACTTGGTAGTAGACTATAAAAGTAATAGTCTATTTTAATAGTCTTGCCAAATAAACTTTTTAGAAAACGGGCTGAATTCAGTGGGCAGTTTGCTCCCCAGGGAGCCTAGGATTATGTAAGAGACTGACTGTTGAAAATACTGGTTTTGTTGGAGCCTTCCCTAAATGTAGCAAAACTCTGGCTTCTGATTTTTGAAAAAAAAAATTTTTTTTCAATAATCAAAAAAGGCAAAACAATGGAAAAAATAACTTATTAGACCATCTTCCTTGAAGCCATTACTCTCTTCACCTGGTCATATATCAATGCACTTTGAAAGTCCTTGGCCTGTAAAGGCTGAACAGGCTTTAAAGCGGTACCCCTAATCCATCACAGGTCGTTATCCTTATCAAAAGCTCCTTCCCAAGAACCTCTCTCCTGCTTCGGGGGTTGGAACGAGTCTAGATTGCCCGGTGGGAATGGCTCTGGGCCCTGAGCTGGAGGCCGGAAGGTTTCCTTCACGGTTCTTATTCTAGTGACCGGAGCCCTGCATGTCCAGGTGTCCCGGTGTCCCGGTGTCCAGGCTGTGACTGGCGGCCGGTTTCTTCTCCTCTCATATCCCAAAGTGTCCCAAAGACCTACACTTCCGTCACCACTTCCTGAGGACCGTGTCCTTCCTCCCAGCCTCGTTGTACCCGGGTTCACAGTCTTATCTTTCACCCACATTCTTGTAGAAGACATCTCCCAACTGCCACCTCTACTTCCAATTCCCAGTTGTCATTTCTCCAAGATGCAAATTGGATTTTGTTATCCTTTGGCTTAAAAATCCTTCCACGACTCCAGTGCCAGTGGAGTCCAGTGCCTTCCCACGGGGTGAAGGAAGGGGTCTGCGGGAACAGTCTGTGGCTCAGCTCTGTGCTCATCAGAGGTGGGCTCTGATCTCTGTGACTTTGCTCCTGCTCTACCAGGGAGGCCTCCCACCCCGCCTCCAGCGCCCCCTGGAGCGCCGCCTCACAATTCCCCATCTTTAAAAAGTGATTGAGTCGAGGGGGAGAAGTGTATGTGCGTCTCCCCGGGGAGACTTGGACCTGTCCACTATCTCAGGGTGCCCCTGGCTCCGGTAATGTCTCTTCACACCTCCTCCATTCTCCTGCTGAAATGTAAGTCCCTGGATGGAGCACGAGACCAGGCTTCACTTATCTTTGTATGCCCAGTGCCTACACAGAGCTGAGTGCGTTATGGACATAATTCTTTTTACAATGACAACTCGATAAGCATCGTTAGGCAGTAGATGCTTTATTCTGTCTTTGGGGTTCTCGTTGGCAAAATGGTTACCAGTATAAACCATTTCTTACTTCAGCATACTCGAATGTGACAATGTGTCTGCACACACAGAAGCTCTTCCTATAATTACTCACTGGAAGCCAATTGATAGACTTTAACCTCACCCCCTTCTGAAGAATAGCTACTTTTCCAAACTGTGACAGTTCAGAAGGAAGATTTGAGAGATTTGGCTGAAAGCAGACTCTTTATTGAAATATGACATGACTTGACTCGGGTTGAAATCTCCTTTCCCTTGTGATGTAATAAGAACTTCCTAGTACAAGATCACCTCTAAAAAAATTGCATACATGTAATCGGTGCTGAGGAACATAGTCAATGGAATGGTGCAGTAACATTAGATTTTATCAAAGATTTTATTTTGAGCCTCTTATAGATTATAATAGATTAGCAAATCATTCTATGTGTTCCTAGAAAGAACATTAGATTTGTGTTTCTATTAGCTCACCAAGATGAATTTGAGAATTGTTACTTTTATGTTATATCGCTGCAAAAACAGCGGGGAAAATGTGGACCTGACAGTTGGTTGAACCCAGATTTGAATCTGCCTCTGTTTGCTGTTACCTTGGGTGAATTACACCAATTCCCCGAGCCCCATTTTAATCATTTGTACCATGGGATAGAACACCTACTCTTGCATTGTGAATTAAGTTTGGTTATATGCCTAATACATAGTAGTCAGTATACATTGATTATGGTCACCTGTTCGGTTTAAAACAAATCATTTAATATGAAAATATTTGTTTTCTTTTTTTAACATAGAATTATATTATGCTTCTCACAAGCATATAAATTACTAATTAGAATTATTTAGACTTGGCCAATTCTTAATATCTGGGAATGCTATTTTATTTCAGTTCTCAAAGTTACTATATCATACACACACACACACACACACACACACACACACACAATATCACATTTTCCTGCAGGGACATTATCAGGAAGTTCTGCAGGGAACAAAACAATTGACATTAAGAATCAGTCCTCTGCAATTGTCACTGTTATTATCTGCCAGGGTCTCTGCGTAATGCATTTTAAACCACCGAGGCTAGCTGCCACATCCCTGTGAAATGCTTGAATTTTATGGTGCTTAAATATTTAATGATTCATAGGAAAAATGTGAAATGGGTCCAACAAATTGCATCCCTTTCTCTAACCCATGGTTGTAAAGTTAAAGACTTTTGACGTGTGCCATTTGCAAGATGCCCAGTCTGGTACTGACACCCGAGTCTTTGTTGTAGTACAACGTATAACATCATTTATTATATATAAAGTTCTGTGATGACCTTCCAAAGCAACTGTGATGTGTCTGGTGCATTGATTTTCTTTCAAACCAAAGCGAGTTTACTTTGTTACCTACCTCGGAGTGTGGGCTACCTTGCAGCTGGCTTCGTGGGAAAAACAGGAGCGGTCACGCAGCATGAGCGTGTGCTGCAGGTGGGAAGCGTGTGGGTAGCGTAGAGCGTGACCGCCTTGCTCGGGAAGGGGTGGGGTGCCCAGGCCTCCGGGAAGCACGGTCCTGCACATGGAGCTGGGGTCGGGGTGGGCAGGAAACAGGTCTGTGGGCCAGGTCTCTGCCCCAACCCTTTGTTCAGCTGCACGCGCAGCAGGCCAGGGCGCAGACCTGTGGACCTCGGCTGCCTCATTAACTGAAGGAGAATGAGACCACTTGCTTCAAAGGGTTGTTGTGAGGACTTATAGTAAGAGATACAACTACAAAGAGATTGAAGTGTAAGGTCCTGTTACTGATAACTATAGGCGCTGGAAGTCAGGGGTCAGGCAGTGAGCACAGAGACTTGTATAATGCACGTTCAATATCCGTTTCATGGAGCTACTCTTTCTAACCAGGAGGGAGTGTCAATGGTCTCAGGTCAGACCTCAGCAGATAGAGATGTACAGATGTATACCGGTGGCCGAGGCCAGGCAGGTCCCCACTGGATTCGAGCAAACGGTAGAGAAACTGCAGAGCCAGAAAGGGTTGGGCCATTCCATTTGATAAATGGACCAGCACACAATCAGGGGAAACCGCCTCTCAGACAAACAGCAAAATGGCCGCTCACAGTGGCGGGCAGGCAATCCACCATCCGCAGCCTCCCATCTCTCTCGAGCGCAAGCACCCACAGCTTCATAGAGGCCACTCACACGTGGCGCTGCCATGCACCCATGCACCAGTCAGGCAAAGTGCTTACAGCCGGTAACCCCGCGAGCAAGCCTAACACAGCTGCCCCACAAAGGATAGTTAACACTGCTTGAGCTAACCATTGGCAGGGATTTGCTGATAGGCACCCTGCTAACCCTGCAGTGTGTGCTCCCTCTCAACTGTCCTGGGTTGCAGGTAAGGAGACTGAGGTTTATAGAGAGTAAGCCACTTGCTTAAGGCGACAGAGTCAGCACCCAGCAGAATTTGAAGCTTGGTCTGTCACTAAAAATTGTGCTTTTAAACTACCAGCAGTCGGCAAACTCATTAGTCAGCAGAGCTTCCCCCATGTGTGGATTGCTTAGAAAAGGGAGTGTCCCCCGGAGATGTCCCTCTGGGGCCCTCAACTGATGCTAGCACTGCAAGGCCCCCTGTCATGAGCCCTCAGGCAGCCTGCCCAGTGGCATGGAGACAGTCTGGAGGTGCTCTTGGGGGCCTGGGGACCGGGAGCCCATGAGGTCAGAGCAGTCTGGGGGAGCCCAGAATGGCCGTATTGCAGGGTCCACCGCGAACCCACCAAGCCTCTGGAGCCCTGTGACATCCAAGGTCATCCACTTGGGAGAACTGGTCTGGTGGCCCCCTGGAAGCCCCGTCACTGCGGTGCTAGCCAGCCAGCCATTTTTATTGTCCCCCTGGCCATCAAGGCATTTCCTGTCCCACACTGTTCTAGGGGGTGGCTTGCGTCCTCAATGACTGTACACATCGCGTGTATAATTTTATCAGCCTAACGTGAAATTCTCCACCGGTTCTCAGTGGAATTTGTCTGTCTGGAAAAACGAAGGCAAGCTTTAGAATCCGGAGTCTGATTTCCAACACACGCTGTAGACTAGGGTGGGCGCAGCTGCAACCACATGTGCGGGCCGGATCCCCACGTGTTCTGCTCTCGAGATGCAGGAGCAGTAACTATGGCAACTCTCACATCCGGTCCTCTGGGCCAGCCCCTCTCTCCCGTGCTCAGGCTGCCGGGCACAGGCCCCTGGGATTGGCGTCGTCTTGGCCGGAGGAACGTGCTGTGTGTGTGTGTGGCCACAGGCACGTTGTGTTCGTCACACTTCTTCCTGCTGACAGCAGGTCCTCTTCTCTGCTCAGCACAATGGAAACAGAGGCGCCGCCCCTTCCTGTGCTGAGCTTGGACCCTGACCTCCTCCCCCGAGAGCCGCCATAACTAGATCCAAAAGGGACTTTTTCTTTTTTTGACACAACAGTTGTTACAATCCTGGTAGAAAACGGGCGACCATCTTAAAATGTATTTGTGCCCCTGAAATTTGAGCAGGACTTGGATGACCCTAAACCACCTCAGACCAGTTTCCTTTTTCTTTTTCTTCCTTCTCTATCCATGTTCTCACTTATTTTTCCCCGGGGATGAGAACAGTGGAGATTTATGGTTTTAGCCCATGTCAAGTATACAACACAGTATTATGAACTATAGTCTCTGTGCTGTACACTAGACCCCCAGGCTTTATCCACCGTCTAACTGAATATGTGCACCACTGGACCAACAGTCTCTAATCCTCCCCCACCCCCACCGGCAACCACCATCCTACTGTTCCTACAAGTGTGACTTGGCTCCCTGTTTTAGATTGCATACTTGAGAGAGAGATCACACAGTGTCTGCGTCTGACTGACTTCACCGAGCATGGGGACCTCTACTTGCAACCACACTGCTGCAAGGAGCGGATTTCCTTCTGTCTCAGCGAATCTCTGTAGGTTCCCTTGCATATCGGCTCCTAAGGATGTGCAAGCTCATTTTAATTATTGGGAGAGAGAATCTTACTAAGAGGCAGCATCTCAAGATTCAAGTTAGGCAATAACTTTTTAAGGACCGCAAATAAATAGCAAGAATCTATGAAGCCACATGCCTTACTGATTTACTTGTTTTGATTGGATTGGATTTTAGCGCTTCCCTCCGGGCACTGCACAAAGGATTGAAGGGGGAACTACAGTGGGAGAGAGAAGGAACCTCGCGGCTTCCTGGCAGAGGCCCCGGCCCGCCGGGGGCAAGCAGCTCTTGTCCACACTCAGAGAAGGAACCGAGGTCGGGCTCTGCACACAGCCGTGTGGCGTGTGCTGTGTCTCAGGTGTTTGTGTATGCCCCAGATACCAAGAGTCTCCATAAGCCACATGGTACTGATTTTATTACACTGTTCTCTTCCTAACAAGCAGTATGTATCACCAGCAAACGTAATGGTTTCTGTTAGCGGTGTTCGGTTTTCCAAAGGTGTAAATTGTATTGTCAGATCTGCCAGCTCATTCCTGCCATCTGAACACATTGTCAAGATCACACTCTCCCTACCCTTACATTCCACAGAAGAAAAAAAACAAAACAAAACAAAAGCGTTAGCACAGGCACATTAAACACATCCCTGGAAGAGTGCGGTGGCCAGGCGGGGTGGCATTCATGGAGACTGCTCGGTGACACTTCTTGGATGTGCTGGAATCTTCCACGGTGCTCTAAGTCCCAGCCTTCAGTGAGGCGGGGTGTGTCTGCGGAGTGACACAGGCTGGTGATACCTCCCACCCCCTGATCAGCAGGCCTGACATCTTAGGAAGATGTGGAAGAGGCCCCAAATTCTGTTTCTCTGGGCAAATGTTTTCCTTCAAGTTATCCTCCCCATGATGTGATTCAAGAGGGGGGAAAAGCATGCTGATAAGCGAGGAGCACATCTGTTTACGTACTCCAATGGCGATGGTATAAACGAGCTGCTCTCAGTTTCCATCCACAAACGTGTATTGGTTTTGACATTCCAGACAAAGCGTTGCTCAAAGTACAAGGAGAGGCTTAGAGACAGTCCGGGTCCCTGCGCTCGCGAAACCTGCAATCTAGAGAGAAGGAGAGCCTCTCGCTGGGGATGACCAGCAAGGCCAAGAGGCCTGTGGACACTGGGAAGACCCAAGCGCAGTGGATGTGAACGGGGCGAGACCGTACTGGACTGGTCTGGGGTGTCTGGGGGCAGGACAGGGAGGCTCTGGATGGGCGGAGAGAGAGGAAAAGGCTGTTCTAGGTCAAAGCACCTCACCAATGAAGTCACAGAATCAGGAAATCTCACGCAGGCAGCGAGGCCAGCCAGAGGAAGCGGAGACTCACACGGCTAAGCGTGGATGAGGCCCAAAGGCTGTTTGGCACCGCCATGGTAGAGGCTAGTGGGTTTTGTTTTTATTTTACTTTTATGCTTTGGCAACAGAGAGTAAAAGGGAGCAGATGATGAGCAGCCCGACAAGAGTTGATTCTGGAAGATTCACAGGCAGAGATCTGTGACTACACAGAAGTGAGTGCAGGAGTGTCTTCAGGATTGAGGAGGGCAGTGGATGGAGAGATTTTAAGGTCCTCCTACACAGTCTGCGATTCTAAAATGAAAGAGAGCCTAAAAAGAAAAATTATATATATATATTTGAAATGACAGTAATAATCCATTGGAAGGGAAAGAAAGAGATGATAGGTTTTTAAAATTGACTAATTGATTATAATTCTTTACCAAATCTCTGAATCTCTCCAGAGGAAGCAGGACTGGGACCAGGGAGGCGCGGCTGGACACAGCCTCTGTCTTCCAGTCCGTTGGTGGCAGGTCTCACCCCTTCAGCTAACTCACCCCCCAGGCGGCAGAACACATGCCAAGGACGCAGGCCGGCCCTGGGCCTGCTGGGACGCTAGACCCAGCCACTCACGGCTCAGCCTGAGGCTCAGCTGCGGGTGACTCAGAGGGCGGAGGGGCGTGCGGGGGGGCTTGCGGGGGGGGGCGTGCGGGGGGGGGGGGCCTGCGGAGGGGCCTGCGGGGGGGACGTGCGGAGGGGCGTGCACGCACAGCTTCGCAATCCCACGCCACACGCTCAGGGTCATTCAGAGGAATCAGTTTTAACCACTCCCTTGTCTTGAGAACCGAGATTCCGAGTTGAGGTTTTGCAAGTTGCCTTACCACAACCAAAACTCTGGGAAACAGATGTTGAGCACAGTCCAGAAATTGCTACTAAGCAAACAAATCAAATTTAAAAACCAGCTCTAGAGGCTTATTACCTATTAGAGATAATTAGTCTAATACACTTACTTTTGTCTTCCTCAACCCAATTCTAAGTTGTTGGCATAACTTTGGGGATTCCTTTTTGTAGAAAACAAGTAAGATGGACAGGGAACATAATAAGCCCTAATTACGGGCAAACCTATGAACTGAGCAACGTGATGATGACAGTTTCCAGAGCATCTTCACAGTTCTGAGATGCTGTGCTAAGATCACTGTTCTATATTTATAACTAAAATGACCTAACCCACACCTCTGAGGGTTAGCGATGTTCCACTCCATCAGTAAAGGTGTGCGTATCATCCCAAATCCAATTCCAGTGTCTTCATATTGGACCAGTCAGATAGAGCCAGGAGCTACTACTATTCTTGGACTCCAACACCAATAATCAGAATAATAATACTTCCATATAAAGTGACTAGACTTTCGAGCTATTGAAAAAACACTGATGGAAAACTTAACATTTCACAAGTCTCACCAGGAGCAGGACCAGCCTTGGGTGGTGGAGGGGGAGGGGAAAGTGTGGAAAGACAAAGAAGGCCCAGGCCTGGTCCCAGAGCCGCCTGCAGTCCACGCTCCACTGCAGAAGGTGCGTCTTTGTGTGGCTGGGCGGGAGTAACAGTGAGGACGTGATATAAGTGTTCTAACACGTCACTTGTTCAGTGTGGTTTCAGAAGATGACGTCTGATGATGAGGTTACTCCTAACGGGGAAACAGGACTTGAATTTGTAGAGTTTTATTTCAAACATGTTTGAAGTTACCAGACTTATATATACAATTCGTGTTATAAATAAGCTACAGCTTTACACCAGTTATAAACAAACCCAGAGACCCAGGTATCACTGTGCCCGATGCGAAGTCAAAGGGCTCCCAGACTCAGGCAGTTGCCTTAGCTCATCTACGTGCAGTGCCAAAGGTTTTCTGAAGTGAATTCAGATTAAGAACTGCATACAAAAACTGCCTAGTTGGTATGCTCCAAATTTATCAAATATATACAAAGAAAAACTGTGAAAATACTACTCCCCAAATATCAGCCCTGGCACTTCTGAGTGGTGACAATCCAGGTGATTTTAAAATTGTTTATTTATAATTTCTGTTTATAGCATGACTTTTCTCAATAAACAGCACTTATTATTAAGTCCATTTTCATGATTATATAGTTTTTGATTTATTATTATATAATTCAGTTTTTCTGTTGCAGAAGTCATACACACATATATACATACACACATTTTTAAAAGAGAGCAATGTAAAATTATAAAAAACAGAAAGCAAAATCCTGTGTACTCCACTCCCCAAAACCCCGTTAATATACGGCTTCTTTTCTTCCCTAACACGTTTGTCGTATACATATACAAGTTTCATTATCAAAAAACTCTATACAAATGCTAGATATATGCAAATAGAAAGATATTTTTTGCTTCCAACTCTTTAAAAAATAAATATCTCAGTGACGAAGACATCAGTGATATCTTTTGTTCATGAAACACAGGCACCAGGAGTCAGACGATGTGGACAGACCGCAGGGCAGAGGCCAGGGGCGTGTCTTGGACACTTGAGTAGACAAGTGGCTATGACAGTAGCCAATTAAAAGGCACTTTTATGAGAATAACACTGTCGAGAGTGACTTCTCAGTGGGAATGAGCACCTTGGCTCCACTGTGCGTGTGGCACTGACTGCTGCTTTGCTGACAGGTTAACACAAGCCACATCCCAGGTACACGGACGGCCCCTGGAGAGCCTGCCCGGCTGCTGGTGCCACCTGATGTCTAAGAGAGCGTGGCTTCCCTATCTGAGGTCTCACTTAAGCTTTTACAGTCAGACGTTCCGTAAGGCAGAGACGCGTCAAGCCCAGGGCACTGCCAACCCTAACCCACCACCCGCCACCCGCCACAGCACGGGGGTTCGAAGGAGACTAGAACGCAGGGTGCTGTGGCAGCCGCATCCTGCTCCTGGGAAGCCACCAGGGCGGCGTGCCAGGAGGACCCGGCACGGCTGACTTCCTGCAGGGTCGAACGTGCAGCGCGCCAGGCAGAAGCGAGCTCGCTCTTCAGAGCTGGTGAAAACACGCCTCCCGGAGAAGGTCAGGATCCTCAGAAGCAAAACAAGGCGGAGGCGCCCTGGGTCAACGGCAGCAGAAAGGTGTGTGGACACCGGTCCCTACGTGGAGGGATGCCGTCGTCTGGGAGCGGCGACGAGGCCAGGAGAAAGCCGCTCCCGGACGGCTGTGAGCAGCACTCAGCAGGGCTGGCTTCGCGACAGTCAACCTGTTGGTGACTCTGGACTCCTGGGGTCCCAGGAGACCGGCCAGGGCGGAGCTTTTGTTAACAATGAATTAGGCTTTTTTTTGGGGGGGGGGGAGAAACAGGCAGTAACTACACCGCTGGACCACATCTGCCCCAGGGGCGGCGTCTCCTCACTGGCGGTCAAACCTGTGGAGCCGTTTTCTCCTCACGTCTTCTTCAGGTGACAGACGGAAGCCATAGGAAGGGGGGGCACCGCTGCTGCTTCCTGTCACAAGAAAGCACAGGAAGGTCAGACAGAGCTCTGATGTGCACGGGGCCCCTGCTCCAGGACTCCGAGAGGACGTGGCTTTGGGGAGGGGGGTCATCTTCATTTTAGCACAGAACAGAAACGGAACAACACATTCCAACGTTAGCTCCCAACGCTCGATTTCAACATCGAGGACACATTTTTAGCCATGGTCTGGTCTACAGACCTAATTTGACTCATTCGGAAGCTTCCTGACAATCCTCCAATTTTAATTTTTTTCTTCCACCATGCTCCATAATTTGCATCATTTAACTTCCCTAATGTGTTATTTTTTAAAAAAATTTTTTATTTTTTTAATGCTCAGAAAAGACTTGTCATCATCTGTAACTTCCCCAGCAAGTGTGCTGATTGGTTTCTCTAGATCAGCCTCTGGGCCTGCCCTTCTCCCTTCTCCCCCCTCCCCCTCCCCCTCCCCTCCCCCTCCCCCTCTACTCTCCCCCCTCCCCCTCCCCTCCCCTCTCCCCTCCCCTCTCCCCCTCCCTCTACCCCTCCCCTCTCTCCCTACCCCTCCCCTCTCCCTCTACCCCTCCCCTCTCTCCCCTCCCCTCCCCTCTCCCCTCCCCCCTCCCCCTCCCCTCTCTCCCTACCCCTCCCCTCTCCCTCTACCCCTCCCCTCCCCCTCCCCTTTCCCCCTCCCCTCCCCTCTCCCCTCCCCCCTCCCCTCTACCCCTCCCCTCTCTCCCCTCCCCTTCCCCTCCCCCCTCTCCTCTCCCCTTCCCCTCTCCCCCCCCTTCCCCTCTCCCCCCTCCCCTCCCCTGCGCCTCCTGGCTTGTGTGAAATGCACGAGCACCCACAGGGCAGCATGGACCACAGAGCGTGGACCTGATTTCCATAATGACCAGCATCTGGGCAGGCAGGCAAACATGCAGACATAATATTTGAAGGTCATAGGAAGGATAATGGAAGTCATCACGGCAAAGGGTTTCTTGGGCCAGCAAACACACCGAAAATATAAGTGTGTAATGATAGCAGCATTTCAATCACCACACATACAGAAACATTTTCTTTTTTCAGACATGGTGGGAGTAATGAAGGAATAAATACAGATAGGACTTGACCGCAAGGAACCTAAATCTAATGAAAGGGATGCAGCCTCCTCCCCCTCCCGGAGGCAGCCGCGCAGGACACCGCCCACAGAAGCACTGTTGGGGCGTGGACCTAACAGGGGCTACCTTTCCTCTCCCCCCCCTCGCTCCCCCACCCCCACCCCCTGCTCACCGGCACTCGGCTCTGAGAGGCCCCTCCCATCGCAGACGTTGACCGAACGTCTTCCTCTTCTTCCCATGCTCCACCCAAACCGCGCTGCCTTCCGGCCGCCCCGATGGAAACGTTCCCTCCGGATTCTAGCTCTGCAGCTGCCAGCACCTCCTTCTGGTGGTCCTCATGCAACAGTCACCACCTCCTGCCCGAGCGAGCAGCTACTGTCCACACCTGTCCCCTCTCCTATGAGGATCACAGGCTTAAATGGCAGGGCACACCCCTGCCAGCCCCCCTGCCCCCCGGTGCCTGGCACCGTCCTGGTCACACAGCGGCTCTTCAGTAAACACACGGGCTTGACTCAGCCGCGCCTGCCTGTGACCTCCGCGGGTGTCTGTGACAGCCAGACAAAACGACACTCAACACTGCCCGCTGAGGCTCTGACGCGACTGACTTGGGGGGCAGGGTGAGGTAAATGTCTCCGGAAGCCCTGGCCGGGCTGGGAAGGGTGGGTGGGCAGGGGGTCCCGCCAGGGGGGAAAAGCAGTGAACAGCAGGCCCCCCCCCTGCCAGCTCTGCAAGCGCGGCACCTCGTCCACGGAGCTCACAGGGGACACAGTGGCACGACAGTTGTTTAGACTGCTGCGAAGACGGCGGGGAAAGCGGCGTGGGGCTGAGTCAGCACGCTCAGTCCACGCCCCGAGCTGCAGTGGTCAGAGGGGAGAGTGGTAGACGGCAGTCAGAAGGTAGCCCCCTTATATGTTTGCTCTCCCCCGTGATGGACAGCCCCGTGCGTACCCGGATCTGGGTCTCCCTTCCTGTTGAGACCACCGGAGAGTCCCCCTTCCTGACGCCCGGGTTCCTCCCTGCCTAGTAACCCAGAGGTGAGCTGGGCAGGCCAGGGCCCACGCCCGCCCGGCCGGGGAAACGCTCCCTCCGGGGTTTTATATAGTGAGACACAGGGTGGGGTGAAGGTCGGTGTCCAGTTGTGACTACACAAAACACTGAGTTAGTCTTGTATTACTATTTCCCATACAAATAATTGTAAACCTACTTTTGCCCACCCTGTTTATGTCCATTTCTCAACTTTCCTGAAACAGGCGGTGCAAACACACAGGCTTACAGGACTTCCGCCGCAGGGTTTATGAACGGCACGACCGACAGTTCTGACAGGCTATGGCTTGGGCCATGCATTCCTGGGAAGGAATTTCTCTTCGTTCAAAGTGGCAAACGCCTTGACACGGAGAGACTCATGAGTCCGATTGCCATTAGTTTGCTGCTTAAAATTGTTTTTTTGTTATAACATCCAAGTCCTGCTTTTCTTTCCCTCAAACAGTTGTTTTCAATAAGACTCCTCTTAATGGAACTTATGAGCGCGGGCCAGGCTGCGACAGCCCGTGCCAGCTGGGCAGGGGGCTGCGGGGACCAGCCGCGGGCAGAGTCAGCCGGGAGCTCCGCGTGGCACGCTGACTCCGGGCTCGGGGCGTGGACCCACAGAGGCCGAACGAGTGCTCAGACACCGACAGGGGCTCCCGGCGCCCGGAGGGGTAGCGTCTCCACGAAGGGAAACGCAGGGAGGACTTGGAGGAGACCGGCCATGCAGGTTGCTGGGCTCCGGCTCTCAGGATGAGCAGCCGCACAGACGCTGGCTGGACCCCTTCGCAGGGTGTCCGAGGAGGGGCGGGCCTGGCCAACAGCAGACATGCCACACGCCACAGCGGACACGCCACACGCCACAGCAGACAGCTCATGCCGAGGAGGAACCATAATCACTCTTTTGCTGCCAGAGCCCCGGTACGCTGTCCTAGTTCAGTAAGCTTTTAGTTCCAATTTTAGGAACCCAGTTTTGCAGATAAGGAAACCGAGGCTCAGAGAGTGTTAGGGACATGCTTCATGTTACAAAGATATTTGCACAGGGAAAGGGAAACTTGAACCTGGGTCTTGCGACTGTCAATTCTGGTTCTCCTTCCACTGACACCCTGAATACGTTACACATCACACCTGTCCCATCCCCGATCCTCCTGCCCAAACCCCGAGTGTCTGTCCCTCTGCTCCATGGCTGTGTGGGGAGGGACCACTACCTGGAATAGAAAACGGCCCAGTCTAATCCCTCCACGCTGGGGAACTGTCCTGCCATCACAGGCGTGACTACCGAGTCCCCACATGGGGTCTCCTGAACTTTCACTGACCACTTGAGTGGTTCGGCTTTCCAGGTCACCAGAGGGCCTTGGGTATAACAACAGAACAACGGCAACAGCAACGCTGACTTGTAACCAGGCCTAATTTTATGGGCTTTTAAATCCTCCCAATTCAGTGTTTCTGATTGTATCAAAGCCACCCAGCTGTCCGAAGAATGACGTAATTACTTCGTTTCCGGCTCTGGAAAGGAAACTACACTCTTCTTAATCCCAGTGGTTACATTTTGGGGAAAGTTTTCAAGTGTAAATTAATATTTGATGTGAGTCAGCCACCCACCCACCTACTCAATTTGTCACATCTGTGCTTTGCGTCCAGGGCCCTGGGTCTCCTGGCTGCTCCTCTGTGTCAGCTAAGCTTCGTCTTCCAATGCCTCACCTTTTCACTTATTTCTTACAACCGTTTCTACATTTTCCATCGACGGCTTCTCTTTACAACCTCCAGGATGCTTGGCGGGTGTTTCTCCAAGGGAGTGTGTTTTCAGTAGGTGTACACATTTGTTCAGCATGTAGAGACGATCTAGACGGGCCTCAGGGCCTCAGCTGCGTCGTCAAAGGAGCTGAGGTCCCCTGAGGTGTCACGGGAAAGTGCTGGCAGGGAGCTGGGAGGCCCGCCAGCCCCGCTCAGAAGCAGAGGGGACACCCAGGCGAGTCTTCCTGTCAGCAGGGCAGGCTCGAGCTGGCTCGCTGGGGAGGGGACGCTGCTGGGCCTGGTCACTGCCAGCACTCTGCCGTTTGACGGCCTGGGATGAAGCCACAACTTCTCTACTTTTTAGCTACACATCCTTGAGCCAAGTAGGTTCCCTACACTTGGCCTCCGTTTCCTTATCAGTAAAATGGGACTAGGAAGAGCACCTCGCTTCCCGGGTTGTCGCGAGGACCGGAAGAGCCGCGGCATGTAACACGCTGAGTGCCGGGCTTGTGGTCAAGGTCGGAGGATCGTCGGGAGGCTCCGGTGATCCGTCTCTAACGTCATTGCTAATTATGTGTCAAATGTCTACTTGTTATATGGATACAGAGTAAACTGTGCGAGATAGATACAAAATACAACAACAAAAACAGGGACCTTTTAAAAGATAGAGCCCAGCTCTGCTTGAAGATCATTTGGCAGGGTTTTGTGCAAACCATGAAGTCGCTAGTTACTAAATATCTGCCTCCCAAAAAATAGATACAAAGAGGTAATTAAGACCCGCCAACTGGCCGCACACTTTTGGAACATGCGGGAGCTTTTCGGCCATTGGGAGAATGAGAGCTCGGCTAAGACCTTCTTTTCTCCACCGAGTTACATCACGCGCGGACCGTGTTCGGTCTGGGTGAGACAGTCCTTCCCGGATGAACTCGGTACAGAATGTTAGTATTTATGAGCTTTGCCTCTGTGTTTCTATAAATGGAGGTCAGCCCTCAATTTTACTCGAAGAAACAGTGAGCATGCCTCAAAGAGCCTCAGGACCAGCGCCCAGTTTAAGACGATTTGGCTCAATTATAGCACCAGTAGTGAGATCATAAGATTTATTGATTCATGGTTCCTGATGGAAAAATGTTCAGTTCTCTCCCCTTATGTATAATGCAGGAACCTCTGCATTTCACAGCTAAGGGAGAAGAAGCAATTTCATCCCGATAAGAATTGCTAAAAAGAACACCGTGCACTGATGACCGTCTGCCCCGCTGTCGGCCACCGCTGTAAACAGAGGAGGTTAATTTGCTGGTAGTCACAGATCCTGCTCACGATCGGATAAACACTCAGTGAAATGACCATACACCATAGTGCAGTCATAGGACGGCACATCTTTCCCTGAAACTAGGGAGCTCAAGAGGCAATTACCTTTTGCACAGGGAGTTTTAAAAAACCCAGAACACCTCTAAATAAAGTACCAGTGTTCTTTGAGACTTCCGTTGCCAAACGAGGGCCGCAGCCTGGGACCCACATTCTTTCTTTCCAGTGTTACTTTATTAGAATTCCATAAATTATAAAGCTCCCAAAATGCCTTCTGAAAAGATGGCTGTCAAGTCATTTACGGGCAAAGACAGAAAAAGCCAGTGAAAAAGCCCATGTCCAACAACAAGACAATCCTTGAAAAGGGGAGGTGCTGAAGGACAATAGACCACTTTTTGAGCCACTAATTATAATGATCTACCTATCTATACCTCTTTATTATTTTATGCTTTTTACTGGATTTATTGGGGTGACACTGGGTAATAAAATTACACAGGGTTCAGAGGCACAGTTCTCCAATACACCATCCGTACACCGTATCGTGTTCTCCATTCGAAATCCATTCTCTGCCCAGCACCACCCCCCAGAGCTTCCCCTCCTGCCCCGTCAGCACACTGCTGTCTGTGCCCATGAGTTTTCCCCTCTCTTCACCCCCCACCTTTTTTCGCTCAGTCCCTCCATCCCCTTCGTAAAATTCACCTACAACCTTATAACTTTCATTAAAAAGGAAGTTTTAATGTATGGTTTACAAGATAGATAATATTTAGATGTGACTTGAGAGAGAAAAAAATTCACATTCCCACACTTCCACCAATCAAGCCAGCAACGGCGGGGATCTCCTAGTTCAAAAACACAATCTGGAATCTCAAAATGAGAAGCTTTGAGAAGAATGGAGTTCACATTAGTTGCCACCTTTACCTGTTGTACGTTTCTTCCTTGTCTGGCTGGTTAACTTGGGGGACCTTTCACGGCCACAACTGACTTGAAAATCAACAGGCTACAATCCGGTTAGCAATTCGAGTCACCTAACCTCCTGGGTCCCCGGTGCCAGGTCCGGTGTTTCCCGCAGTGCAGACAACGTGTGGTCTGCCCTCCAGCAGGAACCGAGGAAGGCCAGGGAGAAACGGTGAGTGCTTGCTGGACAAGTGCACGTCGCTCGCTCTGCTTACCCTCCCCCGCTTCTTAAAAAGTGTACACACAACTTGATCGGTTTTCATGTACTGACCGTGTGAGGCCAACATCCGGCTCGGAATACAGAATGTTGCCAGGGCTCCTAAGCCTCCCGTGCCTCTTCCTTTCAGTCACTACCCCGTCCCCAAGAGTTCCCCCTACACGACTTCTAAGAGGGTAGATTCATTCGTCTAGCGGATTCACACAGTATGAATCCTCCACACGTGCCTTCATTCTGCATGTTTGTGAAACCCACCCATACTGTTGTACGTGGTTTTGTTCTCCTTGTCCTTCCGAGTACAATTTCCTTGTCTGTTCCAGATAGAAGAGTCGAGCCTTAAAGATTTCAAGTAGCTGGCCAAGGCCAGACAGTTGGTCAGCGGCCGAGTCAAGATTCAAACCTGGTCCCTTTCTGCGCTGCTCCGGATGTGAGGCGTCTGACTCGTCTTCCCGAATCCCCAGACTCGGATTTGTGAACCCGAACAGTATTACCGCCTCCATTGCAATCTGGAGACAGGCTCTGTTTTACAAGCAGCGGGAACAAGTTTCCGTCCGCTTAGGTGAGGCTCGCTCCAAAAAGTAGATGTGTTTCTGAGTGCGAGTCCACCCACGCGCGCAGGCAGGGTCTTAGCAGGGCCTGCACGGGGGTGTGTGTGGGGGGGTGCTGTTCCGTCCTTCCCGCCCGGCCCGTGCTCCCTGCTGGACTCCACTCTGGCTCCCTGCTCCCGTCTCTGGACTTTTCGGGCCCTTAGTCAGCTCTGAGCTTTGTCTTTCAGCTGGCCCACCGCTGCAATTTTAAGGGAGGCCGCAGTGGGGAGGACAGTTTTCTGTGGCCTGCTCAGAACCATTGGTGTGAGCGCATGCACATTTGAGAGGGTTTCCCACTCAGCAGGATTGGCATGGAGCCCAGGCCGCTGTGTTTTTAATGAGCTCCCAGGTGATCCTGACCTACGCTGGCTTTCAGGAACCGAACCACTGAGCTACATACATACAGCCTGCATTTTTCTTTCAACTGGAAAGATCCACCCTGAGTTTCAGGCCAGTATTTACACTTGCCAGCAGGTGGAGCCAGAGGCCCAGGACACCAAATCTGCTGGAGAAAAAACTAGGGCAGATTCCAGCCAACAAAGCATTCCCCATGGTAAGCACAATTACGGTTATTTTGAAACAGATGGGCTCCACAGAAGCTGCTGCACCAAATACTACGGAGCTGTTTACTGTCTAGATGGTCTGTGACCTGGGCATTATCTGCCAGCAGCCAGCCGTTCCCACGTCACAGCGGACTCCTGCAGAGCGGAGGAGACTGACAGACAGAGAGAGACGGAGGTAGGGTCGCGGCTGTGGCCATGGCTGTGGATGTGGTGTGGATCTCTTCACCAGTTCTAAGCTCAGAACTCACTCTTGCAATTGTGCATATGGCCTTGCACAGCTGAGCGCTTTTACTGGCATGATCCGTCCCTCGAATGCCAAATTAGAAGAGATACACAGATACAATCTGTGGCGATAAGACAATTGATCCTGTGTGCACTCATGCTAAACACGACTTCTTTTCAACGCAGGCGGGGTGCTCCTGTTTACTGGCCCACGTTTTCACCCAGAGCCCCGCTGACACTTGCCCTCAGTCCTCTCCCCCCCCCCCCCGCCCCTGCTTGAGCAGCCCGGCAGAGGGTCTGGAGGAGGCAGTGAGGCCGGGAAGGGCCTGGCGCTCGTCTGGACCGAGCCTGGCGCAGGTGCTACAGGGCACAGCATGGGGACTTCCAAATTGAGTGCTCCGTCAGCCCTGGCAATCTGCAAGGGCCTCCAGCACCGACGGTTCCTCCCCGGAGGGGGTGTCTCCAATTTCTGAGCCTGTGACACTTCCCTGCTGGCTGTCCTGGTCAGCCCAGGCTCGGAGAGACTGTGGTGGTGTCTCCAAAGCTGGCAGGTTGGTGACGGGTGGCCTGGCTGTCCCCAGTGATCAGAGGGACACACAGCTGTCCGCCTGGGACAGCAGCTCCCTCCCTCCGAGGGATAAATGTCACTCTCTGGGTCACCTCTTTCATGCACGTAAGTTTCCACCAGAAGCAACAAAGTCCCTGACACTGCATCCCGGCCCTCAAACAGGGGAGCACTGCTGATGACGGTCAGACCTGGCTCACTTGTTTTCTCACCCCCTTCGACTGAATCTCACATCAGAGACAGCCCATTTCCAGTTCTTGGAGCACAGGCCCAAGATAATGTCTCCACGACTTCTGAAACCGTTGGACCATTTGGAATTAGCCTCTTTCCCTCAGGAATCTGTCTTCTGAAAACACCCTTGAACATTTGGGCATGAAAAAAAAAATACAAGTAAACATCATCCCAAGAAATCCAGGGATAAGGGAAAAAAAGAGGGAGAGTCAACAGGAGACCTTGAAAAGGGACAAAGGAAACTTAGGTTGGAAACTTCTGATGAAAGTGACCAGTCAGGGGTCAAGCCCAGGTCACACTGGACAACCGTGGCAGGTGACCGCTGCCAGGGGAATCGAGGCTAGGGGGCTTGGGGTGGGAAGGGGTGGGGACGGCTGACCCTTAGGCTTGACGGATGGACTGACTAGCAGCAAGTGAGGGGAGACCTGTAGCAGGTCCCGCCCCTGCTCGGTGCGTATCCCAGATCACAGTCTGTGGTGGGACCCGGGAGTCAGCCTTCTTCACGGGCGCCTCCAGGGGGCCTGGCGTGACCAGCGCCCCTTTGAGAAACTTGATCGGAGGAATGCAGTCGTGTCTTCTGGGGTCCTGTTTGGCTCTGACCATCCTCGGCAGCAGCATGTCATTTGCTTTTTGTAGAAGTCGGTCTTTTGTCTTGAGCTGGAGATGCTGGGAGTTGTGAGATTTTGCTATGATGCTCCATTCCAGACAATGTGGATGTTCAAGGTAAGATACCAAAGCAAGAGGCTTCCCTGAGGAACAGAGCACGTCCGACTGCAGTAGTGCCCTGCAGATGCTGTTAGCCTTGACGCCGGACCCAAGTCGCTCAGTCCTAGGAACCAAGTGACTCACTTCTGGACCTGGGTCCCTGGTGGGTGCAGCATCAATGTTTGCGGGATCGACAGAGAGCCAGCTAACACGCCCTCAGGACTGGGCCGAGAGGGGTGCAGTAGGGCCAGGCCAGGACCCTGAGGCTAGAGGGCATGGACACAGGCAGATGAGTGGTGGGTGGGTGGGGGGCCTCACAGTGCAGGAATCCTGAGAGGCTCCCAAATCCCGAGAGAGAAGTGCTCAGAGGAGGCTCCAGACTGATTACAAAATGCATGACGTCTGCCTGGGCCCTGGGTTCTGGACTAGAGGACGTTCAGTGGCTAGAAACAGCTGCGTCACGTGGGGAGTCACGTGGGGAGTCACGTGGGGAGTCACGTGGGGAGTCACGTACATCTAAGCCGAACGCTATCTTAAGACTTTAAAAACTCAGATTAGGCCTACCTTTCAAATTCCACCAGCCTGCTTAGTCCACAGTACATGTTCAGGGACACTGATAACCGGCACATCACTGCGAAAGCAGGCCCTGACCCGGGAAGCTGTCCCTGGGACCCTGGGCGGTGGCGGAGGACCGCTGTGTGTGGTTCGCAGCTCGTTCACAGGAGCGGAAAGCCGCTTGGCCGCCTTCTGTCGCAGGTGGACCGAGAGCCAGACCAGCTGTTCTGAGCGACCCTGCAATGAGGGTGCGTCACAGCCAGGCTCAAAGGGGCCCAGACCAGCAGGGCGGGCTGGGGGTGGCCAGGGGGCTGTCCGCCCCACTCCACCACCAGGAGACAGAGGACTGTGGCCAGCTGTGTGCTTGGCGGGGTCACGACAAGGCAGAGGGGGAGGAGGTGAGAGAAAGTGAGGAAGAAGGACCCCCTCGGCGGAAGCACAGAGCCAGGAATCTGACCGGCAACGGCCAGTGGTTTCAGGACCCGGCTGGGCCCCTCCACCACGGCGGCCGCGGGAACGAGGAGGAGGAGGACACAGGACCTCTGTCCGTGGGGAGCGGACAAGCTCTGGGCGATACGCTGGGGAGAGTACAAAGGAGCAGGAGCCTCACTCTTTGCACCTCAGAGCTGAGAGCCTCTCTCTGGGTCAGAGCCGGCGCGGGGATGGCTGGGAATTCCTGTGACCTGATAAACTAGCCCAGAAAGATGACGATCCATTTTACAAACAAGCTTGTTTTTGTGTTTGACGGCATTTAACCTAACCCTGAGCATTGACTACCGCTGACTGTGTGATCTTTAAGGTCTGATGAATTCACCCCCACCCATGCCAAGTTCTGATCTTATGTCCCATGAGAGAAAGAGAGCTTGTGCATGGAGACACACACACACACCTCTATTGCACAAGCCCTCTCAGCCTCAGGAAGACCTGGGGGCTTTCTCAACACTGTTTTCACCCCCTCAAAACAGCCTGCCTCTCACTGGCTCAAATGGACCTAGAATCGCTCAGAAATTTAAAAAAACAAAACAGCCTATGCTATGGACAGATATTCAAAACAACAAAAATGACTTACTCTTAGATGTTCATTGTTTCTAGTAAAATAAAACTTAATGTAGGAACAGAAAGGAAGACCTCAGAACTACATTTTTGGACTTAAAATTCCACGTTAGAAACCCAGAATTGGGCTTCCTTTGGGTCAGATGAGGATTTGGATTACTTTGGATTAGATAAGGGGGAGGAGTACGCTGCTTTCTGAGCCTCTTTGCAAACATCTGAGCTTGTGCTGTGGCCCGGTTTAGAGCTAGCCCGAGAGGCCAGGCTGTGGTTTCGAGCGGAGCTTTGACGATTCAAGGAGTGTGGCAAGGAGACTCTGTGAGACGCACGCAGTCCATCACAGCAGTCATGGCTTCTCTTAGCAGGAAAGGGGGACCTGGGGACAGTGGGACCCACCCTGCTCACTTCCAAGATGGGACATAGAAGCCCAGAGAGGGAACGGGGTTTTCCTGCTCTACACAGCGCAGCGGGGCGGGACCAGAACCCAGATCTCTCAGGGGCCTGTTCACACCGCCTGGCTTCCTGGTTTCTCTTTCAGCAGTTTCATCCCTGTCATGCTGGTGGCCGAGGCCAGGCAGGGTCACACTGGACTCGGGCAGATGGTACAGGAACTGCAGAGGCGGAGTGTCAGGCCACGTCTAGGGGGGGCTCGCAGGGAAGGGCGAACAAATAAGCAAAGGAAAACCGCTTTTCCAGAGGCGCTGAGGGTATCAGGAAACCACACCTCACAATGGGGGGAGAAGCACCCATAGCCTTATACGGGCTACACACACGGGGCTTTCTGCCACGAGCTCACGCACCAATCATGCAAGGTGCTTGCAGCCGATAAACAACAGAGCAAGCCTAACCACAGCTGTTTTCCCTACCATCCCCCATCCTCCAAACGTCTCTGGTCAAGTCTGGAGTGGGCACTAGCGTTTGACAACGTGCCCTCCTGCAGCCTGGCTCCGGCAGGGGACAGGCTCTGGGGCCACACAGACCTGAGTGAACACTGGCTCTGCCCCTCATTCTGTGCCCTTGGCCAAGCTGCGTACTTGACTCCCTGAGCGGTGCAGAAACCTAGGTCATAGAAATGCTCTGAAACAAATGAATCCAAGGATGTCAGCACCTGGCCCAAAGCAACCAAGGGTAGGTGGCACCTATTACACTAATAACCCCCCTTCCAGGCTGCCTCCTCTTGGGATCGTCCCCACTGCACATCCAGTTAGTCACACAGGCCCAGGTCCGGGAGTCATCCCAGAACCATCCTCTCCCTCACCTGCCCCTTTTCAACCCATCACCAAATCCTGTCTCTCTGAGTTGAATATTCCCCAACTCGTCCGTTCCTCTCCCTTTGCCGGTCGCCCGCGCTGCCCGTGCCGCCGGTGCCGGCGTTGTGGCCTGGACGGGTGTCCGAGCCCCTGAGCGACCTCCCACACTCCCTCTGGTCCTCCTCTCTCCCCCCCCATTCTGCCCACTGCTGTGGAGAGCTCTTCAGAAACACGCGTCTCTCGACCAACGGGAGCCTCTGCCTAAGTTCCTCCAAGGGTCTCCTTTCATTTAAAACTAAAGAGCAAAATTCATACCCTGCCCAGTAAGCCTGCCCTCCCTCTACTCCATCTCACCAGTTATTTCTCCTCTGCCTCCTCGCCCTCCCCTCCTCCTCCCCCTCCTTCTCTCCCTTCTCCTCCTCCCCTCCTCCACCCTCCTCCTCCTTCTCCTCTCCCTCCTTCTCTTCCTCCCCTTCCTCCTCCTCCTACCCCTCCTCCTCCCCCCTCCTACTCCACCTCCCCCTCCTCCTCCTCCTCCTCCCCCTCCTCCCCCTTCTCCTCCTCCCCCTCCTCCTCCTCCTCCTCCCCCTCCTCCCCACCCCCCTCCTCCTCCTTCCCCTCCTCCTCCCCCTTCTCCTCCTCCTCCTCCTCCTCCTCCCCCTCCTACTCCACCTCCTCCTCCTCCCCCCCTCCTCCTCCTCCTCCCCCTCCTCCTCCTCCTCCTCCTCCTCCTCTCCCCCTCCTCCTCCTGCAGCCCTCAGCTCACCTACCACATCCTCAGGACAGGCTGTGTGACCCCTTTGCCCTAAGCTTTCAAAAGATCACATCGCCTTTTTTTTTCCAAAGCACAAGGTACCGCAGTTAGTAATGATGCACGACTCTGATTAGGTCAGCAATGGGTATCCTCGTTAGGTCGTGAGCTCTATGGAGGCAAGAACAGTGAGGGTCTGTGTTCCCATTCTCTCCCCAGGGATGGATGGATGGATGGATGGATGGATGGGAAGGTGGGGGGAGAGGAAGGTTGCAGGCACTGTCCTCATTTTACAGATTTCCAGACTGAGGCTCGAGGAGGGTGTGTGACTCCCTGAGGTCTCACAACCAGCAGAGAGCACGGCCTGGACCCCTAGGAGCAAAGCCCCGTGTCCCCGTACAGTCTTGGAAACCAGAAGCTATACCTATCCCTTCCCCATTCCACTTTTCTTCCCTTTAACCACTGGCTAAGCAAAAAAGGAAAATGAGTGGGGGTTTTGTTGTTTTGTTTTGTTCTATTTTAAATGGGAAGGGGTCATAATTGGCACATAAAGAAGAAATTCCAAGTTGACACAGTGGATATTTTGAGTTAAAAAAAAATATATATATATATGGCCATGAAAAGGCACAGAATTTGTTGCTGTTTAAACAACAGTATAACAACATTTCCAGGATTGTTTCTGGAAGATAGCAGACGAAGGACAACTGACTTGGCAAAAGGCCTAGACCTGTTTTCTGACAGTTCCTTTAGGGTAGAAAAAATAAGGGCGCGAAAACCCCAGCAAGGACGCTCCACCAACATGACTGATCTAAACGGAACATAGTCCTATGAGTCATTTGTGGCTTTAAATACTACAGAAAAAAACAACAACAGAATTTTAAAAACATGCCCCAACAGCCGCTCTTTGATGTGGCAAACTATTTTCAAGCCACATTGTTGGCATTTCAGTTGAAATGCAAACTCTTCACGTTTACAATGGTACTCTTGGAGGAATGCAATAAATATACGAGTACAACTGCTACATTTCAAAGACAAGACTTATAACCTCAGAACAATAGGGCATTCCCAGTGCGAATTGATGAGCTGTTAAACCTCAAAAAGGTTTCTTTAATTGGCAATGAAGGCTCTCCACATATGCGCAGCCTGATCGAGGGGCTGCTCTTAGTGTAATTTGGGGGGTACCGCTTTTATCAGAACGTTTTCTTATTTTTATTGACCTCGGATGCGCGACGATTGTGCGTCTCTCCGCACAGCGTTTGATCCTGCTCATTACGCAGCCGGGTCGGGACGGCGTTGCATGGTTTCCCGTTGCTCCCGGGGCGTGCTACAAATGATACATAATGCATCGCATTGTAATCGCTGCACTGTGAACTTGGCTCACTTTCCAACAGAAAATACCGCCGTCCAAGTCATTTTGTTATTTAAAAAAACACCACCAAAAGGGATTCTTTCAGATTATAAACATCTGAAGACATAACATTCTCATGAATTCCAGCTGGCTATTTCGGACACACGGGGGGCAGGACAGGCTGAGAAGCCAAGCAAATATATTTCATATTAACGTTTGCAGAGGAGAAAGAGGCGGCGGCCACGAAGGCACGACCCTACTGGATGCAAAGCAGACGGAGGGGGGGCAAGCTGGAGGGTGGACCGACGTCCGAACTGGGGACCCCGAGATGCCGTGTGGCCGTCGCACCACGGGGTCCTGCACCTCGCTGGGCCTCCAGTGCCTCCCTCAGAGAGCAGAGGCTCAGCAGCTAATGGCCACACAGGCCCCTTTTCCCTGGGGCCTCAGGACTGCGGAGGATGTTTTTCCACATCGGATCTGTAACCTGTGTCTTATTCCACTGCCCGATTGGTTTGCGGCCTCTAAGAAAAGGGCGGGGCACTGTAAGGAGCAGGGGCGGGCGGGGTAAACAGAGCCCTGGGCTTTCCCTCCGCAGTACCTGCACGGGTAACACGAATCCCACGGGCAGTGCTGTCAGGCAGCCTACTGTCCCAGTCTGTGGCTGGCGGTGTTTAGAAGTGGCATCCTTCTTCTCTCCCGTCAGGATGCAGAACCTGACCTATGAACCCAGGCTGGTCTCCTCCCACTTGCTCGCAGGGAAGTGAACGTTCTAGAGTTAAGGGGGAAGCGGCACTCGGCCTAAGGGAGCACATTCTGCATCAGGGCGGGAGCCAGTCCCCACCCAGCGAGAGGGGAGCAGGGGTGGGGGAGGGGTGAAGGGGGTGGGAAGTCCAGGTAGGTAGCTGCATGGTCCTCACGGGGAAATAAAGTACAGCACAGGGAGTGTAGTCAATCGTATTGTAGGAACGAGGTACGGTGCCGGTGGGTACCAGTACCTGGGGGAGAAATCCCCAGTCATACGGTCACACCCTCAGCTCCAGCTGGGCCATCAGCTCTTGTGCTGCAGGTGGGCAGACGGGCATCACCCTGCCCTCAGGGTGGGCACCAGACACTGAAGAGCATCCTGGTGCCTGCAAGTCCCTAAGAAAATCACCTCTAAGTGCAAACTCCCATTTAGTTTTCGGTCAACTGGAAAAATCAAACGGCCTCTCCTGTGCATCTTCGCTTATGGACCAAGAGGCCCAACAGAAGTGACCGCCTAGACCCTCAGGACTCGAAAAAGCCACACACACACCATCGTGGGGTCGAGTGTCCGTTCAGCCTCACCTCAGCCCTGTGCCCGAGAACGGACGCTGCCCGCGGCGGGGTCCCGAGTCAGACGGGAAGTCCAGTACCGTTTGCGGGAAAGGACGGCTGTTCTCCAGTGTCAGTTCTGTTGGGTGACGACGCACTTACCGTGGCAGGCGGTGGTTAACTAGAACTCATCTTCCTCCTGCTAGTCACAGCTGACATTGCGCTGCGTGCACACTGTGCACCGGGTACAGAGCTAAGCACTAGCGAGGATGTTCCAGGCACGTCCCAGACAACCAGGGACACAGCCAGTCTGCCTGACCAGTCCCAGCCCCGGGAGAACACGGCTAGTTGTCTCACTGTCATCTCTCCAACCTCTCCTCTGTTTGGGTTTGCAACTTGTAATGTCTCATTCCACCAGACTTTCCAGACTGTCTTAATTGTTAGCAACTTGCCGCCTCTCCCCTTTCTTAATGAATACAGGCGGTATTAATTAAAAACACCTATTGTGTGTCAGGCTAGACAGAGGGAAAATAAGGACGAGTAAGGTCGTTTCTTCTCTTGACAAGCCTATTTAAGCCTAAGACGGGTATAAATATATGGTGTAAATAAGTGCCTATATTCACCCCCATGGGACTTGTGCAGTAAGACTAGTATTAAATGGACACAGGATTTCTAAGGCGAGCTAGGCTTTGGAGATTACGTAGATACCCCCTTGTGTTACTGACGCAGAAACAGAGCTCAGAAAAGTTAAGAAATTTACCCAGGGTCCCTTGGCCAGTTCTGTTAACTTTGGACCCGGGACCTCTCTCTCCTCATCCTCACCGACGAGGGTGACGTGCCCGCGGCTCAGCTCACGGGACAATGCCTGTGCTCCAACGTGGTTTCGAGGAGAAGGGGTCACTCCAGTGGCCTGGCCGGCCACAAGGAATCGTCAGGCTTGCGACCAAGCAACGCATACCTGCCTCTGTTAGAACATGGGCTTTTCTCTGAAGTCAGGCCACAGGTAGTCAAACGTGCACTGGTAGGCAGTTAACTTCCTACCTTCTGTCAAAGAGCTCCTGTGTTCCTCAACGGACTTTTCTCCCCACCCGGCTCCGCAGTGAGCACATGGCCCAGTGAATTTCAAACCAAATCTTAGACTGGTAGTTGGTGACCACGCATGCTCAGAATGTGGAGTGTTTGGTATTGCAGGGTCAGACCCTGATTATTTACATAGGCTCTTCCCCCTAGGTGCTGTGTAAGAGGAATCCTGGGTCAGAATCACACTGCTCATCCGCCAAGGCCTGTGAGCCGGACTCCGGAGGGAGGCGAGGCTGGGAGGCAGTTGGGCCTCCTCCCGGCAGCCCTCAGTCATCAAAGGAGAGGCGGCCATCCTGCTACCCACTGGTCCGTGTGGACAGAAAGCGGGTGCTCCAGGGGACAGCTGGGAGGATCAAGAGACAGGGTTACAGTTTTAAGACGGAAAACCCTTATTTGTTGGCTTTCGAGTTGTCCTAGGCAGGGGTTCTCAACCTGTGGATCACAGACACACAGCGACTCCCCCTAAGACAAGGCTGCTGGGGGCTCAGAACAGACACTTAGTGACTCCCCCTAAGATGCAGCAGCTCGGGACTCAGAGCAGACACTCAGCGATTCCCCCTAAGACGAGGCTGCTGGGGCTCAGAGCAGACACACAGCGACTCCCCCTAAGACGAGGCTGCTGGGGGCTCAGAGCAGACACTCAGCGACTCCCCCTAAGACGGGGCTGCTGGGGACTCAGAGCAGACACACAGCGACTCCCCCTAAGACGAGGCTGCTGGGGCTCAGAGCAGACACACAGCGACTCCCCCTAAGACGAGGCTGCTGGGGGCTCAGAGCAGACACTCAGCGACTCCCCCTAAGACGAGGCTGCTGGGGCTCAGAGCAGACACTCAGCGACTCCCCCTAAGACGAGGCTGCTGGGGCTCAGAGCAGACACACAGCGACTCCCCCTAAGACGAGGCTGCTAGGGGCTCAGAGCAGACACACAGCGACTCCCCCTAAGACGGGGCTGCTGGGGACTCAGAGCAGACACACAGCGACTCCCCCTAAGACGAGGCTGCTGGGCTCAGAGCAGACACACAGTGACTCCCCCTAAGACGAGGCTGCTCGGGGCTCAGAGCAGACACACAGCGACTCCCCCTAAGACGAGGCTGCTCGGGGCTCAGAGCAGACACTCAGCGACTCCCCCTAAGACGAGGCTGCTGGGGACTCAGAGCAGACACACAGCGACTCCCCCTAAGACACGGCTGCTGGGGCTCAGAGCAGACACACAGTGACTCCCCCTAAGACACGGCTGCTGGGGCTCAGAGCAGACACACAGTGACTCCCCCTAAGACGGGGCTGCTCGGGGCTCAGAGCAGACACTCAGCGACTCCCCCTAAGACGGGGCTGCTCGGGGCTCAGAGCAGACACTCAGCGACTCCCCCTAAGACGAGGCTGCTGGGGCTCAGAGCAGACACACAGTGACTCCCCCTAAGACGGGGCTGCTGGGGGTTCAGAGCAGACACACAGCGACTCCCCCTAAGACGAGGCTGCTCGGGGCTCAGAGCAGACACTCAGTGACTCCCCCTAAGACGGGGCTCAGAGCAGACACTCAGCGACTCCCCCTAAGACGAGGCTGCTGGGGCTCAGAGCAGACACTCAGCGACTCCCCCTAAGACGAGGCTGCTGGGGCTCAGAGCAGACACTCAGCGACTCCCCCTAAGACGGGGCTGCTCGGGACTCAGAGCAGACACACAGTGACTCCCCCTAAGACGGGGCTGCTGGGGGCTCAGAGCAGACACACAGTGACTCCCCCTAAGACGGGGCTGCTCGGGGCTCAGAGCAGACACACAGCGACTCCCCCTAAGACGAGGCTGCTCGGGGCTCAGAGCAGACACACAGCGACTCCCCCTAAGACGAGGCTGCTGGGGCTCAGAGCAGACACTCAGCGACTCCCCCTAAGACGAGGCTGCTGGGGCTCAGAGCAGACACTCAGCGACTCCCCCTAAGACGAGGCTGCTGGGGCTCAGAGCAGACACTCAGCGACTCCCCCTAAGACGGGGCTGCTGGGGCTCAGAGCAGACACTCAGCGACTCCCCCTAAGACGGGGCTGCTCGGGACTCAGAGCAGACACACAGCGACTCCCCCTAAGACGAGGCTGCTGGGGCTCAGAGCAGACACTCAGCGACTCCCCCTAAGACGGGGCTGCTCGGGACTCAGAGCAGACACACAGCGACTCCCCCTAAGACGAGGCTGCTCGGGACTCAGAGCAGACACACAGCGACTCCCCCTAAGACGAGGCTGCTGGGGCTCAGAGCAGACACAGAGCGACTCCCCCTAAGACGAGGCTGCTGGGGCTCAGAGCAGACACTCAGCGACTCCCCCTAAGACGGGGCTGCTGGGGGTTCAGAGCAGACACTCAGCGACTCCCCCTAAGACGAGGCTGCTGGGGCTCAGAGCAGACACTCAGCGACTCCCCCTAAGACGAGGCTGCTGGGAGCTCAGAGCAGACACTCAGCGACTCCTCCTAAGACGAGGCTCCTCAGGGCTCAGAGCAGACACACAGTGACTCCCCCTAAGACGAGGCTCCTCAGGGCTCAGAGCAGACACACAGTGACTCCCCCTAAGACGAGGCTCCTCAGGGCTCAGAGCAGACACACAGTGACTCCCCCTAAGACGAGGCTCCTCAGGGCTCAGAGTAGACACACAGTGACTCCTCCTAAGACGAGGCTCCTCAGGGCTCAGAGCAGATACTCAGCGACTCCCCCTAAGACGAGGCTGCTCGGGGCTCAGAGCAGATACACAGCGACTCCCCCTAAGACGAGGCTGCTGGGGACTCAGAGCAGACACACAGCGACTCCCCCTAAGACGAGGCTGCTGGGGGCTCAGAGCAGACACACAGCGACTCCCCCTAAGACGGGGCTGCTGGGGGCTCAGAGCAGACACTCAGCGACTCCTCCTAAGACGAGGCTGCTGGGGCTCAGAGCAGACACTCAGCGACTCCCCCTAAGACGCGGCTGCTCGGGGCTCAGAGCAGACACACAGCGACTCCCCCTAAGACGAGGCTGCTGGGGCTCAGAGCAGACACTCAGCGACTCCCCCTAAGACGAGGCTGCTCGGGGCTCAGAGCAGACACACAGCGACTCCCCCTAAGACGGGGCTGCTAGGGGCTGTCTGCAGCCAGCAGAGGTCCCTGGTGGACAAATACACCAACCAGGATGCTTCGCGTACAGATAAAACTTGGTCCAGATCATGAGAGGTTCCAAAGAGACAGATTTTTTTTAAATAAAGAAGCTATTTTAGTAAAGAAAAACAAAACAGAAAACCATGAGCTTTCAATGAGCTCCAGCCCTGAACAGATAACATCTATTTGCCCTAATTATGAGAAGCTGTAGACTGCTCCTAAATTAAATTTTACTTTTCCCTTTTGTGGACATTTTGTGAAACCCCTGAATGCTCCCAGCGGGCAGTGCTGGCTGGTCAAGGGGAGTGGGCATTTAGTTTTGGGAAGACAGGATCCCGCAGGGCACAGGAATACAGCCGAGGAGGCGCCTGGGTCCTACTGTTTCTCCTTGTTCTCTCTTCCCAATTCTTCTTCACGGGCAGCCTTTTGGGGGCCAGGGCGGGAGAGGGCTGGGCAGGATAAGACCGGGGAAAACGCAGCCGGGGACACAGCGTGAACAACCGAGGAGGGAACTACCGTTATAAACCCCTGCAAACAGAACCAGGCGGCTTCCAGCGTGCTGGGCGAGCCCCCGCCTGCGGCTGGCTTCCAGACTTCCTTCCCGCCTCACCACAGGATGCGTGCTAAGATGATATACAGCGTGTTTGAATACAAGGCAACACACCAAGAAAAATGCAGCATTATGAAGAATGAAAGTCTCCTAAAAATACTTTACGATGACTTCCCAACATGAAATCGCATTTACGGAATAACATTCTAATGACTTAGGCATCAGTGACATCAGGAACATATGGATTGAATTTCCTTCAGAAACGCGGACGGCGTTCGGAGCGAGGGGGAGGCTGGCCTGGCAGAAGGCGCTCGGTTTGTGGAGCAGAACTCTGTGTACAGAGAAATAAAAGGAAGGTTTGTCACGCTGCTCTCGTGTCCACTTCCCTTTCCTGGTGCTTCCTCTGGTGACTGAGTCCACTGGCTACAGCGGCCCTTGCCTGGGAAACTTGGGACAGTGTTCTTGGAAATGGCTTAACTCTCCCTCCCTGTTCGGGCCAAGTCATCAGCACCGTGTTAAATGAATGGCTCTCCCTTCAGCCCCGACACCAAACGTGTCAGAAAGAGAGGATGACTTCTGTACAAAAGGTTGGGCGCCTCAGGCCCTTGGCTAGAGCAGTCCTTGCGACCACTGGGGACAGCCGCAGGGAGAGGGGTGTTTTTGTTTCCTTCCGATCCCTTTGGAACTCAGTTGAAGAGAATATCGCTGAGTTTCCAAATTAAAGATGCACATTTTAGACAAAGCTCGCAACAATCAGGCTCTGTCTTACCTACCCGGCCTTTTTTTGTTGTTGTTGTTTTTCACGATCCAAAATGCACACACGAATACTAGCCCAACGGCCGCTGCTGTAAAATACACCACCATTCACCATGTTGACGGCTTCCCAACTGTACCCGCAAACAGCGGCTCGTTCCAGGTGCCTGCGTTTAACCAGCCCTGCAGGTGAGTCCGCTACACGCTACAGAGAGTGTGCTCGTGTGATTAAAGCGAGGCCCCGCCCAAGAGCTCCTGATTTAGGGGGCCCACGATGAGGTCTGAAAACCTGCTTTCCTAAGAAGTTCCCAGAGGATGCTCTGAAGCTGGTCTGGGAACCTGATGCAGAAGGTGGGCCCCCTTTTGGGGCCGTGCCCCCAAATCCCAGACAGTGAATTTCATAGATGTCCTGTAAGAAGTATTTTCTAAGGATACCCTAAATGTACTCTAGACACTTCATGAAAATCTGGCTTTTCTCATAATCCACTAACAAACTGTGCCTGGTTCATAGAAGGGCTCCGAAAGCATTGGTTGAATTAATAAAGAGATTTATATCAATTAGCCCAGATAAAACATCTACAGTTAAAAACTCTTATCCTGCCCACATCTTTCTGCAGATGATGGCTTTCTGGCATTCATGATAAACAATTCAATTTCCCCTTTTCTGATCCAGAATTCTGCAACTTGTTTTCGGAGAAGCCATTATTGGAATTTTTTTTTTTTTTTTTACTCAGTATTTTGATAAATTTTAATTGTTATAATGTTAAAAAGGCCATTCTTGATCGGAGGTGGGTATAGCATGCCTCCCCAGGGGGCATTCAGAACTATGTCTACAGAAGAGCTTTCTGGTCGTCTCAGTGACAAGTGACCTGCACCTTCCAGCTCTCAGACCTCTCTGTCCTCATCTCCTACCGTCCAGTCGGAGATGACAGTGGCTCAGACTACCGGACACGGGAAACGTGTGGGGATTTGAGACGTATTCTGAGTTGGCCTCAAGAAGACCTGGCTCTCGACAACACCCGGGAGGCCCCACGCGATGAGGAACGAGTAGGGGAGGTGCAAAGGTGTTACAAATCAGTTTCGTATACCCTGCACATTACATGCCTGTGCGCAGGGTTATGTATTGTTTCAGAAGCTCGGAAGGAGATCTGGGCTGTGGAGATAAACTCGAAAGTTCCTGGGATATAAACAGTAACGAAAACCTTGGGAGAAGAAGCGAGAACCCAGAATTAAAGTCACTGGGACGACGGGTACTCGAAGGTCGAGTAAGAGCGATGCACCTGCACAGGAGACGGAGGGAAGAGGCCAGGGCACTGGCGGGAAAGCCAGGAGAGCGGGCATCGGGGGAAAGGAAGACATGGCAGGGTTTCGAGGGGAGAACAGTCCCCCGTGCTGGGTAAGTCTGGGGAAGAAAAGTGAGAGTGAGCCCGGGCTCAGCGCCACGGAGGTGGCTGGGGAACCCGGCCAGAACGGGGTCATGCGGCGCGAGTGAAAGAGGAGGGGCTGGACTCAGAGCAGGGGAAGTGAAGACAATATGTGAGTCTTTGGAGAACGTGCACGAAAGGGAACAGGCAGTTGGGGTACTGGTCTCTGTCTTTCGGGATGATGGGCAGAGACTAGAGCGTGTTTAACTGGGAGGACCCAGTAGAGACGGAAGGCGAGAGGTAGAACGAAATAACCAGCCACGAAAGGTTTTCCTGAGACGTCAGGACAGGTGCAGGATTCGCACTGGATAGGAGGAAGACTTCCTGCCCAGCGGTAGAAGGAACACGTTTAGGATGCCGGTGGGTACAGGTAAGTTTATAGTTTCTGTGATGGACAAGTGAGGGCTTGCCTACAGGTGGGTTCTGTTTTCTTGGGAAAGCTGAGGTCAGGGGAGGTGTTGACGTGCCTTTACGACGGGCTCAGCTGGCCCTGTTGGGTCATGTTCTCCAGTGAGGGCCAGCTGCCAGACGCAGGGGGCTGAGACGCCTGCCCAGTGGTGGGGTTCACCCACGTCTGAGGTTTTTCCACATTGGTGGACAGACTGGGCAGCAAGGATGTGGAAGGTATTTGTAAGACAGTAACTGAAACAAAGGCTAGACATCTAAGCAGAGTAGGGAAGAAAGACAGAAGGGAAAGAATGAATGAACTAGAAAGAGGGACAAAGAGCACCTGCAGCCAGCTTAGTGCTCAGATCTTTAAGGTTCCCTGAACGTGCTCAAACCCCTGAGTATCGAATCCGTGGGTGCCGAGAGCCCAGGTAGCCAACACGACAAACAAAGGGGTTTAGGCACAGCTACTCCACTCCTGAATGCTACTCCACTTCCTACCACAGGGGACCACTGGCACACTGGAAGGTGAGAAGGAGGCACAGGCCACCCTGCTTGCTTTGCTTTATTGGGCTTCACAGGTGCTGTGTTTCTTACAAATCGAAGGTAAGACCCTCCAGCCAGGAGAAAGATTAGAACTCGCTTTATTGCGGAGACCTGAAAGCAAACCTGCAGTAGCTCCGAGGCGTGCCGGGACTGCAGCCAGGAAATGCCATTCCTAATCTGGACTCTACCGGAGCATCGCTTCTAAAGGACGTGCTCCATTGATCTGGCGACAGCTGACGTCACGTAAGTGTTCTGTGCATGAGTTTCACCCGATGCGGTTTTTTGTTGTTGCTTTTTTAATCTGGAGTCACTCTCTAGCACAGCACAGTGGTTCTTTTTTTTTTTTTTTTTTTTTTTTTTTTTTTTTCCATTTTTCTGAAGCTGGAAACAGGGAGAGACAGTCAGACAGACTCCCGCATGCGCCCGACCGGGATCCACCCGGCACGCCCACCAGGGGCGACGCTCTGCCCACCAGGGGGCGATGCTCTGCCCCTCCGGGGCGTCGCCATATTGCGACCAGAGCCACTCTAGCACCTGAGGCGGAGGCCACAGAGCCATCCCCAGCGCCCGGGCCATCTTTGCTCCAATGGAGCCTTGGCTGCGGGAGGGGAAGAGAGAGACAGAGAGGAAAGCGCGGCGGAGGGGTGGAGAAGCAAATGGGCGCTTCTCCTGTGTGCCCTGGCCGGGAATCGAACCCGGGTCCTCCGCACGCTAGGCCGACGCTCTACCGCTGAGCCAACCGGCCAGGGCTAGCACAGTGGTTCTTAAGCAGGGGTGATTTTGTCCCCCAGGGGTCACCTGGCAATGTCTGGAGATATCTGACCATCACTACCGGGGGAAGGATGTTCTAGCAGCTAGTTGGGCGGAGCCCAGACGCTACTCAACATCCGACAATGCACAGGACAGCCTGCCCACCCCACCCAGGAGGCACCCAGCTCAGATGTCAACACTGCTGTGGTTGAAACACTCCGCTCCAGAAGAATGCCCCTGAAAAAAGTGGGCTATTTATGTCAGAGACATGAGGGCTCAAACTTGGATCAACCTAACACACAATCTCCATATTTTCTATACCATAAACATACCAAAAGCCTAAATAAAACTATCCTAGCTTTCAGAAACGGGATAAAAATAACACAAAAGGGTATGAGATTTCGACATGGAAGAACGCACGTGGACACGCTCAATGACCTCTTCTTCCTGCCCTCCTTGCCTGGCTTTTCCCATTCTCTCCAGAAAGCTGTCTGTTCACCAGTTCCTGCACACTGGAAAATTCGGTTCCAATGAGAAATTCGGACAGAATTCCTTTCCAGAAGCAAACGCGAAGGTCTGAGGAGCTCAGGCAGATGCCCTCTGCTCCTGTGCAGAAATGACGGGAGAGTGCACTGCAATTAGATTCTGAGCGGAGTGACATTAGCAAATTTATGAATGGGTCTCCTTTTCACAGTCTACTGTCAGGACTAATTACCTGTATTAATTAGAACTGTCGACACGCGCGATGCTTGCTGAAGCTGTTTCCGATGGTAAAATACGAGACTTGTAAATATCAAGGCACTTGAACAGATGCACCGACTTGCATTTCTCAGCAACTCAACGTGACGGAGAAGCGTGGACTGCACGGTGAGCCTCGGGAATTGCCGGTAAATAGATTTCCAGCTCATGAATTTGCTATTTGTCCTTCCTTGCTTAGGCATGAGTCGTGATTCTGCCTTTGGAAGACCTATCCCACAGGTCACTACTTTAGAAGCACTGTGCCAAGAATATGGAGATATTCCTGCAAGTTACTGGGAAGCTGAACAGAGTGCAGGATGGCTAAGGTGAGCGGGAAAGCCCCTGCCTCTCCTCGGGTTCGTCTGAGATCTACTCTAAAGTAGGTTTCAAGAACTGCGTACGTGACAGGGGAAGAGTGCTGGGCATTCCAACCTGAGCTGGAACACCGGTGTGAACTCCACGTGCCCTTGGGTGAGTGGACAAGGTAGGCAGCCTCTCTGTGCCGTGCTTTCCCCGTATGAAAATGGACTGGCAGAAACGGGAACAGCAGCAGAACTTGCAGAGGGTTGTGGGGAGCCTTAGATGCATGTGAACAGGGAGACCAGCGCCCAGCATAGGTGTGCACAAGCTGTGACCATTCCGTAAGCGTCACCGTCAGGGACGGGGGTAGAAACAGCAGTGAGCTCTCCCGCACTGAGGTCACGAGCGCTGTGCAGAGGGGTCAAGAGCCCTGGAGTGCGACAGGCCTGTGTCACCGTTGGGGACGGGGTAGAAACAGCAGTGAGCTCTCCCGCACTGAGGTCACCGAGCGCTGTGCGGAGGGGTCAGGAGCCCGCGTCACCATCGGGGACGGGGGTAGAAACAGCAGTGAGCGCTCCCGCACTGAGGTCACCGAGCGCTGTACAGAGAGGTCAAGAGCCCTGGAGTGCGACAGGCCCGTGTCACCGTCGGGGACGGGGGTAGAAACAGCAGTGAGCTCTCCCGCACTGAGGTCACCGAGCGCTGTGCGGAGGGGTCAGGAGCCCTGGAGTGCGACAGGCCCGTGTCACCGTTGGGGACGGGGTAGAAACAGCAGTGAGCTCTCCCGCACTGAGGTCACCGAGCGCTGTGCGGAGGGGTCAGGAGCCCGCGTCACTGTCAGGGACGGGGCAGAAACAGCAGTGAGCGCTCCCGCACTGAGGTCACCGAGCGCTGTACAGAGAGGTCAAGAGCCCTGGAGTGCGACAGGCCCGCGTCACCATCGGGGACGGGGGCAGAAACAGCACTGAGGTCACCGAGCGCTGTGCGGAGGGGTCAGGAGCCCGCGTCACCATCGGGTACGGGGGCAGAAACAGCAGTGAGTGCTCCTGCACTGAGGTCACCGAGCGCTGTGCGGAGGGGTCAGGGGCCCTGGAGTGCGACGGGCCCGGACTCCCACCTCAGTGCTGCTACGCATTTAGTTTCTCCTAAAACCCAAAGGCACCCAGTCTCGCAGGGTCTTGTGAAAACCAGATGGAAAAAAACGCGTGAAATTTACTTGCAACGCCTGGTGTATAAAAAGGGACGGCTCAGTGCTGGTACCCAAGTATTCATTGCCATTATTCTCTCCTTTGGAGAAATCTCCCAAATTGATTATAACGGATGCAAAAAGAAAATTTTTAGTAAGCACCGTAAGTGGAGACAGAAACGTGGGAGAGGAGATAGGGAAATGGAGAGGCAAGAAGATGAAGTGATTCCGGGGTGCTCTCCGTGCCCAGGGCCTGCGCTGCAGCCCCGTGAGGAGGGTGTGATTCCCGGCCACAGATTCCCCACACGCCCGCTAATGACCTTGTTCCCTGGAGGAGGAGAGACAGCTGGGGCCAGGCCCACACGGTGTCGCGGTGTGAGAGCCGGGATGCAAAGGGCCGCGTCACACATGGCGGGGCACAGAACCTAAGCCCTTCTGCTGCCTCCCCCACCCCCCATTCTCCCTTGACATATATTTAAAAACACAATAATCAAAATCTTGATGGGCAGCATTTGCTCTGGCCGGCTGGCTAAACTTCTCCCGATACCACCAAACAGTCGCTTCCATAAGACAAGGTTTAGGTTCAGGTCATTTAATCAAGCCGTTTCTGTGTCAGTCCCCTAAGTACCAGCTTTGCAACAGCCCACAAATGAGAGGACCACTCTCCTTCTGTTTCAGTGTGCAGGGTCCTTCAGACTCAGACTCTGTGGGGACGGAGGGGACGCGTGAGGAGGCTCTGCGCGGG
Organism: Saccopteryx leptura; assembly: GCF_036850995.1. Classification (NCBI taxonomy): domain Eukaryota; kingdom Metazoa; phylum Chordata; class Mammalia; order Chiroptera; family Emballonuridae; genus Saccopteryx; species Saccopteryx leptura. The sequence continues at coordinate 110,445,362 of NC_089509.1, read as the reverse complement.
CCCCTCCCGAGGCGAAGGCCTTACAGTCCTGGCTACGGCAGGGTGTCGGTATCGGGGCTGACGTCAACTGGAAACCCACGTCTATACAAGATGATACAACTGGACAACTAATAAAATACAAGACGCCAACGACCCCCCTCATCTTGTCTTGAAAATCATGTAAACATCTTGTGAAATTCATCTGGTCAAAATGTTACAGCATCAAGGTGAGCAATACTTAAAAAAAAGAAAATCTACTCTGGCCGGTTGGCTCAGCGGTAGAGCATCGGCCTGGCGTGTGGGGGACCCGGGTTCGATTCCCGGCCAGGGCACATAGGAGAAGCACCCATTTGCTTTTCCACCCGCCCCCTCCTTCCTCTCTGTCTCTCTCTTCCCCTCCCGCAGCCAAGGCTCCATTGGAGCAAGGATGGCCCGGGCGCTGGGGATGGCTCCTTGGCCTCTGCCCCAGGCGCTAGAGTGGCTCTGGTCTCGGCAGAGCGACGCCCCGGAGGGGCAGAGCATCGCCCCCTGGTGGGCAGAGCGTCGCCCCTGGTGGGTGTGCTGAGTGGATCCCGATCGGGCGCATGCAGGAGTCTGTCTGACTGTCTCTCCCCGTTTCCAGCTTCAGAAAAAAATACAAAAAAAGAAAAAAAAAAGAAAATCTAGCTGGAGGACCTTCTGGATCCTTTCGCAAGATACGGGGGAACAGAAAACCCTAATGACAAAGGAGAAAGCCAGCGGTCCCAGCGTGAAAACGTCAGTTCAAGTGTATCTTCTCTCCTGGGCTCTCGCGGTCCACTAGATACAGCCCTATCTCGTCTTACTGCCCTTCGCTTTATTGAGCTGCACAGGGGTTAACGTCTTTTTCTCACCAAGGCAAGGCAAAGCCCTCCACCAGCAAAAAGATTAACCCGCTCACTTTGTATTGCGATGCTCACTTCATCGCGGGGGTCTGGAAGCGACCCCACAATTTCCCTGACACAGGCCTGTGCTTCTCAAAGCAAATGCGGATGCTCAAGAAACCTGCCGACAACCCTCTCAGGTCGGAGGCATCTTTAGTGATGGTCAGGATGTGCATTATCCCTCTTAGGAGAAGGCGGTTGATCTTTTGACTGCATATTATGCGTAAAAGCGGACTGGGCTGGTATGGCGAAGACAGCTCTCACTGCGGAGCGCAATGGTGCGGATTCCTGGACAAGCTCAGGGACGAGACTTCACCTTCCCTGGATGCGAACAGGTACCCACTGAAGGCCCTGGACACACTCCACCCTGAAATCTGCGGTAAGAAGTCCCACAGGAAGCTTAGTGTTGACCAAGAAGACATTAATGACCTCTACTTGGTGAATATCTTACAGAAAGCTTAATTCACTAAAATTTCTAATCTCATTTCAATAGGAATGAGTGTGAATATAAAAGTTCACTAAGCTAGTAAATTACTAGTAGCATTTAATAGGACACTAAAAATAGTATTGACTATATTCTTAAATATTAATTAAAATATGGTGATGATGACCCTTACCAATAGAAGAGAAAAGGCAAAATAATGTAATAATTATGTACATGGAGTCTGGATCCAAGACTGTGTGGGCTCAAATCCCGGCTCGGTCACTTGTTAGCTCCGGGACCGTGGTCAGCCTCCCTTTGGTCTGGCCTCCTCTTCTCTGCAATGGGTGAATGGTCAAACTCACCCCACTGGTGGTTGTTGGAGGAAGTGGACACACATGCACGAACACACTCTTGTACACACACGTAAGCGTGCATACGTGAGCATACAGAGGTCACTTACGATAGGGCCGGGTGTGCTATGACTCAGATTCTATCTGTCCCCCTGCGACCTAACCCCCACCCAGAGCAGAGTGACCTTACAACCCACATTTGGTCTTCTTGTTCCCCTACATAAAACTCTCAAGGCTTCCTCTGTCCCCACAGTCAACTACAAAAACCTGTGAGCACAGCACAGTGGGCCTTTCAGACCTTAATGCCCACCTATCTGGCCTCTCAGGCCCCACACTGACCTCTTTATTGCAGCCACAACCAGCTCAGTTCCTCCACTAGGGCCATCGCCTCATCCTGGGGCCTCTCGGTCCACGCCCGCTGCTTACCTCTCGCCTCTGTTCACATTCTCCACTGGCCTCTCCTCACACTCGGGAATACCACATTCCTTAAATGGGCATGGTTTGAAACCCACTAATGCAAATTGAGCATCAACCCTCATGCTGTTGCCCCTGACTGAAGGCAGCACACATTCATTCAGACAGGGAAAGGGTGCTCACTATCTAAATCAGTGGTTCTCAACCTGTGGGTCGCGACCCCGGCGGGGGTCGAACGACCAAAACACAGGGATCACCATGGCTTTAGAACCACTGATCTAAATATTCTGCCTGCCAATCTTTCAGACAATGACAGTGCGAGCAGATACTCCGTCACGCCAGCCACTCGGGAGGAAAACCCATGTGGAGAGCAAACAGTACCCTGTTTGTACACCTCTCGCTCCTGTTTGCTGTGGGTGCAATCTTTAATTTATTTTCATGTTCAGCAGTAGCTTGTCTGTTCATGCAGCTGCAAACAGCAGAGAAAGACACACTTTTTAGAAAATACAGGCCCGGGTGCTTTTAAGGAGAGTGCTCATTCGATCTCATTATTCTGCCGGCTAATTGACAGGGAAGAACGTCCTAATTGGCTCATTCACGCTAAAGCTGTGCCCCTGGCCTGGCGTCAGGGTCCGCGAGGCGCAGGGTGCATCACAGCTGTGGGGCTGCCGCTCGAGGGACAAGCCTTAGGTTCACACGGGGAGAAAACAGCACGTGCTCGGCCTCGGAGTTCAGACAGTCCTGTCTGCCACGCAGCAGAATTCAGGGGTGCGGTATTTTCTCCTGAGGCTAATGAGATGAGCCACAGCGCTGATCATATATCTTCTGGGGAGGCAAGGTATTTAGCTGTTGTTCAGGAAAATCATTCTTGGTTAGATTGTAATCTGCCAGAATGGCAGCTCATTTAAGAGGCAGGTCGAGAAAGGCATTCCTTGGTGCCCTGACACCTCCGCCCAGCCCTGTCCCTGCGTGCAGGACCGTGACGAGCAGGAGTGGAGCAGAAACGAGCCATTCGCACGGGCCCCGCTCAGTGACTGCTCAGGCCCCGTCCTCACAGCACACAAAGAATTCCGCAATTCCACTAACCAGCGATGCCCACACACCAACCAGTAAGCCCCGTGTACTGTGTCCGTGACAGATAAAACACCGGAGTCACAACAAGTAGCAAATAATCAGGGCTACCACAGGGCAGGCGATGCGGCTGTAGCTTGCCAAGTGTCATAGTGCCCAAGTTATGTCCAAAATGGGCCTCGCTGGCCTGAGCTATCTAAGTCAGAAGAGGCTTAGCTCCCACCTGCCCTCCACACGTCTCACCAAAAAGCATCCTCTGCTACACAATGGTGAGTCCCTTGGGGTTTACCATTTATCCTTGTCACGGCACAGTGTGCCAAAACAAGGGCTCCGCTCACCCCCAGGGACGCGGCTTGTTTAAAGCTACAATGGAGACGGCAGGTGTCCTACACAGATGTCACTTCTTCAAGAAGACACTTATTATTAAACACTCGATCTCCTTCCTGTCGATGGACTAGCTACATTTTATTTCGGCATCACCCTAATCCAAAGCAAACTGTTTCCTTTTAGTCTCGTTGAGCTCAAAATTAAAACTCATGAGGCTTTCGGTTGTTTCGGCTGACTCGTACAGAATCCTGAACGCCATGATCGTTTCCTTGTAACACAAGACAGTATTTTACAATCCAGAAATGCTCTTCCCCAGAGAGTGCCTGAGTCCCCCTTCCCGGGGTCCCAAACCTCTGAGTTCCTATCACTGCACACAGCAGGACAGATAAGAAACACCCAGCACTTTAAAATTTGCATACTCTAAGGCAACACGGAGCTGCCGCACGCCTCGGTTCCTACACGGTGTGCTAGAGCAGCCTCAAACCTGGACAGAACCCAGTGTGTTCTGAAACCCTTAAAAAAGAAGTCATTGTCACAACCAGGGTCTAGAGCAGGGGTCGGGAAACTTTTTTGGTTAGAGAGAGCCATGAACGCCACCTATTTTAAAATGTAATTCCGTGAGAGCCATACAACGACCCGTGTACGTTATACATTATCCAATAAAAATCTGGTGTTGTCCCGGAGGACAGCTGTGATTGGCTCCAGCCACCCGCAACCATGAACATGAGCGGTAGGAAATGAATGGATTGTAATACATGAGAATGTTTTATATTTTTAACGTTGTTATTATTTTTTATTAAAGATTTGCCTGCGAGCCAGATGCAGCCTGGTCTAGAGCGAGGTACTAGTCACGGGAGCAGCTGGACTTCTCGCCTGAAGCATGTGGATGACATGAGCTGGGGAGGATTGGAGCAGAGACGTGAAGGGGACGGAAGGGGGTAAGCACACAGGAAAAGAGGAAAAGGGGCCACAGGATCTGGAGCAGTGGTGGTCAACCTGGTCCCTACTGCCCACTAGCGGGCATTCCAGCTTTGAAGGTGATTGGTAGCGGAGCAACCCAAGTATAAATAAAAAGATAGATTTAACTATAGTAAGTTCTTTTATAAAGACTTATTCTGCCAAACTTAGCAAAAATCCGACATAAAGTACTTGGTAAGTAATTACTATTATATGCTTTAACCTGCTGTAACTCTGCTTTATAAATTTTATAAAGTAAAGTTACTTCCCTACTTTATACATCACCATGACTGTGGAACCGGTGGGCGGTTAGAAAATTTTACTACTAACAGATACAAAAGTGGGCGGTAGGGATAAAAAGGTTGACTACCCCTGATCTGGAGAGAGGCGAGCTCGGACGCTCAGCTCTGCCCAGGGGCCCTCGCGGCTCTGCTGGTCCACGGCGGCCCGCCGAGGCAGGGGGCGCATCACGCACAGGGTACAGGGTCTGCTGCATTTCTCCGCACAGAAATCCTCCTGAGGCCTTACATGGGACAGCATTGTGTGGAACATCAGAGAATAGCAAGGCTCATAGTGAATATTTTTAGCCATGCATAGGTTTATTTTAATACTATTTTTTTCTTTATCCAGATTCTATGTGATCTTGCAGACATTTTAGAAAAGGGAGTAAAGCCAAAAATAGGAAAATAAAAGTCACCATATTCTTATTCCTGGGAAATGAGGATAACTGGCATTTTGTTAAATATTATTCCAGCCTTTTTCTATTAGTACATTTACTAGGTCTGACAGAAATGAATGAGTGTGTGACTGAGAATACTGCTGTGTCCTGCTTCTCATCTGGCGTACTCTGAACTTGCTTGCCGGGCTTTTTCATGGCTGAGTATTAGTCTATATACCATGATTTTATTTATTCAGTCTCCTATCGCAGCATGCTGAGGCCATTTGCAATTTTTCCAAAGCCTAAGCTTACAATATCATGTTAATCGGCTTAACATTTAGGGTAATTTTACTAATTCTGCACCATTTTGGTCCCGTACTACAACAAACCCAGATTTAAATAACACCGACGTGACACAGTAAGATCTCGGGTCCCTCACTGAGATGCGTGAAGACATGTAAATACATATTATGTATGTAAATATATATTATCTCACATCTGGCTCTCTGTAACTAAGCACAACAGAATTATAAATAGTTTTGGGTCCTTGGAGAACTGCCATGTGATGAAGCTAGGCCACTCTGAAAGCTATTTGTGGTCGATAATAAATGGAAAACCAACAGATGACTCTTGATTCTTCCTACCAGCAGCACAACACAACACAACAAAATGGATAAAACGAGTGCAACTCTGTTTCAAGAGGCAGAGCAGACGACAGCGAAAACTCTCACACGAGTCATTCCCATTAACAAGGAGCTGGAGTAATTAATGTATAATAGCTCAATGTAAAATTCTGGTGTCTGAATGCACACTTAATGTGAGTAAATATATCTCTATTTTTCTTTTGGTTATGAATCATTCTTTTTCTGAAAGACCTACTGAATAAAAATTGAGTCCTATTTAAATTAACAATGGAAATATCCTTAACGGAAATGTCACTAACATGTCCATTTTAAAACAACATTTTAAAACTCATATACATGCTACAATTTTTTGGTAGAAACAAATAACATCCCAGTAGGTTACGTAGCATTTCTGCAGTAAACATTTTGGGGGGGGGGTGTGTGTAAAAATGAGGTACCTGACATGCAGGTTTCTTTGTATAAGAAGGGTGTTCTTTCCCTATCCAAACTGTTTATTTCACAGTTTTTAATTCCTGCCAGGAATTTTTGCTTAAAAAAAAAAAAATACCCTAACCAATCATATATCTACCAGTGAAGAGAACAGTAAGGGAAATGTCATTGTTAATCTGTCAGTAAAACAGCATTCCAGTTTAGCTAGGACTGTTGTGGAGTGGCTACACCACTCAGAGTTCTGGGTTTTCTTAATGCGGGAAGATGCCAGTAGCCTAGGCAAGTACGGCCTTCTTCTCTGGTGTTAGTCACTTAGAACGTGGCCCTGGGCGAGTCATTTTGTTTCTCCGGACCTCTGTTTCACCATCGGAAGTAACAGAGATAATTACAAATGCTTACTTCGTAGCAGTCTGTGTGGGTGTGTGACCCTTCTGAGCACAGTAACCAGCAGGACAGAGGCACTTAATGCTCACTGGACATGAAAGAACGTCACCTGAACAGTGACGATGGTTTTCCCCAGTGCCTGTGTTATGGTTGCTGCCAAAATGCACCTCAAGTGCGATGTGATTTTTCTCTGGGTGCCGGGATGATGAATTGGTTTCCGGTCTTCTGCTGATTTTTATTTTCCACAGTAAATACAGATTGTTTCTGAAGGGATTCAGAACAGGGCTCCCCACGATGTGCCACTTTGGCACAAGGACTATTTTGCTGAATAGAGACCTGTGGGCTCACAAGAAACATCTACCTTTCCCTCAAAGAATTTAAAGTGAGGCCTTGTCCATAGTAAGAGTTATGACCAAAAGTAACTTTTTATGCCCTATCGATAGGACAGGACAAACTTCTACGTAATTAGTGAACATCTGCCCCTCTTGTCACCCAGCAGATGACTGTCCCCCCTCTGATGCCCAAGTGCCTCACCTCCGTCTTAGCTAGAAAGCCATGAAGACCTCATTTTCCCTGTCTCTGCACCTCGCGTGTGTGTGGGGCCTCTGACTCTCATCCAAATGGGGTTCCCGTGCATACATATGTAATTACAATTTTCATATATATATAAATATATATATAACAATTCTGTTGTGCTTAGTTACAGAGAGCCAGATGTGAGAGTCATGCATAGAAGACATGTCTTCATGCATCTCAGTCAGGGACCCGAGATCTTCCTTGTCACGTCTGTGTTATTTAAAACTGGCTCTGTTGTACTACAGGTCCAAAATCGTGCAGAATTAAAGAGAGAGAGAGAGAGAGAGAGAGAGAGAGAGAGAGAGAGAGAGAGAGATGGTGATGAAATAGTAAATCTCCTGACTTCTCCAAGTCTGTTTTCTCATTGCATAAAATCAGGTGTCAGGTAGGGTGACCTCAGCCCATGCCATCGTAATACAGTTCTGTTTGAAAACAGCGCTGCCTTCTACTCCACCATCAACTTTAAAAATAAGCTAAATAATTTAATCACAGGATCAAAGGAGCGTCCCCAAAATACTCCATAAAATGGGTACTACGGATACCAATGAGGCCACAGCATATAGTAGAAGATGAAATGGTAAGACATGGTCATGAAAAATGTTAGGTATACTTTTGATGTGTACTTGCATTAGTAAGAAAATAATTAGGCTCCGACTAAAGATATTGTTTTATTTTGTTTCATATTCTACTTTCGATATATAGAAATAAAAATTTCTTCATACCCTCAATTATTTAGTTAATAGGAATGTAAGTTCCATGGCAAGTTTAAAGCACTATTTGATATCTCTCTTCCAAATTAATACATTTTATAAAAATGTAAGAGTTTCTTAATCAGGCCTATATTATAGTTTTCTCCAATTAAATTTGATCTTATAAAATATTAAATATAATAAACATTGCAACTTCTGAGGTTAAAAATAGTACAGAAAACTTGAGTATCCAAATCATTGTATTTAAAAATAGTACAGAAAACTTGAGTATCCAAATCATTGTATTAGTGAGCTTGACAGTCTATAAAGTTATTCTGTAATTTAGGGAACCAGAGAAGTAGGTAAAGAATTTCATAGATGGGTAAGGAAAGCCATTAACTCATTTTAAAAGTGACTATGTCTCCTAAACTTAATATATTGGTTAACTGACGTGAAGTAAGGAACTTAAATCTTCTGTTATTCAACAAAGAGAATATTTTTTAGTTTGAGAGTAGAGAACTAGATTTACTTGTTTCTGTAGCCTGCAATGTTTAACAGTATCTGCCACTCACATGGGGCTCAAATAGAGACTTGCTGAACAACAGAATGAGTGATCTGGACCAAGATGATGGGTGTTTAAGATAATATTGCTGAAACTCTTAAGATCTGGTAACCACAAAATCAGTCTCTGTGTGTGTGGGGGGGGGGGGGGAGGAGGGTGGGGACCTGGGTGAGCTGAATTCATTCATCAGAGTTTTGTTTATCCTTTTATTGTTAAATCGACTCATTAGCATCTGAATAACGCCTTTCTGTAAACGGTGATTGTAGGGGTAGGTGGCAGAGGAAAAACTATAAATTAATTCACACGGAACTATTAATTTCAGTCTCTCAAATGTGTTTCAATTTCATGTATCGTTTTTATTTTATTCTCTTAGCAATGGCTGGGCTACAGTTAGTATTTGTAAATGGCGGAACTTCAGCAGAAGCCTGCTCCCTCCAGCAGGGATCTAAACAAACTCTGGCCCGCTCATCTCATTACTTCTCTTCCTGCCTGCGATAGTCAGTCACGTGCTGTGGCCCGGTTCTAGAAAGTATACTCTTACATAGCTTTACATGCACAATGTCACCTTCAGAAACAGTCTGGAATGGCTAACTTAACTCACTGAAAGGCGTATGTCCAACATGGAGAGTAGCAAGTGGAGCCAGTCATCAAAGGGAAGTAGTATTCTGCAATGAAATTGCTTTTTGGAGCACCTTTTTATTACACAGAAAGTTTTCCTGGGGGCGGAGGGGAAACACACCAAATTACTATGTACATAAACAAAAGGTAAGTGGTCACACAGAAGTGGCTGTCTGTCCTGGCCTCCATGGTCCCGCGGGTGGAGCAGGCCAGCCGTGGGTACCATATGTGTTAAAAGCTGCCAACTGCACCTGCACATTGTCTGCATGGGGCCAAGCAGGCTTGGTGAAGCATGCCACTGAGTAAGGACCACCACTGAACCCGCTGGGTCACCGGTTCAGATGGGCCACAGGGAGCTGTGGGGATTGATCTGCCGGAAATGACCCTTGATCCGTAAGTCCTGAGGCCGATGTGTCTGACAGCTCACCAGGTTTTCTCATACTTCCCAACATCCCCGCCCTCCTCTGCCGACACTCCTCCGACCCAGGCTGCTACCACCGGGTAATGAAAAACAATGGGACCTTGCAGAGCACCCAGCTCAGCTCTTTGGCTCAGCAAGTGGAGCGTCATGGGAAATGAACTGAAGCCAGGACAGCAGCTCGGGCCACAGAGATCCCCTTCTTTTCCCTCTGGGCCTCCCCGGGAAAGATGAGAAGAACACGGACATAATTTACTCCATTCTCCTCACAAGTTTCTGGATGATCATAAACAAGACAAATGATGCTTGTATATACCTGGGGGTAGCTTCGCTAAAAAGAAAATGTACAACTTAGTTAAATGAATTCTGCCTTTTTTTTACATAAACTGTATCTCAGTTGGTCTCTATGCATAACCACATTTATATATAGGATTCAAAGATACGTACTGTCAAAAGATGTCAAATGATCTGTTAACAGCAAAAGAACCAGAGATTCGTTCAAAACCTAAATATACTTTTCTCCCCCGGTACGGCTTCCCTGGAATTTGATGTCTCAGGACTGTGAGACAAAGCAGGGCCCGGTTTCAGTGTGCAGCCCACAGCTCTGTCCTCTGTCCTCTGTCCCTCCGCCGTCTCCCATATGGCTCGCCAGCATCCCCGACCGACCGCACAGGGCGGGGAGGGGGTGGCAACTGCTCTAGCCGCACGAGACTGCCAAGTGTGGCTGGGACTGGGCCCGCTGGCCTTGCAGAAGCATCTAAGAAAAGAAGCACAAGTCACTGCACGTGTCAGTAAGGATTTCCAGCCTTAACCCACACACACGCTCCGGGCTGGCAGAGAGAAGTTGAAAAAGACACCGCTTTGTACCCAGATGCCAGCTGAACTTGGTGGCAGGCTATTAAAAAAAAAAACACACAAAAAACAAACAAACACATATTATACACGGAAGGATGTGGGGGAGGGGAGGAAAGAGCAGTGAGCTAATAATGTTCCTAGCTGGCATCTGCCTTTTTACTCAGAGAAAGAGATGGCCCTTTTCCAGATTTTTCCTATTATTGTGGTATCAGCTGCCTCTTGGGCTCGTTTATGACAGCCAAGACCGCCAACGGAACGAGACAAGATTTCTGTCAGTAGTCGTAGCGGGCGAGCCCCTTGCAAAAACAGGGATTTCAGTATTTCTCCTACAGAGGCTACTTTGGGATTATTAGTCCCAGCATGAGCCTTAGGACTTGGACTTACGGCCAGCCACTGATAAGAAATATGACAACAGCCAGTTCTGAGGTTAAAAAGGTACCACCTTGATTCTTTCATTTGCTCTTCTAATGTATTTAACTAAAGAACAATTTGAAACTAATTGGTCCTGGTGTTTCTTGCTAAGCTGGAATTCTACCAAGTGAATTTCTATTTGTTGGCCCTTTGAGATCTAAATATTGTTGGTGGCCTAGTACAGGAACTTCTTACCCTGAAACCAGGAATCAAAGAGAAAGGATTAAGCATTTACTCAGCCTTTAAGAAATGACTGTAGATCTACCTACTTCGTGAGAAAAAGACCTTTAGTAAACAAACCAACAAACCTAGTAAATAAATGTACTAGGAATGAGAGATTTAAGACCCACTGCTTCCAGCTTCCACTTAAGACGGAGAAAGCTGGGGAAAGCATGGCTCCCATCCTCGTAATACACATGAAGGCTGGAGAATCTGCACACTAGTCACTTTCCCTGGACCCATCCCAGTGGGGACGTAGGTAGGGCACCCAACTACACAGACGTCCAACACGCGACCGGAGGCCGTGCTTACCTAGGACAGACTCCCCGGACATGAACACAAAGATTTCAGCTCGAACTGTTAGCTGCTGATGTGGGAGCTGGCAGGAGAGCACGTGTGGTCACAGACTGTGTAACAGCACACACTGGGGCTGCTGTGTAACAGCACACACTGGGGCTGCAGCATTAAGGAATTCACACCCACATCAGCTCCCTTCAGGACCCTAACAGGTCCTCACAAAAGAGAGAGGTGAGAGTCCAGAGAAAGTGGCCTTTGTCATTCCTGGGGAGGGGACTGCAGCCTGTGCAGGAGAAGTCTGTATCAAAGGCTGCCTAGACCTTCTCCCGCCCCTATGGAGGGAAATCCTTACCCGCTGGGAGCAAGGCGCAACAGACAGCCCCCAGTCTGCCAACGGGGGGGCAGGGACAACACAGCCCCCCAGTCTGCCAATGGGGGGGCAGGGACAACACAGCCCCCAGTCTGCCAACGGGGGGGCAGGGACAACACAGCCCCCCAGTCTGCCAACCTGGGGGGGCAGGGACAACACAGCCCCCAGTCTGCCAACCTGGGGGGGGCAGGGATAACAGCCCCCAGTCTGCCAACCTGGGGGGGGGCAGGGATAACAGACAGCCCCCAGTCTGCCAACGGGGAGGGCAGGGATAACACAGCCCCCCAGTCTGCCAACCTGGGGGGGGGGCAGGGACACTGGGAAGCCACACTTCCAAACCCAGGGACACAGTGATTGCTTAAGACGAAGGCTTACTGTTCACTCACTCTGTTGTACACCTGAAACTAATATAATATTGTATGTCAATTATAATTAATTAAAAAACAACCTTAGCTTACTCTATCTAGGAAGGGAATATAAATATTGAATGGGAAAAAAAGTCAGAGCGTATCCCACTCTGATTTTGCCCCCCCACCGCCTGATTCAAGGGTAACCAGAAACAGCAAGCAGTGTGAACCCCCGGGGAACAACAGGGAGAAACAGAGAACCCCACCGGCCAAGTTCCAGGGCAGAGAAAAGACTGGAATTCAGTTCAAGCGGCCACTGGGCAGAACTCTCCGGCAGGTCAGCCCCCACCCACGTCCAGAACTCCAGAGGAGTCTGAGGACTTCGGTGTACTGAGGGTGCCCAGAGCAACGATAAGTGTGCAATATCACTCACAGGAATTCCACGTGAGTAAAAGTACTCACATATTCAACGGGGCGAGTAGACAGGCGGTCAGTATGACACAGAAGAGTTGAGTGACACTAGCAGCTGAGTTAATTTAATTATCATCTGTAGAATACACACCCAGCTAGAGCGGGATACGCATCAGTCTCAGGTACATATGGCATTTGCACCAGGATGGGCCATAAAATGTCACAACCAGGTGACATGCATCCTGGAGATACAAACCTGCTTCAGCCTTTGAGAATCAAAATAATTTAGTATGTCAACAGATCAAAGAAGGAAAAGTATATAATAATCTCAACAAATATAGAACTTTTTGACAAGTACTATTTATAACGTTTCATGGTTCTCTGTCCAAAAAGAAAAACAAAAGAAAGAAAAAAAGAAAAGAAATACTTAGGTATAAATCTAAGAAAATATATGTAGGAGCTATATGTTCAAAATTTAGTGCTGTGAAAATATAATTACAACATAATATTGCATGAAGAAAAAGTAAGGTACAAAAGAGTATGTACTCTATGGTCAGAATTTTATAGAATAAACTCAAACCAAATATTTTTCCATAGGAAAAAAGGCTAGGATATAATACAGGTCTTTTTAAGATGCCTCATTCTTAACAAGAAAATCACGAGTGTCTCAAGGAAAACAAAACTGAAATTAATATACGGTAAACGATTTTCAAAGCTCTGCTGTTACTCATTACGGCACCACGCACCCCAGGAAGTCTCCTTCCATCAGTGTCCTTGGAACTAGGTCCGGATGCTCTTAAAATCACTCATTGAAAATAAAGTTCTGCGGTCACACACATTTGGAAAGCATCAGTCTAATAAATTGGTTTCTTGATTGCAGAGCTAATTTGAATCGTCTGTAAACCAGTGTCATTCAGGATCTTAGGGGTGTAGTCGGCAGAACACCCCAAATCTATCTGGAACTTGTGGAGGGAGGGGGGAGGAAGGGAGAAAGGCAAGAAGGGAGAGGAGAGTCATTCTGGCTAACCTTTGTGCACAGGTTACAGACACCGTGTTATTTTGCTTCTAAATACTTGAGTGCGTACCTCCCAAGAATAAAGGACTCAACCACAATACCACTGTCACATCAAAGAAAGTTAGGTTATTTCCCTAATAACATCGAATATCTAGTCCAAAAACAAAAATTCCCCAGCTTTCTCAAAAAAAATGCCTTTTATAGCCAGTTTTTCAAGGTTCTCATGTTACATTTGGTTTTTTAATATAAAACCACATCCTGCTTTTTTATGTCACGACCCCCCCCCCCCCAGACTAGTCTCATTGAATTGTAGAAATCCCACGTGTGGTCTGGTTATTTCTCCATGGTATTAGTATTAGTCAGCTTGTCCCTCTATTCCCTTACTTCCTGCATACTGACACTTACATTTGACGACTTAATTAAGAGTCAGTAAACATTTTTAGCGAGAATACGCCTAGATGACGCTGCATTCCTCACCTTGCATTGCCTCAGGAGACACACAATGCCGTCGCCTCCCACTAATAATATTGCTCGGCCTGATCAGTGGGTCAGGTGGTGACAGCCAAACCTCTCTGTTGTAAAGGTACATTTTCCCTTCGCTCCTAGCATGTCCACGAAGAGGTGCTGCTCTATCACCTGTGCGAATGTCCTGTTTCTCAACAACCTCCTCACGATCTCTGAGCTCTGATGATCTTTGTAAGACCATCTGCTACGTCACCGGGCTTCCTGTTCATTTTTATTTACCCCCTTTTGAAATTTCTTTATGGTAAAATTTGCTCTTCGTGGTGTAGTTACCTGAGTTTTGGCAAATGCAGAGCTGTGCATCTACCACAACAATCCAGAACAGATCCATCGCTTCAGAAAATTCCCTTGAGCCATCCTTTCGTGGTCCTACATAAAGTTTTGTTCAAAGTCAACACTGAGTAGCTTTGTCCTAATCTACTTGGCCTGTAATGTATCATATCTCACCTAGGAGTGACTATGAGACCTTGGGGACCTCCTGCCCGAGTGCAGGGTCCCACGGCAAAGGCACGCCTCTGGTGACTGCTACGGCAGCCCTCTGACCACATGTGACGTACTGACCACAGAAATGGCCGAAATTCTGCCCTCTCCTCTGCACAGGGTCCCTGCAGTATGACTTTGCAGCTCCTCCCAGGAAGAGGTGGGGTCTAGTTCCCTATGCCATGAATCTGCACTGGTCTTGACTTATTTCAGCAACAAGATCCAGTGGAACTGATGATGCACCAGATCAGTTGCTTGTTTCCACACTCTCCTGGAGCCCTTGCCCTGGGGCCTTGGAAACGGGCCTGGGCAAGCCTGCCGTACAAGGAGCGGGGTGCTGCCTAATCCCAGCCATCGCCCAAGACAGTAGTCAATCAGGTATGGACACGAGGCCATCGGCAGCAGCCAGCACCAGCCCACCACTGAAGTCACCGCAGCATACCAGCCAAGATCATAGAAGCCTGGCTCAGCTGACTCGCACACTCAAGAGCAAGAAGAAGTGTTCATTGTTTTAAGCCGCATGTGTCGCAGTGGCTTGTTACGCAGTGTTAGCCAACTGATACACCATAGTTCTGATACGTTTCACCTGAGCAACATTCCTTTGTCTCTTCCTGTCCACTTCCCCCGCCACCACCCTAATTTAAGCTTTCAGGACTTGTTTGGACTGCGGCTATCTTCCGACTTGTCTCCCCTCTCACTGTCATTCCCCACTTCCATACACAGTCCTGCTGCCAAGAGCATATTCTTTAAAGTAAGACACCAAGTTGGAATCATTTATGTACCCGGAACATCCAGCACGATGCCCGGTACCTCCCACACATGCTCAGTCCTTGTTTGCGGAATGTCTGCTGCCAGATTCGTGACACACAGCTCGGATCCCCTTATTCCCCACGCAGAACTCGGCCGCATTCACTGGCATTTCAGATGCCGGGGCACTTCCCACCTCGCCTACTGCATCCCAGCACCTGCGCTCAGGCCCCAGCTCACGTCCCTCTCTTCTTCCCCTTCTTCTCTTGAAGCTCCGATAAAAATGAGGGCGAGCTGACTGCACCCCTTACTTCTGTGTCTGTGTAGATACTAACTCAGGGGTCCCCAAACTTTTTACACAGGGGGCCAGTTCACTGTCCCTCAGACCGTTGGAGGGCCGGACTGTAAAAAAAACTATGAACAAATCCCCATGCACACTGCACATATCTTATTTTAAAGTAAAAAACAAAACGGGAACAAATACAATATTTAAAATAAAGAACAAGTAAATTTAAATCAACAAACTGGCCAGTATTTCAATGGGAACTATGCTCCTCTCACTGACCACCAATGAAAGAGATGCCCCTTCCAGAAGTGCTGCGAGGGCCGGATAAATGGCCTCAGGGGGCCGCGTGTGGCCCGCGGGCCGTAGTTTGGGGACCCCTGTACTAACTCCTGTCTAGAAGGCCCTTCCACAGCTCTGCAAACGCTACACATTCTTGAAGATCCGATTCAAACGTCACCTCCTCCGTGAAACTCCAACAGCTGTAGTTAACTACTCCCTCGCCTCCTCCGGCACTTAGCCTAAGCCGCCCTGAGGCACCGGGGCCAGGGTTCCCTGTGCGTCACAGTATCTAGCAGGGCCCACTACAAGAGACTAGGAACCTTTTGAGAGCAGATCCATCTTTCCCCTCTCTGTATTCACTACTGGCCCTAACACAGTACATGAAGCAATAGATCTTAATTCATGTTTCCTGCATGAATAGATGATTTTTAGTCACTACTACAGCAGTAAGAACAGGAACACCCAAATTCATAAGCCAAACCCGGAACAAAGAGGGCAAAATACACGCCGTGGTGTTCTGTATTAGTCTGTGCACGGATCTTCTGGAGAGCCGGTTAAACACACAGATTCCTAGACTCTGCCCAGAGAGAGAGCGGATGGGGATTCAAGAGGTCTGGGTGGAACCCTGGGTTTGCACTGTTATCATGTCCAAAGGGTTCTCTGGAAGGATTATGGACAATACGGACAGAGTGACATAGAGCCTGGTTTGCAGATACGAATTCCAAAGTAAACCACGTTTCTCACGCACGTAATGGACTTCTGTTTAAGATTCTTGACTTTAACGCCAGAGCACTGAGTGCAGCAGGCCTATTAAAAGAAGCACGTTCACAGTGCTGACCCAGTCTGGCACCTTAGGAGGCTCAGGTTGCTGAGAATGGGGCACCCCCTTCTTTGTAATCACAATGTGCACACATTCTCACATCTACATATCCTTTTCATAAACTATTTAAAGTTTGATTTTCTACAAATAGTCCTTTTTCAGACCACCTCGCCACGTGAGGTGTGCTTTAAAATAAGTGAAAAGCACCTGACCAGGCAGTGGCGCAGTGGATAGAGCGTCGGACTGGGATGCGGAGGACCTAGCTTCAAGACCCCGAGGTCGTCGGCTTGAGCACGGGTTCATCTGGTTTGAGCAAAGATCACCAGCTTGGACCCAAGGTCACTGGCTCGAGCAAGGGGTCACTCCATCTGCTGCCCCCCTCATCAAGACACATATGAGAAAGCAATCAGTGAACAACTAAGGTGCCGCCATGAAGAATTGATGCTTCTCATCTCTCTCCCTTCCTGTCTGTCTGTCCCTATATGTTCCTCTCTCTGTCTCTGTCACAAAAATAAAATTAAATAAAATAAAAGAGTGAAAGGCGTGCAGTCCTCACCGCGGTCCCAGAGGCTGGCTCTCAGCGCTCGCTCCAGCTGTTCCTCCTCGCTCAGGCCGGCCGTGTACGCATCGTAGTTCCTGGGCCCGTCCTCCTGGTAAGCCGGCCTGCCGTATGCATAGTGATCCGGGTAGGCGGGGTAGCCTGCAGGCACAAGGGACACGTTACAGAACACGGTCAGACGCCGCTCTTTCCGTCCTTCCCATTTTGTAAGCAAAGACAGTAAGACAATTCACGTCATTATTTTGAGGACAGTAATAATCCTTGAAATAAGCAAAGATGACAAGTGAGGAATTCCTCCACTAGGGTGGGCGATGACTGTCTGGCCACTGTGGTACCCAACGGAGCTCAGCATGGGGCCGGATGTGAGCAAGTCCGCCTGTGCTGAAGAGGAAGAGGACATTCACTGAGAGGGCAGGCAGTGGGACTGCAGAGGCAACCCGAACGGGCTAGTGACATAGAGATGAATTCTTTCAGCTTAGAGCTGTTTAATACTCGGAGTATTTCCAGTGAAGTCCTGCCTGGAGTCAAGGTAATGGTGGAGATGATAGTCAGGAACGTCTTACCACCCAGTGACTCCAAGTAATGGGAGGTGGACCCATGCTTAATGCACACACTACAGGATCTCTGTGCTGAGTATGACACTCCAGGCAGTGGTAAGCATGCTCAGATATACACACCAACGTCCCTGTAATTCTAATTCTATATCTGAGGTCATAGTTTCTATTAATAGTTCTTTTCAGACATTGGTTACTAGCTGAAATGAGAGAAGAGACAACCTTCCCATTAAATAATGCTTAAGTACCAAACTTCGATACCACATTAACAAAGGTCGATTACAAAGTTCAGTTTTGCAAGGTACAGTATTTCCAGCATTTCTTCCAAGTCAGTTTGAGTTTATGCCTTGCATTTTCTTTAATCACCCACTTTCATAGAATTATCTTGGAAGAGTTTTGTGGGGTTTTTTTCCCCATAAAAATTTACCAGTCTTATTCTGGTGTAGTAGGAGAGAAGTTTAGTCTTTTTAATTTTCTTAAACCTTCTTTTATACACGTTGAAGAGGGTGTTTCAGATGTTTAATTTATATGCTTTATGTTGCTGATGAGAATTCCTACCCTTTGCTATGAGTCTTGTGTCATACGTTATCATATCAACCAACATCACAGTACACACCTGGTTTTAAGCTTCTTATTGCTTTAATAAGACTATAGAAAAAAACCCCTCACAATCAAGCCAAAAAGGGAACACTGTAAGGTAGAATCTGGTAAACTGACTTCATATTCAGAATTTTTGAAAATTGGTCCTGAAGTTATTTTAAAATTTACTTTTGTGCTGGTTAGGAATAAAATGCTTTCTGATATACAAGATTGGGAAGGAAAGTGTAACTATCTTCCATGAGAATTTTCAGGTACTCTGAAAGTCTTTATTTTCATATAAACAATGAAAGGACAATAAAACACACTAATCTAGTTTCAGCTGACATTCTAATGTAATTACATGTGGTTATAAAGATATTTGTCATGTAGACTATTTGTGTCTATGGTTATGTTTTTATAGCAGCTTATCGAGATGTAACTGATATCCCATACAATTCACCAATTTAAAATGTATGATTTAATGGCTTTTAGTCTATTCATAGAGTTGTGCCATCATCACCACCACAATCAATTTTAGGACATTTTTATCACCCCCCAAAAGAAACCTGTCGGCTTCGGCTCTCACGCCCCACTCACCTCTGCAGCCCTAAGGAACCACCCACCAATCGGCTTTCCTTTTCTGTAACTATCCCTATTCTGGACAATTATATAAATTAAATCATATAATATGTGGTATTTTGTGTCTGGTTTATTGCACTTGGCATAATGTCTTCAAGGTTCACCCATATTGTAGCATGAACCAGTACTTCATTCCTTATCTACTATCCCAATAATATTCCATCATATGCATGCACATAGCACATTTGGTTTATTCATTCATCAGCTGGTAGACATCTGGGTTATTTCCAATTTTTAACTATTGTGAATAATGCCGCTATAAACATCTGTGTACAAGTTTTTGTGTAGATATATGTTTTCATTTCTCTTGGGTACATACCTAGGAGTGGGTTTGCTACGGTAGTTCCGTTTAACTACTTGAGACTGTCAGAATGTTTTCCAAAGTGGTTGCACCATTTTACATTCACACAGCAACTTCTATGAGTTCAGAATTCTCCACATCCTCACCAACACTTGTTATTATTTGTCTTTTTAATTATAGCTATCCTAGTGGGTGTTAAGTGGTATCTCACTACAGCTTTGATAACTAATGATGTGAAGCATCTATCCATGTGTTTACTGACCTCTGTGTACCTTCTCTAGAGAAATGTCTAGTGCGAGCCTTTGTCTACTCGTACTGAGTAATACTAGACTCTTCTGTCTTGGTACTATTTTACTGAATGTCCTTGACAGTAACAAAATGAATGATTTAGACAAAAATTAAATAGAATTGTTCAGGATTTGTTGGGGGGTGCTAATTCTGACAAGCTTTGCTTCTAATGCAATAAAAATTAGTTAAAATTTACTAACTACCTCCAATGACCCAATGTCTACCTTCTCTCTCACATGTGGTCTGATGTCAGAATGAACATTATGATATTTATAACAGGAGACAGATATTAGTAAATTTCCCAAATCCTCACAATGGTTTGGAGCTGAAGTTGGATCTGGGCACAATTTCAAATATGGCTGCCCTTCTTCACTGGCTTCTACTCAACAGAACCATCAGAAAAGTTCAGCTTCCATTGCTGTGGGGAACAGCCACCTGCCAGTTTCATTTCCTGAGAGTAAAGGCAACTGTGGCACAGCTACCTGTCTTGCTTTTATATTACAGACACACCCGACAACTTCTGTGCAAGGACAAGTGGACAGAACACAATATATCTACTCCTTCACAGAGAACAAAACAGAGGCTCAAACATTCTGAAATATAATAGAATATTCATGGATAAGTCACTGAATATCATGGAATGCTTCAGCAATCCCTGCATAGAGAGACTGTCCAATTCCCCAAGAGTGCCAATTATTTTATTGCAACAAAAAATGCAATCTTGGGCCCTTTCCCATACGGCTTATTGCCACTTTCAAAGCCCTGTGGAAAAGTTGTTCTGTTCCGGACGGTCTAAGCAGCACTTCCACCTATTCCCTCGGACATGCTCAGCTAATGCAAAGTCCCAAATAACCCCCAAGCTCCGGATCCTGGGTTGTACAGACACCAGAAACACCATGTACGTCTACAGAGGTTTAATTTCTAGGTAAGTGCGCTATAATTAGAGGCAACATTTTCTTGATATAAAAACAAAACAAAACATTTTTCTTCAGGTAATTTCTTTAAAACAAAAAAGTAGTAACTCAGTTTTAATGAAATGAAGTCTACAACTCTAAACATCTGAATATTATAAAATCTAATTTGGTACTTGTCAGACAAAACATGAGGAGAAAGAGAAAGTTTTAGTGCCTTAAATCAAAAAGATTCTTGTGGTTAAAGGTTCTATATCATCAGTCATAAATCATCAACAAGACCAAAAATCCCGTATCTATTTTAATGAGAACGGGTCTCCTAGGACCCAAAATTTTCTGCAGCTGTTCTGCTGGTCCAATCAGATATTTTAAAATCTTCATCATAAACATGGCTGGAAAAACCTAACAATCAAACACTTAAGATAAATAAGTTTAAATTACATCCTGCGATGAACACCAGTTTAATATTCTTTTGTAGCTATATACTTTGGCTCTATAGTAAGAGAAATTCTGGTTATCATTATTCTATTAACTACTCCTCCATCTGTTCCTTATACACATACCAGGACTTCATGGCAAAAGAGATCAAGAAACACCACCAAGATTAGAAAAAATTGGTAGCAGCTTTTTAAACATTCATGAGGTTCTCTGACCTATAAAGACTTTTCCAGCTAAGAATGGCCATAGTAAGAATAAATCACGACTTGTAAGAGATACATACGCTCTCATAAAAGTTCCCTCGATGACCACTGGCATGGCCACCTGGCCTCCTGAGGACCTGCCTTTGAAGAAATGCCGTCACTTGAGGGGAAGGAACAGAAATACAGTAATCTTGCTGGGGATAAGAAGAAAGGCAGACGGGCTTTTATTTTTGCCTTTAATTCCCTAGCCTGTGTGTCTGCTGTGCTTAAGCCTCGTTCACCTGAAGCAAGAAAGAAGCAGCCCCATTTTTTTTTTTTTTTTAGTAAGTGCAATGAAAAAGGGAGAAAAGACAAAGGGAACTGCCCTGTTTTGTAACATTAACTCAGCAGAAAGGCAGCTCACATCCTCGTCCAACAGAAGAAGCGGGGACCAGGAATCAGTGGCCTGCGTTTTTTAGTCCTCGTTCTATTACCAACAACCTGTGTCACTTCAGCCAAATCACTTACCGTTCCTAAACCTGTTTCCAAGCTGTCACACAAGCCATCAGGACGAGGCCATCTGTGATGGTTTAAGCAATGTCAGTACACAGACACATTCTTATTTTTCTTTCTATCCAGAGGAACATCCCTGTTCCTTTTGGGAATGAAAAAATAATGAACCAGCAGAGAAGCCCTTGTCCTCTAGCAACTTCAAGGCGTCAGAGGATAGGTCCCCAGTCTAGTGCCGAGAATAAAGTCAACAGGAAGGGAGAAATTCTCCTGGGAAGGAGATCCAAGGTGGTCTTCCACTCCAATCCAGTCCTTCCTAGTCACATAGGTCAATAGAGCCCTATTGTACCTAAGTCTGTAGAGACTGTTTTCCATACAAACAACCTACAGGACCCAATGCTCTTCCGAATGACTCTACAGTGGACCCTTGAACAACGCTGGCATTAGGAGTACTGACACCTCTGTCCATGCAGCCAAAAAACTGCATATAACTTCTGACTCCCCAAAATCTTAACTACTAATCGCCTACTGCTGACCGGAAGCTTTACTGCTAACAATAACAGTTGATGAACAGATATTTTGGATGTTATATACTGTATTCTTATAATAAACTAAGTTGGAGAAAAGAAAATGTTCTTAAGAAAATATTAACAAAGAGAAAATACATCGACTGGCAGTCCCCGGGTTATGGATGAGACGGGTTCTGCCGATTTGGAATGTGTAAGTATTCATATGCGCAGAAAGGTAAAAATAAACACTATGGTAAGACGGACACCTAAGGTGCACTGAATAGGTAAATGGACCTGTTCCAACTTATGTACAAATTCAAGTTAAGAAAACCGTACAGAACCTGTCTTGTTCGTAACCCGGGGACTGCCCGATAGAACTGTACGTATTTACTGAAGAAAGTCCACATAGCAGTGGACCTGCGCAGTCCACACCTGTGTTGCTCAAGGGTCAACTGTATTCATCAGCTGTGGCGACAACCAACCACTGCACCCCCCCTTCAGGTGAGCCCTGGACAGAAGTGTGAGCTGCACCGTGCAGCGGCCGCCCCTCTGCTGCACCAGGGCCACACTGCTAGGACTTTAACCATACACGACACCCCCTCTGGAAGCCGAAAAGGGAGGCTTCTTTTGAGGGCAGCGACAGTCTTCACTTCTGTGGTCCCCAAACACAGGTAACCCCAATCAGGTAAGCCTATGATTCTTTTTTTTTTTTTTTTCGTATTTTTCTGAAGCCGGAAATGGGGAGAGACAGTCAGACTCCCACATGCATCCGACCGGGATCCACCCGGCACGCCCATCAGGGGGCGATGCTATGTCCCTCCGGGGCGTCACTCTGCCGCGACCAGAGTCACTCTAGCGCCTGGGGCAGAGGCCAAGGAGCCATCCCCAGCGCCCAGGCCATCTTTGCTCCAATGGAGCCTCGGCTGCGGGAGGGGAAGAGAGAGACAGAGAGGAAGGAGAGGGGGAGGGGTGGAGAAGCAGATGGGCGCTTCTCCTGTGTGCCCTGGCCGGGAATAGAACCTGGGACCTCTGCACGCCAGGCCGACGCTCTACCACTGAGCCAACCAACCGGCCAGGGCCCTATGATTCTGGTTACCGATTCTATTAGAATCACGTAGGAAGCTTTTTAATAATCATTTTTAAAGTGTCCAAGTCCCTCTCTCCATGCCTGCTGAGACTTAGTGGGTCTGGGATGAATTCGAGGCGTGGCCGTGTTGTGAGAGCTCCTCAGGTCATTCACAGACAGCCAGAACTGACACGCACGATCGCAGTCTTCAGAACGACATCAAATACATCGCTTGAATGGAACTCCAATTGTATCCCTCTCCTGATTAAATCCTTTGGCGGCACCCCAGCACATTCTGGATAATTCCCAACAGGCCTTTTCATAAAGGCCTGGCAAGCCCTTCTCTGCTGTTGCTCTCCTTAACGTCCACTCGTTGATCAAGAGCCAGCGCCCCTCCAGGTGGCCTCCAGGAACTGCAGTTCCTCTGCTGCCCCCCCAGGCTGGGTGCCGAGTCAGCTCCGTCCATGTTTCTGGACTGGACAGCCCCCTCTGCAGCAGGGAGATGGCCCTGAACTGGCCCTCCGCCACAATCACGGAGGAGACCGGAGAGAACGCCGGAAACAGATGTGGTCAGGCGCTGTGTGACAGGCGGTCCAGGATTCTGATCCTGGAGAGAAGGGAAGTTGAGGCAGTGAGCCTGGGCACTTCCCAGACGGTGGGAGCAGGGGAGGGAGCCCAGCAGCCGCTCTGCTCCCTGCACTGTGGGAACCTGCAGGACAGGGTGCCCGGGAGGAGAAAAGAACCTGTAGGGGAAAGCCCTGCAAATCTGCATGGAGTGCCCTGGGGCACGGCCAATAGCAAGCCTGTGAGCTCCGGTGAAATTTCTCCAGAGGAGGCAAAGGAGGACCTAGAGCTGCAAGCGGAGCCGTCCCCCGACCTTGGGCAGGGCTGGGAGACAGTTCGCGGTCCAGCCAGCAGGAGCCAGGTCCCTGCTGACCAATGGGCGGTCAGGAGAGATCCTAGCAAAGTAACGCCTCAGGAGTCATGTAGAATTAACCCGAAAATAAAAGTGACTTTCACCATACCCCCAGCCCCAGAAGGATCAACCTATAATCATCAAGGAACTCACCTGGGTGCCAGAACCAAGCCCCGAACAGGCTTTGTTCATCTTCCTTCAGGAAGATAAACTCTAGCACTCAACTACCACAAAAAACGTGCTGTCCAGCATCCAATCACATCTTACTAGATATGCAAAAACTGTGACCCACAACTGGGAGAAAAATCAATTTAATGAAACAAATGCAAAAAATATGATATAGAGAGGACAGAATTAGTAATCAGGGACATCAAGACAGCTATTGTAACTATGTTCATGATTAAAAAAAAAAACAACAGCAACAAAAAATAAAACAACAAGAACAAAACAGGACTATAATGAGGAGAGAGATGAAGGCAATAAGCCAGGGATCAGAAAGCAGAAACTTGTGGTCTGAAATCAACCCACTCCCGACTTTTGTAAATAAGATCATATTGCAACACAGCTACATGGCTGCTTTCATGCTACAGAGACTAGTTGTGACAGAGAGCATATGGCCAGTGCAGCCCTTAGAATCTAGAACGTCAGCTACCTGGCCCTTTATGTAGAATACTGAAGGCCCCAGATTAAAGCTACAGCGATTTTCAATGGGCACGACACCCAGTGCTTCCGTGGCCTCTGGGTGCTCTAAGACCTGCTGACGGTCCTGGTCTGGGACATTACAGGGAACCCTTCAAAGGCTGGAACCTGAAACAGCTCCTGTGCTATAACCGAAGTATCATATTCCCCCATGTAGAAGACACATTTTTTTTTTTTTTGAAAATTTTGGGGTCTAAAAACTGTTTGCGTCTTATACGGTAGTTGTAGTTTTTTTACTTGCATTTCCCGCTTTTTCGCACTTGTTTTTGTGCTCATTGTTGAAGACAGTGATTCATCATCAGACACTCATGAGGACAAGCTAATGGATGGGAGTGTTGACTGTAATGAGGGGTTGGATGAATTTTATGATGAATAAAACTTGAGTTCAATAACTTTATGTAGTACATTTTTTTTTTCTTCAAAATTTGGGTCCCAAAATTAAGTTGCATCTATACATGCGAGCGTCTTGTCCATGGGGAAATGTACTTTCTACCTACTTACACAGACATCTAGAAGTCACATGATCTGAGCTGTTAGAGAAACGCCTATCTCAAGATAAGCAGGGTTCCTCCTCAGTCTGCAGCTGGGGTGGACTAGGGCCATCTGTGTATGAGACGAGCTTCTAACAGTCAGTGGTACGTCCTTCTGGGGAGAATAAAGAGCCCTGGGTATAGTGTAAGTCCTGTCACGGCTGAGAGACCTCATACTGATCATACAATATCTTCATGTCACTGTTACCTCCTCGCCTGGTCTGGGCTCACCCACACAGACTCCTGGGCTCCATCCAGCCTTCAGGCATGGTAGAGACACGGTTACAGAACGTGTGAATTACTCCACAGCAACATGAACGAGCATTACCTTAAAGTGGCTCTACAATGGCGAACACTGTCATCTTTTAAATTAAGTTAAAATTTATTAAATAAAGTGCTTACCTGAATTGTTAAAGTACTGTTGCTGTCCTGGGTAACCAACATTGGAGGAAAAAACGCCTAAATATGAAGAAAACAAACATTTTTATAGTAGGCATAAGGCTTTCTACCCCCAGTTTTATTGAGGCATAACTGACAAATGAAAAATTGTATATATTTAGGTGGTGCAATGTGATTTTTTTTTTTAAGGACTGTCCATGTGATGATTTAATATACATACACATTAGTAAATGATTGTCACAATCAAGTTGATTAACACATCCATCACTTCCCAGTGGCCATATTCTGTGTATGTGCAAGAATTCTTAAGGCCTACGCTCTCAGCAAATTTCAAGTATATAACACAGTATTAACTACAGTCACGATACTATAATTAGATACTCAGAACCCACTCGTCTTATAACTAGAAGTGTGTACCCTTTGGTCAGCATTTCCCCACATCCCCCGGCCTCTGGCTGCCGCTGTCCTACTCTCTGGTTCTACGGGTTCGACGCTTTTAGATTCCACATACCAAGTAAGATCATACAGTATTTGTCTTTCTCTGCTTGGCTTATTTCACTTCGTGTAATGTTGTCCAGGTTCATCTATTTTGATGCAAATAGGATTTCCTTCATTTTATGGCTGAGTAATATTCCATTGTGTGTACTTACATCATTGTGCATGTATATTTATATAACTGTGTGCATATATATATAAATATATATATCTCATATATGTAAATGAGGTAGATGTCTATATCTATCTATCTACATATATGTCTCACACTTTCTCTATCCATTCACCCATCAACAGACACTTGGCTGTTGTGAATAACTCTGTGATGAACGTGACAGGGCAGACAGCTCTTTGAGATTCTGATCTCGTTTCCTTGGGATATATACTCCGAGGTAGAATTGCTGGATCATACTGTAGTTCTATTCTTAATTTTTTAAAAGAACCTCCATACTCTTTTTCTACAGTGGCTTGTATCAACTTACATACCCTCCAATGGGGTGCCAGGGTTCCCTTTTCTCCAAATCCTCATCAACTTGTCTTTTTTGATAACAGCCATCCTAACACTTCCTAATTTCAAACTATATTACAAAGCTATAGTAATCAAAACAGTAGGATACTGACATAAAGACAGACACGTGGACCAATGGAATAGAATAACCATAAGGCTTTAACTGCCAATCTTTCCAATTAGGAGGTTCTTGATAACAAAGTCCAAGGTCATTTCAAATGATTTCCAAACAATTGTTAAAATAACCTCTTTTTTATTTGGGGCTAGCCCTAGAACACACTGGGGACAATGAAAGCCTGACTTATTCCCTGGAGTTCTTTAAAGAAGCCTGTTGATAGTCTTTGCTTTCCAAGGTACCAAGCTTGGGCTCTGAGACCTCTGTACAAGTAGAAATGCTCTGGCTGTAGAGAGAACTTGCCCCCAACAAGACTAGAGGCGAGCCATGCTCCTTCCCCTTCCTAAAGGACTGTCCCCTTCCTTGTCCTGAAAAGGGCAGGAGGACAGGCAATTCAGCACTGCTGAAGGGTGAGAGGGCAGAGTCACGGGGCACACCTGAGAAGGGATTACCTCTTCCAGGGTAATCAGACAGCAGCCTGCCCATGCCTGCTTATGATCCACAGGGTTCCCATGTCACCCCAGCACCCAGATCAGTCTAGACCTCTCTCCAGCTTTACCAGGAAAAAAGGCACAGAGATGGCAGGCTATTTGTAAATAGCACTGAATATCTGTTTCAACTTTTATTTTCTTTCTTTTTTTTTTTTTTTCTGAAGTGAGAAGCAGGGAGGTAGAGAGACAGACTCCTGCATGTGCCTGACCCAGATCCACCGGGCATGCCCACCAGGGGGCAATGCTCTGCCCATCCGGGGCATTGCTCTGTTGCTGCCAGAGACATTCTAGCACCTGAGACTGAGGCCATGGAGCCGTCTTCAGCGCCCGGGCCAACTTTGCTCTGGTGGAGCCTCGGCTGCAGGAGGGGAAGAGGGAGATGGAGAGAAAGGAGAAGGGGAAGGCTGGAGAAGCAACTGGGTGTTTCTCTTGTGTGCCCTGGCTGGGAATTGAACCCGGGATTTCCACACAACTCTTATTTTCTAATATATTCCTTTGAAAACAGAGTGATGTAAAAAATGAGCATCCTCAGAAAAAAAGGCAAGGTTTTCAAAAGGAAAGCTGAGAGTTTAAATACTATAATTGCGAGGGAAATCACCTTGGAACACAAAATACTTGCCCACATTCTGTAATGTCTGCAGGAAGCTTTAGTAACCACTTAATCTTTAGACACACGGAAAAATGAAACAAAACATTAAAGTCCTGAGAATCATTTTTTTTTCCTCTCAGCAGTATTTGGGCAACAAAGCTCATTACTAGATTTCCATTATTAAGTTGTATCAAAAATATAATAGAACTGGACATTTTCAATAAATGAAGCTCCCACTGCCTCCTCCAAGCACACACACTGGAAACCCAGGAATGAGAGAATAGAGGAAAAGGGGACATTCTCAGAAGCCAACCAGCCTGCAAAGCTCGTCCAGAAGCGAACACATTCGGCTAACAGAGGCAGCGGGGTGGTGCCCGGAAAGCCCTCTAATATCATGAATATTACATGGTTCTCAAGACGACCAGTCATCGGCACAAACTATGAAAACAAATTATTTGTGGTTCAAGAAAAGGTAAAATAGTCTCAGAAGGTTTCCCATGAATAAAAGATGAAATATCGAAACTCACATGGTCTATAAAACAAGTGTTTGCCGAATACTGTCCTTAAAAGTCATAACCAGTACAGATTTTAAATTGAGGTCTAAAAAAATTCATATATTTATTTCTAAATAAGAGAAGAGTATTTTCATTGGGAATTCATTTGAAGGAAACAAAAAATAATAATTTTTTTTTAAAAAGCAGGAGCCAAGCCTTAAGCAGTAACAGACTTGGTCTGGCCGTGCATGAAGATCTCTCTTCAGCCAAGGACTCAGCGGTCACTCTGAATGCTTGGAAATACTGGTCCTGCATTTCAGTACGGACTTGGCTTTTTCAGCGTTGCCTTGCACATGAATTCATGGACTACCGTATAATAATGCACTGCTTTAAAACATTTTTAAAAAATTTTCCATTGATTTGAGAGAGAAGAGGACGGGGAAAAAGGGTGTGGTGGGAGGAGACAGAGAGACAGAGAGAGAAAGTGTCAACTTGTTCTACTTAGTTGTGCACTTACTGATGGCTTCTCACATGTGCCCTGACCAGGGGTTGAACCTGTGACCTCTGTATGCCGGGATGACGCTTTGTCTCCTGAGCCCCCTAGCCGGGGCTATGGAATGCATTACTTTAAACCCACTTCAGGCCCCTGCACTGCCAAGGAAGTCATGACTTTCCGTGAGTAGCAGGAACGCCCAGGGTATCCATATATACCGCTGTTTGTCCCTAGAAGCCTCAGGCTTAACACGTGGGTTTGCTCCCTCTCTGGAGCAGCGTGAGGAGCTGCACCAGCTGCTCTACCCCCTGGCCTAAGCAGAGACTACTAGCAATTCCTAAGCAGAGCCAGAGGGTAGCTTGGAGTTGCTCCTATTCCCATTAAAATTCAGGCGAGCTTCCCCTTGTTGTGCCGAAGCTGTTGCGTTCTGTACCTGCACACGCCTCCATGATTTTCTTCAGAGGCCCGTGAGCATACAGTAGTCCGACAAGAATGCCGGCCAGGTGCCCAGCGAAGGAAGTCCTACGAGAGAAGGAGACCTCTGTGAGTGTCTGCTCCGCTGCTGTCCACAGATGTCCCTCCGTCCCACTGTCCACAGACGTCCCTCCGTCCCACTGTCCGCAGACGTCCCTCCGTCCCACTGTCCGCAGATGTCCCTCCGTCCCGCTGTCCGCAGATGTCCCTCCATCCCACTGTCCACAGATGTCCCTCCGTCCCACTGTCCGCAGACGTCCCTCCGTCCCACTGTCCACAGACGTCCCTCCGTCCCACTGTCCACAGATGTCCCTCCGTCCCACTAGCCCTTCCGTGTTAGTCAGTCACGGTCTGCAAGCTGCTCCACGGCAGGGTTTTTATGCTCAACAACATTAACTCGATCCAAGGAACAACGTTTCCTACTTGAGAGAAAAGTTAAAAGACAATGAATAACAACCGCCACGTGTTTAAAATGCAACATTACTCCTTGCTCGGGAGAAGTGGGCTGGCGCCTTCAGAGCACTAGCAGCATTTTGTCAGGACAACCCGTTATATTTCTCCCAGTTTTCCTCTGTGGCTCTTATCACAACACGTAAGTGACATCAGTTTTCTCTGAATTAAACCTCGAGTCACCCAGCCATGGTGAGAAGGTGCACAGCAGAGCAGACAGCTGTGTTCTCGCTCGCCGCTGACCAGCGACACAGAGAGCAACAGGAGCAGGGCGGATGAGATTGAGATGTCCGCATGCCCCCCCAGGGGGGCACCTCCCTCTGCTGCTGTCTTTGTGTGCATCTTAAAGCCGCTCAGCAAAAAGACACAGAAAATGTAAACTTCAGGCTCGAAAGATGAGTTGGGGCATTCACCTGGTTCGTCTTCTTAAGATAGCATCTAAGACAGCCAATCCCTTGTACATATAAATTCAAGGCAAGCCCCAGCTAAGTATGCGCTGTATGAGTAAAAGAATAAATGAGAGACAGTCACCCCGCGGGTCTCTCCGCCCCCCACCCCCACACACACACTGCCGTCCTGCGACTTTCCTGAAACAGAGGGCAAGCCATGTCATTGCTGTCCTGTGAAACTCAGCCTTCTCTGCGGTCAGGGCCTTCCAACACGTGGCCTCGTCCTTCCCTCCCCTCCACCCTGTCTGCTCAATCCTTCCCGCCAGCCCAGCCCAGCCAGCCACCCCCTGAGCGCTCATGGGAGACCACAAGGCTAAGCTAAACAGCACCCCTGTCATAAAAAGCAGGCCCAGGCGAAGAAGTCGCTCTTTCTGGGGAGCAAACATGTTTACACCTTTGCCTGTCTGTCTGTCTCTCTCTGATGAATCCCTTGAGGACAGTCTTATTCATCTGTTATGCTAAATTAGAAGCTAAAAACCCCAAAAAACAAACAAACAAACAAAAAACAACCAATAAAGGTCAAGCATATGAATACATTTCCCTGGCTTGGGGGAGATGGCCCCTCACCCAATGCCCAGAAGGGGGGCAACTGAAAGCTATCCAGGAGCCAATGCCAACTGCAGCGGCACCACCGTTCTGCACCTCCACATACCCACTGCGCACACCCAGCCTGGTGCCGGCGCAGCACAGACGCTCCAATATGTGTGGAATGAATGGTCTGAGTGTCCCAGGATGGTTTCATCAAGACCACCAGCAGGCAAGTTAAAAACCACGAGATCCTCAACTTAGAAGGGCCCCCCTGAGCGTGGCAGACATGAGGCTGAGGTTTGGTCACCCACACACAAGAACAAGAACCAAAACCAAGACGTGTCGCCTACCGCACCAGCAGTGAACAAACAGAAGAAAGAGGCCGGGGGCACAGACAAGACAGCAACAAGTCACCTCGGCTGTCTCAGGGCGAGAGAAGGCCTGCTGGCTCAGGGAGGAGACCAGGCAATGGCAGCCCTCAGAGATAAGAAGAAATGAAGGCTCCCAAAGTCAGGAAGGTACTGAGGCTTCTCCCCATTAGCCAATCCCATCATGCCATTGCCCAGCTGGGACCCTGCATGTGGCACACACGTTGAAAGTCTCACACACCCACACACACACACACACACACACACACACACACACACACACACACACACACACCACCTAGACCAGCATTCCTTCAGGAGAGCTATGACTCTCGTCAAATGTATCTATCTCCTAGAATGTGTAATATGATCATAAAAACATAGGATCAGATACTCGGTTTCCCAGTTTCAGCAATAATAACATGTACTGTACTTCTCTTTGGCTTTCCCCCCAAAATAAAATAAAACTGGGCTTATTTTATTATACGTTTAGGCTAAATAATACACTCCAACTAGTTCTAGGAATGGCAAAGAAAGTAGTAGTTTGAGGGATGCAAAACAAGAGTCCAGAGTCAATTTTTTAAAAGTAGTAACCTCAATTTAACTGAAAAGAATGCAACTTCATCAATATATTTTGAAGCTCCCTAAACCAATCTTTACAGTGAATCACATAGTTATAAAAATAACATAGAAGAAAATTTCAATGTAAAACCCCAACCTATCGAACAATTAATCTTGGATTTCATTTACAGTTTAGAGTACAATACAGTTAAATGAATTTCTTATCTCTCTATATAGCTTTGCAGAAGTTTCAGTTGTAATCTAACTGTCCCAATTGGGAATAACCAGGAGAGGGAGGCTGACAGACCAGAGACCATACTGCGTTATCCTCCAATAGTCAGCATTTTGCACAAAAGTCTCATCTCAAAATTCTAGGTGTCTTTATTATTTCATTTCACCTCTATAAAGGTATTCTTTTTTTAAAAAAAAATATGATCTTATTCAATCAAAACTGAGAATCTCTCCATATTACTCATGAAAAGGGGAGGATTCCACAACGAGAAAGAAAGTCGTGCTCGTTCTGAGAGGTACGTTAACTTTCTCTCTGTCACTGAAACCCTTTGAGAGAGGAGCTCCCTTTGCCCTCGAAGAGACGCCCAGAGCCCTTGTCCCGGGAGAAGAAATAACTCTGCAGAGAGGAAATGGAAATGGAAACGGAAACGGAAATGGAACTTCTTCTCCCCGGCAGGGCTGGACTAGGCACATCTGTCCCTGCCTCTGGGGGGAAGGCGACATCCCAGTGCTCTAATACATGGCTGGGCTATGGGCTTCGGAAACTGATTGTGTTATTATGATCGTTAATTACACATGCAGAACAGACATCTGAGGTATCGGAGGAACCCGATGCCCTCACGGCAGTCCGCCCAAAGGGGTGCGCTCCCCGCTGCCCTTAGTTCTGCCTGGAGGCTGACAGCTCGACCGACAGGCAGAGGAGACCGTGCTCTGAGGACCAGCTCCCTCCAGGTCTCACTGGGTCCTGGGGCCGACACTGAGGAGCTGGTCACAGCCTGTCTCCCTCTGTCTAAGTCAGTCCTCAGGGACAGAACCACCACATTCAACTTTATATTCATGACCACACCTGATACGGTAAGTGACCGGACACTACGAGTCGATAAACAACTACTGAACGGGTGGAGGGGTGGAATGAAAATTACACACATATATACAAGGCACACATTCAACATACATTACAAGTGTGTTATAAAAACACAAGTTGCACATGGTCACTAGTTAAAAGTTGTATTAGTATCAAATTTCATTGGGAAAAGTAACAATTGAACATATCCTGCCCCTACCCCCGACAATATATGCCACAAAACATATGCTCAATTAATAGCACTAAACCTATTATAATGCCCTAATATTGATCACTCAGAAGCTTTATTTCTTCTCATAGCGACTTCCTTTAGGAAATCATAACCTAACAGCTATAATCAAATACTGACTGTCACGGTGAGATACAGGCACAGGGGCCAGAGACACATCGCGCTTTGGACAGCCACACCGGTTGTGCACTGCACAGGCTACAATGAGAAGAAAACAATATGTCCAGGGCCTTGTCAGCTCCGTAAATATTGGACATATCCAATATCCAAAGTTAGGTCACCAAAGCTCAACTTCAGAGCCAATATCGACATAATTTCATTTCAATAGGGGACAATACCTTAATCCAGTAGTTCTTAAACTTCTGCAGTTCTGAGCCCCGTTAAGTGTCGAATGGAAGCCATGAGTCCTGTCGGCGGAGAAACTCGCACACAGAACCTGGTTTTAAGAAGCTCACAGATGGCTTGACTTCCACCCATTGGATCCACCCCTCACTAAAAATCCTTGCCTACAGTGAAAATAACCACCACAAATAGAAGAATTACAGGCATCAAGCATCAAGTCTAAGTTGTTATATACTCCACTGGAAAAACATTTCATTCTTACTCAAATCTGAACACAGAGACAGCCATTTACTTAGATAACTTAAGTTTATCAACGTGTCCAACCTGTTTGGTGTGTGCTGTTGCTCTGTAATGTTGTAGTCTACTTCTGAATTCAATTTCCTTCTCCACAGAATCCCAGTTTTAGTAATTCTTGCAACTCAAGGCCAAGGGCAGAAAACTGCTAGTCTTTGTATGTCCAAACGGTGTTTATTTCAGTTTCCTCTTTTGCTGATAAACGCAGGCTCTACGGACGCTGCCGGGAAATGTCAGAGAGTTGCTCTCCCCTGTAGGCGACCTGTCTCTTCTCTCAGCTTTTAGGATTTCCTCTCTATTGTGGATATACTGTCATTCTACCACATTCATTCCAGTGATTGATTCATTTTATTTACCCTCCTTGACATTTGCTGTGCTTTTCTACCTGAGGGTGTGTGTCCTACAATTCTGAAAAACTGTAGAAAGCCATTATTTTTATACTGTGGACCTCCAGATATGCAGCATTTGCACATTTCCTGACACGGAGAGGGCTCAATACGTGTTCATAGAAAAGGAAGGAGGAAGAGAGAGAGGGAGGGAGGGAGGGAAAGAGAAGGAAGGAAGGAAGAAAGGAAGGAAGGAAGGAAGGAAGGAAGGAAGGAAGGAAGGAAGGAAGGAAGGGAGGGAGAAGGGAGGAGGGAGGGAAGGAGGAAGGAAGGAAGGGAGGAAGGAAGGGAGGGAGAAAGAGAAGGAAAGAAAAAGAAGAAAGAAAGAAAGAAAGAAAGAAAGAAAGAAAGAAAGAAAGAAAGAAAGAAAGAAAGAAAGAAAGAAAGAAAAAGAAAGGAAAGGAAAGGAAAAAGGGAAAGAGAAAACAATGGAAAGTGAAACTCAAATTGCTGTTGCTATACATTACTTCTTAGGGATAGTGATGGTGAACAGGTAATTCTGGAACAAAACTAAGGGTAAGGTATTATTGTGGCTTATATGTCAATTATATCTCAGAGCAGGGAGAAAAGATGGTGTGGATTTCAGGTATGCACACCACATTATGCAGACATTATTAACACCAACATGCAGCGTACTTTCCTAGCACACCAGCATGAACTGAGCCTCACTCCTCTGAGAGGCAATTTGTAAGGCTGAGCTAAATGCTTATGCAAAATGCTCCCACTCCTGCATGCTACCATTACAGATTCAAAAGCTAAAGCTGTGACTGAAAGCTGTGACAAGCTATAAAGGTTCTCCTCCGATAAACGGCAAATTCTTTGCACAGTTGAAGAGGCTGCCCTCTCAGGCACAGCTTGGGAAGTGGAGAGTGCGTCACGCCAAGACACGATCTCCCTGCATATGCAGAGCAAAGGACCTCATTAAGGATGGAACTTGATGGAGACACAGTGCTGGACCAGGGAAGGGAACAGGTAAGGTAAGAGGCAGTCAGTAGAGGTGGCCTGCTGTATTGTTCGTTCCATAGCTTCCTCCTGTAGAAGCAGTTGATGGGCTGAGCCCATCAGAAGTTCTGGGGCTTGGGCACCTTAGCAAATGGCCCCAGGCTGACATTACAGAAACAGGAAGTAGCAAGAATTGTTCGGGTTACTGAACTTTAATGCCGCAAGGAAAGATCCCGATGGGATTGCTTCTTCCCAAGGTAAACTGTTCGTAAACTGTTTTCTATCCTTGATGCTCTCTTCAATCCCTATGGCAGCACAAGTCTTTGGCAACGGCAACGTGGGAGAAACTCGGTCTATATGTTCTCTCTCGTTACCACACCTCCCTCAGGACCCCCGTCCTGCCACCTTGGGCCACAGAAGTAAAATCCAATCGCTTTCCAATAGTACATTCCCCCAGAGATAGCTATATTGTCAGTGCAACCTCTACTATGGACTTATTACGCATAGCACCAATCTCGGGCACACGGATACTGCAGAGGTAAGAGGAAGACCTGTTACAAGAGAACTTCCTGGATAAAAGGTGATGCCTACCAATTCCTTGGCTCTCACTTCTATGTCCCCCAGCCTGGGGGAGGGAGCTCTTATCCATTCAACAAATATTTACCGACCTTGAAGTAAACAAGACAAGCACGGCCACTGCCTCGTGCAGCTTACAGTCTAGCAGGAGAAACAAACACACACACAATGTATATAACTGTGTGCTATAAATGTAAGAAACAGAGGCGACCTCCTCCAGTGTGGTCTGGGATGGCTCCTGAAGTGGCCCTGAAAGTGACAGCCACAGGATTTGCATGCCCCAAGGGGGGGCCCTCTGGCAGGAAAAGCACAGGCATAAGAGCTACCAGGCCAGGAGGAAGCCAGGGTTCTAAGAGCGCAGACCTAGCTCATAGGTGGCGGGAACAAAGCGAGCGAGGGCTAAGGACACAGGGTGATGGTAGGTAGGAGGGGAACTGAAAAGAGAGGCCACGCTCGGATCCCGTACAGGCCCACATGTCTGGGGAAGGAATCTGGGTGGCTCTGCAAGTACAGTGAGAGGCCAGTGAAGAACTTTAAAGAGTGATCTAGTCCGTGTGCTGGGAGAACAGACCCCAGAGAGGCGAGAATGGCCTGTGTGAAATGCTGGCAGCCTGGCAGAGGGCAGTGCAGCAGAGGTGGGGAGGAGTGGACCGCCTGGCGTCTGCTTTGTGGGCAGAGATACAAGGACTTGCTGATGGATTCAGCGAGGGGGTGAGGGAAAGGCGGAAACCTAGGCTTCTGGCTTGTGCGAGAGGAGGGATGATGGGACCACTCAGGCGGTGGGAAGAGAATGCGAGAGCTCAGTTTTGATGTGTTTACTTTGAGATGCCTACAAGACAACAAGCAGAGATATTGGTAGAGCATTCAGTAGGTAGCTGGATGCCAAGCTGGAAATGGAGAGGAAGAATGATTCAAAATATTACTCCCATAATTCATTTGGCTCCTACGGTATTTATATACAACATAACTATAATGGTATATCTACCCACCCATTCCATTGAACACATTATACATACACAAATATACGTAGCTCAAAACAAGATTGAAAAGAGAAACATAAGATCAGCTAATGAAGAAGAATCTCCCCCACAGACTAAGTAGGGGCACAGAGGTTCAAGACTGAGCACAACAGGGTGAGGCCCCTGTTCTCCTCCTCACCAGACACTTCACCAAACTGGACACACCCCGAGTTCCCTTCCCATACCTTCCATACTCACTGCTGAGTAGATTCCAGCTGCCAAAACTCTCTCCACCTGCTCTGCACCTCCCCACACCCACCCCGGCCCCCGAGACAACCCAGGAACAGGGCTATGGGCACAGGTCCCGGATTTGGACCGCCCAGGGCTGCATCTGGAGTCTGCCCTGGGCATCACCGTGAGCCTTCACTAGCTCTCACCACTGCCACAGGCTTCTTCCTGGCTCGGTCAGCCTTGCCCTGCTCTAGCCCGCTGTCCCCAACCATGACAAACAAGCATGTGCAACACATATGCCTTTTGGTAGCTCCCCAGAGTTTCTATAATAAAATAAAAGCAAGGCTTGTTATGCCCATCATGCACCTCTGCCTGCCTCTTTAGCCCTCCCTCTCCATTGCTAGCCCCCAGCCCCGTGCCACCCCAAGATCCAGCCATCTGCAAAAGCCATGCTTCACCCTGGACGACTCAGTGTGCCCGGAACCCTTTGCACTCTACATCACCCGGCCGAGCCCAGGCGAACAGCCCTCCTGGTCGCCGGGGGCCAGTGCTTTCCCTGCGAGTGGGGCGGCCCCGCCCCTGCGGGATGCCCCGCCCCCTCCCGCCTTCTGCTCCTTCCTCATCAGCAGTTTCGTCTGCCATCGCCCCACTGCTTAATTTAGTGGTCTTACCCCATCATCCCCAAGGCCCCTCTAAACCCAAGGATGTGTAATGCTCCCTCTATTCTTTTGAAATGGGATTTATAAATAACACACCTACACACGTACTTCTAAAAACACGGACACATCCATGCACACAATCTCAACTCACCATAATGCCCTAGCTGTACCAACAAGAAAAATCTGTAAGAAGCGCCACAGTAAAGAACCAGGAATCCTAGGTGCTCAGGCACCCCCCCCCCCCCCACACACACACACCAGGAGGCCACACAGGGGTCCTCCGCCATGGCTCTGCACAGACTCCACGTGACAGCCAGAATAACAAATGCAGGGGAACAGAGATGGGCTTTCTGTGATACAAACACCATATGCAGGGTTCCATTGGTGACATGATTTTATGTGAGGGTAAGGAACTTTGGACTCCAAATCAAGCAGAGTAAAATTTTCCTTAGAGTTGCACTTACAAGTCAATTTACAATTTTCCTGGAAAAGTCACCGTATATTAAATCCATGCCAAAAAGAAAAAATATATATATATTTGTGTTTATATAAAAAAAACAATTGGGTTTTAGGCTCAGATAATCATAAACAGCTTTTTCACCTCCATAAATGTCCTTTCGACAGACCAGGGATGAGGGGGCAATGCAGGACGGTTCTTGTCATAGGGCAGTGTCTTGTAACCTTAAGGGACCTAGTGCCTCTGGCCCCTGCTCACCAAATGCCAGCAGCACCCCCCACTGATCATTATAACTAAAAACAACCCTGCAATTTTCCAAAATTCTTCCCGGGGACCGAGCCACCTATCCCAGGGGGGACCACTGGCTTAAGCACACAGCCAACGTTTATTAAATGTTTGCTGAATTCATGACCCTTAATCATTAGGCCTCAAAACATATTTCTTTTCAAAGCACTTCTCACGTGACTACACTCCGCACAGATTCCAAGGATTCCCAGTCAATCTGCAACATCTTGAACTGATATGCAAGAAAACGTGCCCGCACAACCGAGGGGCACACGGGGAGTCCGACGACTGGAAAGGGGCCGTGATCACTTCCACATTGCTCGGCGGCGGATACATGCAACCTGGCACGTGAAAAATCCTCCGCCATCTGCTATTACTATCGGCAAAAAGATTTCTGGATGCCACATGAATGAGTATTGGCCTATCACCTCCAGAAAGTAAATAGAAACTGAAAGAGGAGACGGAGTGCTCCGTTTAGAGCCTGACTTGAACGTGTGACGGTGTGAGGAAGCAAACAGACGTTCCTGTGAGCTTAGCCTTTGGAGGTATTTTCTTTCAGAAGCAGTATCATAACTGGAAATCCCTGGGCCCTGCGGGAGCCGGGCTCTCAAGGCTTGCAGTCACTTAAGATGGGCTGGGGTGACCTGGATGAGTGGGAGCTCAGAGGGATACAGAAGGAAGAAAGGGCAGCAGGGACCAGCCTCCGCACTGTGGAACTTCCCCTGGACGCACAGGAACACGAGTGAACCGGCTGCCGACCCTCTGGCTCTCAAGCCGCTGGCTGCGCGTTAGAATCTCTTAAAGAGGTTTTAAAAACTATAGCTCCTTAGACTCGGCTCCCAGGAATTCTGCAAAAATCGCTCCCGGGTGGGACAGACTGTGATATTGTTTCATTTGTTTATCTTTTTTGGTTTTGTTGTTTTTAAATCACCAAGTGATGTTAATGTGATGAGGTTGAGCACCACTGATCTTACGCCAAAGTTCAAATTCTAATGGTGAGATTTCAGCTGCCATAGTAGGCCAATAATAAAACACACACACACACACACACACACACACACACACACACACACACGCAAGCACGCGCACGCACACGCACGCACGCACAGACACACACGCACGTTTTGAGTGCAGGCAAGTCTCTTCACTCTACAGATTACTCCACAGAAGGACGTCTGTCTGCCTTCTTGGTAAACTGGTCTTCATATATTCTATAGTAATGCTGCAAGAG
Organism: Saccopteryx leptura; assembly: GCF_036850995.1. Taxonomy (NCBI): domain Eukaryota; kingdom Metazoa; phylum Chordata; class Mammalia; order Chiroptera; family Emballonuridae; genus Saccopteryx; species Saccopteryx leptura. The sequence continues at coordinate 110,406,119 of NC_089509.1, read as the reverse complement.
AGTAAGTATAGCTTTGAAAATTCACGCAGGGAAACATGAACTTACTTCAAAAAAAATCCCAGTTCTCTGGACTTATAAAAACCTGATCATTCAGATAGAGTGCCCCATATCCAAGAAAGTCATAGGCACATAGCCGAAGATGACAATAGTCAAGAGTTACAGTAATCTCTGCATCCCTGGAGCCAACACAAAGACTGGGACACAAAACTGGATCATAAAGTTTGCCGATAATTTTAGAACAATTAAATCCTACTTGTGGCTAAATTTGGTCCAAATCCAAATTCTGACCATGAATGCCCCACCCACTGTATGCCTCAGAGCTTGGGCCTGCTGCTGACACCGCACACGGCTCTGCGGCAGCTTCGCTGGGACACCCGGAGGGCGCTGCTACTGCCACCCGACAGAGAACCACCAGGGGCACGGTTCTGAGAACTGCCCAACAGAGCCGAGTCCGCGTGTGCGATGCGACCTGATGGGCCGAACGTCTGAGAACAAAAGCAACCCTAATTAGAGACCCACATTGACTCATTGAAGAAGAGCGTTGTCACCTTCAGAGAAACACAGTCCTGCCTCCAGTGGAGGCCCGGCGGCAGCAGGAGCACAGGAGGACCTACCTGTACCTGGCCAATGAGATACACTTTGTAGCTAATCTTTAAAATACAGCGATGAGCCTGGCCAGGCAGGGACAACAGGTGTCCCTCCGTTTCTGACAGGCTCTCTAGCCCGGTGCTTCAGTATTCTCATTTTATTTTTTTATTTTAGTGAGAGGAGGGGAGGCAGAGACAGACTCCTGCATGTGCCCAACAGGGATCCACCTGGCATGTCCACTAGGGGGCGATGCTCTGCCCATCTGGGGCCCTTGCTCCATTGCACCTGGAACCATTTTTTAGCACCTGAGGCGGAGGCCATGGAGCTATCCTCAGCGCCTGGAGCCAACTCGCTCTATTCGAGCCATGGCTGCAGGAAGGAAGAAGACAGAGAGAGAAAGAGAGAAGAAGGGGAGGGGTGGAGAAGCAGATGGGCGCTTCTCCTGTGTGCCCTGACTGGGAATCGAACCTGGAACATCCACACCCTGGGCTGATGCTCTACCACTGAGCCAACCGGTCAAGGCCTCAACAATTCTAAAGTTACCTAACAGCCTTCCAGTAAGTCCTTTTGTGTTTACATTTGCCAGAGCTGATTTCTACTATTCTCGACCTAGAATCCCAATGGGAAGGGGATAGATACATACAAGGTTGCTGAGGAAATAAGTGACTCCATTTTCTCTAGAATTGCTCTCCTTGGGATGAGGCAAGACAGGAGCTGCTGGTCAACTCTGTCACCATGTGGAAAGAACTTTCCTCAGAATGAAGCTTCAAGCTGCACTGGACAGATTCTAAGATGGGCCCTGGTTGCCTGGGACCCCTGGTACTCACACCCTTTCTGAGCATGTGTGGAACCTGTGACTTGCATCTAACGACTAGAATACAGCATGCCGCTTCCACCGTGGATTTCCTAAGACAGTGATTTCTGCTTTGCTCACGAGCCCTTCCCTGCAGCTATCGTATTGTGAGCTGTTCTCCGAAGCGATCCGAGTAGCAAGGACGGCCTCTGTCTGACAGCTGACAGCAGGGCTCTCGGTCTGACCATCCCCCAGGAACTGAGCTCTTTCAAAACCACAAAGCTGGGCAGCACTCCTTCCCCAGGCCGGCCTTCAGATGAGACCTCAGTGCCACCGGACACCTTTGTTGTGCTCTTTGTTGAGACAGTGTGAAGCCAAAGACCCAGGTCAACCATGCCCATCCTCCTGACCTACAAATACCACAAGATCATAAATGTGTGTAGCTTTAAGCCACGACATTTGATATCATTTGGTACACAGCAATAAATGACTAATATAGAAGCCAACACAGGAAAAAAAAAACAGAGCCAGGATATAGAGACAGAATCCTGATGACACTGACTGAGCCCGTGAATCCCACAGCAGAAGTCTCTGAAACCCTGAAATGCACCACTGGACATTTTAATGATGTAAGCTCATCGAGGCCCTTTTCTTTGATCAAGTGGATGGACCCAGGTTTCTTTACAATGTAAGCAAAAGGATCTTGACTTAGGTGTCCAGAGATGGCAGAAGCCATGCAGAACCGACAGATTTCAAAGTCTCAAAGAGAATACTGCTACGCACTACTTTAGCTCCAGTGCAGGCTGCAAGAATGGGGCACACCAGCCCTGCTGTCTTTTCAGACGGGATATGCAGAATGAGTCCACTCCACAGTATCTGAAACACCGTTACAAACAATACAGGTCCAGGGTACAATCAGCACGCGCAGGCCACTCGAGAGCAATCACACGCAGTGTACTCAGGGGGACACTGGGGTGGAATTTATTAGTTTTAAATGAACCTTTACCATTTCTTAGGGCAAATCTTTAAAATTACTGCTACATGCACAAAGCTTTCAACTTAATGTTCCAGACAGGTGTTTTCAGCCTTCCTGTGTCTGTCTAACCACAATGTCCCAACTCCTGTGGCTGCGGCTCCAGTCATGCCTCAGTCCCTGCCCACACACCCTAGGGCTTTTGCCATGCAACATCCATAATGCTTAACTCTGAGAGTCTCAGACTAGACAGCTGAGAACTGCAGAACATGCCCAATACCGCTATTATTGTTGTGTAAAACAAAACCCAGCCATAGTCCTAATAATGATGATGGTGATGAGGAAGGAAATTTCTTCTACCTTCAGAGAAACCACCCCTCTTTCTTGGCAGGAAGAAGGTATGGATACAGTGCTATGCATTCCGCTTACCCTTTGCCATCAGCAAGTTTTCCTTTGTCACTCCATAAGAAGAGAAGCCAGGGATAAGATCAAGAGAAAAATGAGAGCCACGAGTCAATGAGAAATATGGCCAAGATGCATACATATCTACGAAGTAGTCTTGAATTAGGAAGGAGGCTCTGAATATTATTCCACAATGCTGCTAGATGAGCAGGCTCTGAGGACGTGCCCACTTCCTTGAAGTGACGGCATTCCATGTCTACCCTGTCCTTGTGTCTCACACAGCAGCAAACAGGCGGGGAGGGGAGGGGAGGGGAGGGGAGGGAAGAAGGCTGGGAAGAAGGGAAGAAGGCTGGGAAGAAGGGAAGAAGGCTGCCATGAGTCAGCCATCAAGTTAGATAAAGCAAACCAGGCTTGCTATTAAAACCAATTTCACCATAAGTACTTATGTAGTATCTGTGTTGAAACGACTTTAAGGCAATTCTTTAATGGGAAAATGCAAACAAAATAAAAATTAGTAACAGTGAGTTTCATCAAGACTACACTGGTTATTAGTAAAAAGATGGACCGGAGAGTGTTCATTTTTAATTCGTTGACTCTAGTTGTATATTCAGTACAAAAGAGCAGAGCCAAGTTTATAAAGCCATTTTTCTGCCGCCTGCTTTGTACTGAATTATTTAAAACTCATTTGAAAAACACGCACACCCCTGACAGTTTTTAAAATACTGTTTGACAACAGCATTTTCAACATCTATAACAGTATGTGCTGGAAGAGCAGAGTCTGTACGCACTGTCTTGCATTAGCAAGTACAGAAGTCTTTTTACCCACCAGTGCGTCACACTTCACAAGATCACTCGAGAGGAATAGGAAATGTGACCTTTTGTTCAGCATTGAAATTACTTGGTATATATCATCCAGTGAATTCACACCACTCTCACAGTAAAAGTAACTGGTTCATCAAAATCGGCACAATGTTAGTTACACTGGGAGTTAGCCCTCAAAAGTGACAGGATCAGAAGTCCTCCAAAACTGAGAGCTGAGTGTTCTACAGGTAAGAACAGATCCAATGCTGCACACCTGAGACTAACACAAAATAATCCTAAATGTAAAAAAAACAAACACAACCGATCGATAAACTCTACAACTTCTGATGCAATAGTGATGCAGCTGTTGGAATACGTCAGGGAAATACAGAAGAATGTTTCTTAAAACACATAAATATTGTTTGGATCACAAAATTTCCATGTTTTTTATAAAGAATAAAAGTCGATTTTATAAATTAATCCAAAGTTTCAAAACACACACACACACACACACACACACACACACACACCTCTTTAGAACAAAAAGATACCTCACCTTAAAATATACATCCTACTAGAAGTTGATATAGCTTCTCCATATCTATATATCTTCTTTTTCATATCTACTGTTGCAAGTTTTCCTCCTAATTGTTGTAAACTTGCTACAGGCTCATCTACTTGATTTATCTTCTCAAGGATATAGCTCTTGAAGGATCAATTCTATCATTATTTTTTCCTTTTTAGTTTATTAAACTTTGCTTTTGTCAGTATGAATTCCACTTCCTCTTTCTTTTTTCTTTTTTCTTTTTCTTTTTTGTGTCAGAGAGAGGGACAGATAGGGATAGACAGGAAGGAGAGAGATGAGAAGCATCAATTCTTCGTTGCAGCATCTTAGTTCATTGATTGCTTTCTCTTATGTGCCATGACCGCAGGGCTACAGCAGACTGAGTGACTCCTTGCTCGAGCCAGCGACCATGGGCTCAAGCTGGTGAGCCTTGCTCAAACCAGATGAGCCAGTGCTCAAGCCAGTGACCTCGGGTTTCGAACCTGGATCTTCCACATCCCTGTCCAATGCGCTATCCATTGTACCACCACCTGGTCAGGCCCTCTATCTTTCATTTGTTACTTTTCTAGCTTCTTAAATTGAGGGCTTAACTTATTTCCTTTTAAACTTTGCTATATTATAAAAAGCATTTAAGAGTTTGCCATAACCCACAGGTTGGATATGGAGTGCTCTTACTGTTCATTTCTAAAGTCTTTTTTTTTTTTAATTATTCTTAATTAGGGAGGGATTTAAAGTTCCAAGTGAGTGTGATTATTGAGATTTTTTTTCTTTTGATTAGATTTATGTTTTTCAGTGTTTATTATTATAAGTATTTTGTGATCAGGGAATATGGACTATGACATCTCTGTATTTTTTAGAGGCAGTTGAAACCGCCTGGGTAGCCTCGTGCAGTCTCTGTGTATCTCCCGTAGGGACGTGGCGTCTCTGTGTAGACAGGGCCACACACTGCTCGGCACCCAGGGGCACCACCGTGCTCAGCACAGTTGTTGAGATGCCTTCGCAAGCCTCTTGAATGTTCCATTTCCCCTTTTCTCATGAATCCCAGACTCCTCTCCAGTTCTCCACTCAGATTTTGGATCTGACTGCTTCCCCTTTTGGCCCATTCTCAATTTCTGGACTTGGGTCAATAACTCAGCTATATGCACTCTGCCTAGTATCTGTTTGGGCCGCCACCCCAAACTCTGGCTTTCCTCAACAGAGATTTAGGAATACATTTGTTGAGTGACGATGCTGGGCCAAGTACTGTTTCAGGCACTGACGAGAAGCAGCAAACAGGACAGAACTTGGGAGAGGCAAGTAAGCTGGGATTCATGAAAATATACTCCTATGTGTTTATATTTTAATAACTCAATTTTCTACTGCAAATAATGCATGCTCACTATTAAGAATTTGGCAAAAACAAAGCGATAGAAAAATAAACAAATCCAGAACCTTATGTTAACCGCTACTAATATTTTTATGTGCTTCTCATGAATCCTTTTAGTGACTATGCTTTGGGGAAAATAAATTCACATCACATTACATATACTACTCCTGTATCAAGAATTTTCCAATTCCATTAAAGTAATTTCTAAAAGTTGCCTTTTAATGGTTGCATAATATCCTATTACGTCATGATTATATTAGCTCTCTTACCTACTATTGGACATTTAAGTGGTTTCCAATTTTCTAATACTTCACAACAATCAATATGCGTAAGTCAATTTTTTCTTTATTTCTGGTTATTTACAATTTTGATAAGTTCCTAGAAGGTAATTACTGAATGAAAGAACCTAGACTCTTTACAGCTCTGGTTTTATTGGCCACTGACTGACTTTTCCTGCACACTGTCCATCGCTGGGCTTTCCTGACTTTCCTACTTGTATTTTCTTGTGGTGATTGTTGTCTGTCACAAAGTGGTGACCTTTTTTCCTGTTTCTCATTCTTCTGCCTTTTGCTTTCATTTATCATGCATTTGGATCTGAAATATATATTTTGTTGCTTTTGCCTTCATTAGAGATCGTGTTCACTGCTTTTATGTATTTTATATATTTCTTCCCAACTCAAGAACTGAAAAATTTTCCTCGTACTTTCTTAGACAATTTTCAGACGTCTCAACATAATCTATTCAATTTTTGTTTTGAAGTATAGTGAAGTAAAGCTCTATCTTTACTTTCTTCCAAATGATTAAAAATTTCAGGGACCAGATGAGAAGATGGCAGCGGAGTAGGCAGACGCACAGACGCCCAGCTCTCAACACCAAACTGGAATACAAATCAATTTAGGAAAAATCAGCATGAAAAACCAACACTGAACTGCAAGAACAGCTCTCAAAAACGAAGGAGCAAAGAGGAAGCCACAATAATCCTGGTAAGGAGTACCTGAATCTCCTCTGCTTACAGGAACGGAAGGGGGGGGGGGTGAGGCTGAGAGCCCAGAGAGGATTTCACAGAGGAAAAAGAGCAGAAACTACTGCTCACAGCCACTTACCTGGCAACCAGGGAGCAAGGTGGGTTGAAAAGACCAGCTTATCTCCCAAGTGGAAAGGACAGGGAGAGGGACAGACTGTGAGGGGCTAAGGTATGCAAGAAAGGAAATAAAAAGAGCTGACTCATTCGTGCTGGAGGCGGCCATAGCTGGGGGAGGGACTGAACCTTTCACAAAACAGAGCTGAAGTGCTTCCGGATCAGAGATCTCCGGACATCTATCCAGCTCCAATCAGCGCAACAAGACACAGCTGAAAACAAGAAGTGGGGAGGAGGGGCAGTAACTCAGGTCTCCATGGAGATCTGAGATACACCTCCCCCTACTGAAGCTGAGAAAAAACCCTGCCCCCAGTGAGATTAGTTGGTGGAAGAGACCTTCAGCGTCTCAGGTTACACCCACAGCATTCCTGGTTACAGTTTCAAGGAAGACCCCTGCTGAGATCAGTTAACAAAGACTATCACCTGTTAAGAAAACAAACAAATCAAGACTTCAAAGCTGCCCAAATCCGAAAGTGGATTACAAATAATAGCTGATACCAACCCAAGAAGACCTAGAAATAACACAACTAAAAACTGGAGGCAGACAACACCAAGCCTAGACTCAACCAACTCTACAAATAAAACAAACAAAAAAAGAAGATGAGAAGACAAAGGAGTGCAATCCAAATGAAACCACAAGAGACACCTTCGAGAGATGAACTGAGTGATATGGAAATAATCAAACTTCCAGATGCGGAGTTCAAAATAATGATTGTAAGGATGCTTAGGGATCTTAGAACAACAATGGAGGGGCAGTTTGAAAACCTAAATAAAGAAATAGCAAGTATAAAAAAGAATCAGTTGGAGACAACAAATACAATATCAGAAATAAAGACCACAATGGAAGGAATTAAAAACAGGATAGATAGAGCAGAGGATCGAATCAGCGAGTTAGAGGACAACTGGAATGAAGGCATGAAAGCAGAGAAGAAAAGAGAAAAAAGACTCAAAAAGTCAGAGGAAACTCTTAGAGAGCTATGTGACAACATGAAGAGAAATAACATCCGCATCATAGGGGTTCCTGAAGAAGAAGAAAAAGAACAAGGGATAGAGACTTTGTTCAATCATATCATAGCTGAAAACTTCCCTAAATTAATGCAAGAGAAACTCTCACAAATCCAAGAAGCACAAACTCCATTAAAGAGAAACCCAAAGAAACCTACACCAAGACACATCATAATTAAAATACCAAAGCTAAGCGATAAAGAGAAAATATTAAAAGCTGCAAGAGAAAAAAAGTTATCACCTACAAAGGAGCCCCCATAAGGATGACATCTGACTTCTCAACAGAAACACTTGAGGCCAGAAGGGAATGGCAAGAAATATTCAAAGTAATGCAGAACAAGAACCTACAACCAAGACTACTTTATCCAGCAAGGATATCATTTAAAATCGAAGGAGAAATAAAAAGCTTCCCAGACAAAAAACAACGGAAGGAATTCATTACAACCAAACCAATGCTGCAGGAAATATTAAGGGGCCTGGTGTAAACAGATCAAAGTGGGAAAAGAATACAGGAAAAAAAAAAAGGAATACACCTTTAAAGAAGAAAATGGCAATAAACAACTACATATCAATAATAACCTTAAATGTAAATGGATTAAATGATCCAATCAAAAGACATAGGGTAGCTGCGTGGATAAGAAAACAGGACCCATACATATGTTGTCTACAAGAGACACACCTTAGAACAAAAGACACACATAGATTGATGGTAAAAGGATGGAAAAAAACGTTTCATGCAAATGGAAATGAAAAAAAAGCTGGGGTAGCAATACTTATTTCAGACAAATTGGACTTTAAAACAAAGGATATAGTAAGAGATAAAGAAGGCCACTACATAATGATAAAGGGAGTAATCCAACAGGAAGATATAACTATTATAAATATCTATGCACCTAATATAGGAGCACCCAAATATATAAAACAGACTTTGATGGATTTAAAGGGCGAGATCAACAGCAATACTATAATAGTAGGGGATTTCAATACCCCACTAACATCACTAGATAGGTCCTCAAAAAAGAAAATTAACAAAGAAACAGCAGACTTATTGGAAACACTAGATCAACTCGATTTAATAGATATCTTCAGAACCTTTCACCCTAAAGCAGCAGAATATACATTCTTTTCAAGTGCTCATGGTACATTCTCTAGGATAGACCACATGTTAGGGCACAAAAGTGCTCTCAACAAATTTAAGAAGACTGAAATCATATCAAGCACTTTCTCCGATCACAACGGCATGAAACTAGAAATGAATCACAGCAGAAAAGCTCAAAAATTCTCAAACACATGGAAACTAAATAGCAGGGTGTTAAATAATGAATGGATTAAGAATGAGATCAAAGAAGAAATAAAAAAATTCCTAGAAACGAATGACAATGAGCATACAACTACTCAAAATTTATGGGACACAGCGAAAGCAGTGCTGAGAGGGAAGTTCATAGCACTACAGGCACACTTTCAGAAGCTAGAAAAAGCTCAAATAAACAACTTAACCCTGCATCTAAAAGAATTAGAAAAAGAACAGCAAGTAAAGCCCAAATGTAGTAGAAGGAAGGAAATAATAAAGATCAGAGCAGAAATAAATGACATAGAGGCTAAAGAAACAATACAGAGGATCAATGAAACTAGGAGCTGGTTCTTTGAAAAGGTAAACAAGATTGATGAACCTTTAAGTAGACTCACCAAGAAAAAGAGAGATAGGACTCAAATAAATAAAATTAGAAATGAGAGAGAAATAACAACTGACACAACAGAAATACAAAATATTGTAAGAAAATACTATGAAGAACTGTATGCCAAAAAACTAGACAACCTAGATGAAATGGACAAATTCCTTGAAACATACAATCTTCCAAAAATCAATCTGGAAGAATCAGAAAACCTAAACAGACCGATTACAACAAATGAGATAGAAACAGTTATCAAAAAACTCCCAACAAAGAAAAGTCCGGGGCCCGATGGCTTCACAACGGAATTCTACCAAATATTCAAAGAAGAACTAACTCCTATCCTTCTCAAACTATTTCAAAAAATTCAAGAGGAAGGAAGACTTCCAAGCTCCTTTTATGAGGCGAGCATAATTCTGATTCCAAAACCAGGCAAAGACAACACAAAGAAAGAAAATTATAGGCCAATATCTCTGATGAATATAGATGCTAAAATCCTCAACAAAATATTAGCAAACCGGATCCAACAATATATGGAAAAAATCATACACCATGATCAAGTGGGATTTATTCTGGGGAGGCAAGGCTGGTACAATATTCGTAAATCAATCAATGGGATTCATCACATAAACAAAAAGAAGAAGAAAAACCATATGATAATTTCAATAGATGCAGAAAAAGCATTTGATAAAATCCAGCACCCATTTATGATCAAAACTCTCAGCAAAGTGGGAATACAGGGAACATACCTCAACATGATAAACGCCATCTATGAGAAACCCACAGCCAACATCATACTCAATGGGAAAAAATTAAAAGGAATACCCTTAAGATCAGGAACAAGGCAGGGGTGCCCCCTTTCACCATTCTTATTTAACATAGTCCTGGAAGTCCTAGCCACAGCAATCATACAAGAAGAAGAAATAAAAGGCATTCAAGTTGGAAAAGAAGAAGTAAAACTATCATTATTTGCAGATGACATGATATTGTATATAGAAAACCCTAAAGTCTCAGTCAAAAAACTACTGGACCTGATAAATAAATTCAGCAAAGTGGCAGGATATAAAATCAATACTCAGAAATCAGAAGCATTTTTATACACCAACAATGAACAGTCAGAAAGAGAAATTAAGGAAACAATCCCCTTCACAATTACAACCAAAAAAATAAAGTACCTAGGAGTAAACTTAACCAAGGAGACTAAAGACTTGTACTCGGAAAATTACAAAACATTGATAAAAGAAATCAAGGAAGATACAAACAAGTGGAAGCATATACCATGCTCATGGTTAGGAAGAATAAACATCATTAAAATGTCTATATTACCCAAAGCAATCTATAAATTCAATGCAATACCAATTAAAATACCAATGACATACTTCAAAGATATAGAACACATATTCCAAAAATTTATATGGAACCAAAAGAGAACACGAATAGCCTCAGCAATCTTAAAAAAGAAGAATAAAATGGGAGGTATCACACTTCCTGATATCAAGTTATACTACAAGGCCGTTGTACTCAAAACAGCCTGGTACTGGCATAAGAACAGGCATATAGATCAATGGAACAGAACAGAGAACCCAGAAATAAACCCACAGTTCTATGGACAACTGATATTTGACAAAGGAGGTAAGGAAATACAATGGAGTAAAGACAGCCTCTTTAACAAATGGTGTTGGGAAAATTGGACAGCTACCTGCAAAAAAATGAAACTAGATCACCAGCTTACACCACTCACAAAAATAAACTCAAAATGGATAAAAGACTTGAATGTAGGCCGTGAAACCATAAGCATCTTAGAAGAAAACATAGGCAGTAAGCTCTCGGACATCTCTCGGAGCAATATATTTGCTGATTTATCTCCACGGGGAAGTGAAATAAAAGACAGGATAAACAAATGGGACTATATCAAACTAAAAAGCTTTTGCACAGCTAAAGACAAGAAGAACAGAATAAAAAGACAAACTACACATCGGGGAACATATTTGACAATACGTCTGATAAGGGGTTAATAACCAAAATTTATAAAGAACTTGTAAAACTCAACACCAGGAAGACAAACAACCCAATCCAAAAATGGGCAAAAGAGATGAATAGACACTTCTCCAAAGAGGACATACAGATGGCCAATAGGCATATGAAAAAATACTCAACATCACTAATCATTAGAGAAATGCAAATTAAAACCACAATGAGATATCACCTCACACCAGTCAGAATGGCGCTTATCAACAAAACAACACAGAATAAGTGCTGGCGAGGATGTGGAGAAAAGGGAACCCTCCTGCACTGCTGGTGGGAATGCAGACTGGTGCAGCCATTGTGGAAAACAGTATGGAGATTCCTCAAAAAACTGAAAATCGAACTGCCTTTTGACCCAGCTATCCCACTTTTAGGAATATACCCCAAGGACACCATAGAACGGCTCGAAAAGGAGAAATGCACCCGCATGTTTGTGGCAGCATTGTTCACAATAGCGAAGATCTGGAAACAGCCCAAGTGTCCGTCAGAGGACGAGTGGATTAAAAAGCTTTGGTACATATACTATGGAATACTACTCAGCCATAAGAAATGATGACATCGGACCATTTACTATAACATGGATGGACCTTGACAACATTATACGGAGTGAAATAAGTAAATCAGAAAAAAAACTAAGATGAATCCATACATAGAAGGGACATAAAAATGAGACTCAGAGACATGAACAAGAATGTGATGGCAACAGGGGCAGGGGCTGGGGGAGGGGGGATGGGGTGAAGAAGGAGAGAGGGGTTAGGGGAGGGGAGGGGCACAAAGAAAACCAGACAGAAGGTGACAGAAGACAATTTAACTTTGCGGGAGGGGTATACAGCACAATCAAATGTCAAAATAATCTAGAGATATTTTCTCTCAACATATGTACCCTGATTTATCAATGTCACTGCATTAAATTTAATAAAAAAAAAAAATTTCAGGGACCACTGACTAAATAACCCTATTTTCCCCACTGAATTTTGAGGTTATCTTTACTATGTTGTGGCTTATTTATTTATTACTATGTTAATATTAATATGTGGTGTATATTATCCTAAAAAAAGAAAAAGAGTAGAAGAAAAGGCTGTTTTAGAATCAAAGAACTATGCTAATATAAATAATAGGAGAGACACATATTGCTAAAAATAAAACTTGTTGTTTATTTGACCCATGTGTTATAAATGACTGCAAAATTAAAATGCTCCTCTCTTGAATTCAGAAGGGAACAATGTCCACTTAAAGAGAGATAAATTAGAATCAAATTATTTTATGTCTCCTGTAAGCTAATGAGAAGCCAACTTTAGATGGAAGGAAAGTTCAGCAGACTGTTCTCAGCTGGTTACCAAAGAATAATTGATGTCCTAATGATTTCAATTCATAGCACAGACTGTCTGCATTTTGCATAATTTGAACCAAAGCTGAATGCAAATGGAAAAACAGTCCTCTTGCCTATTTAACTCCCATGACTTTTAACTAAAAATCACTTAATACTGCAAAAGAGGAAGGGGGAAATGAGCAAGTATAAAGAACCTTCTATGTAAAAACGTCCCTCCTTGTACTGAAAGGCGAACGATTAAGTAAATGCATCCGAAATCTCCAGAGATGTGATTTATCATCTTATTAGTGGAGAGTGAATATTTAATTGTATAACATTTATCTCCAATAGTGTCTTCTGGAAAAAAATAAAATCCAAATAGGCTAAAGTGCATATTCTAAATACTCCAAAGGGAAATAAATGTGCTTCACCGGGTTCATTATTTTTTAATGGAAAAATATTGGTAAGAAAAAAAAAAATATCAAGTCAAAATAATTGCTAATTTGGTAATTAACTTTTCAGATTAAAACCACCCTTTTGCTGTAAAAACACTTTACACGGGCTCTTCAGTCTAATAAGATGCACTTACTGATATCACCTTTTAACCCAGGACAAATGACTTTTTTTCAAATTACCAAAAAATGGTATCTTTTGTAAAATGACCTTCAGTCCTCATTACCTGAGACATCCAACACAGTAAACCCAAATGCTGCACCTGTCACCAAGTCACCGGAATTGATCGTTAGCAAGCCCAGCTAGTTAAGTACGGATTAGGTAGGCGCTGCCATCCGCACACCCACAATTACATCACAGCACGACGGCCAATTAGTTCCAACCTGGAGAGCGAACCTTATTCCTGACAACGCTGTGTTCAACTGAAAAAACAGCTGCTTCCTTACTTCTCCCTACTGCTCATCTCTGTTCCTCTGCACCGGCCAACTGGGCAAAGCAGGCCTTCAAGAAGGGCTGACTGCTTTAGAGACAGCAGGAGGCCTCCACGCTGGTGCATTCTGCTTGGGGTGGAGACGGCTCACATCTCCCTCCGCGTATGACATATACGTCCATTTTAAACGGGAACCACAGCAGGCCCGTCCAATTACAGAAGACAGTATGGGTTCACACACCTACATTAAAACTTGCTTGGAAACCACGCTATGCGGCTAATTGAACACCCACCGCCACTGAATCACACGGAGGACAGACGAGAGAGGAAGTGAACGCTCATTCGCACGGACATTCGGGGAGGGTGTTTTAAAACTCGTCGTCAAAAGTAAAACCAACTGCCACCACGGAGAGGAGGTATTATAAACTGAACTGTGTCCCTGTTCAAGTTCATGTGCTGAAGCCCTGATTCTCAATGTGATGGTATTTGGGGCCTTTGGAAGATAATGAGGCTTAGGAGAGGCCACGAGGGTGGGGCCCTGCTGACAGCGTTAGTGCGCTCAGAAACAGACATCAGAGAACAGGGACTGCTCTCCACCAACACTCCCTCCCTGCTCTCCGAGGACGCGGTGAGAACGCTGCAAACCAGGAAGGGGTCCTCGCCAGAAACGGGCCATCCTGGCACCTTGATCATGGGCTTCTAGCCTCTAGACCTGGTAAAAAACATATTTCTGTTATTTAAGCCACACAGTTTATGGTATCTTTGTTATGGAAGTCTAAGCTAAGACAGGAGTCTAAGGAGATATAGAGATTGTCACGTGGCATCCCAGATGAGATCCTGAAACAGAAAAATGACATTAGGTAAAAACTAGAGAAATCTGAATAATGTATGGATTTTAGTTAATAATGTGACAATATAGTAAGTACATTAACTATAAAAAATGTACTATAGGCTCTGGCTGGTTGGCTCAGCGGTAGAGTGTTGGCCTGGCATGTGGAAGTCCTGGGTTCAATTCCCAGCTAAGGCACACAGGAGAAGCGCCCAACTGCTTCTCCACCCTTCCCACTCTCCTTCTTCTCTCTCTCTTCCCCTCCCACAGCCAGGGCTCCATTGGAGTAAAGTTGGCCTGGGCTCTGAGGATAGCTCCATGGCTTCCCCCTCAGGCACTAGAATGGCTCTGGTTGAGTTGGAGCAACACCCCAGATGGCCAGAGCATTGCCCCCTGGTGGGCATGCGAGGTGGACTCCAGTCGGGGGCATGTGGGAGTTTTTCTGTTTGCCTCCCTGCTTCTCACTTCAGAAAAATACAAAACAAACAAACAAACAAATGTACCATAGTAATGTTAAGATAAAAATGAGGCAGGACTGGGGACAGGATATATGGGAGCTTTCTGAATATCTTCCCAATTTTTCTGCAACTCTAAAACCATCCTTAAAAAATAAAAATTTAAAATACATACATAAATAAAACCTATGTATTTTTTACCTTCCCCCAAACAAACCATCATATCCCTTCTTTATTTTCAGTGTAAAAGACTTTCTGTCTGACCAGGTGGTGGTGCAGTGGATAGAGCATTGGACTGGGACGCAGAGGACTCAGGTTCGAAGCCCTGAGGTCACCAGCTTAAGCATGGGCTCACCAGCTTGAGCGCGAGGTTACTGGTTTGAGCCCAAAGGTCGCTGGCTTGAAGCCCAAGGTCACTGGCTTGAGCCCAAGGTCACTGTCTTGAGCAAGGGGTCACTTGCTCTGCTGTAGCCCCCGGATCAAGCAATCAATGAATAACTAAAGAGCTGCAATGAAGAACTGATGCTTCTCATCTCTCTCTCTCCTGTCTGTCCCTATCTGTCTCTCTCTGACTCTGTCATACAAAAAAACACTTTCTGTTCTTAGCTACTGTTTAGAATAAATCATTATCTATTAACAGCAAAAAAATTCCCCATGAGCATTGTTAAAGTTACTATTATACTATGTATTTCAGGTCTCCTGGTATATACAATCTAACAAGAATAACCTCTTAGGGGGTAATATCTCCCTACTTTTACAGCTTCTGGAAAATACACAGAGGAGACAAACACCGCACACAGGAAAATGCAACTCACTAAAAGCTGTCCCATTTCACTAATAAAAGAATTTTTAAAAAACAACAATAAAATAATTTTGTTACATATAAAAATCTTTTAAAAATGTAAGACTATTCAGAATGGCCAGGATGTGAGGAAGTGGGCACTTTCACACAGTGTTAGTAGTGCCTACAAAGACCCATGAAAACAGTTCAAGCCCTTAACCCGTGTCTACCCCAAGGACAGCGTCAGGCCTGGGAGCCCAGATGATACTCTGACAGACGTCCTTACTTGTAATGTGAATGATCAGGAAGTAAAATTAGCAAAAGAGAAAATAACCTAAAGGGAGCATAACAGACACCATTATGGAGCCGTTAAAACAGAGGCTTTTGAAGAACTGCGCTTCGAACAAGTTAAATGGAAGTGTGGAGATATTGTTAAGCATGAGCGGAGGGGTACGTGACAGCCCAGTGCTAACAGGAGTTTTCTCTGGGTAGGGGACAATGGGAAATTTGTTGGGTTTTTTTTTTGTCATACATTTATATCCTTTCACCTCTCCTACCATGACTATGTTGTTCTTTCAATTAGGAGTGGAGAGATTAGGTTACCCGTTCACGTAGCTACTACTTCCTTTTCAGTTCAATTATTTATGCAATTTAACTGTTTAAAAAATATTATGGTAAATCTCTTACAAGAGGATAACTGAAGAAAACTTAGTCTTCAGATAAAATTGTCTTTCTTCTTCCCCATGTGCCTTCTATGCAGCTCCAAGGTCTTCCTACAGCCGTCAAGGATGGGTCTGAGCACTTTGTCAGATGTCCAGGACCCGGCTGGGGCGTTGCTCTCTCCACAGACTTGGACCCCAGAGCCAGAGAGATGACTTACACACCCCTCTTCTCTCAAAGGGTTCCAATCCTCGTGGGAGGGAAAGTTCCCTGCCTCAAAATTTCTCATCCTCACTCGTAAAATCAGACTCCGGGGAACCGCTGCTTTTGTTATGCGCTGCTCGCACCTTAAGCTCCGTCCAGCTGGAAGCCCTCCTGGGACACAGACCAAAGAAACTCTCTCCTAAGACTCACATAACCCCCCTTTTATGGGCGCCGGAAAAGACAACAGGAAAGGAAATGGACAAATGACATCTGAGAAATGACCAAGAGAAATTCCGCCTACTGCACAAAATCTGCTCAGGACAGTCAGAGTGTTGATTCAAACTGAACTCTTTAACAGGCTCCAGAAACGTGTTTCCATGAAATAAAACAGAGGGTGAGTATCAATTCTATATACATTTTTCATCCAAGCTTTAAAAAAAAAAAAAAAAGACGTCATTGTGCAATATAAATAGAAAACCAATGCTTCAGCAAATGCTCATCCTGGACAATAAATACATAAAAAACCCAAATCTGTGTATACACACACTCACATATACACACATACACATGCACAACAAACAACATGGTAACGTCACATTATACCTACTTAAAAAAATTTTTTTTAATGATGGTACTCAATACAGGCCCATTGGTACTAACCTGAGAAAAATGACATAATAAACTAGTATAACTTCATTTTTTGTGTGTGTGACAGAGACAGAGAGACAGAGAGAGGGACAGACAGACCGGAAGGGAAAGAGACGAGAAGCATCAATTCTTCACTGCAGCACCTTAGTTTCTCATTGATTGATTTCTCATATGTGCCTTGACTGGGGGGCTACAGCAGACCGAGTGACCCCTTGCTCAAGCCAGCGACCTTGGGCTCAAGCTGGTGAGCCTTGCTCAAACCAGATGAGCCCGCACTCAAGCCAGCGACCTCGGGGTTTTGAACCTGAGTCCTCTGTGTCCCAGTCTGACGCTCCAACCCCTGTGCCACCGCCTGGTCAGGCTAGTGTAACTTCTTGAGAAACAACTTAACTCATCTTTGAAAACCATGAATCCCAACAGCAGTCGTCTCCCCTCAGCAAGCTGCCCCAACCTGAGAAGATCACAGTTCCTCCTTAGCGCTCATCCAGGCCATTTTTGTTGAAGAAGCTTTCTCTCAGGCACTAGTAATTTGGGTACCACTAGATTTACATATTTGCCATTTGCTTGTTTATAAAAACCCCCAGTATATAGCTGCACCCTATATCCATTGGGTTTCTGTCTTCCAACTAAGCTGTTAGTAATACTTTTACACTTAAAAAGTTTAGAAAGAGCCTGACCTGTGGTGGCGCAGTAGATAAAGTGTCAACCTGGAAACACTGAGGTTGCCGGTTTAAAACCCTGGCTTGCCCGGTCAAGGCACATATGGGAGTTGATGCTTCCTGCTCCTCCCCCTTCTCTCTCTCTCTATCTCTCTCTCTCTATCTCCCCCCTCCTCTCTAAAAAATAAATAAATAAATAAATTTTAAAAAGTTTAGAAAGAAATGTTGTACTTACATTTGGGAAAAGGCACTAACTTTTACACTCCCTTTCTTTGCTCCAGATAGCCCCTTTTCCCTGAAGTTTCAAAGGACTTTCCGAACAACGTTGTTTAGAACTGATTACCATTTCTGGCTTAGGTGAAGTCTAAATCTGCTAAGCACATCTTCCTGTACGGACAGCTGTCTTGAGAGCTGACGCAGTCATTAGTAAGCCTCATGAACACATAATATTCATTCTTTCAAAATACAATAAACTAGTAGAAATCTGTAATCACAGCCTGTTCTCACTGTCACCCAAGTCCTGGCACTCTAACCCCTTCCACTGAAAGGATGCTGATTTTATCCATGTATTTACCTCTAGTATAAACAACTACTAGATGTTTCGAAGGAAGACCTCTCAAAACTTCTGTACTGTGTCCCATGATATAAATACACTTTAGACTTGACCCAGCACACCTACACAGAGAGTTCAAACAAAAGTTCCTTAATATAATATAAATACCCTTACTATCAATACATTCAGCACTCACATTGTAATACTGCTTTCCCTCCCTCTCCCCTCTTTCTGAAATGCTGGCTGTGGCTTACTAAATTCATTTCAGGATCTTTTGAGGGCTAGAACCCACAGTCGAAAAGCACTGCCTCAAAGCCCTTGACTTTCTGGGTGATGTCATTACAACGCACCGTTCCACAGCCTCTCGGTATGGGCTCGTCCCCAAGACCCTACGCTTTGCTCTGCTTTCTCCTCCAGTCCCCAAACACTGTCCTTGCTACTCTGGCTTTTCATTTCACTTTTTCCCTTTTCATTCAACTCACTGTTGCCATTACAGCTTCTGCAGAACAAATCTCCTCCCCCAATGTAGAGCGTGTCACAAGGGTTTTCTTCGACGACGGGCTTCTGTGAGTCAAGCAGCCACAAGGAGCGCAGAGGGGTGGCCAGTCCCTGCTCCACAATGTCAAGGCTGGGCTGACTCACAGCCCTATCTAAAGCCACTCATTCACATGTTTGGTGCTGCCGCCTCTGATGACTGGGCCTCTTCCTCAGAGCACGGTGGCACCAGGGAAGGCAGACTTCTCACACGGGCCCCAGGGGCAAGTGTCTCAGCTTACAAGGCAAGAAAGTTCTTGCTTCAGAAATAATGTGGCACTTCTGCTGCTGTCTACTGGCTACCGGGAGCCATAGATCCACCTGATTCAGGGCAAGATGAACTGGAGCCACCTCTTGACAATGGAGTGAAAAAGTACTAAAAGAACACGTGAGACAGGAGCTGGTGTGACAGTCACCTTCTACAGAGTTATTCCCCAACCTCACTGCCAATTCCAAGACAAAGATCCAACAGTCACTGCATAGCTGGGTCCAGATGTGTCTCCACTGGTACTTCAAAATACAGTATACCCAGGCTGAACTCATTGTCTTGATAGACTATGGTTAAATGAATGAAAAATGGAACACATTCCTCAAAAAGAATGTGAGCCTTCAAAAAAAATGGTATTTACTGTCAGTGATAAAAGTTGAGTTTACAAGTGAAAATCATAATTTTGGAAAACTTCTATCAGCTACTGTGAGCCTGACAGTTTTCCAATACTTAGAGACATTTCTGATGAGATTGATGGAAAGAGTGACAAAGACAGTGATATTTTGATATTGTATAGTCAAATTTGTCATTATTTACACGGTTTGCATAATCAGTGAACCAATATTTCCAAATGACCAGTACATGATGTTAGAAAATAATATATAAGTAAAAGATCCATTCAAAGTTTAAGATCGATCAACGAATTTTAACATAACAGGTTCACTGATACGGTTTCAGGTTTCACTTTGGAACTAACCTTTAAAGAAATTACCACTTGAGGAGTTTTGGTGTAATACAAAGAGGAATATCCACAATTACCAGAAAAGGCTACTAAAATACTCCCTCCTTCCCTTTCCAAGGACATATCTGTATAAGGCAAAACTGCCTTTCACTGAAATGATGTATCTCAACAGATTAACTGGGGAAGCAAATATGGGAGTCATCAATTTCTTTTTCTGTGAAGCCAGACAGCAAAGAGTCTTACAAAAATGTTATAGCCATTTACCTCCCTTTTTCTTTTTATGGAAAATATACTTATTTTCATTAAAAATATTCCTCATGTGAATACACATTGGGCTTAGGCTTACTATTGTTCATTTTAAATGTATTATTAGGAAAGGGTGATTTGAATCTTGAGGATAATGTGTAATTTTTAAAAAGATTCTTAATTTCTAATATGGTAAATATAGACATATATAATCTATATACATCCATATGAAGTTCTTTGGGATCGTTAATAATTTTTGAAACATTTCCATGCCTCCGTTGTCTCCTTTCTTTAGTGGGAGCAATAATATTTCCTTGCAAAGTCGGTGTAAGGATGACATAATACATGTAAAGAGCTTAACAATGGCACTTGGCATGTAGCAAGTCCCCAGTACATGAAGCCTCTATTTATATGACCTGTGGACTGTCAGATGGTCCTTGAGAACCTCTCTCCCATCTCCTCGCCCCTCTTCTCCTCTCCCAGCCTCGCTAGCTGCGGTCTTTGCTGCTCTGTGAACTTGGCCTGCTTCCTGGTCTGGGTTCTCCCTGTTCCCCGTTGCAGGGCCGAGCCTTCTGCCTCATCATCTACCTATGACCTCCCAACAGTTGGCACCTACTCCTCCGGAAAGCCTCCTGATTAACTCAAATCAGAGCTCATCATCTTTTTCTTGTTTTGTTTCTCTGCTTTTATTGAATCAAAATTTCTGCCTTCTGTCTTGTTTCAGCTCATTGCTAGTGTGTGTTTCTTTCGCTAAATTGTGAGGTCCCTGAGGGGAGGGGAATTGAGTCCTGAGCTGGGTCAATATTAAAACAAGACCCAAAAGAGCAAAAACACCACAGGAAAAAATTACTCTTTTGTTTTTTTTTTTACTTGAGCATTTCAAAATTACTCAAGATTACTCTCTCTTCACATGTGAGTAAAATATAAAGTTCTAAAAGAAGGAGATACTGGCCCACGTTATCATTGAAAAAAAATGAGGTAAAATTAAAATCCTTGACAGAGGTCATAAAGGAACCTAGCAAGAGACACCAGGCCAGAAGCAGCCCGAGAAGCTATGGGTGCTCTAACTGATTGTAACATGGCTCGCAGAGAGACAGAACCAGTAAGACATATGTTTCTTAAAATCTCTATCTAGTTGATATCTTATTTAAATATAATTTTTTAAATGTAATTTTTATAAAAAAAATTGGCTCACATGAATATGGAGGCTGAGAAGTCAGTCCCACAATCTGCTATCTGCAAGCTGGAGATGCAGAAAAGCCAGTCGCCTAAATTCCAGCCTGAACCTAAAAGCCTGAGAACCAACAGCCCCAATGGACAAGACCAATGTCTCCCCCCCAAACTGGCAGAGAGAGAGAGTTCAAGCACCCTCTGCCTTCCGGACCCATCCGGTCCCTCAGTAGACTGGGTGGCTGACAGGGAGGGCGACCTGCTTCACTCAGCCCATCACAGCAAATGCTAATTTGTTCTGGAAACATTCTCACAGCCACACCCAGAAAAAATGCTGAATTAGATACCTGGGCATCCTGTGGCACAGTCAGGTTGACATAGGAAATGAACCATCACACTGATGTTCTTTAACTTACAGTCACTCAACCATAAGTATTCACTCAGTGACTACTGTGTGTCAGGCAGATAGATGATTAACATAAAAAGATGAATAAAAAATACTCCTTAGTCTCAAGAAGCTCCCAGCCTAGACAGGAAGTTAAAAAAAAAAAAAGAATTAATTATGATGGAAAAAGTGCTGATGAAAGAGATATCTACACTATGATGAGGGCAAAGAAAAAGCAGTAATTAACTCTGCCTGGGGGGTGGGGGAGAGCCACACAGAACAGACCGTATTTGATTTGAGTCTTGCATGTTAACCAGGAATTCACACGGACAAGAAAATAAAGGTTCCACCAAGAAGTGAGAAAGGGGACAAACTCCCAGAGGCCCAGACACATAGGGCTGGTGATATGGTATCTCACCATCATATATTCAACTTTGATGGTGTGACCGCCCCTAGCCCCCCAAAATATGTCCATTTTCTAGTATCTGGAACTGGCCAATGTCACCTTACATGACAAAGAATCTCCAAGTATAGTCGAGGATATTGAGATAGGGCGATTATGCTGGATTCCTAGGGTGCGATCTAAATGCAATTACAAATGTGTTTATAAGAGATAGGCAGAGGAAGATTTGACAGAGGGAGGAGAGGAGAAGGCAATGAGACCTTGGAGGCTGTGGAATGATGTGGCCTCAGCCAAGGAATGCGGGCAGCCACTCGACGCCCAAACTGGAACCGCATGGAGATCTCTCCCCCAAAGCCTTTAAAGAGAGCACAGAATCATCAACACCTTGACTTTAGCCCAAGGACACCGATTTCAGATATTCCGCTTCTAGAACCATGAGAGAGAATTATTTCAGTTGTTTTGAGCCACCGAGTTTGTGGTCATTTATTATAGCAGCAATGAGAAACTAATACAGACACTGTCTATATCTGCCTCTGGCATTATTTTCTGACATCCACGGAGGCCTCTGGACTAATCTCACTGTACTCAGCTCTACCCTACCTCCTACAATCATCCTGGGCAATTTCTCTGCCCATGCAGACAATCCCTCCAACACCTCAACCCCACAACCCCTTAACCTCCTGACTCCAGTGACCTTCTCTCCCACCAGTCCTCAGTTTCATACCACCAGAAACACGCTCTGGACCACACCACCAGTAAACCAAACTCCAACATCCTGTCTGTGGATACCAGTTCTATTCACTCAGCTCTCTGTTGCCTTTTGTTCTTTTGCTTCTCTCTCTCTCAGTTTTCAAACTTGACCAAACCTCTGCCCTTCATTGCTCCACTTGCCCACAGTCAATAGGCCTCTTAATTCTATTTCTTCCCCTTCCCCATGGTCATCACTGGGACAGTCTTCTCAACAGAGCCCAGAGTGAACTTGCCAAGAAGCTCATGAAGTATCATCAGGCCCCTAGCTTGCCAGGGGCCCCTCACACCTGTGGGCGGATTACAAACGACACATTCTCATGGTCACGTGTGTCTGTGAAATGTGTGAAAGTGAGATATCTCAACCACAATCAACTAAAACTGCTCTCTTTCCATTCCAACCTCCTTTCTAGCACACTTCCCGCCAGGTCAGCTGGCACGGGCGTGCCCACAGACACTGTTAGGATTCGGCTGCAGGGAAGCCAACCTGAAGATGCATTCAGCTGGGGCTCAGTGGGGCTTCTATATGCGGCTCCCAGTCATGCCGGTGCAGGGCTAAGTCACCGTTAGCCACTGCTGTGCAGAAATATCTTCCAGAAATAGTCTCAGTAGCCGCTCTGCGTCCTGACCGAGAATGCTCCCAGGAGGCCCAGAGCGGAAGGCCCACAGCACCCTGGGCCCAGAGGCAGCCACACGGGTACAGCCACCGTGCTGGGCTCAGCACCCAGGCTCTGGAAGACCCTCCAGTCACCAAGCGGGTAAGACTGTAAGTGGAGAACGCAGTTCCCGCTAATGCACAGTGAAGCCAGAACTGCAGCAGAAGTTCTCCGTCTGGGACAGACCCAGTAACGTAGCGTATGAAATTATACGCACACCTTCCGCTTCCCCGTTCTTTCTTGAGAATCGTGCAAAATGAACTTGATCAGAATCCCTGGGTTTGTAGCTATCAAACAAAACATATTTTCAAATCATATCAAAAGCTGTAAACAGGAGTCATTAATTAATTCTTGGATTTCTGGTAACCCAATTAATGAAGAAGAATGAATCAGAAGAAGACTATCAGTAATATTTCTTGTCGACACAGCACAAAGTACTGATATCCATGAAGACATGAATGCTATCCTACCCCACTAAAGATCACTGACGACACTCCAATCAATGCAAAGAACAGTCAAAAAACTTGGGGGAAAAAAAGCCACACAAGGAAATGTGAAAAGCCCTGAAATTCTACAACTTGTATGTAAAAATACCTTGATAGAAGTTTCCCCAAATCTGACAAATCTAAAAATTCGCAAGGTAAGTTGTGAAAGCTTTTCTAAACTCTCAATAATTAAAAACAAAAAGATTGATTTTGATACACCAGACTGTTCCCTCTACAGCAGGGGTCCCCAAACTACGGCCCGCGGGCCACATGCGGCCCCCTGAGGCCATTTATCCGGCCCCCGCTGCACCTCCGATAGGGGCACCTCTTTCATTGGTGGTCAGTGAGAGGAGCACAGGATCCATCCTCATCCTGTGCTCCGGGAGTACTGTATGTGGCGGCACCACAAAGCGCAGCATGGCTCACGTACAGTACTACTTCCGGTGACGTGGGATGCACGCATCACGGCTCTGGAAGCGCGTCATATCACCTGTTACGGCTAGCAGTGACAAATATGGAACCGGACATTGACCATCTCATTAGCCAAAAGCAGGCCCATAGTTCCCATTGAAATACTGGTCAGTTTGTTGATTTGAATTTACTTGTTCTTTATTTTAAATATTGTATTTGTTCCCATTTTTTTTTTTACTTTAAAATAAGATATGTGCAGTGTGCATAGGGATTTGTTCATAGTTTTTTTTATAGTCCGGCCCTCCAACGGTCTGAGGGACAGTGAACTGGCCCCCTGTGTAAAAAGTTTGGGGACCCCTGCTCTACAGGAACACTGTTGCCAAACCAATGGCCCGTGAAGAAGAGAGCAGAGTACGCAAGCAGTGCCTGTGGAGGAAGGTACTGGAGAACCAGGCCAGGAAGAGAGGTTTGTAATGTTTACAGTATTTGTCAGCTCTTTAAGTTGTGTAAATTGGGGTGTTTTCTTTTCTCATTTAAAATTTTTACTTTTGTTTCTGATTTTGTATTTCTTTCTTCAGGAACCCCCCCGAACTGAAGAAGCTTCAAGTCTGCAACACTGAGATCTGCCCTTGACAGAACACTCAGCTTCCTCAATTCTCTGCCTTTGGCTATTAACTTCCAACCCCAGAGGAACCCCATGTACTAAATGTAGAAAAAATTACAGAGTCAGGAAATCACCCTTCGCAACTCACCATAAAATAAGCAAGTCAGACAAGGATCATGATCAATACATACTAAGCCATAAGGAAGGAGGTTACTGAGAACAAGCTATCTGCATGACGTCCAAATATCACCCCACAGATAACTTTCATTTACAAAGAGTCAGATGTACTCTTATAATAGAGACGACCTCAATCAAGTGATTATACTCAGAATCCCTAATAGAGAGGCAATCTGGAGTCATGGCCTTTCTGATGTGATTCTATTACGGGGTGTACAGCATCCCCCCTATAAAGGATTATTGCCAAAAGAGCAGTTTAATCAGAATTTATTTAAGCTGTTAGCCCTACCTTCGAGAGAAATCTAGAACGTGGGATGTACTACAAAACAAGAAAACTAGTCTCTTTAGAAATTTCCCATCAGGCCCTGGCTGGTTTGCTCAGTGGTACAGCATTGGCCCAGTGTGTGGAAGTCCCAGATTCAATTCTCGTCCAGGGCACACAGGAGAAGCACCCATCTGCTTCTCCACCCTTCTCCCTCTCTTTTCTCTGTCTCTCTTCCCCTCCTGCATCCAAGGCTCCATTGGAGCAAAGTTGACCCCGGGCACTGAGGATGGCTGCATGGCCTCCTCCTCAGGTGCTAGAATGGCTCCGGTTGCAACGGAGCAACACCCCAGATGGGCAGAGCATCACCCCCTGGTGGGCATGCCGGGTGGATCCAGGTTGGGCGCATGCAGGAATCTGTCTCTCTGCCTCTGTTTCTCACTTCAGAAAAATACAAAAATATATATATAATAAAATAAAATTTTCATGACATCTATTTTCAATGTCATGGAAAAATAAAAAGGTGGAAGGAGTACCTTAGAGTAAAAGAGAACGAAGAAATGTAATAGTCCAGTGTAAGGTGTGAACTTTCCCTCGATCTGGCCCTGCTTCATGCCCCCCCTGACCCCCCCATACCTGTTACAAAAGATACTTTGAAAACTGGATAGATTTGAATATGAAACAATTAATTACTAGATAACACTGGGGAACTGCTGTTTCTTTTTCTATAAGCACAGTAATGTGGTTATAGAAAATATCTTTATTTTTAGAAGGTGCACGCTCAAGTTTTTCGGGGGTGAAGTTATTATGATGTTTGCAACTTACTTTCAAATGGTCCAGCAACTTTATGCTTGCAAGCTTTTACAACTAGAAAACGGGAACAGGGAAAAAATACAAGTCTACTTTTCCTTCATTCAGTCGATGTGACCCGGACGTTTTCAGCAGGGTCGCAGTGACAGTGACTCCTCTCCGGAACCACGAGCAGTGCAGCAGCTCTGAGCTGGGGGCTCATGTTTGCAGACCCGCCACGTCGACTTAACCATCTCCTGGGGTTCACGCACATCGTGACCCATTCGTCTGGGCTGAACAGTAGTAGCTCATGGGGATTTTTCAACTGCTAACTGTCGTTCAGGATGGAAAAGTCAAGTAGGAACAAGGGATAAGAGAACTCAAACAAATGAAATAACAGCTCACTTATTTAATTACTTTTAGGAAGAGAAGGAAATCTGGTACAATTCCTTTCAGGGACACTACACACTTCCGGTTTATCTCCTAATAAAAACAGTGAGTTAAGTGCTGCCTCATTTATAAAGCAAGTTCAGATGGATTACCTCTTTACTCTTTACAACTGACCTGAAACAGACAAGCTCAGTAATATTCCCATCTTACAGGTGAGGAAGGTGAGGCTCTGGGGGGCTGTACGAGGAGTCTGAGGTCCCACGGCTACTACGCGAGTCCAGACCCCTTCACAACCAACTGCAATGCTCCAGCGTGGTCACCGAGCAGCTGCCTTACTCTGGATAGTGTCCAGGTCTCTGAGCTTCGGGTCTCAGACTAGACAGCTGTAGGCTCACAGAGAAACTGCAGAGGTTCATAATTTGGGAGAGCGTGGCGTCACACCCCCCTCCCTTTTATCAAGAGAAGGTGGTGGGGCTGCGAGGTGGGAGGGGTAAGAACTCCGTCTGTGAGGAGGCAAACACACCTCCCTTCTGTGCGGGCTCCGGAGCAGGGACCACTGCGGACACCATCACCTCCCAGGGCACTGGAAAGCCCACGCCACGCAGAGCAGTTGCTGAAACAAGGCATGCACAGGCATCATGAGAAGCAAAGGCGCCAGCAAAGGCGTGCAGGCGAGGGCTTCACCATTGCCGGTCCGGCCCACAGCCTCACAGCGCCTAGCAGCTGGCTGTTTGGAGAGGCTTCCCTCCATAAAACTCCATAACTAGGGGAAATGACTAATTCCATGGCTTTCATAAAATACACAGGTCCGCCACATGTTTGCGTGGCAGATTTTTTTTTTTCTCCCAAAGAGCAGCTCATTAATTCCGACAATAAAGCAGGCTTTGTTCTGAAGATCTGCAGTGTTTTCCCAATGAAAATTCTAATTGACAGCCAGCGGGAGAGGAACAATGTGGAGCAGAGAGCTCCGGTTTCTCCCATTCTTCTGAGCGCCCTCTCAAAGCAGCCCGGCCTCTCGTGTTTCCTGGGCCCGGGGTTTAGCTCGGCTTTCTTCAGGCATATGCATAAGCAGACGCCTGGATATCAGAGGGTTATCTTTCAAAGTAGTCAAGTCTTATAAACCAAAAGAGTTATTCTTTCAAACATCAAGGATAAGAAATTTCATTTAATTCCCGGGTCTCTCCACGCAGAATAAGCATATTACATAAAAAAACACACAGCCATGCCTTGTCTATATAAAAAGGGGGCCCAGAATGCATGAGGAGCGTATTCAGAAGTCGTTGTATGAGGATATTAAAGGCGCTGCTACTCAAAGGATTCGTTATAGAATAAAAGTTCAAGCACCAGAGGGTGTGATTTTCATATGAATGTTGGGTGTCCCTGTCACATACAAGTCTCTCGTCTAACTTCGAGAAGCAAGTCACGTCGAGCAAGTCAGGGAGCTGTGAGTGACACGGTATAGAGAAGGTCGTTCAGATAAGGGACAGACATTACAGGACCCTTTCCCAAAGAAAACTTTGTTAGGCTTTCTTTGAGGAACTGCCACAAAACAACAACACACTTGCAAATGAGTGCTGTTCAGTGGCCACACCGCTGCCTTCCTACAGACCAGCTGGCGTGGGCTGCCCAGGATGGGAGATTAGCGTTAAAGAAGGACCCAGGGTTACTGGGCCGACACACAGCCCAAGGAGAATATTCTCAAATGAAGTAGGACACCCAACACGGTCACACGAACAAAAAGCAAAAAAATAAAAAAAATAAATAAATAAAAACAACAACAAAAAAAACCCCCCAAAAACTACTGTTTAAAAAGAAGAGCAGAGACAGGGCCCTGGCCAGTTGGCTCAGTGGTAGAGCGTCCGCCTGGCGTGCGGGGTACCCAGGTTCGATACCCGGCCAGGGCACATAGGAGAAGCACCCATTTGCTTCTCCACCCCCACCTCCTTCCTCTCTGTCTCTCTCTCCCCCTCCCACAGCCAAGGCTCCATTGGAGCAAAGATGGCCCGGGCGCTGGGGATGGCTCCTTGGCCTCTGCCCCAAGTGCTAGAGTGGCTCTGGTTGCCACAGAGTGATGCCCCGGAGGGGCAGAGCATCGCCCCCTGGTGGGCAGAGCGTTGCCCCCTGGTGGGCGTGCCGGGTGGATCCTGGTCGGGTGCATGCGGGAGTCTGTCTGACTGTCTCTCCCTGTTTCCAGCTTCAGAAAAATACAAAAAATAAATAAATAAAAAATAAATAAAATAAAATAAAATAAAATAAAAAGAAGAGCAGAGAAAAATAAATCCTCCTTACTTCTGAGTCTTCCTGAAACCATCCCCCCAACCTCCAGTGTCCAGACGCTCACAGTACAAATGAACGAATAAACCATGGGTTTCCAGCTGCATTATACAGAGAAGTGAAGCTGGTAGAAGACATGGGAAGGTAACACTCTTCACCCTCCTTCTTCTAAACAGAAAGCAGAGAAAGGGACCAAAGTGGCAAAGCCCAGTACCCCAATCAGGGGGTCTGAGTCCTAACTAGTCTGCCGTCTACCAGAGGCTGTTCAAGGGGTCCCTTCCTGAAATTCCTTGTCCTTGCCTGTAAGTCACTCAAAAACATCAGTGGTTCTCAAACGGTGTCCCTTAGAGCCCTAGGGTTCTCAGGGGTGCCTGTGAGGCAGTCACAGTGACCACAGAGTCAGGCGAAGGGAATGGAGGGGAAGAAGAACCTGCTTCCTTTCAACCCACGAAGTCAGAGTTGATCCATTTCATATACCAAGTTTGTGGGTAAAGCCTTTTGTTGAAAGAGTGTATTACCAAGGCAGGTCACAACTAAAATGGTTTAAAAGCATTGGGCCAACATATCTTATAATTATGTGGTTTCTATGTGACTCTTTGGTTTATTATTGTTAGAATGAATTGATTGGCAGACTGGTTAATATCGATCCTCAAATCTGCATATCAGGTTCTCTTTTTTGCTACTTAAAAAAGATGGAGAAACCAAAACTCGGACAACTCAAGTACACCAAAGTCACACGGCTTAGTGGGTGGCAGAATTCAAACTCAGAAATGTCGGACATTGATTGTCTTTATAGTTAAGGAATAAACTTCACTGTAAAAAAACAATCAGTTACCGCATTATCATTACAATTCCTTTTCCATAGAATGTCAGGTTCTTCATTTGTGTTCTCTAAGAGTAAATAAACACTTACCCTGGAGAGATGAAATGAATAGCCACAAGTTCTGCCCAACAACCATATCTGATGGGTACAGGAAAGCCCAGGACGTTGACAAAGCCTCCAGGGCAATAATGGTTGTTAAGAACTTTCAAAGCAAACAAAACTCCTAAAAGGGCAGAAAGAGTACACAAACATCAACAATTCAAATGTGGAGACAATCAACATTCACAAAGAGAACTAGTTGCAAGTGAAAATGATTATTCGACTACGTGGAAAAGTACTCTATCCGTACGATTCCAGTGTGCAGCAGCAGAAAGACCATGTTCGAAGCAATCATTCTTTTGATGTTTCTTAACATAGTTCCTCCTGACTTTGGGCATGCTACTAAATAGATAACACGTAAAATGGGGATAAAACACCAGCCATGGTACTAAATGCCACTGAATCGTATACTCCAAAATAGTTCATTTTATGCCAGGTGAATTTTAACTCAACAGAAAAAAAATAGTATGTAAGTAATGTGTATATTCCTAACCTCAGTGGAAAGGCATGTGGAAGGCAGGAGGTGTTGTTTCTTCTCCCACAACGTGATGCGTGAGGGTGCATCTTAGAGGGAAGGGGACCGTACAGGGAAGGGTGAGCGTTCCTTCCGATCAGGCTATATCCCCCGGCCCCATCACACTGTACTTTCAGGACACCTAATTTAAGCCCTGATGGCAGTTTCAGTCCGATGGCATAAAGAACTAGAGGGCTAAAGGGAGAGGCAATGCCACCCGTAGTTCAAGTCGTGTAGACTGGGTTCAAATCCCGGCTGATCACGTACTGCTTGTGTGACCTTGAGCAAGTCTCCTTTCTTCTCTGACAGCTCCCTCATCTACAGAACCAAGATGCCAGCTCCCTACAGATCTGCTAGATGCATTACACAGCGTGAGCTATACAGTGACTTATCTTGGCTCCTAAAACATGGTGAGCATGGTAGGATGCGATGCATTCTTTTAAATGAAGTGATTATGAGGCATATTCATCTTTTTACAGAACTCCCCATCACAAATACACCTGTGGGTCTCTCCCTGGTCCCGTGAGAGAGCCAGTGTCGGCTTTCAGCACTGCACCCCCTACAAAGCTCCCTTTGAGCAGACTGCAGTCCAAACTGTGCAAGAGTAAACAAACGACACATAGCAGAATGTATGCCCCTCCTGTGCGCCAATCAGCCTCCTCTCTAAAATACAGCCTCCAGCAGCCCGCAGCCATGCGGAGTTCCCTTCCTTCACCAACCAGGGACCCACACTTCAGGAAAGGCCGGAAGCCGCCCCGCCCCCACCGTCCACGCAGGCTGCCTTAGCAATCCGTCTACCTTACCTGAGAAGCCTACGGCGCAACTCTTCTTGAAGACAGGTTCATGCATAAATTCTGCAAGAGCAAACTCCAAGAGCAGGTACACCACCCCAGTGAGGAGGGAGAACGTGGCGATCACGTAGGCAAACCACCTGCTTCCGAGTCTTTTTTCCAGACACATGCCTTTCCACAGCATGGACACCATGTTGAAGTAGAGGTGCCAATCGTCCGCGTGGTGCCACGGGGAGAGCAGCAGGCGCTGCCAGTCTCGCTCCTCGTAGCACTTCTCCACGCTGAGGCAGGAGCCATACAGCGACTTCAGCGGGCTCAGGAAGAACCAGACGTTGACAGCCAAAGTGGCGAGGGTGACAGGCGGGATATTGTTGACCCCGACACTGAAGATCTGGGAGAGGAGCAAAAGCAGCCCCGCATTAAGTCCTCTGGATCTCCGCTGCATGGTTAGGTACCCACCCGGTGATGGGGCTGTGTGGCGTCCGGGGAGACAGGAATACAGACAGCTGAACCTGCAACACAAAATAAATGCGCATGGAAATCCAGCAATTCAGAACACGATGGTAAGACACACCACTGACTGAAAGAAGAGCACACAGCACGTGTACCCCGCCTCTCATCTACCAGTCTCCATCGGGGCCCGCTGACGTCCTTCCTCACGTTACACTCTAACCCAGAGATTCTCAGCCCCGGTCCCAGGCGGCCACTTATAAACGGGCATGTTTTCGCTGACAAATAGGCCGTGAAAAGATGACTTGTCTTCCTTTTCAGCAAACTCGTAACCTAATAAAAAACCTAATATTTAGTAATGATTTCTACTCAGAACGCTGGTCAAGATTCTTTGCCCCTGCCCTTCATTTTTTCAAAGAAATAGTCAGTTCTGATATTTTAGCTAGTGTCTGCTCCAAAGTGTCTAAACATCAACAGGCAAGTTTTAAAATGAAAGCACGTGTTATCTTCTGTTCCACATTGGTCGGTAACAACTCCCAGAATACTTTATTTTCACAAAAACTTCAGCTTTTGTAAGTTACCTACTACGTGCTAAATCCTGGATTGAAACACAGTCCGGGTTGAAGGAGCTCGCGTTCCACTGAGAAGCAGACGGACAAGGGCCACACGATGTTCCAAACACCGTGACAGGAGGAAACCAGACCCAGAGACACGGTTCGGTCCGAGGTGGCGATGTGCCTCTGGCCTTAAAGAATGAACTGGAGCCTGACCAGGCGGTGGCGCAGTGGATAGAGCGTCAGACTGAGATGTGGAGGACCCAGGTTCGAGACCCCGAGGTCCTCAGCTTGAGCGCGGGCTCATCTGGTTTGAGCAAAAGCTCACCGGCTTGAGCCCAAGGTCGCTGGCTCGAGCAAGGGGCTACTCGGTCTGCTGAAGGCCTGCGGTCAAGGCACATATGAGAAAGCAATCAATGAACAACTAAGGTGTTGCAACATGCAACGAAAAACTAATGATTGATGCTTCTCATCTCTCCGTTCCTGTCTATCCCTCTCTCTGACTCTCTGTCTCTGTGTAAAAAAAAAAAAAAAAAAAAAAAAAGAATGAACTGGAATCAGCGAGGAAGAAGAGTTCTGGGGCTCAACAGTCTGCTTCTGCAACCCAGATCCTGGGCTGGCCTGTGACTTGCTTTAGCTGACCAAATGCAGAGAAAGGGACACTCCATGAATTCTGAATCTAGGCCTTAAGAGGACCTGTAGGCTTCTGCTCTCTTTTGAAACCCTCCCAAGCACGTGGACGAGTCCAGGGTAGCCAGTCACCCCGACGGCCCTGGCCACCAGCCAGCTAATACCGAGAAGCAAAGCTTCTGGCGGACCAGCAGCTGGCCATAGACGCGTGAGTGAGTCCAGCTGAGCCCAGACTAATTTGGTGACCCACAGAACAGTGAGCCAAACAAGTGATACCTTAGTTCACCGAGTTCTAAAGAGGTTTGATGTGCAGTGATTACTGACCAATACAGGTGGCATGTGCTTTGGTGAGGGGCTAGTTTATGCTCATGGGAAGAAGCCAGTAAAGAAAGAGATAAAAAGCCCCTAAAGATGCAAGAGATAAAAAGAAACAAGTCCTGAAAGGGAAGAGCCCCATTCGTTATGACATGTATGTCATCACAGAAATGTCAGTGAAGATGTGAGTCAGCAGGCGGATCAGGAGACAGGCTGCAACGAAGTGCTCATCCAGGGGTTCCCTTTTCTCCCTGGAGCTCTCCTGGCTTCCACCCAAATAGGAAACGCACCCTGATCCCCAAAAGACTCTCATTCAGAGGGCACATCGGAACATACATGGGCTTTGGAAGGAAAAAGAGGTAGGATTCTCCCACTTACTAACCCTATTTAAACTCTTTTAAGTTCCGTTTCTTCACTTTAAATTAGGACTAATCCCTCCTTCCCACGATGACTGTATCGTGTTTGGAACGAAGTAGGTGCTGAGTAAATGGTAGCTACCTTTTTCATTATGCTGTGGAAACCTCGCTTATGTGAAAAACCCTTTGTAAATGGAAGCTTCCTAATACGGCTCAAATGTACTCCCCAATACTGCATATGGAGCCTTAACCAGTATCACCCCCAAAACAAATGCTTCTCACCTCCCACTGGTCTCTGCCTCGGTCACTACGCTCCAGACACACGGGTGCTGCTGCACCAGGAGCTATCCAGGGAAGGGCAGAATGATCTTATCCATTGTGATGGCCACCGAATTCCCAGAGCCTAGCACCGTGACTGGCACAGAGTCGGTGCCGAACAAGCATTTGCCCAAGGGCTCAAGATTAGTCTCCCTTATACAATAAATGAAACTGACTGAAGAGGTCTGAACACCTATGAGATGTCTACCTCTAAGAATTTTTTCCTGCAATTGTAGCAAACACTATACATATTGTTCCACTTACATTTTTAGTTCTAGAACAGTCTTTATAACATTTATCTCAACTTTACAGAAATTAACCTCTGATCCATTTAAAATGTATTAGTAAGCTGCTTTGCCAGAACTATTTGATAAAAAAAAAAATGGCATTTTAATTATGTAGTAATATACACCAGACAGCTCTCTATTGAGGTTGTGACAGAAACAGAAGACTTCCTGAAATATTGATAGGAAAATTAGTCATATTCACTTTTAATGAGAAATTAAAAATTTAACAGGTATGTGATAAGAAAAAAAAATAAGTGGCTAGAACAAACAAAAGAAACTGAATTCATAACTTGGGAAACCAATGTGTCTCAAAGGGGGAGGGAAAGGAGTTTTATAAAAAGGGACAAGAAACTAATTATGGTGATTTTCAATTCTACTTACGAGGAAGGAAAACTCCATCATTTTCATGTAGCAGGGAGGTATATCTCTCAAGTTTCAGTTTAAATGTTCAAGAACAATGCAGAGCATTAACTTGCAAGAAAATACAACAGTTATCAATTATATTCCAATTTGGCATCCAGTAGTAAACAAATTAATTTCACAACAAAGAAACTCCAGAGTCTTTAATAAGAGTAATCAAACGCTGTTCTGAAACAGCCTTCCATATCACTAAAAGGACAACAAATCGTACAAGTAGGCACTGAGATTTTTTTTTTAAGTGTGTTTTTCTTTAAGACTCAAGACAAGGTCCATTGGTACATATTTGAGATAGATTAATGCTATTGTCATAACTAGTATCTTCATGTATTCCATAAATTTCACTTAATAGTTCCATATATTTTAAGTATAGTCCCAAAAGAGAGACCCAGGGGAGAGAGTAGGTTTGTCCAAGTCATCAAGTATTGATCAAGGGCTTCTATCACCAGGCTCGGGACTTAGCGAATGCCTGGCTTTCCAGATGGTTAAATCTTTGGTTTTTTAAAAATCAAGATGTAATTCACATAATGTAAAATTCACTCTCTTAAAGTGTACAATTCAGTGTTTTTTAGCATATTCACAAGGTTGTGAAATCAACACCACTACCTAATTCCAGACCATTTCATTCCCTCAAAACAAAACCCTGTACCTACCAGCAATCACTCCCACTTTCCCCAACCCACTCGCAGCCCCTGGCAACCCCTAATCTACTTTGTCTCTGTGGAATTACCTATTCTGAATGTTTCACACAAATAGACTCACACAACATGTGGCCTTTTGTGTCTGGCTGCTTTCATTTAGCATAACGTTTTCAAGGTTCGACTAAGTTGTATCATGGATTAATATAATTGTTCCTTTTTACGGCAGAATAATATTTCATCGTCTAGAGATTACCACACTTACTTGTCCATACGTCAGGTCGTGGACATCTGAGTGGTTTCCGCCTTTTGGCCACAGTGAATAATGCTGCTAGAAGCAATCACACACAATTTTTTTTTATAGGAACATAGATGCTGTTTTCAGATCTCTTGGCCATCCATCTACCTAGGAGTAGAATTACTGGGTCACACGCCAACGCTATGTTTAACCTTTTGAGGAACTGCCCAACTCTTTTCCACATCTCTGCACTATTTCACATTCCCTCCAGAAGTGTAAGAGGGCTCCAATCTCTGCACTATTTCACATTCCCTCCAGAAGTGTAAGAGGGCTCCAATCTCTGCACTATTTCACATTCCCTCCAGAAGTGTAAGAGGGCGCCAATTTCTGCACTATTTCACATTCCCTCCAGAAGTGTAAGAGGGCTCCAAATCTCTGCACTATTTCACATTCCCTCCAGAAGTGTAAGAGGCTCCAATCTCTGCACTATTTCACATTCCCTCCAGAAGTGTAAGAGGGCGCCAATTTCTCCACATCTCTGCACTATTTCACATTCCCTCCAGAAGTGTAAGAGGGCGCCAATTTCTCCACATCTCTGCACTATTTCACATCCCCTCCAGAAGAGTAAGAGTGCGCCAATCTCTGCACTATTTCACATTCCCTCCAGAAGTGTAAGAGGGTGCCAATTTCTCCACATCTCTGCACTATTTCGCATTCCCTTCAGAAGTGTAAGAGGCTCCAAACTCTGCACTATTTCACATTCCCTCCAGAAGTGTAAGAGGGCGCCGATTTCTCCACATCTCTGCACTATTTCACATTTCCTCCAGAAGTGTAAGAGGGCTCCAATTTCTCCACATCTCTGCACTATTTCACATTCCCTCCAGAAGTGTAAGAGGGTGCCAATCTCTGCACTATTTCACATTCCCTCCAGAAGTGTAAGAGGGTGCCAATTTCTCCACATCTCTGCACTATTTCACAGTCCCTCCAGAAGTGTAAGAGGGTGCCAATTTCTCCACATCTCTGCACTATTTCACATTCCCTCCAGAAGTGTAAGAGGGCTCCAATTTCTCCACATCTCTGCACTATTTCACATTCCCTCCAGAAGTGTAAGAGGCTCCAATCTCTGCACTATTTCACATTCCCTCCAGAAGTGTAAGAGGCTCCAATCTCTGCACTATTTCACATTCCCTCCAGAAGTGTAAGAGGGCGCCAATTTCTCCACATCTCTGCACTATTTCACATTCCCTCCAGAAGTGTAAGAGCATTCCAATTTCTCCACATCTTCAACAATGCTTGTGTTTACCCAGTTTTTAACCACAGCCATCCTAGTAGGTGTGAAGTAGTATTGATTTACATTTCCCTAGTGACTACTGATGAGCAAATGCTTAAATTTTCATTCCATAAAACAATCTAAACACACATGCTCACAGGTGCACAAAAGCATCCAGACAAGTGCTAGCGCTCTCTCTCTTTCTCTCTTTTTCAGAAACAGTTTTACAAGCTTAGGTAAAAAGAATGATTCAGGAAGAAAAATGAAACTACAGAGAGACTGTCCAAGTTAAACTGCAAGGATTCTAGCACTCCCATTCCTGTGATGTCTTGAATGTGAACGGGAATGTAGTTCACTAGCAAGGGCAGGGCTGAGACCAACACATTCAACTACAGATATTGCAAAATCATTCTTTGAAAGAAATATGGAGTTAGTGTGCTTTATTGCTCCAGAAAAAGCAAACATGCTATGGAAATAGCAGAATGTTTATGATAAACATTAAAACTTCCTCTGCTTTTTCAGTTATAAGAGCTGTACAACATATTAGTGCATCATAAATACTACATGAATTCAGTCAAAATCATCTCAAAACACTAGATGCTTTTTTTCTCTCTCTCTTATTCTTTTCAGTACAGTCTACTATAAGAATGATTGACCTGGGCAACTTCTTCTCCTGTAACTCTCTCAGGAATCTTATCATTCCTAGCTTTTCTAATCCAAACATAAGAAAGTATTTTCTCAGCTTGTTAATACAAGACTAATAGATGAGAACTGTTTAGTCCAGCACAATAACAATGAAATTCTCTGTTCTTCCACTAAACCTTCTTAGCATAATTTTATTTTTTCTAAAAGGTATTAACTTCCTTAGACCCTAAAGGAATCTAACTACAAACATGCAGATGTTTAAGATAGTTTTCAAAAACAAAAAAAATTGATTGACAAAAGACTTGCCAAGGAATTTGGTTCCTCTTTTCATTTTTTGACAGTTAATTTATTCGGGTGACATAGGTTAACATAATTATACAGGTTTCAGGTATGTTTCCACTTTTCAAATACATGATACCTTTCAAAAAGCTTACCCAGCTTATGTGCAATGCATAGTTGCTATACGCAATACAAAGTTGTATGTATAACATGTAAATGATTACATTAAATCTTAACATTTAAATATCAAATGCAACAACCCTGGCTGGGTGGCTCAGTGGATAAAGTATCAGCTCAGCACACCAGAGGTCACAGGTTCAACCCTCGGTCAGGGCAAGTACAAGAAGAAATCAACAAGTGTACAAATAAATGGGACAACTAAGTGGAATGACAAATAGATGCTTCTCTCTCTCCACCCACCCCACAACCAAATCAATGGAAAAATTTTAAAAATATATTAAAGGCAACAGCTTCACATCATTACACCATGTTCAGTTTCCCACAATGCATCAGCTACCTGAGCTGATTAGCAAATGGGGAGTCCAGAGGATGCAGGGTGAAATGTTCAGCAGAGGACCGCAAGAGGTCCTGTGCTCATGGACGACAATTAAATGAGTGAAAACTGACTTCATGAATAAAAAATGGAAACTGGAATCCAATTACATTAAGAAGGTAATGGGAATCTAGTCTTTATGAATGTTGTGCCACTCTCGGTAATTACATTCCACCATCTATTCAGAGAACTATCTACCACTTAGATTCTGCTACGAAAGATATTGGGAATTGAGAGCAGTTTCCCCTTTTGAGGGTTGCCGAGTCTTCCACGTATCTATGTCGTTGTTATACTACATAAAAAATTGTCTCATTTGGCTCAACACAACCATTAACTATCTCCCTAATGCCAACTGGCTAAATCATTCTATTTAAACTACCTGATGTAGAGCTTTTAAGACACAAGACTTCCTTTCCTCCCATCATATACCATCTCCCCAAATGAAAACAAGTAAAACATTTCCTTACTTTAGGGGGACACTGTCCAACTGTCTTTTATAAGAGCCTACCTTAAATATCAGTGCCATCCACATGGAAGGCAGGACACCTGACCTCTGATGAGTTAGGTGTAAGGCCACCTAAACAATAGAAGTAAAAGAATATTCCAGACAGGGAAGCAACTACTAATGATGGCCTATGTTACGTGGTGAGGAACCCCGGCAAAGACCATGCCTATCCCTGCAGTCTGCCCCCAGTCCACTTTATGTAACACCTGACTCGACGTGCTTAAGTTCCAGCCTCATCATGCGCCCCCAGCCCCAGCCCCTCGCGCATTCTCCCCTACCACAGTTTCTGGGCTCCATCCGTCCCCATCAGACTGACGGCTGTCACAGGTAACAGAACAGACTCTGGAGCCAAATAGCTTCAGTTCAAATACCGCCTCAATTGCTTGGAATTGCATGACCTTGGGCAAGTTTTCAATCAATGCAGGCCTAAATGTCTGCATTTATAAAACAGGTGATAAATAATAATAAACCTGTTTCATGCAGTTGATGAGTTAATATATATAAAACATACAAAGGAACGCCTGAAATGTAGTAAGAACCATGTAAGTATTAGCTGACATTAAATCTTTATCATCCTCTGATCAACTTGAAGCACCACTTCAGCCTAGCAGCCAAGGACTTACACTAGTTCTATAACTTTCTCAATAATAACTACTGTTTATGAAATTATTCCTATTTACAAAGGAGTTGTGTGTGATTTGTTTCATTTAGCTCTCGCAGTTCTGTGAAGACAATACTAGTTCCATGGTACCTACTTAGCTGGTCTGCACAGCACTCGCCAAGAAAAGCACCACCTATCCTGCCACTCAACCTGGAGGAGGTTCTGTCGAGCTGCCCATGGGAGAAGCAGCTCAACCGAGCTTCTGTCCTGGAGACTTCCTGGGGATGGTCAAGTTTCTGCCCTCAGCTTTCTCTGTCCAAGGTGCTTAATCGTGTCGCCCTCCTCGGATGGGCAGCCATGTGGGTGCTCTCACCACCAGAGGTCACCAAAGTGAACTTCACACACATCCCACAGCTGACAGTGGAAGTCTGCGCATTCCAAACCTAACAGCCCCATTTGGTGGCAATCCTTTCAGCAGTTCTGGTGTGGAGCCATAAAAGGGAGACTGAAATCCCATGTGTCTTATACAGATGGAGAAACCAAGGTGACAATGCTCGTGAACTGGGCTGTGAGGACGCAAATGCAGTGCTTCCCACCCGAAGGTGCCGCTCCTCTGTCGAGCCCGTGAACCTCTGTCTGTCACAGCGGTGTCCCTGCCACCACTGTCTCCGCCTGTGAGCCCCGCCTGTCCGGCACTTGAGAAAACCAGGCTGCACTTCCGCAGCAGGAAGCAAATGTCTCGAGTGTCTACAAAGTAGTTAAATAAAAATCTTTTTAAATTCAAAGCTGTGATCTAGAAGCCAGCCAGAAATAGTTCAAAGTTCTGCTTCAGAGCCAATATTTTTTAACTTAAGACATCAGACTACGAACCCTTAAGATGTCAGCTACTTTTCTTCCACATAAACACTTGTTGGATGGTAAACTCAAATTTAAGAGAATTTTTTAAAGGACTAAAACAATATTTCACTTTTAGTTCAACCTCTAATTTGTGATGACTGGTACAAAGTTTAATTAAAACCAACTTCAGTAATAATAAGTAAGAAAAAAGGTGATTAAAATGATATAGATTCCAGTACTTACCATTAGCAAAGGTCTTCCTTTTATAAAAATAAGATCTTGCCAAACAGATAAGGTAGACTAATGCATTCTAAGTTAGATACTGTTTTTGGCAGTAATGAAGCCCATTAAATTTTAGAAAAAAAATTATAAGAATTACATGTTTAGGACTTCAAACACAGTAAACAAATATCTTAAAAGTAAAATTCCTAGAAAATGTCAATGAAGAAATTCTGAGACCTAAATAGCAAAGATACTGAGGGCAGAAGGGTATGTAGGCAAAGATAGTCCAAAAATATGCAGACAGTGTCCGCAGGGGGAGAGCGATTAGACTTCACAGTTCATCTCCCCCACATACCCCCACTGAACATACCATCTCATTACAGACACGAGTTCACAGTGACTCCCCTACCCCCTGGGGCCCTGACTGTGCCACCCACTTCCGGCCAGATTTCCACTTCTGAGTCCCATAGATACAGAAATGCTAGAGCCACCAGACTTTCTGGGGCCACTGCATGCAGACATCTTAATAAAATTTCTTTTGTACACACAAAAATGAGGCAAACGGAAGGTGGTAGCTATGAAAAGAGAAGTTTAACTCAAATACAGAGAAGTGGTTTCAAATGATACTATTCCCTATTCTAAGCCCCAGAAATACCTTCCCAAGGCAATAAACGAAATCGCTGAAAGAAACGGTCAAGGCCGGCCTTGAGGACCGGTTAGTTCTCGCCTACAGAGTCTGACGATATCCAGGAAGGGTAGGACTGGCTGCTGCTGCTGCTGCTGCTGCTGGAAGAGGGTGGTCAGTTTCACCTCCAGAGGACGAGGGGACAGCACAAAGTACACCAGGTGAAACAGAAGACTTCGCTTCCACTCCGGCCCTGCCACCAAGAAGTGGGGTAGAAAGCTGTGGGCACAAGAAGATAAAACAAGCCAGCGAGAAGCCATGGGCACTACTACAACCGAGACCACGCTTTCCGCTGCACCTGAGACTGTCTGCTGAGGGTAAAGAAGCTGCAGGCAGGACAAGCTGGTGTCGGGTAAGGCCAAGGACTCAGGACAGGAATGGCGGGCTCGGAAGATGCTCTCCACTAGTTTCAACAACAGCAGGGTGTGTGTGTGTCTCAGTTCAAAGTCAGCTGAAGTACAGAGAGTAAAGGCAATGAAGATTCACAATTCATTCATTCCAAGGGGCTGGGGCCCCGCCGCAGTGACAGGAAAGGACGAGGCTGTGGCAGTGAGGAGCAGTCCGCGGGGATTTCGGCAATTCGGGAACTTGAGGTATAAAGCACAGAGAGGATTACAACGAACTGGGGAGACAAGCCCCCAGTGAGACAGCACTTCCCAGCTGGCTCCGCTCCGAGCGAGCGCGGGGTCCCGAATGCCCAAGGGTTGAGTTGGAGTAAGTTGCTCTGCAGCACTGGAAGCCTAGAAAGTTGAATCTTGTCATAAGACTGAAATGTTCTCCCTTTGCAAACAGAGACTGACAGATGGAAAAAGAGACACAGAGGTGCACAGAGAGAAAGAGAGAGACAGAGAGAAAGAAACTGATCAATTCTGCCTGGCGGAAGCAAGTTTAACTTCCTTCTGGCTTAGAAGAGGCTAAATTTTAACAAGGTCACCAATGTGATCAGTTCACAGAGTAACACACTGACCATCTATCAGGCCAGGCAGTTATTGGGCTCAGAGAGAGAGAGGGCAAAGGGCCCAGCACTGCTCATTGTTTCAAAGGTGTTCAGGAGTGGCTTTGATGATTCCCTGCACGTAACCAGACAGGCAACAATGCTCCACCCCCATAGGGTGACAAAGAGTATAGAGCCAGAGGCAGAACCAGCGGCGTATCTTCTATGTCACCAGAAACGTCTGACAGAAGGTTCTGCAGTCAATGGGGGCCCTTTCGTGCGCACAAATCCTTACTCATTTACGGCTGCCCCTGTGCTGCATGGC
Organism: Saccopteryx leptura; assembly: GCF_036850995.1. Classification (NCBI taxonomy): domain Eukaryota; kingdom Metazoa; phylum Chordata; class Mammalia; order Chiroptera; family Emballonuridae; genus Saccopteryx; species Saccopteryx leptura. The sequence continues at coordinate 110,364,043 of NC_089509.1, read as the reverse complement.
CTTCCAGCGTCCTCACTGGGGTCAGGGAGAACATTTAAAAAGTTACACACAGGCACAGGGCCTCTTCGTCCCCTCGCCTTGGACTTCCCGGGAATAAGAACATCAGGAAAGGGGGGCCGTGCAGAGGTCCCCTCCCCCACAGACTCTGCCCAGATGACGACATCTTAGAAGGGTAGCCAGGCTAAGATTCCTCTCTGCACCTAGCTAACTTTGGAGAAAAACACCATAGTGCAAATGTCCAAATTAGGTGGGGCCATTCCAATTTCATAAACCCAACCCAAGCAGCTGCTAAAACAAAACAAAAAACAAAAACAAAAAACCCATCATCGTGCAGCTTTGTAATGGCTGGACAGGATTCCTTGCTAAAAGGCCCCCTGAAGCCCCATTATTTAAATTTAAAACTTTATTTTCTGTTATTCTTCTATGCCTAGTTTCCCGATCAGATTGTGTTTGCCTCTGAGTCTCTGCTCAGTGCCAAGCGGCGGCTAAGATGGCTGGTCTCCTTATTAACTGTGTTACTTCTTGGGCAAATTCATCAAGCCACGTCTGGTTCCCCATCTGTAAAATGGGTTAGCATGAGGATTCAATTAGCATACTCTTGTTGAATATAGCTCCTTGTGATTATTATACATCACTTTTATAGTCTGGGCTTCTCCCAGAAGCAGACTCTGAGACAAGGCTCTAGGCAAGAAATTTATTTGGCAGGTGACAAATACCTGGCAGGGTTGTAAGAAAGCAAGACAGGGAAGGCAAGGCAGCCACAAACACACCTATTACTCAGCGAGCGATCACTGTGAGTGACTAGAGCGTAACCCCGTGGGGAACCACGGAAGCTAGTCTAGTTACGCCTCGGTGCTAGCCCCCGAGGCTGGGTGGGGGTCTGCCTTTACTCCCTGGCACTTGTGACTTGCCATGGCGGGCAACACGGGTGTCAGGGCGTCTGGGCCAGAGGAAGCAGTGCAGGTGCTGGAGGCCGGAAGTCCATCAGAGCACGCTCAGGCAAAGGGGCAGGGCCGGGCAGAGCCGGGCAGAGCCGCGGGCACCGTGCCCCGCCCTACCGGAGCTCCGTCACCTCCGCAGTAGCGCTTGTTTTGAAGCAAGAGATCTTTCTCAAATGTCATTAATATATCAGGGAACAATTTGAGCATAATACATATTTCTTGTTTGATTATGCATCATTTCATCAGCAAGACGCACCAGGTGAATGCAGCAAACTGCCCCCAGCTGAAGCAAACTGCATAGAAAGCCACAAAATGGACACATTTGCACACCTCAAACCAGCTACCTCAAGTTCGCAGAGTGTGTTCCCAGTGACCCCCCCATCCACGTCTGCAGTTAGGACTTGCCACCCACTCCGGATAGCCCCCTCCCCCCACTGCCAGTCATTCACAAGCTGCACCCCTTCAGACAACCACATCCACAAGCAAAGGTTAGGACATTCTGAAGGGAGAGCGCCATATTCATTGTAGCACTTATGTATTTTTTTATCATTTAATGTGAAAAACTGTGCTGCCATTTTATCAGGTTCCTACCTCTTTTTTTAATGTACCACTGACAAAACTTTTTGCGTTCTGCTCCTAACACCACATGCGGTTTTTATTGCTCGATGTGCATGAAATGGTGTTTTTAGGAAGGTCTCTGTGTCATATCCATGCAGATCGGACTCGACTACTAGCAGAAAGTGCGCAGGAGGGAGGCCCGCACCCATGACTGCAGCTCATTAGCTGTGACTGTCCCACTTCCCCTCCGAGGTCACTACTGGAATCCCATTCTTCAACCAAACTCACCAAACTTGGGCACCCTCATCGCTCCAACAGCAAAAATACCTCATGCTCTGAACTTTCTTAGAAAAATTAACGTAAGAGGGGAAAATTCTCCCTCAACCTACCAAATATGCCTCTCTGTTTATGTCTTCTCTACCTACTAAAAGTTATTTTGCCTTTCATCATGTGGAACTTAAAAACAAAATTCACTTAATCTGGGGCATCTGTTGACTTAACTAGACGTCCTAAATGTGTCAAGGCTTCCCGTTTGATGGTAACTACTCGGTGACGCATACATTCACCTGTGACCTGATGCTTTCTGTAAGAGATTTCAGTAGGATATTCAGTTCAGGTATACCAATTTTGTCAAAGTCGTTATGAGTAAAAAATAAGAACCTAAAATCAGCTGCTCGGACAACACGTGCACCTCGGTGATCAAACTGCATTTACATGCTCTGTGCATGTTTCGCTCTACACCACACACAAGGTCAAACCACTAACTGTCAGTTACAATAAGCTTCCAAACTTCTGGTCAATTACCTGGTTAATAATAAAAGACAAGGCTATGACATCCTTATGGTTATAATTAATTCACACAGATCAGCTTCCTGTTAATCAAATACATCTTTAAGAGCGTGTAATTTATTTTTCACCTAGGAACCAACACTTAGCTTGGTTAACTGAAAAAAGCGATCTTGCTGAACGCCACGTTGAAAGGCCGTCGGGATGCTCCGACACATAAAGGACCAAAGGCTCACAGCGCTCCCGCCGCATATAAGAGCTGTTGCCACGCTCGCGGCAAACGGAAGCACAAGGCGACGGGTAACCCGAGCAATACATCTGAACAGTTTCCGAACATCAAGAAGTTGACGGGCCACCGGGGTAAACAGATGGGCTCTGGGAAAAGAAGTGCCTCAATGGCCTGACCTGTGGTGGCGCAGTGGATAAAGCGTCGACCTGGAAATGCTGAGGTCGCCGGTTCGAAATCTTGGGCTTGCCTGGTCAAGGCACATATGGGAGTTGATGCTGCCAGCTCCTCCCCCCTGTCTCTCTCTGCTCTCTCTCTCTCTCTCTCTCTCTCTGTCTCTCTCTCTCTCCTCTCTAAAATGAATAAATAAATTTAAAAAAATTAAAAAAAATAAAGTTTATTTGAAAAAAAAAAATCAATATTAAAAAAAAAAAAAAAAAGAAGTGCCTCAATGGTTTTCGTCAAAATGATATTCAGGGCTAGCAACAGTAACGTATGCGGTGTAGACGGTGGATATGGGCATGGTCTTTGTGAAGAACTCTGTGATACACCAGCGATGGGACCTTAGGAAAGTCACTGAACTGCCATTTCTCGCCCGGAAAAGGAAATCATGCAGGCTCATTTGGTGTTGTAGGGATTAAATGAGATTACTATATTGAGATTTTATATATGTGTATATATATAAAATCATAAACTGTGAAATGACAGTGTTTTCAAACCAGATAAATTAAAATAACGGTTAACATTAAAATTTTAAATAGCTTTAAAGTGTTTTTATAACTGAGTGACCAATTAGCAGTCCTCTGGGCCTTCTCTAATCCCATTACTTTTAAACTGCTCCATGTGGTTCAGATACACATGCATTGTTTTAAACAATATGATGGGGTATGGGAGAGACACATGAAAGCGGAAATGATTTTCTAATTACAATAAACTCTATAATAAAATGTCCAACCAGAGTCTCTGTCAAGATTACCTTTAAATTATCACCACATTTGAGAATTTAATGAGCCTCTATTTTAGTATTTTTTTAAAAAAAATCTCAGTATGTATGTCAGATGGCAAAATTTGTATTTTTCCCCTCCTTTTTAAAGCATCACTGTCCTAACAGAAATGATTCGATTAACTTTATACATGAAAAATGAAAACTAGTGGGTTTTGTACAGTCTTGACTTCTGCTCCATAGCGAGGTGAATTAGTGCCAACTCCGATCTGACCCATCACCACGTATGATTTCCAGTATCAATCATGAGCCAGCTCCTTCTCTCACCGACTACACGTTTTAGCATAATGAGGGCTCATTAAAGTTCTCAGACTGACAGCCCTTCAGACAGAGGTCCTTAAACCAGCAGACACAAGGGGAGCAGCCATGCCAGCAGCCCACCCTCTCTCCCTTCCAGAGGATGGAAATCATGCCACTCTCATGTTTGATCCATGCCGCATTTCTCTTGTTTGTCTACCTAAAATCAATGAAAGACTGATAGCCATCACACCCTTTCAATTAACCTGTGGCAGGACTGTTAGTGAATTATTTATGGAACCGAAATCTTTCCAGCATACGAGCTAGTCAAGAGGGGAAAGAGACAGCCAGACTTCAGAGATGCTGTTTATGTTCCCAGAAAGCACACAGGACGTCCACTAATTACTAGGTTGTAGGAACAGCTTGGGGTTTTTCTGCCTGCCCAGTATCAATACCTCATTCTTTCAGTAACAGTAATCTACCTCTACCCCCACTGGATGTGGTCCTGGGGGGACCAGAACTCAAGACTGCCAGTAACCAGAGTTGGAATAATAACCCTCTCCCTAGAATTTAAAACTAGTACTGGAGACCCAAAGACCAATGACTTCTAATGCATTAACTTAAAAGAATTTCCCAGCTCTACCAAGTCTACCCAAACTTTGAGCGCTCATCAAACTGCTGTTCTTTACCAAAGCCTGGTGATCTGGTTTGTTTTCTGTCGATTCTCTGAGCTTACCCACACACTGCCTATCTCTTGCTCTTGAAGAAATTATCCAGATAAACTAGTTAACTTAGTGTTTGTTGTTTGCAGTCAAAGAACCCTGCTCAGAACACAAAGCATTTGCCAAGGGCTGGCAAGCAAATCCTGATTTATCGCAAGCATCACCAAGTCTTGTTTCCTACTGAGTACAATATTTTAGCCCATAGGAGAACCAAAACATGGAGGCTGGCTACATGAATGTCCTGGAGAAAAGAGTGCAGAGCTCAGGAGATGAGTGCGAGAGTAACTTCTGCCTAAGTAAGGCAGAGTATACACCAAAATACTTGGTGTATAAACTTGGACACTGGTAGAAGAACGTTATTTCAAAAGAAAAAATTGATGGTCTAAAATTTCCTTCAGTTGGCCCTGGCCAGGTAGCTCCACAGGTTAGAGCGTTGTCCTGACATACCATTGCGGGGTCCATACCTGGGCAGAGTCCATACAAGAATCACCAATGATGGCATGAATGAGTGGAACAACAAATCAGTGTTTCTCTCTGCATGTCTCTGTCTTTCCCCTTTCCTCTCTAAAAATCACTCAATAAAATTTTTTTCAAATTAATAAAATTGTCTTCTCTTTATACAAGGTTTATTTTTTAAAGCAACTTCTAATTATTGAACTGATTTTCAAAACACGGCACTCGCTGACTTTGTTCTTCACTGAAGTAAGACTAGTTTAAACATTTAATAAGATGTCACTTAATGAAAACTTCTGACTAGAACTTTCAGACAATAAATCAATTAGATTCATCCACTCAAAATAAGAAGAAAGAAATAAGAAAGAAAGAAAAAACAACAACAAATGAACGAGGGCCCCTTCGATCCCACAGCCTTCGGGAAGGATCAGGGAAGCATCCTGCATGCCTTTCTTCACCGTCATGAAACTCACGCACAGACACAAACCACCACGTCTCCAACCATGAGCCCAATGAAGAAAACCAATGGAACTATGGTAATGAAAGCACTAAGTATATATAATTTTATATCTCACTGTCTATATTCCTTCATTTAATAATATATGAGCGTCCACTAAGGGACAGGCACTGTCCTTTCAGGCAACCATAGCCTAGAAAGAGAGGCAGACACACAAACAGCGAGATTATAGTGTGATCAAGAACTAGACTAGAGCTGTCTGTCAAAGTGCAGGGGATGTTTAGAAAACAGCAAAATTAAATTTCACAGTTTTGTGTGAGGTGTGTGGGGAGAAACAAGGAAACCATTAGGCAGGCATAGTTCTGTAGGCAATGGGGAGGGAGCTGAAACCACCCGTGAAACTCAGGGTCAAAAGCTGTGCAGCCATCTCCGAAAAATAACTTTTCTATTAAGTCACCACTTGGTGGACATAATCGCTACAAGCTGGAAATGTAGACATCTGTAAGGTTTCTTATTGATACAACGTTAACATATCTTGAAAGAAAGGAGACCATCTTGAATACTTTGGTACAAAGGAAGGGGCACAGGGCCAGTGTGCAGAGTATTTATTTATTCCTACATTTGTTCAAACTTAGAATCACAACTGAGTCAGCACAACACACAAAACTGCAAATTGCTGGTATTTGTAACACAAAAAAAGTAGAAAAATTTCCTTCACAGTATTTGCCCAAGAGACTTTCCTCAAGGGAAAAGAATCCAAAATTAGGAGTGGATGCCAACACACACACTCTCTCTCTCCTATATATTATTTACATAGAATTGAAGTCATTGTACTATGTACACAAATTTCATTCATAACTTGTCCTGACTTAGAATTAAAAATGAACAAGCAAGTTAACACCATGGAGAAACAGCTGTCATTGCAATGACAACACTCCTGGAGCTGCAGCCAGATTCGTGGTCGAATTTGGATGCCATCGCTTACTGGTACGTAACCGCGGGCAAACCACATAACCAGTCCTCCTGAGCGACTTTATCGATGGATGAGAAAAGCTCCCCTTACTTCCTGGAGTCACTGTGAAGAACACATGCTCTAGCATATTATCTGAAAGCACGTGGCACACCCCCAAAGGTGGTTTTCCATTCTCCTTTCCTCTCTACGTGGTGATGAGCCTTTCCCCCCTTGGTACTAAGCTTTATTGCTTTACAACTATGACGTGCATGTAACAATGTCCAAGAAAGTAGATGGTAGTAACTCCAACATGGAAACCCTAATGCACACGTGGTTAGCTGTCTATAATCCAGAACCCAGAGGGCCCTGTACACTATCTATTGCTTCCCGGAAGTCCAATACATTTTCTTTCCTGAACACAGCCAACATTATCCACAGGCTTTGAAATAACACCATCCTGATGTTGCACAGAGCAGCTGGTTGATTGAAAGTGACTGCCTCTCCCCCACACTCCAGCTGTCACCGGGAAACTCTCCTCAACTGTGAAAAAACGGACAATGCTATACTACTACTGTCGCTATTAATAACAATCCAACAAATACTTAGCATTTGACATTCATTTTCTTATGAAAGCTTACTATTAACTAAAAATTAACGCTAAGGAAAAGTCTTTACCATATAAATGCAAACCAGCAGCTTTCATACAAGGAAAAAACCACGGGACAGTAAACACAAGTAATGTATTTCTATTGACTCCTGGTTTCCCTTTCCGAGTCATTTGTAATGCTAAACAAATGCTAATATTAATGCTAAAATATTAAATAGCTTTAACAGTGATACAGCTGTCACACTTTGAGGGATTAAAAAAGGAGCTTGGATGATTTCTCAAAAATTGTGCATAGACACCTATTTTCGTAAAATGTGGGTTAGCCTCAAGGTTGGATTTAAAAAAAAATCTCTCCTCTGCACGAGAAGCTACACTACGTATGTTTAACGTTGCCGGAAACCTTGAACATTATCTTCAGAACACGTCTGTGACTCCCACAAGAGTTCTTACTGCCATGTCTTTTTTAGGTCTAGCTCACCTCCTGAGGATTTCTATCCTACAGATGAAGAGTTTCACACCCAGTGTCCAGCACTCCTACGTTCCAGGGACATGCCTCAGTGTCCCTACAGAGGGCCTGTACTCTTCATTAAGGCCTCTCAGCTCCTGAGTGCTACAGGAAATATTCTGCTAAATAGGGTTCCCTGCTAAAAATCTGAAGCCCACTGCTTCCCTGACTACAACTGTAGCAGGAAAGGAAATCTCTTTAGAGCATCATGAGTTCTTTTTTGTTTTTTAAAAGAACGTTTACATACATATGCACATCTAACTTTACATTAATGTATAGATTTATTCTTATCCCCACAATTATGACCTGGCATGACTTCTTTCAAGTATTGTCCATGCTCATATAATCATACATAATATATATGCACACACAAAAATACATATAAATTTCGGTCACTTTTAAAAAATGGAACATAAAAATTTTCACTTTACTATCACTAAGCATCTATGTTGAAAAAGAATAACTTGCCCTGGCCGGTTGGCTCAGTGGTAGAGTGTCGGCCTGGCGTGCGGAAGTCCCGGGTTCGATTCCCAGCCAGGGCACACAGGAGAGGCGCCCATCTGCTTCTCCACCCCTCCCCCTCTCCTTCCTCTCTGTCTCTCTCTTCCCCTCCCACAGCCAAGGCTCCATTGGAGCCAAGTTGACCCGGGTGCTGGGGATGGCTCCATGGCCTCTGCCTCAGGCGCTAGACTGGCTCTGGTCCCAACAGAGCGAAGCCCCAGATGGGCAGAGCATTGCCTCCTGGTGGGCGTGCCGGGTGGATCCCGGTCGGTGCATGCGGGAGTCTGTCTGACTTGCCTCCCTGTTTCCAGCTTCAGAAAAAAAAAAAAAGAAAGAAAAGAAAAAGAATAACTATTTCGGAGCTATTTTTTTATACTTTGGTGTATGTTTTTAGTGTGGTCCCATCCCCTCTAACACAGTGTCCCCTTCTCTGGCTGTCCCCATTAACTATCTGAAGAGACTTAAATGTTAATCAACCCCTGACTTTCCCCTTCCAGTAAGCACCCCAAGAAGTCATGGAAGCTGCTCTGCATGGTGATAAAACTGAAGACATTGTGTTTCCATTAGGGTTAGTTTTCAGTTTTTCCAACTGTTTGCTCTCCGGTGCACAATAACGTGAAAGCTTTGACCTCTGTCCGTGGATGACGGACAGAGAAGCAGCGCAGTGGGGTAATAACAACACTACCGCCTTCGTGAGGAGGAAATGAATGAGATCAAGTTAGGTTGGAGGCGGTAGCTACCTTTCCCCACCATCCACCATGCAGCAGCCATTCAGCCTCTATGCCTAACACCTAGTGAACAGGTTTGGTTGGCCCTTTCTTTTTATTTATTTTTAGATTTTATTTATTGATTTTAGAGAGAGGAGAGAGTGAGCAAAAGATGGGGGGGAGCATCAACTTGCAGTAGTTGCTTCTCTTTTGTGCCTTAGCTGGGCAAGCCTGGGACGGGACCTCAAACCAGCGACCTCAGCGTTCCAGGTTGACACTTTAATCACTGTGCTACCGCCGGTCAGGCTGCACTTTATTTCATTTTATTCAACGTCCTGAGGCAATCGCACACCATGTCTTTTATAGAAGAGAAAAGTAAGGTTTGGAGGGTGTTCACATGTCACACGGACACAATGAGTACCGTATTTCCCCATAAATAAGACACTCCCACGTGTAAGACGCACCTTAATTTTGGGGCCTGAAATTTGAAAAAAAAAAAATTACATAAAGTTATTGAACTCAAATTTTATTCATCATAAAATTCATATAACTCACTACTGTCAAAACTCCCATCCATTAGCTTGTCCTCATCTGTGTCTGATGACGAATCACTGTCTTCATATATTGCCTCGTCCTCAATTCCATCTATGGCGTCTGAAATGCCACAACCACTGTATAAGACGCACCCAGTTTTTAGACCCCAAATTTTTCAAAAACAAGGTGTGTCTTACACATGGGGAAATACGGTATGTAGCAGAGGGGTTCAAAGCAGGGTTTTTCCAAACCCCAAACCACTGCTATAGATCTGCCTTTCTGAGAGAGAGAACAAGAAAAATGCTTGGAGTTTTTAGAAAATGAATGCTTTATAATGGGACGGCATTACCAAAATTCTTTTTAGACACTGATATCCGAAGTGACTCCTGTATTTCTGAAAACTCTCACCCACAACACCTAGGAGCAAAAGCAGGGACCTGGGAGCAGTGTGCTCTAATCAAAGCCTGCTGGTTAGGCCACAGTGTGGCACTGACCCTTCTCAACAGTGGAGTGAGCCTATAGCTTTGGACCAGCTGCTTCAAATCCTGAGTATTGCTTTTTCTCCCCCCCCCCACACACAAAGGCCCCCCAGACAAAGAAGGGAAAAGTTGTGAGTAAACACTGCAACTGATCATCTGAACAAACAGCCAGGGGTGGGCACTCCTAACTTAACTCCTGTGATGCTTCCAGAAAACAGGAGAATGGGTATGATAAAGACTTCTCTGCTATGGAGGGGCTGTGTGACATGTGGAAAGGAAAGATAAGAAAAACTTCTTCAGCCTTGTGCTCTGCTCCGCAGTCCTTCTCAGTTCTAAGGCTAATCCCGTTTCAGTGATCTACCCCAGTGGTCCCCAACCCCGGGCCGCGGACTGGTCCGCAGAGAAAGAATAAATAACTTACATTATTTCCGTTTTATTTATATTTAAGTCTGAACGATGTTTTATTTTTAAAAATGACCAGATTCCCTCTGTTACATCTGTCTAAGACTCACTCTTGACGCTTGTCTCGGTCACGTGATACATTTATCCATCCCACCTAAAGGCCAATCCGTGAAAATATTTTCTGACATTAAACTGGTCTGTGGCCCAAAAAAGGTTGGGGACCACTGATCTACCCTACTTTCTTCCTTCCCAAATTCTGGGTCAAAAGATAACGCTGAAGAGACCAGAAGCCAAAAATTTTAAAGATACTCTTTAACAGAATTACTAATATGAGTTTTAAAAATTCTATAGGCACAACAGCACTGGTATTAGTCTGTATGTACTGCTACAACTTTTAACTGAATGTCCTGCCTCCAATAAACAACCTTGATTGGGAACCCAGAAATAAATAAGATGCCTTCTAAGAGTGATCACAATATCCGTGCCTACAACTCATATCTAACCCAATGAGGAATCTTTCTAACACAACCCATGTACCAATTTGATACAGTCATGACGGTAATCAAGTAACATCTCATCTTTGACTATTTTCTACGTATGCTGGTGTTAAAACACTTCTCCTGCATTTTCACATTGAATACTTACAGCCCTATGAAGTAACCTTTATGTAACATGTCTGAGATCCTATACCTACGAAAAGCTTCACCTGGATCCATCCTATTCTGTAAAATCCCACTGTGACCTCCAAAGGGGCTATTCTTTCTCACTGTGCCAGCAATTCTCAAACTGTAGCACTCAGATGCACTGGGGTATCTAAGGTAAGACCCCAAAATCTGCATTTCCAACAGGTTTCAGGGTGATGCTGACGCTAGCAGTCCTGGGACAATTTAGGAATTCGATACAGTGCTCTTCTTTGTAAGACAACCTCTTTCTCAAGCCTAGCCATGCCTGCCATAAAGTAAGTCTTTCAAGTTTATCAGAACCAGGAAATGACAAATAAATTTGAGACATCAGACTTTTAAAAACTCATTGCAAAGAACTTAAAAAAAGAGAGACAAGTTTAGATGTCACTAAGTATACTGCCAAGGAGGACCTATACAACTACACATATAGATGGCTTAATCATGACTAAGCAATAATTCATTTTGACAGCACCCTGAGTTTTCGAAAGAGACTGTGATCCGGTTTTGGAGAGGTTTTTAAGGTCTGGGCAGAAAGGGGTTAAATTCCCACAGGTGGATTTCTTCCCCGCTCTTAAGAGAAATGCCACAACTCGGGTTAGGGTGCCTGTGCCAGCCCACTAGTTCAGAGAACATAAAGCTACTGCTCCCAGAGCACCTGGAACTGAAAGCTGTTGCTGATGCAACGTCACTGCAAACTTCCTGCTCTCAAAAGCAATTCCTCTCGAACTCCCGCTGCACCCACCCATCTTCCCGAGAGCCTCCGCAGGTGACTCCGGGCGGTCAGCTCAGAGACGGGGGCGGGGGTGAGGAAGACCCCCCGCTCCAGTACACGTCCTCTCCGATCTCGCACCCCGAGGGTGCCTAGGACGCCGACGCTCCGCGTCCAACCCCCACTGGTCCCTGCCTCCATCCCCACCTCAGCAGCGGTCCCTCGGGGACGCCGTCCGCCGCCCCGGCCCGCCGCCCCCCGCCCGCCGCGGCGCTGGGAACGGGCTAAAGAAGCGGCGCAGAACCCACGGCGCGATCGGCTCCCAACAGACGCGGAAACTCACACGCTCTCTACGGCCCGCCTGCGTCCACACGTCTTCCCGCGCGCACGTGCGTCATCACGCACGGGCGTCGATTCCTGACGCGCCCAGTCCCCGCGGCTGCCGGGCGTGGAGGGAAGCGTGGGCGATCTGGCTCGGCGGCTCGCGTGGCCGGGGCGGCTCGCGCGGGGGAGGCCAGGGCCGTAAAGCGGGCCGGCGGGCTGCGGCGCGAGCTCAGGTGCGCGGCAGGTGGACCTCCCGGCCGCGTGTGGCTGCGGGGGGCCTGGAGGCGTCCCCGCCCCAGGACACAGTGTGGAGTACCCTCGACTCACCCTGCCACTCAGAGTGAAGCGTGGGTAATATGTACTTGTCTTCCCCGCCACGAGTGACTGGCGACCTCCACCCTGCGGAAAGCAGAAGCAAACCCGCAGCCTGCCGGGAAGAGGAGGCAGAGGCCGCTGGTGAATGGACGGCGTGGGAGGCAGACACTCCCCCTTCCCGAGTCAGCGATCAGCGCGAGGGCTGCCTCCCTGTGGGCGGAACCCGGCCACAAGTTCGCCAGCGAAACAGGGTCGTGGGTGTGCGTCGCACTCCCCGGAGCTGCGGTCTGAGCCTGCCTGACAGGCCGTTTGGGCCACGTGAGGGCTCCGGGTGTTGAGTTCAGTTAACGTGTCATTTGATGCTGTTTTAATTGCGGGTTCTGCCTCAGCTCTGGAACAAGGCTCGCGCTCAGTGCTGGGAGTCAGGTCAAGTTAAATGCTGGGATGCAGGGCTATTTCAGACACTAGGAGGAAACTCTCTTATGATCTAGTGTGGAATTTTCTAATGACTGCGCGTTAGATATGCCCTTTCCAGGGAGGAATCCAGATGCGGGTGGTTTTATGCTGCTCTGTACTATTGGAAATTGTGGTACTCATGTTGAGCTAATTTACACGGAAGCTGCCTCAATCAGAAGAGCTTTGATGATGTTTTGTTCCTGTGTATTGCAAGAACTCTTCGAGTTTGAAGTTGAAATGAAAAATTGGCTGCTGTACAGGATACATAACAGACTTTTAAGTGATAAAGAAGGTTAACAGTTTGCAACTCTGTTCCTTGAGCCTTACAGGTTATCCCTTCTAAAAACATTGTGCTGATCAAAAAGCAAGGCTGACTGAGAAACTATATTCCTGGAAATAGAAGGTCAGCGGGATTTGGGGGTGGATTGCCTATAGAAGTATTTTATATATTTTCCTACAAAAAAATTAATGTAATTTCTCAGGCAGAAGATGTCCCCATCTATCCTGATCCATGATCACATGCATCAGTTCATTAACACTAATCCTATCTTCTATTCTCTAACACCCTTTCACCTTTCTGTAATAGCATCATTGTTCCTGTCCTTATTTTAATATATCAGATACAAAAATGATTTTAAGGGAGCCAGCCACAAGTCAAGAAATTATGTGTATTATGTACCATATTTGTATTTTTTATGATGACGATAAGACTAACAATATTTAGCAGTGATAGACCATGCAAAAAGTAACCATAACATTTTCAGTGGCTATAATAATACCAGACAAAATAGACTTTAAGACACAAAATATTTCTAGAGACAGACATACCATAATAATAAGACAGTCAGTACATCAAGATACAACGATTATAACAAAATACCACAAACTAGGTGGCTTAAAACAATGGAAATTTTCTCACACTTCTGTAGGCTCAATGTGTTTGCAGAACCAAGCTTTCTGAAACCTGTAGGGGAGAACCCTTCCTTGACTCTCTAGCTCAAGGGTCGGGAACCTTTTTGGCTGAGAGAGCCATGAATGGCACATATTTTAAAATGTAATTCCATGAGAGCCATACAACAACCCGTATATGTTACACAGTATCCAATAAAAATTTGGTGTCCCGTGGACAGCTGTGATTGGCTCCAGCCACCCGCAACCATGAACATGAGCGGTAGGAAATGAATGGATTGTAATACATGAGAATGTTTTATATTTTTAACGTTATTTTTTTTTTATTAAAGATTTGTCTGCAAGCCAGATGCAGCCATCAAAAGAGCCACATCTGGCTCATGAGCCATAGGTTCCTGACCCCTGCTCTAGCTTCTGGTGATTTGTTGGCAATTCTTGGGCATTCCTGGCTTGTAGTTCCATCAACTTCAATCTGTCTTTATCATCACGTGGCATTCTCCCATCGTATGTCTTTCTCATTGTATTAGGACACCAGTCATTTAAGGAAGAAATTAGACAATCATACTCTTTATGAAATAGAGACCATTCCTTCTGTGAAGATGTTTATTCCCCTGATACCAAATTCAGGTAAAGACATTGCAAAAAAAGAAATCTATGGATCAGTATCCTTTATGAACATGTATCCCTCATGAACATACAAAAATCCCCAGTTAGCAAACCAAATCCAACAGTACCGAAGAATTTTATACCATGAGTGCAAGGTTGGTTTAACAATAACAAAATCAGTGTAAAACAATGCTACATTACTAGACCAAAGGAAAAAAACTACATGCCATCACAATAGATATAAAACAGCATTTGACAAAATCAACAGACACATGATAAAAACTCAAACAGGCAAATTTAACAGTGGGCACACAGGGCATGTGCCCTGGGCCCTGACTTCTGAAGGGCCCGCAAAACCCTAACTTTACTTTTTTTTTCTAATGTAAGAGGCCCAATATTTTCTTCTGTGCCTGGGGCCTCAACCGACCTTAATCCGCCTCTGCTCTCAAAGGACTAGGAAGGAACTTCCTCAGCCTACAAAGGGAGTCTATTAAAAAAAAATTTTTTTAAGCTACAGCTAATTTCATACTTAACTGCAAAACATTGAATACTTTCCCCCTAAAATCAAGAACAAGACAAAGATGTCTATACTCACAACTTATATTCATAATTTTACCACCAGTCAGCTCTGTTCCAGGTCAACGCTTTATCCCTTGTGCCACCACAGACCAGGCCAAGATCAAGATTTTTTAGAAGTATTTTTATATACTACAAGTAAACAGTCCAGAAACAGCACTAATAAGACAGTTTCCTTCTGAATAGCATCACAAAGAAGAAAATACTTAGTGATAAATGTAATAAAAGAGGTAGGAGACTTGTACACTGCAACCTACTTAAATGGCTGAGAAAAAAATGGACATTCTTATTGGAGATGTTTGCCCCGAATCTGTGTACTCTAGTTGACCAATGTCACCCTGTTAAATTTAATCTTCTAAATAAAAAAATTAAAATAAAAAAAAAGGACATTCCATGTTCATGGACCAAAAGGCTCAGTATTGTTTAGATAGCAGTTCTCAAATTGATCTATGGATTCGACACAATTTCAAAATTTTAGTAGACTTTTTTAATAGAAATAGAAGCTGATCTTTATAATATAGAGTAAAATATAATATCCAAAACAATTTTGAAAAGAGAAAAAAATTATAGTAATTTACTACCCAATTTCTAAATATACTATAAAGTTACAGTTAATCAAGACTGCATTATTGTAAGAGTAGGTGTAGAGCTCGATGGAATGGAATTTAAGCCCATATGATTTAAGCCCACTTGATTTTCAATAAAGTTGCCACAGTAAAGGATAGTCTTCGAAAAATAATGCTGGGAAAATTGGACATTGATAAGAAAAAAAAAATGAACTTAGACTCTTCATGCAGTATATGAGAATTAAATCCAAGTGGAACATAGGCCTAAATGTAAGAGCTAAAACTATAAAACTTCTAAAAGAAAACAAGAGAAAATCTTAGTCATGCTCTTAGGCAAAGTCTTTTTAGCTAACCATCAAAAGCATGATCCACAAAAGAAAACATTGATAACTTGGACCTCCTCAAAATTTAAAATATTTGCTTTTTAAAAGACCTCATTAATGAAAAGCAAGTCACAGATTTGAAGAAAATACTTGCAAACTTTATATCTGATAAAGGATTTGTATCTGGAATATTTAAAGTACTCATACAACTCAAAAAAGAAAGATAAACTATTAAGTGAGCGAAAGATATAAATAGATACTTCATCAAAGAAGATTAACTGAATAATATATTAAAAATATTCCTATCACTAATCATTAAGAAGATGCCAGTTAAAACTACATGAGATACTGCCTCACACCCACTGAAGTGACAATAATTTTAAAAAATAGTTATGGCAACAGTGTAGAAAAACATCCTCACATGTTGGTGAGACTATAAAATGATGTGGCCACTTTGGAATATAGGAAACTTCTTAAAAACATATTATGCCTGATCAGACTGTGGCACAGTGTAGAGAGCATCAAACTGTGCCACTGAGGACCCAGGTTCAAAACCGCGAGGTCGTCAACTTGAGTTTGGGCTCACCACATTGAGCATGGGGTCACTGGCTTGAGTGTGGGATCATAGACATGACCCCATGTTCGCAAGCTTGAGCCCAAAGGTTGCTGGCTTGAAGCCCAAGAACGCCGGCTTGAGCACAAGGTCGCTGGTTGGAGCTCGAGGTTGCTGGCTTGAGCAAGGAAGGGGTTTCTGGCTCAGCTGGAGTCCCTTGATAAAGACACATATGAGAAGCAATCAATGAACAACTAAAGTGCTGCAAAAATTTGATACTTCTCATTTCTCTCCCCTCCTATCTCTCTCTTTCTCTTGCTACGATCAAAAAAATGTAAATATACACTTATGGTAAGAACCAGCAGCTTGACTCTTAGGAATCTACCCAAGAGAAATGAAACATATGTCCACAAAAGACTTACATAAATTTTATAGCAGTATTAATAATAGCCAAAAACTACAAACAATCCAAATGCTTCTCAACTGTTGAATGTATATTGCAATAAAAAAGACACAAACTACTGATTCACCTACAGCATGGTTGAATCTGAAAAATAGTATGCTAATTGTGAGAAATTAGACCCAAAAGAATGCATATTGTGTAAATCTGTTCATATGCAATGCTCAGAAAATTTGAATGTATAGAAACAAACATCTGCTGTTGTTTGGAACTGGAGGTGGGGACAAGGTAACTGCCAGTGGACGTGAGGGAAGTCTTGGGGATGATAGATATATGCCCAAACTGAATTGTGATGATGGGTGCCCAGCTTCATAATTTACTAAAACTCAAACACATAATACACAGACATGGATGAATTTTATGCTATCAATTCTTCCCCAACAAAGCTGTGTAAAGAGAAGCTAGCTAGTCTGTGAACATGTGTGGTCAGTTATCTACAAGGCCTAGTCAAGAGTGAACATTGCAGGCCTACCCATCTGCGTGCTTTGTTGAAAACATTATTCTTGAGATGGAGGATATAAATCAGATATGGATGCCATACTTTAGGAACTTCTAGTCTTGTTAGGAAGCCAAGATCTCATAAATTATAGTGCAAACAGAGAGAAAGACTTAACTGTTATAAGTGAAGTTTAGTTTAATTTAGACCTTTAACTAGAGAAAGAGATAGGAAGAATCTGTGCAGCTGACATGTGAATAATCTCCTTGATGTGTAAGTGGGGGTGGACCTACTGAGATGAATAGAAGGGCATTTCAGACCAAAAAAGGGAAAAGTGAGAACAGTGAAGAATCACTACAGTGACTTGTGTATTATCAGCACTTGAACAAGGTGTTATTTTGATCAATAGTAAGGAGCAGTGTCCAATATTCTTGGTGTATGAGCATCCCAGTGTAGATACTGGACTAAATGGAATGGTGACTTTAGGAGAACAGGGGAAAGGAAAGTTTAGCTGTAGATTGTGGATATAAAATATGGAGAATATTAAATCCTACTCAAAGAAAGCACCATTAATAACATTGGGGAACATGTTTTTTTTTCCATTTTCTGTTGCATGAGGTTTTAGAACTGTTTCTATATATTTCTGCATTGCTGATTCCAAATCTGAAATTCATTTTTTGGTGCATGCTCTAGTTTTTATACAATTTTAATTTCTTTTCTTTTTGTTACAGTTAATGTCACGCATTGGTTTTTTAATTGGAGTTAGAGGGCAACAACTCTTGGATTGAACATAACCACAAGGCAATTAATGTTTTACAAACATCACTTTTACATAATTGTAGTTGTTTTTAAATGTAAAAAATTATTATCTGATAAAAACACCCTCTTATTTTGTTTTAAGATTGAATCATGGCTTCTTTGAGTAGGTGTAAATGTAAGAATAGTCCTGACACCTTCTGTTATATTTGTGGCTGTTACACACTTCAACATCAAAGGCACAATATTTCATCATTTGTGAAACATGCATATATTGCCTATTTTCAAGTTTCCCTTGGCGATCAAGATAAGAATTGGGCTCCTCATATTAAGTGTCATAATTGTGAGGAAATGTTTCATGACTGGACAAAAGGAAAATGCAAAGGAATGCCTTTTGGTATTCCCATAGTTTGGCATGAACCTAAGGACCAGAGTAGTGACCATTATTTCTGTCTGATCCATACAAAGGGCATTGGCAAGAAAAACGGCATAAGATCACATATCCTAATATTCCTTCAGCAATATGACCTATCCCACACTCTGAGATACTCCCAGTTCCAGTTTTCAATGGTTTTATTTCTTCTAAGGACGAAGAAAGTGAACATGGTGATCGAGTATTTTGATAAGATGCATGAGGAAATGGTTGTAGAATCTGAAGGGTCTTCTTCTGATGCCAAGCAGTCGTTAACCTCTCAGCAGTTTAGCCAACCCGAATTGAATGATTTAGTAAGAATGACATAAAAATTGTCCTTGACTTTCTAACGTATGAGGACCATAACTGGATGATTTGTGAGGATCTTAAAATGGTAAGTTTCATGCTAGGACAACAGAGAAGTTTCACAAAGTATCCTTGCTTTCTGTGTTTGTGGAACAGCCGAACTTGGGAGAAACACTGGACACAGAAGGAGTGGCCAAAATGTTAAGCTCTGGAAGTAGGGATGCAAAATATTGTGAATGAACCTGTAGTTAATCGAGACAGGATCATTTTTCCCCCACTTCACATCAAACTTGGCTTAATGAAGCAGTTTGTTCAGGCTTTGAATAGAGAAAGTGAATGCTTTCAACATATTATTTCTGCTTTTCCTGCCTTGTCTTTTGAGAAGATAAAAGCAGGTGTATTCGATGGACCTCAAATTCAAACCCTCATACATGACGAAGAATCTTCCAGGAAGATGAATAAGGAGGAGAAAGCAGCATGGCAGTCTTTTGTGGCAGTTATAAAGAACTTCCTTGGCAACAAAAAAGCAGAAAACTATGACCTTCTGGTTCAAAGTATGCTTTTGGCTTTCCATGACATTGAACGTAACACGAGCATTAAGATTCACTTCCTGAACAGTCACCTTGATAAGTTTCCCGAAAATCTTGGAGCTGTTAGTGATGAGCAGGGAGAACGCTTTCATCAAAATCTGAAGACGATGGAAGAGCATTACCAGGGGCGATGGGACAGAAATATGATGGCAAACTACTGCTGTAGCATTGAACGAGATTGTCTTCAACAAGTACACAAACGCAAGAGCTACAAAAGCAAATTTTTGCCTCGATAGAATTTAAATAAGTTTTGCACATTTTTATGATTAAAATAAGTATATTAATATGTTCTATTTCGAAATTGTAGACAAATTCTGATGCAATCATATATTCTAGTGTATTAGTGTATTTACTGCATTAAATAAATTGTTATATTTTCACAAAGATGATGCCCAAGAAGACATTCTACTTCATTATGTTAAACTAAATGTTGAAAATTTTACAATAAGATGAAAACCTAAAATCTTGAATTGCAAAAAAAACTGTAGCTTACATAGAAAAACTAATGTCAGATTTGAGATCAGCACACTCGAATTAGGTAAGAGCAAGTATTTTTGTGGATGCAACAAACATTTTGTTCCCCAGTGTAATAAAAACGCAACCAATTAACATATCTTAGAAATTCTTGTAATGATCTTGTCTTTGAGTCTTTATGTGGAAACATATGCTTTAGAACTCAAATGATTTCTCATTGGTTTAAATGAAGGATGTCGAATTAATCTATCATGATTTTACTGCCAATGAAATAAAGTCCTGAAAGTAATAAGGTATTACTAAAACTACAAATAGGAGCATGTACTTGCAGTAGACTTGTGATGGTTAATTATCCTGACATTATGGTCATTATTTTAATTGCATATCAGTTGTCAATCAACTCAATCTAATGGAGCTGACAGGAGCTGTGATAACACTAAAATAATTCATGTTACTCTGTGGCATGTTAATGCTTAAACTCCTGCTCCTAGATCATCCACTCCCTGATTTCCAGTCATACCACCAACAGATCATCTTATTTCTTATATTGGGGCACTAATCCAATGAAACTTCTTTCTCTTTTCATGCACTGTCTACCTCTTTTCCGAAAGAGTAGTCCAGAATTGCCTTCTCCCTGCCCCAGCACAATGAGAGAACAGGATGATTATGTGGGAACTTATAACCAGAGGCTTTCTCTTGGGACTAGACTAGACTCTTAGAAAGACCTGGAGATGGCTGAAGGCCATAGTTGTCTCAGGACCAGGAATGACAGTGCTTCAGTGGGGGTGCTGGAGGCTGAGTACCCCTCAGAGCACCTGGAGAAGGAAAGAGTGTTGTTAGCTCGACCACTTCAGGACACCCAGAACATTAGCACAACCCTTGACCCTCTACTCCTTCTAGGACCTGCAGATACAAATTTTATTTTCTTACAACTGAATATTATGTTAGTAAACTAAAATTTTTCTCACTCCTCTAGCGTCCTATAAGATCCTACTGTTACCATCAGTATGACCTCTATGTATTAAGCTAATGCATTTAGACCTCTTAGCAAAGGGCCTGTCACATTAATTGTTTTGATAGCTACTGTATCTGCCATTTGTTGAGTGTCTACCATGTGCCTGACACTTCACCTCCATTTTATAAATGAGGAAACTGGGGGTCAGAGAGTCTAAAGTATATAATTTGTCAAAGCTTCCAAAGCTAGTGGGAAGAAGGATTGATGGTTCACACTTTTTCTAATATTTCTACTTCTACTCAAGGTCGCTGAATATTAAATGTCTAGTACTGTGTGTCACTGGATACATCATCATCTGTGTAAAAGGTAATTTTGTTTTTATTAATCTACATATTTATATAAAGTTTTTATTGTTTCATTATCTAATCTGTAAAAAAAATTGAAATGACAACTATTCACTAGATACTCATTTCAGAATTATCTGAATAACTGTTTCAACTTCCTACATTTTTCTATTTTAAAAAGTATTTTTTCTACTAAGTGTTTTTGGATAAGTGTTCCTTAATCTCATTTTAACTCATTATGATTATTATCTAAAAATTAAACTGGGCCTGACCAGGCAGTGGCGCAGTGGATAAAGCGTCGGACTGGGATGTGGAGGACCCAGGTTTGAGACCCCGAGGTCGCCAGCTTGAGCTCAGGCTCATCTGGTTTGAGCAAAAGCTCACCAGCTTGGACCCAAGGTCGCTGGCTTGAGCAAGGGGTTACTCAGTCTGCTGTAGCCCCACAGTCAAGGCACATATGAGAAAACAATCAATGAACAACTAAAGTGCCGCAACGAAGAATTGATGCTTCTCATCTCTCTCCCTTCCTGTCTGTCTGTCTCTATGTATCCCTCTCTCTGACTGTCTCTGTAAAAAAAAAAAAAAATTAAACTGGGTTTACAGATGTCCCATTGTTTCCATGTTTATAGGATAATGGTAGAATATTGTTTGAGAGTTCCTGTTTCTTTCAAATAATAAATCCTAAGTAAGCAGTTTATTTTAATAATCACTTCTTTAACAGCATTTTTCTTTTACATCTGCAAATGCCATTCTGCTTTTTTTTAATCAACTAAAATTCTCATGCTTCTATGACTACAATGAATGATTTTATCCCAACTGCCGAATCACATTTTCTACATGCCATCTGAGACCTCACAGGAGCCTTCCTAACCCACGTCTCCACAATTCTGGCAGAATGTATCATGTATACTGTATTTGTGTTTTACGAGAAACTAATTTAGATAACAAATTCATAGGACAGGAAGAGCTTAGGAATGCTTTCTTTCTAGGACAAGAATGTTCCAAAAGGAACTTGCATGAAAATGTGGGTGACGAGGCTGTGTGACACAGTAGTAGGTGACGGAGGCAGCTTGGCTAACTTTCCTGTCAGCCCTCGGCCATCAGCGGTTTTAGGACCTCCTTTGGGCATATATAAACACAACACATACACACTGCTAATTAAAATCCCCTCAAAAAGGGCTTTGCATCCACAATTAGAACATATTTAAAATGTAGGGCTGCTGAGGGTACACTTAGCAAAGTATGGCTTTCAGTTAAAGGTCATGGGTCACCCTGTCCACCAGGAAGTGGCGTTTCTGGGGCAGGGTGGTGACTGGAGAGACTGGTGGGAGAAAACTGGGACAAAAGACACAGTTGAAAAATTTGCAGAATTGCTGCTGAGGTTTTACCCCATTTACCAGTATAGGGCTAGGAAAGGTAGAAGCACGGGGCAGTGCAGAGGTGCGGAGAATTCCTGACATCCCCTAGAACCAGAGAGCTCCACTCACATCACGGAGATTTTTCCTGATCTGCTTTAACTTAACACACACCTGACTTCTAACTAGAGTGTCTCTTTCCCATGGAGATCTGTTACTCAAGAGCTAACTATATATATTTATATATCTGTGAAGGCTGCCATTTATCTGACAATGTTAAAAAGTGAAAAACGGTTTTTACAGTTCACTGTTTATTTTTAAGTTATGAGGATGCTAGTCTTTGCGTGAATCTCAGATCATACAAGTGTTCATGCTGCCAATGTTTTAAAATTTTATTTTGAAATAATTGCAGACTTTATAGAAAAGTTGCAAAACTAGTAAAGAATTCCTGTATATTCACAAATGTTCTAAGTGTTAACCTATGTGTCTCCTTGTATTTCTCTTTTTTCTCTTAATATCACACATGAATTTTTTTTATGATATATATATATATTTTTGTATTTTTCTGAAGCTGGAAACGGGGAGAGACAGACTCCCGCATGCGCCCGATCGGGATCCACCCGGCACGCTCACCAGGGGCGGCGCTCTGCCCCTCCGGGGCCTCGCTCTGCCGCGACCAGAGCCACTCTAGCGCCTGGGGCAGAGGCCAAGGAGCCATCCCCAGCGCCCGGGCCATCTTTGCTCCAATGGAGCCTTGGCTGCGGGAGGGGAAGAGAGAGACAGAGAGGAAGGAGAGGGGGAGGGGTGGAGAAGCAGATGGGCGCTTCTCCTGTGTGCCCTGGCCGGGAATCGAACCTGGGACTTCTGCACGCCAGGCCGACGCTCTACCACTGAGCCAACCGGCCAGGGCTGATTTTTTAAAGACAAGATTCCAGACAAGATGCTCCTTTTATCTGTATTCATTTGGCTATCCTGTCAGCCCTTGTCCATAGGTGGATGGGGTATGGGGTGGAGTAATGGGTCTTATAGGCCATGGTAGAAATTATTATTGCATATATCTTTAAAGCTATTTGGGGGCCTAATTGTGGTTTTTGCTTGTTTGTTTGTTTGTTTTCCTTACAATGAACAAGAAAGCCTAGAACATTGGAAAGTGTATAGAATATGATTTTCAGCTCTACCTCTAGTCACTTTTTGACTTTGGGTAAGCCATCCAAGCTCTCTGAAACTTAATTTTTACAATTGTAGGATGAGGGACTCACATGAAATTATTTCTAAAGCCTGCTTCAATTTAAATATTTTAATATTCTAAGAGCTAGAAGAAAATAATAAATAACATATTAGAAAAATAATCAAAAAAGGGAATATGATATTAAAATGTGACTAGAAGAATTGTAGAGCCAAAGGAAAGAGAAAGTTTTGAGATCTCAATAAAGAATCACCACAATCATAGGGGAAAAAAAAGTAAGTAACAAAGTCAACAATTGTGAAACCAATTCAAGCAAAGAGTATGTTAATTATATTTAATAGAAAAAAAACATAAAAAGTTCATTCAGCCTTAAAAAGTACGAAAAGCATTAGGCCCTGGCTGGTTGGCTCAGTTGTAGAGTGTCGACCCAGTGTGTGGAAGTCCTGGGTTTGATTCCTGGTCAGGGCACACAGGACAAGAGCCCATCTGCTTCTCCATGCTTCCCCCTTTCCTTCCTCTCTATCTCTCTCTTCCCTTCGCGCAACCAAGGCTCCACTGGAACAAAGTTGGCCCGGGTGCTGAGGATGGCTCCATGGCCTCTGCCTCAGGCACTAGAATGGCTCCAATTGCAGCAGAGCGATGCCCCAGATGGGCAGAGCATCACTCCCTGGTGGGCATACTGGGTGGATCCTGATTGGGCACATGCGGGAGTCTGTCTGTCTGCCTCCCCCCCACACACACCCCGCTTCTCACTTTGGAAAAATACAAAAAAAAAAAATACAGAAAGCAGTAATAATGATTACTGCATTCATAAGTAGCTTGAATTCAGACAGACCAAGCTTCATCCCTAGCGTGAACCAAGTGCCTTTGTGACCTAACCAAGCTCTTTTTTTTTTTTTTTTTTTTGTATTTTTCTGAAGTTGGAAATGGGGAGGCAGTCAGACAGACTCCCTTATGCTCTTGACTGGGGATCCACCCGGCATGCCCACCAGGGGGCGATGCTCTGCCCATCTGGGGTGTTGCTCTGTTGCAACCAGAGCCATTCTAGTGCCTGAGGCAGAGGTCATAAAGCCATCCTCAGCGCCCAGGCCAACTTTGCTCCAATGGAGCTTTGGCTGTGGGAGGGGAAGAGAGACAGAGAGGATAGAGAGGGGGAGGGGTGGAGAAGCAGATGGGTGCTTCTCCTGTGTGCCCTGGCCGGAAATTGAACCCGGGACTCCTGCACACCAGGCTGATGCTCTACCACTGAGCCAACCGGCCAGGGCCTAACCAACCTCTTAAAGGAGGCAATAATTTTTTCTTAGTGGCTTCTTGTCAGGCTTGATTGAGATAAGGCATGTAAAATATTTATCTTAGTGACTACTAGCACATGGTAAGGGCTTAAAAATATGTGAACTATAATATCAATGTTTCCATCACTCATATTCAGTGTTTTGCTCTGGGGAGGAGAAGCGAGAGCATGAGAGGCAAAGACAGCAGAGGACGAAGGTGCCAGAAGCCCGGAAGAGGGCAGGAAGGGCAGACCCATGCTGGGCTGCTGCCTGCCCATCTTCCTGGACGAGTGAGCAGGCCCCATTTCCTTAACCCTGTTCTTTGGACACCAGCTGACTTTCTGGAAACCACCCCCTCCTCTTCTTTTTAATGTATTTATAGCTTTTGTGATCTTTCAGAAGGAAAAGTTCATTTTTTTTCTTTTTTTTTCTTTTTTTTGTATTTTTCTGAAGCTGGAAACGGGGAGAGACAGTCAGATAGACTCCCGCATGTGCCCGACCGGGATCCACCCGGCATGCCCATCAGGGGCGATGCTCTGCCCCTCTGGGGCATCGCTCTTTTGCGACCAGAGCCACTCTAGCGCCTGGGGCAGAGGCCAAGGAGCCATCCCCAGCGCCCGGGCCATCTCTGCTCCAATGGAGCCTCGGCTGCGGGAGGGGAAGAGAGAGACGGAGAGGAAGGAGAGGGGGAGGGGTGGAGAAGCAGATGTGCGCTTCTCCTGTGTGCCCTGGCCGGGAATCGAACCCGGGACTTCTGCACGCCAGGCCGATGCTCTACCACTGAGCCAACCAGCCAGGGCCTAATTTTTGAAGGAAGTACTTTTCTGTGGACTTTTTTAGAGTCTGTACCTGAGAAATAGAAGATTCAGCAAGAACCCTGGCTGGATGGCTTGGATGGTTGGAGAATTGTACTAGTATCCAAAGTTGGTCAGTTCTGTCCCTGGTCAGGGAACATACAGAAACAGATAGAGGTTTCTGTCTCTCTCTAAAATCAATGAAAAAATAAGAGTCAACAAGAGTCTTAGGAGAGATGAGTACCTATTAACTTAAACAATGCTGTGTCGTGAATAATATATCCATTTGCCTTATCTTTTGTTGGCTGGAAATAGCTCCTTAAAATGAAATTGAAACAAGGTGCATGACTTACTTTTTTTAGGAAGTTTTCCTTAGGTCCTATGAAAGTCAGTCTCAAAACAGAATCACCTTCACTGGCTAAAATTAGGGATGCTCTTTTATTAAATCTGTGCCAATGTATTTAGTCTATCAAACTAGATTTATTTTCCTAATCAGTCTATGAAGTGGGATTTTTTTTATATATTTATTTTTTTATTTAATTAATTGTGTTTACATAGATTCTAGGGTCACCCAAATGCATCTCCCCTCCCCCACTGCCCCTCAACACCTCTCTCGCCCTCCTCCCTACAGCGTCCTCCCCCCTTCCCTTCAGGTTTACCTCATCCTATGAAGTGGGATTTTTATTGCATTTTGCAGGTAAAGAACCCAAAAACAAAGTTCACACAGACATAAAAGAGGGCTGGAACCCAAACCAAAATCATTGTGAATTCATCTACAGACTTTTAGCTGTCCTAGCTAAAAGTCCTGAACTGCAGGAGAAAAATAATACCATAGCATGAAGTTTTCAAAATTAAACCTCCACTTATTATTATTATTTTTTTTTTATTTTATTTTTATTTTTTGGTGACAGAGTCAGACAGAGGGACAGACAGAAAGGAAGGGAGAGAAATGAGAAGCATCAATTCTTCGTTGCGACACCTTAGTTGTTCATTGATTGTTTTCTCATATGTGCCTTGACCGTGGGGCTTCAGCAGACCGAGTGACTCCTTGCTTGAGCCAGTGACCGTGAGCTCAAACTGGTGAGCTTTGCTCAAACCAGATGAGCCTGCGCTCAAGCTGGCAACCTCGGGGTCTCGAACCTAGGTCTTCCGTGTCCCAGTCTGACACCTGGTCAGGTCCTCCGCTTAATATTTTATTAACAGATTTTTACCTTGAATTTTGTTGAGACTTATTTTCAGTGTTTATAATCAAGGGAATAAAAATTCAAAAGGAAAAGTCTTATTTTTCTATTGCCAGGTTACATTTAGATTTGGGAGAGAGTAACATGTTTAATTTTCAGGGCCCTGCTAAGAAATAATATAAAATATTTTAATTACTTTTTTTTTATGAAATGAAAGAAATATAGTACATGTTACCCACTTGACTATTCTTGGACTGTTAACCACATATGATTGACTTGAAGTGAATTTTTTAGAGGGGTTTTAAATTATTATTTAATGTATATGTTTTGGGTAAAAGACTGTAATCAACTGTGTTTTCTGAAAGACAACAGTCTCTGTTCGCAGCCCAGTTCCTTTTTGCTGTAAAAAAATACTCTGAAAATAAAATACGCCCATCATTTCGACATGGCCAATTGTGCAGTCTCTTAGAAGGACTAGAGTTAGATTGGCCTTTCTTTTGATTAATGAGCATTCTTTAAACGAATCAGCCCTGATTCTGCTCAGGGGCATAGCACAGGCATCCCCGGGGAATGCAGCAGGACTGGGCTGCATGTGGAATATCTGTCTTCATCATCCAGTACTGCGCAAAAGCAATTGGTGTTGAAGGGCCCTGACGACAGGGTCACCAGCTCCAGTGGCTGGAGGAGGTAGGCCTAGGGTATAACTGAGTCAAGTGGGCTGGGTGGAAGAGCTCATCTGAAGCAGCATGGTGACCAGTGGCACCTGCCACTTGGCCATGTTGTCAGGGAGATGATCTGGAGCCGTGGGGTTATGGCAGAGTGGCCATTGAGAGGGCAGCTGCTTTTAAATTCTGGTGGACTGATGCCATGTGGGAATGGGGGACTCGTGCACTGAAATGATCTCATTTCTAAAGAGAAATTAGAATTTTAACTTTGGATGCATCATCTTCCAATGTTTAATGTTAACAATTCAAAAAATGCTATTTGGGTAAATTTGAAAAAAACCACCCATGGACCCCATTCACCAGCAGGCCATGAGCTTGCAACTTCTGATTTAATGAAATAAGACAAATTGTAATAGAAATAATACCTGAGAATGAGTTCATGGTTCAGAAGTTTTCTACCTCTGTTGTAGCCCATATATATATATATAAAATATATATAAAATTAAAACTGCACTTGGGCTACACTTGACAAAAACAAACAGGAAAGGTGCTATAGACCTAAGAATCTATGTGAAACCATAAAATATGCTTATCAAAGTGTGAACTGTACACCACCTACTTCAGAATTAACTAAAGAGCTCATTGCAAATGTGCATGTGGGATTTGCACTTGTTAGGTCTCAGGTGGCGCCTAGGATTCTGACTTTGCACAAGCTCCCCAGTGCTCAGATGATCCTAGTACAGCCATGAATGGAGTCCCTCCCTTTGGGGGCCTGCAGGCAGTGTGCTCATTTCTCAGCCAGACCTCTGTATCTTCCCGACTCTCCCACGCAGAGACAGCTCCAATTTCAAGTGAGCTCAGTTCTTGATTCCTTGGATCCATGTTCGGTCGGGTGATTCAGACACATCTGTGCTTTGGAGTTATTCAATTCTGTCGTTACAGGTTGATACTCCCTAATGATAAATGTCTACCTCCTTAGTTTACAGTTTATGGTTGCTCAGTATACATCCTCATTTAGCTAATGTCTTAGTGGGCTATTTCCTCTTGGCTCCCTACTGAGTATCAGTGTAATGTACCTGATCGGTACCCAGTGAGTAACTTTTAATTGACTATTATAACGCATTAATTAGAACATCCATCAGCCAGGCCTACCAGATCAACTGTCTGTGACTGGACAATCATTTATATGAGCCCACTAGGCATTTTAGTTAAGCCAATAATTTGACTAATTTTT
Source organism: Saccopteryx leptura (assembly GCF_036850995.1). NCBI lineage: Eukaryota > Metazoa > Chordata > Mammalia > Chiroptera > Emballonuridae > Saccopteryx > Saccopteryx leptura. Next base: position 110,335,534 of record NC_089509.1, on the reverse strand, counting down.
AGCTCTCAGAAAATTATTTGATGACATTTGACCAAATGAACCCACCCCCAAATAATTAATATAGCTTCTGACCTTGCCTGCCCTTAAATTCAGGGAGTAAACATATTATCAGGAGTATATAACTTATCCTGAACTCTTACACAGGACAAAAATAGTATCTTGAGACTGCTATCATCATACACTTTTAGACACTGGAAACATTAGCTGCAGAAAGTGCTGATAGACCAGGTTTAATGCACTACACATTTTAGTCTGTCTAGAGAAAACCACAATTTAAATGGAAATTGTTATTTTGCTTCAGTGAAAAGTGAACCAAAGTGCAAGTTGTCTTCTAAAAACATTGAGATCAGGAAAAGGCATTAGATCTATGTTTTCTATCTGGTGTTCACATCCTGCAAACAACAGAATCTTAAATATAGGTCACAGTTTAAGAGATTACTCATCCCTTAGCCTAGACTCTAACTAGGCTGTTTCTTACACCATTCCAAGCATTGTTAGACAAAATAAATGCATGACCTCCAAGGTAACCTTCTCCGGAAGATAAACTGATAATTTCGTGCACAGCTTGTCTCTTTTCGTCATTTCCATCCTGCTCCAGCTAATGCGACCAGCCTTGCAGTTCAGAATATTCACGCATGCTATTGGGTTTCGGGGCACTAAGATGGGTCTTGAATTCAACGTCACAGAGGTGAAGTAACATTAAATTTGTCACTGCCTCCTCTAAGTCAGCAAGATGGCACTGTATAATACCTTTGGAAATACTAAGTTAAGACGTCCATGGGGAAGAAGGTGAAAAAAAGGTCAGTGACTGACATAAACGCAGGCTCTCAGATGTGATGATCCTTCTTCAGAGGCTTTGCAACTTGCAAGTCAGCATAATGTTATTGAACCCACCTCCCAACTAAAGCCAGACAAGGTGACAAAGTCAGCCCAGCTGCTCTCATAGTTGAACCGTCAACATCACCTCTCTAACTAGAGACGCAGGGCAGATCTTTTCAAACAAAGAACTGAAAGCTTTAAATGACCTCTTTTATTTTCTATGCCCCTCATCCAAAGTGTTGACCTGTATTTTAATGTCTAAAGAATCCATGAATATATTATAACTTAGACAGAAAGAAAAATAGCCTTCGGTAGCTTGAGTCCTGAAAATTTTACTTGGAAGAACTTCTGGAAAATTCAGTCTACCATTTGTTGAGAAACTGAAATTAAAAAACAAACAAACAAACAAAAAAACCACTTTAGTTTTGCTAGCAACTTGCATCGTGACAGCTTTTCAAATAACTTTCTCAATAGAACACACTTATCAGAAATAGCTTAAACTAGAATTAATTAAATGAATCAAATTAGAATTTCTCATTTTACTTCTGCCTTCTGTTATGTAGGTAGAGTTTATGGTATTGGAGTCAATCAACCTTGATATGCTTCAATTAAACAATATAAAATTTCTAAAAACAGAAACAACTTTCTGTTACCACGAAGAATTAAGTGAAATATTCAATGCATTTTTTCTTTTTCTGACATTTTATTTTTTAAATTTTATTTATAAAATTTGAAATTTAATGGGGTGACATTGATCAATAAGAGTATATAGGTTCCAGGTAAACATTTCTATAGCATTTGCACTATTGATTATGTTTTATACCCATCACCCAAAGTCAAATCATTTTCCATCATCATATATCTGTCCCTCTTTACTCCCCTTCCCCCTGGTAACCACTTCACTTTTATCTATGTCCATGAGTCTCATTTTTATATTAATACATGTTTATTGCTTACTCCCAAACAGTGGTAAACAAATCACATAAACTCTCAACTTTCTGAGAACAAATGTGAAACATATCTGGTGATATTTAAGAAGAATAACATAGGTTAAGAGAGCCAAGCTGACAAAGTCTTGCTCCTTCTTGAAGGATGAAACATCTGTGGTCCCCACCACACTATGGACTGTATGGTAGGCCCTATTCTGCAGTGAAGTGGGGAGGTGAGGAGAGGTGGGACTAATCCCATTCAGATCACACAGTGGAGCATGTTAGCCATCATGATGATGGCTAATATTTATTGAGCATTCAAAATATAAGCACTACCTGCTTAAAGCCTCACCATGATTCAGTGAGATACTATTATTTCTATTTTATCGATACTTGAGACATGAGGGAAGTTCAATAAGTTATCAGCATTTATAATCATGGTGTGCGGCAGCTCTGCTTGATCGGAGTAGCTCAGCTCTAAGGCCTAAACCAGTCGCTATTCTATGAATTGACCAACAGGATCTCGAGGTGCTCTTGGAAAAAGATGGAGTAAACGAGAGCTGGGTAGACGCCCAGTACATTTCCATGTCAATCACCTCCCTGCCTCCAATCTCCTGTTTTCTAAATCCATCCTACAAAACTACAAGAGTGACCTACTCAACACGAAAGACCAATTTTGTCATTATTCCGATTAAACAATTCAATGGCTCCCACTACTGGAGAAACCATCATTATACATTGTTCTATAATAACATTTACGAGGTGGTGAGTACCTGTCAGGTTTAAGAAATCTTCTATACCTAATGTACCTGGTATAGAAGGAAAAGTTTACTTTGTGACTGATTATATTAGCCATTAGGAATAAAATCCTTATTGGATGTCACTGATAGACTGTCTACAAGGATATTTAGTTTTTATCCACAGAGATCTGCCTTTGGGGAGGCAGTCCAGTCAAGTCAGGGCAGCTCAGGGAGGCCGAAGGAGAATGGTTCAACACAGGGGCTTTGGAGCCAGAGTTTAGAATCCTGGCCCTATGACTGAGCTCCAAGTGCCTTACTTGCAGCAACTGCAGGTGCAATTTGAGGAAAATATCTTCCTCACAGGCGTGCTGTAAGGATTGAATGAGATAATTTATTTAAAAAGCTTAAAACAATGCCTACAAAGAAATTCCTTAGAAAGTGATAATAGCCTGACCAGATGGTGGTGCAGTGAATGGAGTGTCCGACTGGGACACAGAGGATCCAGGTTCAAAGCCCAGAGGTCACCGGCTTGAGTGAAGTTGCTGGCTTAAGCGTGGGATCATAGACACGACCCATGGTCGCTGGCTTGAGCCCAAATGTCGCTAGCTTGAAGCCCAAGGTCGCTGGCTTGAGCCCAGGGTCGCTGGCTTGAGCAAGGGGTCACTAGGTCTGCTGTAGCCCCCCCAGTCAAGGCACATATGAGAAAGTAATCAATAAACAACTAAGGTGATACAATGAAGAACTGATGCTTCTCATCTTTCCCCCTTCCTGTCTGATTGTCCCTATCTGTCCCTCTCTCTGTCTCTCTCTCTCTGTCACAAAAAAAGTGATATTATGCATCGTTAAAGTTTTCATTGTTCTATACTTTAGTTATATATAGTTACAGTAGTTTAAGTTCGAATAGTAATATATGAATGCAATTTTTAAAAATCAATATAAGATAATATGGGAGAAAGAAAAGGTGACCCTGTCCCAGGGGAAACCATTGCTAAAATTTCTCATTTACTCTTCTAGAATTTTTATGTATATAAAAATATACATGTGCTTTTCTTAAAAAAATAAATAATAGCATTTATTATCATTTTGCACCTTGCTTTTTTTCCTGTGAGGATTGTTCCATAAATCTACTGAATTATCTTCAATGGCTATGCAGTATGTCAACATGTAAATGTGGTAAACTTATTTAACAAGTTCTTTATTGGTGGATGTGTAAGTTATTTTCAGTCATTCTCTGTGACAAAATAACATTTTCATGAATAGACTTGTATGATTATTTCTATAGAATTCATTTCCAGAAGTGGAATTGCTAGGTCAAATGGTATATGCATTCAAAAATTTTACAGCTCTTGTTCAACTGCCTTCTGAAGAGGCTGTAAAAATTTATATCTCTACTCAGCTGTAGTATAGAGAAGTCATTTGAATACATTCCTTATAAACCACTCAATTTTCTTAAGCCAATTTTCTCACTGTCCCAGAAACCCCAAGCTACTTTCCTGACTCCTCACCTGCAATCCTGTTTTGCCCAGAATCTAGCATTACCATTCTTCTCAGCTGTCTAAATCTTACCCATCTGCATTATTAGGACCCACTCAGTTGCCAGGTAACAAAACTCAAATAAAACTCGCTGGAGGAAAATTAAAAGGGCAACTGAGGATAATTATTGAAAAGATTCTGGGTAGTTCACAGAACTGAAATATGAGCTCCAGAATCCAGGGCAGTTCTCGGGACCTGGGACTGGAACCCTCACTCACGGCACTTAATTATCTATTTCAATTAAGTTCAGAAAGCACTGGGTAAGTGTCCAGAAAAAGCATTTCTCCCCAATATCAGGGAGTCAGAATGCCACTGTAATGTGTTATAATAATATTCTTTAAGTGGAGGTTGTCCAGCAGCAAGTCCAGGACTATCTCTTCCCCCAGCTACAGGACCAGAATGCTGTGGAAGCGCCCCTTCCTCACGCTCTCCGTGGTCCTGAACCACCCGCAGCGCTCTGCTGTATCAGAGGAAACGGGACGGGGGTTGGAGGAGCGGAGGATTAGGGAATAAAGTGAAGAAGCTGTTGAGGGAGAAAAAAAAAAAGATTTTTGTCTCGTCAATTTTTAAATACTCTCTGCTACTGACAAAGAAACCACAATCAACCTTGGCCAAAATGAGAGAGCAAGCCATTTTGTGGGAAGCAAATGTCCATGCTCACAAGAAAGGTCACCTCAGGGAGTGAACAGATCACCACTGGACAAACGCAGGACTGCTCAGCTGCCGTTTGCGGTTGACATGTAACAGACTGTACGTGGATTTTATTTTATCTTTTATATCGTTGTAAAGCCAGGGGCTGCCGCTGTCATCATGGTCATTCATGTGCAGGTTCTCATTAAATAAGGCAGACGGTAAAGAAACAGTGGAGTTGGAGGATGGTGGGCCATTCTGTTTATTGGTGTCTCACCAAGACAGACAAGCCACAAGAGAAGCCAAGGGAAAAGCAGAAAACCTGCTTTTCCCCTGGAGGGCAAGGAATCAGGGAGGAGAAAAAGCAGAAATCCTCCTGCACCTCTGGGTGGTGTGGGCAGAATCTCCCTTCCAGTAAACATTAACAAGACAATGGGCCCTCTCAACCAGGAAGGCGACTGGCAGCCTCACAGACCACAACATCTGGCATTGCCCGGCCCCCAGTGCAAACCACAAGCAAGCAAACATATACATCATATTTACAAACTTATTTGACCAGCAATCATGATGGGAAACTTCAGAACCAAAAGGATAATAAGAAAGTCACAGTTCACCGAGATGTGTTTAAGTATGGTTTGTAGTACAGTACTAGAAATATTCCAAGAGTTATGGGTTTTGCCCTTTGGCACACTCTGTGTCCACTAATGACATAGCCATTTCTATTTTACATAATTAGATTGTTAGGTCTTGATTTATTTTACATAAGATTTTATTTCTTATTTTCCAGCTTGAAACTAAATGCTAGCATGGCTATTTGTCTTTTGAATGCACTAAACTACTTTCTATTCATCTTTAAAGTAATTCAAGATAAAGCTATTATTTGTAATTTGGGGAAATTTTAAATCAGTAAAGTTTAGGAACATCTAGAAGTAGGTTTTTTAGAAATAAACTCTACTCTAAAGATATGTTTTAAAAAAGGTTTGGTGAAAATCAGGACACATGGGAAAACTTTTCTATGGTCCCCAGCCCTCCACTCACACCATCCCTCTCTCAAAATTTTAAGAAATGTCTGGAAGTCTAGATCTCAGAGACAAGAAGGCTAAAGTCCATGTTGAGAAGTATATAAATACAATATTTAACATACTTCACTATCTTTATCCTTATCGTAATTTTTAAAGTAAAAGTTATTTAGAAAATATGGAATGTGTTGCCATAATTATTCATGTAATCATTACAAATTTTACACATTTACTGTATACACTTACTGTTCTGTATACATCTAAGGAGTGGGTTGATCTCTAGTGATTTCTCTAGAGAATCAAATCATGCCCTAAGCATTTTGTGAGCACCTAAGATCACTGTGGATCGGTCTTACCCACAGTACACAGTAAGGTTGCAGCCCATGCCAATTTCAAAGTTTCTTCTGGCCTGACCGTCAGCAGCAATGGGCTCTGCTGTTGATTCTCCTCTCCCTGATATGTTGACTTCCCTTTGTCTTAAAGAGAACCACCTTCCTATTCACTTTTCTTGGTCTCCTTTGCTGGTTCCTTTGTCATATTCTGTTTTCTACTGAGGAGCCACTGAGCCATTTCACCTGCAGGTGTTGTAAAGTACCAAAAGCTACAGAATTAACATTAATATTTTAAGAGGCTTGGAGAACATTTTATTAATTTGGGTTAAGGTGTGCAGAGAAATTGTGAGAATAGTCTCTGTACTGTGTGATTGGCATAACCAGGATGGCCCTTGGCATTGTATTGTAAATGCAAAGGGAGGAAAACATGGATTCCCAGACATTCCACCACACCTGTGGGGAAAGGGGTGAATGGCTAGCCAGGTGCAGGGAGAGAAAAACCAAAATAAACCTTTTCTTATAGCAATGAGCCATTTGCGGGCATTTGTCCCCACCGAAACTACCTCTCCTATGTAAATGCGTGTGTGACTCTGGACAGAGAGACAGCAGATAAACACTAGATAATATAGGAATGCCTTTAATATGTAAAGAGACATCTTTCTACCATTGTGTTGGCTTGTAAATTTTGTTTTCTCCAAAATGATGTATGGTTTGCAAATTGAACGTGGTCCTATCATGTTAAAGGACATATGACTATAACCAATAGCGGTAAGGGGCTCCTAATTGCAATTTTTGCTTCTGTACTTCCCACTTACAAAACTATAAAAACTAAGTAGAACAAAGGGCCGGCGCGCTCTCCGTCAGATTTCTGTGGGAGTTCCCGCCGCTTGGCCAAGCTAGACAATAAAGCTTTAATGTGTAAACGATGGACCTTGTTCCTGTCTTCCATATTTCGGGTCCCTCCGAATTTGGATTAACACTACTTTCTCCCTCGATGATCTTGCCCAGTATCATGGGCTTTAAATCTCACATATGCTGACAACCTTCACATTTCCATCTTTAGCCCAGACCAGTCTTTTCAACAGCAGTCTTATTTATACAACTGTCCACTCGGTATCTCCACTTAGCGGCTAATCAATCATCTGAAACACACATGTCTAGACTAAAGCTTCCTGACCTCCCCCATCATCCCCACTCCTGTTTACTCACAGTCTTCCAATCTGTGGTAGTTGTGTGGGTTTTTTTAATGACTACCAATTCTTTTATATTTCTCCCATAAAGAAGTATGATCTAGGTTCCCTCCCCTTTAATGGGGCTGGTATTAGTAACTGCTTCAACAACAGAGTATGTACTCTGGGACTTCTGAGATGAGACCATAAAAGGCTGCGTCACTTTGCCCAGTTCTCTTAAAATTCCCCCCTCTTGGCATGTTTCCCCTGGAAATGCTCAGTCTGCAGACTCTTCTCTGGAATTCAGCCTCCATTCTGTGAGACGCTCTAGCCACATGGAGAGACCAGACATAAGTATTCTGGTTAACCCAGCCTTCCCGTCATCCAGCCCAGGTGCCAGACATATGAGTGAAGAAACTTCCAGATGATTCCAAGCCCCAGCCATTCAAGAGACTCCCAGCTACCCATGTCATGGTCTAGACATCATGGAACATAGATAAACCATTCCCACAGTGTCCTGTCTAAATTGCTGACCCCTAAAATTCTAGAGCATAATAAAATGGTTGATGCTTTAAGTTATGTACTTTGAACTGGTTTGTTAACCCAGGAATAGAAAACTGACACCTTACTTTAATCAATGGCAACTTGATCTTTCCGGTTGCACAGAAAACAAACAAACAAACTAAAACAAACAAAAAAAACCATTTTGTCTTCTATCACATCTAAACCACTTACAAATCCTGCTAGTCTCACCTTCAAAATATATTCAGAATTTGACCACTTCTTATCATCTCCAGTGAAGACTGGCTCTTCCTCTCTTGATCGGATTTCTGCAATGGCCTTTGAATACATCTCCTTGCTTCTGCCTTTATTCCTGCCTCCTCTTTCCCAACAGTCTATTCCCAACAGAATCACCAGAATGAGTCTTCAAAATGTGTCAGATTCTGTCACTACTTTGTTTAATGCCCTCCAGTGGCTTCCCATTCCATTTAGAGTCAAAGTCGAAGTCTTTAAAACGGCCCACAGGATCTTTGATGATTTCATCCACTGTTCTAGCTCTAGCCTCTCTTCCTCCTTTCTCCTCCACCACTTCTCTGGGGCCACTCTTTCTTCTTTACTGCTCCTTGGCCATGCCAAGCATGCTCCTCACTTGGGACCTTTGCAATGGCTATTTCCTCTGCACAGAACTCTCTCCATCATTTTCCAGGTGGCTGGTTAGCCCGCCTCCTTTAGGTCTCTACTCAACCTCACCTTTCCGAATGAAATTTACCTGGATCACCTATTTACAATTGCAACCCCCTGCTACTACTAGCACTCTCAATCCTCCTTATCTTGATTTAATTGTTTTGTTTTCTTCCACAGCACGTATCACCTTTGAACATACTAGATATCTTAATCATTTAAGATGTGTGCTTTGATTGCCACTGTTCTCCCTTACTGGAATGGAAGTTCCACGAGGGCGGATACCTGTATACTTTGCGCTGCCAGTATCTCAAGCATCCGATACAGTGACTGATGCATAGTAAATGCTCACTAAATATTTGCGGAATGACTAAATGAGAACTAGCCCCTAAAAACTGGTGTTGGGCAGATAAAATATATTATGCTCACTTTGTTAAAGATGGCACTGCCCAAGTGAAAGCCGGTCGCCCAGATGATAATATTAGTTGCCCTTCTTGCTTGGGATGGGCGTGATTATGTTCATATGTGTCGGGGAGAGGGCTTTCACGCCAAAAGGTTTTAAAAGGAAGAGAGTCACGTTGTTCCGGGGAAGAGTAATTATGTTCTAGGAGGAGCCCATGCTGTAGGAGAGCAGAGAAAGCCCACGTGGAGGAGAGGAGAAGCAGCCAAGATGGTAGAGTGCCGAAGGAGAAGCCAGTTTGTGCAGAGTTTGTACAGAGAGAAGGAGATGGGAACAGAGGTGAATAAGACTGGTGAGGTTAGAAACCTCTGATCCTAGGAAACTCAGATAAGTCAGTAGCTTTGTGAGCACTGAATGTGAGTGGGTTTTGGAGCCCAGTGTGTGTTCTTACTTGCCTGCCGGGTGCAAGCTAGGATTAAAGATAATGGCCCACCAGTTCGTGGCTCTGTTGTTTCATTACCGACTGTCCGAATCCAATGCGAACCTGCATGGGCCGGGCAGCTGTGACGGTGGCCGCGGCTACTGGCTTTACAACTGGATTTCCTCATACTGGGAGGAATATATGTTTGGTAAATTGGAAAATACAAACCAGCAACCTTTTAGCTAGTTTTAATGAAATGAATGTTAATAAAACTAATTTAGATTACTAAGAAGTAATTAGTTTTTAACTGTCTCCTTTATAAAAGAGGACAGTTCCTTTCTCCTTTAGCATCAATCCAAAACTGATGCAGAAGCAAATACACATTTACATGAACCTATTTTAAATGCATGTATGTCTACCTCCCCTTTCCCCCAAGCACTTTATATGCAGTGCAAGGTCAATGATGTCAACTCAATATTCCAATAGAATAAAATTGGAAAAGAATATCTATTTTTTAAAGAAAATAGTAACTGAATTCCATTGACTGTTCTTAATTTGCCTTTTATCTGTATTCAGATTTCCGTTGTCAAGGTACATGGAAAATTGAAGTGCACCAGATTGTATTGCTTAGCAGCTACTGGTCGACTATGGCTTAAAGGAAAAGCAGTGGGAAAAAAATCATATTTGGTCGGTACCAAAAATAATATAATTTAGATGGACTAGAATGCATTCAAAGTTATGGGAATTTCCTTCTTAGGAGTTGCTGTGGATAGCACAACCAAGGAACTAAAGATGATCATTGTTTTGCTTCTGAAATCATAAATACTCATAGAGTGAGGGAAATTCTAGGTCAAACTATATTCAAACTATAGGTCACGGCACCTTAATGTGCTTGGAAATTAATGTAGCGGGTGGCTCTCAGCAAGCATGGAAAGAGAAAGAGTGTGAGCGCCAGAGAGGGAGAGAGAAATAGAACGAGCTGAGGACAATGCAGGGAGTAAGGGCAGCTTGTGTTTCAGTTGTGTATGTGTGTGTGCGGGGCTTGATGAACAGTGTGTTCCTGAATGTATTTTCACTGTGGGTTAGAGTCAAAAGTTATTAAATCACTGCAGTAGAATGCTTCAGAATAAAACCATTGATAAGACTTGTAACAATTACTGGAGGGTCAACTCATATGTATTTTATAATATGCTCATTTAAAGACATGGTTTTAGACATAGCCTAAGAAGTGGTTTTCAAATCTTAGCACACGTAGAACTGATGGAAGCAGCGTGGGAAGTAGAGGAAGTGCACGTTGACCTACATAGCATTTCAGTTGTAGAGTCAAGGGTAGGGTGGAGGAAGCTTTGAGTTTAACAAGCCCACAGGTAGCTCTGCTGTGGGTGACCTCTGCTCCCGCACAGAACCACACCAGACACCTCCATAGGTAGCGATATATACTGCTCACAAAAATTAGGGGATATTTCAAAATTAATATGAAGCTATAAAATACCCCCTAATTCTTGGGAGCAGTATAATTATAAATGTCTTAAGTTCAAATTATCTCATACCTTTCCAATCCACACATACGAATACCCCCAAACTTCTAATTAGTTGTTTTTTCATTTTTTTTTTCCAAATGAAAAACTTTAAAGTCATGAGCCCCAGTTTGAGGAACTACTGAAAGAAGAGAAGGAGGAGGAAGTAGTGGAGGAGGAGGAGAAGGAGGAAAAGAGGGAAAAAAGTACATGGTTGTTGACCTTGTGGTTAAGGGTGGGAAGGTGTGAGAAAAGTAAGGGGCTGTGGGTGACCCAGTGATTCAGTGTTAGTAAAACCAACTAGTTTTACCTCCACACCCTGAGTACTTCGTAAAGGATGTTGCAAAATTATTATTACTGAAGTCATTAAAAAACAAACATGTCTAGTTAAAGAATTATTTTGAAGACAATTTTTGGTTATCAAATTTCAGAATGAGTGCACAGTGCCCAAAAGACAACTTGGAGATAAATAATGGGGCAAAATGAACAAGAGGTACAATAATGTCTGTAAATCCTTCTGGGCACATGCTTTTCTGGACAAAACACGTGTCTCTTTAAATACAAGAACCACCTGGGGGTTCTTTCTTTAGATTAAATAATCAAAAGAGTTAGTGGCATTATCTAAGGTGACAACTTGACTGACAAACCCTCAGTCCTTACCAAAGAATGTAAAAGAAACTGAAACTCTAATAATTAAGGAAGTGAAGAAAAAATTTTAAAGAAAAAGCAAGGCTTTTCAACAAGTGTCAGTTATTACGGACTAACCTTTAAAAAAAATCATCAATCAGTATGATTTATAAAATGGAAAAATTGAATAGTGGCATAGAATTTTTATCTTCATCTATTTCATGCCTTATGCTAAAAATCAGCAAATGTTTTAGAATCGCCCACTGAGGGTATCGGTCTCTGTGAAATCCTGTTAGATCTCAGGGCGTTTGTGTTCTCTAGGATCCACGGAGGATGAGTGCAGGCCCGGATTCTTACCACCTGATTACCAGCCATTGATTTTTTTCAAAGGTTCTGAAACTCACCAGGTGTGGGCCATTGTGTGCTCTACCCCGTTGAAGTAAATAGCCCACAGATAAGAGACTTCTGTTTACTGGTTCAGGCTGTGCATTCACCTGTTCCCAAGGTATTTCATTAAACATTTTCCTTTGTGCCCAAGTCAATGATTTTTAAATTTTAGTGTAAACAAGAATCTCTTGAAAGGATGCTTAAAATGCAGATGTGTGTATGCGTGTTGGAGGGGAGGGGCCTTCTCTAATAGGCTGGTTCAGTAAGACTTGGATGTTAGCCAGAACTCTACATTTTAAATCACGTCTTGAAAAACACTAACACCAGTGTTTAAGAAAAAGAAAACTTGTTGGAAAGATTTAATCCCTGAGATTGAGAAGAAAGAGGCCCCAGTGCAATAATGCCTTAGTTGAGTAGAGTTTTTATTGCCGCTCTTCTCCTGGTAAATTCATATATAATACTAAAATGTTCGGGTCCTTCTTGTGTCTCTCAGCACCGTATTATTGTGCCTTGCAATCAATCCTCAGTCACTTAGAGCCGTGCTCCTGAAGGGGTGATGCCCACCGCCACCTAGCAGAATCAGCATCACCTGGTGTGGTCAAGGTCCAGCCCTCCCCCCGCCCTAGACCCCTAGGCCTTCAGAATCAGGGCCTGAATGTCAACAAGACCCTCAGGTTTCAAAAGCATTTATCCAGCAGGTTCTCAAGCCAAATGTAACTTTCCAGCTCACTTTTAATTTCACTGTACTACTTTTTTTTAAATCTGAAAGCAAGAAAAAATTTAATTATAAGACAAAACTAGGTTATTAAGGGGAAAGGCATCTCTGGACTCCCAAATAGTACTGTCATTGGTTACTTTAAATCAGAAGGGGGTTGATTGTTTTGGGATCTCATTTGCCCTGTGCTTACTTTTTTCTCCAAAGGGATCACAACACTCTGTAATTGTATTAATTAGTCTTGCATCTTCATGGACAAAGGACCACGTCTTATATATCTAAATCCTTGGTGCCTGCCTAATGCCTAACACAGGAAAAGTGCTCCAAAACATTGGAGTAGCAACAAATAAGCAAATAAATAACCAATCACTTATCTGAGTGACATCCACCCTTGGGGTTCAAGCTTAAGGCTCCTCTCCTTCGTAAAGATTTCTTCAATTATTTCATCTACTATGATCTTCACCTGCTGTAAGTAAATACCACTTGTGTTAAGATTTAACACAAGCACACAGAGGACTTTAGTTATCAATTATCTTTATTTTGTATCTATCATTATCCTATCTAAGCTGTAAAAAGGTGTCTCTTTATATATTTCACATATTTATTTATATATTGAATGCCTCGCAGAGTAGGCATTCAAATATTTGTTATGATTGAATTATCTTAAAATAAAAATAAAAATAGACATTAAAGTGAGAAAATCTACAAACTTTGATTTTCCTTCAAGCATCATTTTAAATAGCCAAAATTAATTCTAGAGATGACAATAGTTAAACAGCTCCCCCAGCTGTAACTATTTATCTTAAGTGAAACATGTATTTTTATATTCAAAATACTTTCTGATTTTCAAATAGTTACACCTTTAGTCAACTCAATCCTAATTTACATTAGGATAGCACTTTATACTTCTGTATGAGACCATATATAAAATGTTTAATTCATAACAGATTAACTCATAACCAAAAATAAGTTTATAGCTAGAGATCACTTTAGGGATCTGTGTTAAAATTTATGAAGTCTGTATGATGCCCCTGATAGCATCACACAGACCAGTATTTCCATTTCCAAGCTAATTTTAGCCGTATTGCTCAATAGTATATCCATGGCATGTAAAAGTTGTTACTCCTGGAATCATGACTGCATTTGTGAATATCAACCTATCTCTTCCAGTATTTTGATGAATCGTTAATTAGCTCTCCTTTAGTTTTCAGATGCACTTTAGCCTATTACAGAGATCATCTCTGCCTGACCAGGTGGTGGCGCAGTGGATAGAGCGTCGGACTGGGATGCGGAGGACCCAGGTTCGAGACCCTGAGGTCACCAGCTTGAGCGCGGGTTCATCTGGTTTGAGCAAAAAGCTCACCGGCTTGGACCTAAGGTTGCTGGCTTGAGCAAGGGGTCACTCAGTCTGCTGTAGCCCCCTGGTCAAGGCACATATGAAAAAGCAGTCAATGAACAACAAAAGTGCCACTAGGAAAAACTGATAATTGATGCTTCTCATCTCTCTCTCTCTCTGTTCTTGTCTGTCTGTCCCTATCTATCCCTCTCTCTGACTCCATAAAGAAAAAAGAAATAATCTCTAACTGTCCTATAGATGGCAGCATTGAGCAATACATTTGGTACTAGGTGGCTTTTGGTTTCCGGGAATTTTCAGATAGGAGTAAATTTTTCATACACTGTATATCATTACAGTACACCACGAGACTAATTTAGCATAAGGTGACAGGATAATACTTGTACCAGCTTAAACTACTTCACTTAGATGCCACAAAAGCATCTCTTTCTATTCTGTATATTATATGTGCCAAATGTGCATTTCCAGAGTTATCTCAGCCCATTAATAAAAAATGTGTAGAGAATAAATGAACCTGCTGTAGCATAGTTATAATAAATATTAACCACCTTTACGTTGGTAGTAAAACGTCAGCAAGTAGGGAGAAGTGACAATGCCTAATATCCTATGATTAGCGATTATTTTCCACATGAAAACCATTGGAATCTGTCACAGCAATCTGGCTGGGGACAGGAATCATTTCATGATTTCTAGACACTATATTAGCCATTGAAGTTGAGTTTATAAAGCAGAAATCCGTTCCCACTGAGATATTTTTAAAAAGCTTTTATAACAATGTGTCTTAAATGATCAAAATCCTAATCTTTCTATGAAGGTTATTGTAGAATATTTGAAAATTAAATTGATCTTTCTGACCTCTCCTTTTAGGAAAGAGTTCTATATTTGGTTTCCATAGAGGTATGTTCTTTTTTTTTAGCCTTTCCTTTTTTGCGGGGGGGTCGTTTGAGAAGTAAAAGTCTAGGGATTTGGATTATTTTCCTGTAAAATATGAAATAACCTCCACCCTGCGCGAAACATCAATTTGCAAAAAGCCCTTTGGCCTTTGATTACATTGTTACCAGTAAACAACCTGTTATCTTTTTCTTGCTGAGGGTGAAACCCCACACCCTTACACTTTACTTCATGCTTTTCTGCTTCACCCACCCCTCCCCTGCTCCGCATAAAGCGCGCTGTTCTCTTAGAATCCCAGTCACTGTTATTGCCGCCTCATTACCAGTTCCAAATATATGCTATTTATAGCTCTGCTGTAGTGGGCACGTGCGTGCCCACATCACCAAGCTGTTAGACCGAGAGAGGGCGGGATTTCAATTCAACAGTGTGTACACAAATTATAGATTAACCAGGTTTAGATGAGGCTGCATGATGGCAGGGAACAAAAAGGTAAGGGGAAGTGAGAAGCTCCCGTGCTACGGTGGGGAGCGCTCCTTTGCAGATGCCGAGTCCCCAGAATTCACGTATCACACGCGGCTGAATGGCGTCTACGGTTCTTTAAAAAAATTATTTATTTATTTTTTAAATTTTCTACGCTTTGCAACCTACCTTGGTACCCCTACCATCTCTCCCACCTCCCCTCCTGCAATACAAAGCTTGAAAGACAGGGAGCCCCACCAATCAGCAGGCTTCCCCAAGAAACTCCCCCGCCCGTCACCCCCGCATTAGGCCCAGGCGCGCGCCTCTGCAGCCCAGCCCAGCCTGCCATTGAGCGTGCCCAGCATTTCGACCGCTGCGTTTTCCCCGCCAGCATCCCGCAGTGCCCGAGAGCTGTCGGCCGACGGAGGGTTTCCCGCGTAGAGAGGGGACAGCAGCCATGAACGGACCAGGAATGGGGTGGAAAAATAAGATAGCATTAAACTGAGTGACAAACGTGATCTTTGTAGGGTTCTTAATGCCAGCCGGGCAAGCAAAGGACAAACTGCCTGTTTATAAGTCAGCTTAAAAAGGGGAAAAAAAGAAAAAAAAAAAAACTTTGGGGAGCCTGTGCTTGTGGTGACTGATCCCGCAAGGTTAACTGTGACAGAGTCTCTCCAAGTAGACCCAGGCTGCTGGTCTGTTCTTGTGAAGTACCCATGTTTTCTGCAGCGGAGCTGGCAGCATCCTTGTTTTCTCCTGATTATCCTTGTAGTCAAGGATAATTTCACGGCGTGGTTCAATGGGTGTGGAAGCTATGTGTGAAACAAATACTTAAGCCAATATTTACAAAGCAGGCCTTACGAATCCTTTGTAGGTCCCGAATATATTTTTTAAAATCTCATATATTTCGGAATATAATAAGGGGATCTCATTTTCTCCCCTCGCCTTAACCCCTAAGTGTGAATCCCCACCCTTGTTAGGATGGGGGAGAAGGATAATCTGTGCTATTTACATTTTCTCCGTGATTGATAAGCAGCTAACCCCACAGCGCCGGGCATAGGGTGCTTCCCAGGGATTCCTCTTCTTGTTTTGGAGTGACCAGAAATCCCCCCTCCCAGTCTCTGTCCTTGGGCGTCCCCTGCTTCTTTGAGATCGCTCCCTGCAGCAAACGCGGGGATTCCAAAGAACGGGCTAGCCCACAAGTCCCCTAGGAAACCTGATAAAACCCCAGATCTCCTCACCAGGGCCTATCTCCCTGAAACTGAAATGCAGCTTTTCTATTCCCTGGGAGAGAAACGTCCCTCCCGAGGGGTCGATCTTACCTGTTAGGTAATATGCAGCCCAGCTCCCGCGCCCCCTCCTTCCCGGGCCCTCCCACTCCGGGCTCCATAGCCGCAGTGCACCCCCGCCGCCCCCCACCCTCACTCCTGCGTCTTTCCCAACTCGCCGCCACCCCCCGCCGTTTTCCCAGACTCCCATCGTGCTTTCGGGTAGCCACCCAAACACCCCCGTCTGAGCCCGCGGCGGGGATTCCTGCGGGCCGGGGCGCCCTGGGTGGCGCACCGGGGAGGAAACCCGCGCGCCTAGGCGGGCGGCCGCGCAGGGGCGCTGGCCGAGCGCTGCACGGAGGCCGGGCGCGGGCGCCGCTGCGGCAGGGCCGGGGGGCGGAGAGGGGCGGGCGCGGGGCGGGCTCGGCCGGGAATGTAGAGACCCGGGCGGGAGCCTGCCGGCGGCAGCGGCGGCAGCCGGGCTGCGGAGCGCAGAGGCTCCGTCACGTGTTTTTCTCCTCTGAGTGAGACGGCGGCGCGGTCGGAGGGGGCCGGCGCGCGGAGCCAGACGCCGCCGCTTGTTTTGGTTGGGGCTCTGGGCAACTCTCCGAGGAGGAGGAGGAGGAGGAGGAGGAGGAGGAGGAGGAGGGAGGAGGGGAGAAGTAACTGCAGCGGCAGCGCCTCCCGGGGAAGAGGCGTCTTCCCCGACTCCTTCCCAAACCTACCCCCTCGCCTCCCGCCTCCGTCCCCGTCCCCTCCTCTCCTGCCGACCGGAGCGAGGGGCAGGGATGTGCCTGTCCCTCCGGCCAGTCCCCAGCTTCCCCGGTTGCCTAGTAGCGTTTCGCGTGGAAAAGCCACTTTCTCCGCCTGCCGACATGGGCCCGAATGAGGGCTGCAGAGGACGCGTCCGCGGGCGGCGGCAGCAGCAGCAGCAGCAACAGCCGCAGCGCCGCGGTCTCTGCGATTGAGCTGGTATTTGGGTGGCTGGTGGCGGCGGGGACGGTTGGGGGGTGGGAGGAGGCGGAGGAGGAGACGGAGGAGGAGGAGGAGGAGGGAGAACCCCGTGCAACGTTGAGACTTGGCAGCTCGCCTCCCCCTGCCCAAGGATATTTAATTTGCCTCGGGAATCGCTACTTCCAGAGGCAACTCAGGAGGGAAGGCGCGCGCGCCTGTAGGGGCAACCTGGGGACCCCGGCGGCCGCCTGCCTGCCCGCCTGGTATTCCAGCAGGGGCGGCGAGAAATGCATCTACGTTCCTTCCCGGAGACTTGGCTCTGGGAGAATCCGGGCTGCACTCCCACCGGACGCACTGCCTCTCCTCTGGGCATGAAACGCCCGTGAACTCCGGTCGGTCGGGGCTATCTCCTTGGCGCAGCCCCTGCGTCGCGCTGCGGCCGCCCCTCCCCGGCGCGGAGGGCGGTGTGGATTTTGGAGTCGGGGTTCCGGACGCCTCCAGCCCTGTTTGCATGCGCGGGGCCGCGGCGAGGAGCCCCCGCCCCCCACCCGGTGGCTTTTCGGCGCCTCCCTCCGCTCGGCGGCAGCATGGCGAGCCCGCTGGAGACCGACGGCTTCTCGGACGTGCGCAAGGTGGGCTACCTGCGCAAACCCAAGAGTATGCACAAGCGCTTCTTCGTGCTGCGGGCGGCCAGCGAGGCGGGGGGCCCGGCGCGCCTCGAGTACTACGAGAATGAGAAGAAGTGGCGGCACAAGTCGAGCGCCCCCAAACGCTCGATCCCCCTGGAGAGCTGCTTCAACATCAACAAGCGGGCGGACTCCAAGAACAAGCACCTGGTGGCCCTCTACACCCGGGACGAGCACTTCGCCATCGCAGCGGACAGCGAGGCCGAGCAGGACAGCTGGTACCAGGCCCTCCTGCAGCTGCACAACCGCGCCAAGGGCCACTACGACGGGGCCGCGGCCTCCGGGGCAGGAGGCGGCGGGGGCAGCTGCAGCGGCAGCTCCGGCGTCGGGGAAGCCGGGGAGGACTTGAGCTACGGGGATGGACACCCGGGACCCGCCTTCAAAGAAGTCTGGCAGGTGATCCTGAAACCCAAAGGCCTGGGTCAGACAAAGAACCTGATTGGCATCTACCGCCTCTGCCTGACCAGCAAGACCATCAGCTTCGTGAAGCTCAACTCGGAGGCGGCGGCGGTGGTGCTGCAGCTGATGAACATCCGGCGCTGCGGCCACTCCGAGAACTTCTTCTTCATCGAAGTGGGCCGTTCCGCCGTGACCGGACCCGGCGAGTTCTGGATGCAGGTGGATGACTCGGTGGTGGCCCAGAACATGCACGAGACGATCCTGGAGGCCATGCGGGCCATGAGCGACGAGTTCCGGCCGCGCAGCAAGAGCCAGTCCTCCTCCAACTGCTCCAACCCCATCAGCGTGCCCCTGCGCAGGCACCACCTCAACAACCCTCCGCCCAGCCAGGTGGGGCTGACGCGCCGCTCGCGCACCGAGAGCATCACCGCCACCTCTCCGGCCAGCATGGTGGGCGCGAAGCAGGGCTCCTTCCGGGTCCGCGCCTCCAGCGACGGCGAGGGCACCATGTCCCGCCCCGCCTCGGTGGACGGCAGCCCCGTGAGCCCCAGCGCCAACAGGACCCACGCGCACCGGCACCGGGGCAGCGCCAGGCTGCACCCCCCGCTCAACCACAGCCGCTCCATTCCCATGCCGTCGTCGCGCTGCTCGCCCTCGGCCACCAGCCCGGTCAGCCTGTCCTCGAGCAGCACCAGCGGCCACGGCTCCACCTCTGACTGCCTTTTCCCGCGGAGATCCAGCGCTTCCGTGTCCGGTTCTCCCAGTGATGGCGGGTTCATCTCTTCCGACGAGTACGGCTCCAGTCCCTGCGACTTCCGAAGCTCCTTCCGCAGCGTCACCCCGGACTCCCTGGGCCACACGCCACCGGCCCGCGGTGAGGAGGAGCTCAGCAACTACATCTGCATGGGGGGCAAGGGGGCCTCCGCGCTCGCCGCCCCCAATGGCCACTACATTCTGCCTCGGGGTGGCAACGGTCACCGCTACCTGCCGGGCCTTGGCCTGGGCGCCAGCCCGGCCCTGGCTGCGGACGAAGCAGCCAGCGCCGCAGATCTGGATAGTCGGTTTCGGAAGCGGACTCACTCTGCTGGCACATCCCCGACCATCTCCCACCAGAAGACCCCCTCCCAGTCCTCCGTGGCTTCCATCGAGGAATATACAGAGATGATGCCCGCCTACCCGCCAGGAGGGGGCAGTGGAGGCCGACCGCCCGGCTACCGCCACTCGGCCTTCGTGCCCACCCAGTCCTACCCAGAGGAGGGTCTGGAAGTGCACCCCTTGGAGCGTCGCGGAGGCCACAGCCGGCCAGACACTTCCACCCTCCATTCCGATGACGGTTACATGCCCATGTCCCCAGGCGTGGCCCCGGTGCCCAGCAGCAGGAAAGGCAGTGGGGACTACATGCCCATGAGCCCCAAGAGTGTGTCTGCCCCACAGCAGATCATCAACCCCATCAGACGCCATCCCCAGAGAGTGGACCCTAATGGCTACATGATGATGTCCCCAAGTGGCAGCTGCTCCCCTGACACAGGGGTCGGGCCCGGCGGTGGCAACAGTGCTGCCCCTTCTGGGGCTGGCTATGGCAAGCAGTGGACAAATGGGGTCGGGGGCCACCACTCTCATCATGCCCTGCCGCATCTCAAACTACCCGTGGAGAGCAGTGGGAGCAAGCTCCTGTCCTGTACCGGTGACTACATGAATATGTCGCCGGTCGGGGACTCCAACACCAGCAGCCCCTCTGACTGCTACTGCGGCCCCGAGGACCCCCAGCACAAGCCAGTTCTCTCCTACTACTCATTGCCAAGGTCCTTTAAGCACAGCCAGCGCCCGGGGGACCCGGAGGAGCCCGCCCGGCACCAGCACCCCCGCCTGGCCTCTGGCTCTGCTCGCCTTTACGCCGCAGCAGCCGAAGATTCCTCTTCCTCCACCAGCAGCGACAGCCTGGGCGGGGGCTACTGCGGGGTGAGGCCCGAGGCTAGCCTCCCGCACCATCTCCACCAGCAGGTGCTGCAGCCCCACCCGCCCCGAAAGGTGGACACAGCCGCGCAGACCCACAGCCGCCTGGCTCGGCCCACCAGGCTGTCCTTGGGGGACCCCAAGGCCAGCACCTTGCCGCGGGTGCGAGAGCAGCCGCAGCCCGCTCTGCTGCTCCCTCCGGAGCCCAAGAGCCCAGGGGAATATGTGAATATTGAATTTGGGAGGGATCAGCCAGGCTACTTGTCCGGCCCTGTGGCATCCCGGAGCTCGCCTTCCGTCAGGTGTCCACCCCAGCTCCAGCCAGCGCCCAGGGAGGAGGAGACTGGCACTGAGGAGTACATGAACATGGACCTGGGACCTGGCCGGAGGGCCCCCTGGCAGGAGAGCCCTGGGGTCCAGCCCGGCAGAGCGGGCCCTGTGCCTCCGGGGACTGCTGGCACGTGCAGGCCTACCCGGGCAGTGCCTAGCACGCGTGGTGACTACATGACCATGCAGGTGGGTTGTCCCCGGCAGAGCTACGTGGACACCTCTCCTGTCGCCCCCGTCAGCTACGCTGACATTCGGACAGGCATTAAGGAGGAGGCGAGCCTTCCCGGGGCCACAGCTGCTGCTCCCTCCTCCTCATCAGCAGCCTCCTCTTCCCCCACTGCGCCTCGAGAAGCAGGCGAGCCTGTGGCCTGCTCGTCCCTGCTGGGGGCCCCGCAGGGCCCTGGGGGTGTGAGTGCCTTCACCCGGGTGAACCTCAGTCCCAACGGCAACCAGAGTGCCAAAGTGATTCGTGCTGACCCGCAGGGGTGCCGGAGGCGGCATAGCTCCGAGACCTTCTCCTCCACCCGGGCCGGCAGCACGGTGCCCTGTGCAGGGGGCGCTGCTGTAGGGGGCAGCAGTGGTGGCAGCAGCAGCAGCGCCGAGGATGTGAAACGTCACAGCTCTGCTTCCTTTGAGAACGTGTGGCTGAGGCCCGAGGAGCTCGGGGGAGCCCCCAAGGAGCTGGCTCCAGTGTGCGGGGCTGCAGGTGGTTTGGAGAATGGTCTCAACTACATAGACCTGGATTTGGTCAAGGACAGTAAACAGCGGCCTCAGGAGCGCCCCCCTCAGGCGCAGCCTCCGCCCCCCTCGGCCCCTCTGGGCAGCAGTGAGAGCAGCTCCGCCAGTCGCTCCAGCGAGGATGGAAGCACCTATGCCAGCATCACTTTCCAGAAGCAGCCAGAGGACCGCCAGTAGCTCAACTGGACATCACAGCAGGTGCGTTTCCTGGTGACAAAGTCAGAAGACAAAATGGTTTTTAACCTGAATTGTCTTCCTCTCTGCCTCTGCCCCTTTCATCTCTTTCCTGCTTCTTCCTCAGGGAGTGCACTCCCGGAATGCCGGGGGTGGGTGGTGGGGGTGTGGGGGGGGGGTGTGTGTCAGGGGTCAGGGCACACAAGATGCTCACCCCCCCCCCCAGGGGTACCTGGCTGATAGTCACAGAAACCTGTAGGAACAGCCACACAGGAAGGCTGTTTCATTTGAGGTTCCCAACTGTAGTTCTTAGCAAAACATATTTTCTATAATACTAGTTCTGAGGTTTGTGCATTTGATATATAGGAAACTTGGTGTCTTTATTAAAGTTTACTTTTGGCTATAATATAGGTTACTCCCTGGAAGGGACATGTTTTCTACAAAAATATGTCTTAGAACAGGATTAAACTCTTCATTTAAAATCCATTTCTCGGAGCTTTTAGGCTGATCTTGCTAAGTTGCTCTGTGTACTTGAGTTCTGGGATTACACAATACCAAGGCAACATAAATAGCAGTAGGAAAAAAATCAGCTTTTCTTCACGCGCTCCTAAAATGGTTCAGGAGTAAGGGATTGTGTAGGCTTCCATAGTTAGAAAGAAATACCTGTCTGTCAATGGTTCTTTAGAAAAAGATGATGGGTGATGCTTTCTTTTTGTTCCTGAACCAGGATTTGTGAAACATTCCCACATCGACCCAGCACCTTACAGCGTGACTGCTTTTTTACAGGGTATGCAGTAAAGTGCACGTGTCTGGGACCCATTACTAGTTAAGAGTTAAGGAAGTTCAGCTCAGTGTGTCTGCTTCACAGTTGCCTGTTCTTGCAAAGGCCTGCACAGAGACATCACCCAGATCATTTGGGGGTTCCTGTGCATCTTCTGTAAAATCACTTAACATTTTTATGTTGGAAGGAGGAATATTAAAAGTCAGGGAAACGGAGGGGTTTGGTATGGTTTTGCTTTCAACATTAAGGGCTAAACCTTATACTCTTCATTTTTAGGATATTTATCATTTACCTGGGAAGTTCAAGACTAGATGCCTCATTAAATGTTGAAAGTTGGTTTTAGGTCTTCTGTGGTTAAGGCTGTACTGGAAATTAAAAGCACTTGTAATAGGAAATTAGCTTGCCCTTCATTCTGTTGAGCCTGTTTTCTGGTGGTCATAATTGTGGGAAGAAGAGAGGAGTATAGTTTGCAAATAATGTGATGAGCTGGCAATGCAGAAGTTTCCACCATTTGGAAACACTTTATTCTGACAAACAGTTTATCTTGTGATAGTCTTTTTATATATGCTTCACAGATGAGCTTTTGGAAGCATTATTCTCCTTAATACATGTTCATTCACAAGAAATTAATTTGTGCATTGAGTTGCTATTGATAGGCATTTGTCTATTATGTGGTTACAGCCTCCTTGATTGTAACAGTTTCCAGTATTTAGAGCCATATCATTCTCTTTTTTGTAGAACAAGAATCAGGTATATGAACAAACTAAGATTTTAGGTGATAGGATATATTATAAAAAGCAGTTATTTGATCAATACTCAGCATTTATTTTCATGATTCACTAGAAGAAATTTAATGTGTTTATCAGCATCAACAGTGTAAAAATCATTGAAATGTTTTGGGGAATGTGGATCTAACAACTTAATCATTTGTGATGTAAAGGCTTTCATGTATAAAGTAGTGTGAATTTGAAGGAAAAACCCCTGGCAGAACTGAAATTTAAGAGATGAAAAAGGCTAAAAAACAAAAAGTTTTCTTCACCTGTTTTCTTAATTTAAACAGATTTCTTTTTATAGAGTAGAATATTTGCTTTGAAGGAAATTGACCAAATAGAGTTTTTCACTTTTAGAAAATGGCTTAAAATCCTGATGTGGAAGATATGTTACAAAACAAACCAACCCAAACAAAATAATCGTCTGTTCTTAGCTTTCTTAGGGAAACTATGTTATGATGGCCCAGTCGTTTCAGTAATAATCTTGGAGCAGCAGCGGCAGACCACGCTTGAACAGCACTAGGCCGGACAATTCTGCGATGTTTACTTGTAAGAGGGAAATGGCGAGAGATGAGGGGTGATGTGTGTTTTAAATGAGGCACCAAAGGCTGCTTGGCACATGAACACCCTGAATTCGGCTTGCTTGCCTTTGCCCTGATGAGCTAAAGATGTGATTTGATAGTCCATTATGTACTGAAACAAAAAGAAATCAAACCTGTCCTTGGCAAACAACTTTTTCCTAGAAATGTGCTACTTTGTGAAAACATTGCCTTTCTAACTTCCTGAGCAGTTACTTGCTGCCTGTTCCTCTCTTTCCCACTGCTCAGGGACATGGCCGGGATGAGGTGCTGGGGGCAGTGAGGAGTGTGCTCTTTTCTCCTAACCCCTCGTTTTAAACATCTCCGCTTGTCTACTGGTTTTTTGCTGTCTATTAAAGGAGAACATTTGGGAGGCATTCAGCTCAGGTGCCCTTCGCTTCACCTCCTGTCCAGTTACCTTTTCTGTTTCTCCTCTCTGGGCAGCCTGTGTGCCGTCCAACTTGGCCGTGAGCTGCTCGATTGTTTTCCAGCACACCCCCTCTCCCGTTCCCTTTGTTTCCCACCTCTTATATCATGTCCCTGGCGTTGCACCCCCACCCCCCTTTATTTTGCTCCGTTCCAGAATTTCATAGTACTTGTGGCCTACTCTCTGCAGAGTAATTGAGAGCCCAAGGAGGAGGGGCAAAAAGGACACAGCAGCCCAGCCACCTTTAGCCAGCGTTTACCTCAAATTTGTTTTTTTCGTTTGGAAACTGCAGCTGGGCACAGAACAGGCTTTGGCGGAAACACAGACCCAAGCCATTCTTTTTAGGTTCTTTTTTTTTTTTCTTCTGGTCAAGGAATCTGCACCTCCACGCCTACCTATCACCCCCCCCCCCCCAGTTCCCCTCGCTGTGTGGCCTTTTTTGTCTGGCACAAACCCTCTCGCTCTGGCACTTTCCCTTTTCCCGGGTCACCTCCGCTTCCTGCATTCCTCCCTATTTATTTGGCACTTGGTCCCCCTTCCCTCCTAGCCCCCTTTTGCGGGGGCTGGGCATTCTGCTGTGAGGCCCCGCAGCCGCCCTCTGAAGTCTGCCACCCCTCCCATCCCCGGTGGCCTGGGGGCGCCGAGGTGGCCCGGGAAGGGGGGCTCCTTTCCCCGCAGCGGTGGTGGGCAAGCTCCTGCCCCTGGGGCCGCAGAGACTGGCTCTGAGGGGCGGGCCGACGGGAGCTGATTGGCCCCCGTCAGAACCAATCAGTGCGAGTAGCCAAGCTGCGGAGGGTGTGGGGCGGGGCCAGGGGTGGCCAGGGTCCCAGAGTGGCGTCCAGGGCGGCCTTTCCCACCCCTGTCCCTCCACTCCTTCCCTTAGGGCAGGCGGGACTGGGCCAGACAGGAGCCTCTCCCACCCCCTCCGGGAGGATGTTCTGCATTCAGCCTTATTCGTGCATCCAGACCAGAATCCTAAGAATGAGACAGCCCGACCAGCCCGCCTGACAGAGGCCGGAGACACACATTTCCTCTTAGTTTTAATTGAGAAAAATCCGGGCTGAGACCATGTGACGTGCCCCATTTTGTTTCCCTCCTCTCATTACTACGGTTTGCTAAGAGGCCTTGTTCCTTCATCTTCCTGTCTTAAAATCCGGGAGCAGGAGGGAGCTGTAGCACGGAGTTGATTGAGTTGGCTCTGGAGTTCCACATTTACAGCCCTGACTGGGGGGAGGGAGGAGGGAGAAAATAAAACGGGGAAGGGTTAGGGATCATCGGAAAAATTCATTTGGCCGGAGATTGCATTAGGGTGACACTAGATTGAGTGCCTGCAGTTGGCCATGCAGGGACAAAAATTGACCCTTCTAGGCCCAAGGGAGCGCAGAGTGGAATGAAAACGCCCCACAGAACCTGCCAATCTTGAGAATCTAGGGATTCGTTACTGGGGCTCCAGTTGGGTTCCTCTCTGAGGTTAGGGGAAATATGGCCCAAGCTCTCAAAAACAGAGTTGATGTTTTTTTTGACCACTGACAGCCCACATGAAAACTCATCAGAGCAGATTGGGCGAACCAATTGAAAACCTGCTCAGGTTTAGGGTTGTGCTCCCTCAAATGACCAGACTATGTGAGATGTGTTACTGTCTGGGGATGGGAACTTTGTTGAGATGTGGCCTTTCTAAATAAAGGACAATTAAGAAAGAGAGCTACTGCGGAGGTTTTTCTCCTCCTGCTCCTCACCTTATCCGTCCGAAGTAAGCATCTGCCACCAGCTGGCACCCCAAGTCTTCACCTCAGACAGCGTGCTTCCTTTGGTGCCCGCAAACGCATCTGAAGTCAAAATGTGAGCAAGAAGGACTGCCTGGGTTGTGGAAAAGATTTTGTCTGTTGTTTCAGAAAACTTTGAACACCTAACTATCTTCTTAATTTCTGCTATTGTATAGATGGCTTTATATTAAAAAAAAAACCACATAAAAATCCCAATGATTGTCTCCAAGTAAATACTGTCTTCAGTGTTGCCATACAATAAGGGACTTGGAATTCAAAACTGCATGTCCCTCTCTCACCCCCCCCCCTTTGTTTTGGTTTATCAAAATTCCTGTTAAATAGCTTTATGCTATCTTGACTGATGCAATGGAAAAAGCAGCTCCTTGGAGCCAGAGCTCTTGCCTTGTAACAGCCAGTGCCCTTCACTAGCTGAGTGACCTTGGGCAAGTCACTGAAGTTCTCTGGACCTATTTCCTCATAGGTAACTTGAGAATTTGGTTCTAAATTATTCTAACCTCCTTTGCAGCTCTAAACATAGGAATCTTTTGGAGAAAATGACTGAGGTCCTTTAGTGGGTCAGTTATAATGAGGATTCTTTCTGAGGAAGCTGCTGATGGGGTCACAATGGCACGCATTAGAATGTTGTTGTTTTCTGTCCTAGCTTTAGGATCAGACACTCTTGACGGTTTGGTTAAGGGCTGATTTTAACCTTTCTTGTTTGGAGGGGGCATTTGCAGGTTTTAACTGACCTCAGGACAAAACCCTCCTGACTGCACCCGGTGGAAGTGTTTCCTTAGTCTGGGTCTGGATTAGGCCTCCCCTTTCCTTTTTAAACTCAAGTCTGCGTGGGAATGCCGGTCACCTGCTAGTCCTGCATCCTGAGGTCAACTGTTGGAAGCATCTCTCCCCACCCCCACCCCACAGTACAAGCTGAGCTTTAACCAATCCATTTTGATGACATTATTTTGCTTATGCTGTTGAAATCACCCCTTCTTGAACTGGTGGTCTCTTTATGGATAATGTTTCTTATTTGTACCTTCAGAATATTTTGGTGAGGGACGCACGTGAGTAGTGTGTGTGGAAAGGGAATTTGAGAGGCCATGTGGGGTCTGTAGGAAATCATCCTTAATTTTTTGTTTAGTTTTTGTTTTCTGTGTTACTAATGTGAAAAAAGCTCAATATTTCTCCTGCCAGAGAAATGATTGTCATCCAACATTTTTGTGCGTTAGGATTTTTGATTAGTCGAGCAGTACACTGCTTTCCTGCCTCAGTTATCTAGACTGTCGAATTGCCAGTGTATTAAAAAGTTCTAGCCCTTTGGGCATCTCCATGTGGATTTCATAAATCATTAGAATAGTCTATTGACTCATTCAGAACTTCACTGACTTAAGTTTTCCAATCCTCCTTCTACAATCAGATATATGTATCTTCTTTGTATAACATATAAATGGTTCTTTTATTTTTTTGGTGGGTTGATAATTTTAGTAAAATAGAACACAATGTTAAGGTTTTGTTTTGCTTTGTTTTAAAGGAAGCCATTTCCTCAATTATTTCCTCATGTTACAGAGTTACTGGAAATTGTATTCAAGGAAAATAGCTTCTTGTGAATTCAGTTTGAAATCAGTTTCACACTGAAGATTCTGTAACTTTTTTTATACTGATGTTTTTTGTGTTTAGTATAAAGATATGCCCTCTGCCACCTTTATAATTGTATAATTGATTAATTTCATTATCTTATGTGTCCACAGCTATGTGGCAAACTTTAAACGCTCTTTTAAAAATGTTATTGAAACACGTTCAGAAGTTGTAATCACACTGAATGTTAACAGAATTACACTTTAATATTAGTGTAGTATAATAGCATATTAATTTCATATGGATTTCAAACTAATATGAAGTAGTTACAAGAAAGTGATTGTAAAGCTTTCTAAAAATATCTATTTACTTCTGATTCTTCTTACATTGTGGAAATGAATCTCTCCTATTTTTAATTCACAGCAAAAGGGGGAAGATGGATTAGGTAAGTATAATGTATTGTTAGCTGTGGGCAAGGAATATTTTCCATTTTAATAATATTCTTGCTGCAGGCTCTGCTATAATCTGTTAAAATAAATTTATTTTAACAGGTTGGATAAATGTTATTTGTGCTTCTTTAGTGAGTCAGTGATCTTTGAATGATAGAGCTTTTTAAAATGATGTGTTTGTGTTGAAAAGGCTGGCTTGCTTTTCAAATGCCCTTTCTACATTTTCAACCGTGATGGCTGCAGAATTGAATGTGCGGGTCCACCTGTCATTTCCATCATCTCTGTCTTCAGGCAGAGAGGAGATTTGGTGGTTTTATTGCCCCTACCTAGACTGTTTTACCGGATATGCTGAACTGCATTCTTAGTCACACTTTCTGCCATCCCGGCTACCCTGGGCCTGACCCTCGCCCTGGCGCTCCTCTTAGAACCAAACCTGCATAGAGTGGGTGCTAATTGGTTGCTCTGAAGAAGATACCAGAGAAACCCCAGCTGGTATAAGGGAAAAAGACTGATAAACTTTCCCCCCTCTTTTTTCTGTTGACTAAAATATACTTTGATGTGAGTTCTCTGGCCTCCTTGACATATTTAGGTCATGTTGCTGGACAGTATCACTTCATCTTGAGAAGCTGATAGCTATGTTTATTGAAATGATCAAGGAGGCATTCTTTATTTTTGTCTTCAAGTACATGTCAGGTGGCAAACAGGCTATACTTTGTAGAGAAAGTCACGATTTTTCTTTTTAAGAAGGTTATGATCTAAGTAAGACAGGGAGATTTTTTAAAAGTTATAAAAAATATAGCAGTTACTGGGAGAGGGAAACATTCAGTAATTCCTATGTCTTCAACTGTTATTTATTTGATATTATTTAATGATCACATGCTTCCCTATTCATCTAAGAGTTATTGGAAGGGCTCTATTGGACATGACAAATAATCGTACGCATCCTTGAATGTTAGGGATTGTGAGAATACTAAGAAGAATGTAAGCATCTCCATTGCAATGTTAGAAGCCACCCACCTCCTAACCCCCATGTAGTGGGTCTGACCTTGGCCACTAAACCACTGTTTGCTGTAGTTCCCACTACCCCCTTTCCTCAGGAAACACCATCGAGCCCCTGTTATCTTCTGAAAACGGATGGGAGTGGATGCTTGGAGGAAAAAATGGGAGTGAGGGGAGTTCATCCAAGAGATTACCAAATTTCTTATGGCACAATTTGTCTGGATTCAGATAAATCCAGATTCAGAGCATGCAATCCATGGCAGTCAGCATTGTTCCTGTCCTTGCAGGGCCGGAAGTGTCTCGCCCTCAAAGTTTTGTGCTCTACTTTTCTATTCTAATTGTGGCTCTCTGCCTCACACTAA
This sequence comes from Saccopteryx leptura, assembly GCF_036850995.1. NCBI lineage: Eukaryota > Metazoa > Chordata > Mammalia > Chiroptera > Emballonuridae > Saccopteryx > Saccopteryx leptura. The sequence continues at coordinate 110,306,204 of NC_089509.1, read as the reverse complement.
CGCCAGTGTCCTTAAACAGTTTATACGGCTGTTGAGACTCTCGTTTGGAAGAGTGGTCCTCTCTCAGATAGATATCCAGCTAGTAAACGTAATATTGACCGGAAACTAGAAAAAGATATCTTTGGATCTTTTGTCCAAGGGAAGCAAGCAGGAGCTGGGTCCAGGTGTTAAATGAGCAAGAGTTCACTGAGTACTTGTTCAGGGTTGGTCCGGGTTAGGAAACACAGGGTGAAAGGGGCTGCAAAAGAAATTGTAAAGCCTTTTCTTTTGGTCTTAGAAGCGCTATTATTCGAGGACTTTTCCCCTCTTTTCGGTGGGTGGTTTTTATTTTTAGTGGTGAAAGGTTCTGACCCTTGACCTCTGGTTCCTGTGCTTGCCTCTGGCTGGAAGTCGATCTCCTTTGAGAATTTGTCACTGCTCTCTTCCTAAGCGTGCACACACTCTCTGTTTTGATGATTGAGTCATATTTGTTTTGAAGTTTGTAGTAGTTCCTTCCAGAAACATGAAAAAGCATTTCGTTAAGACCACACGTTTTATGCTAGCTTGCTGGGCCTGCTCACACTATTTTTTTTCCTTTAGTTTTTCTGGTATAGGCGATGCACGCATATGCTATACATTTCAAGTCGTTAAGTTTGAAAACGTGCAGAGTGGAAACTAAGGCTCCCTCCATTGCTGTCACCCGCCTTCTCTTCTGACAGGCCACGCCAGCCCTGTCTTTTAACCTTTCCCGAATTGAACTGCTTGTCAATATTGAAGCACAGGTTTAAAAAGCTGGTTAAACGCCATTGCTGAGAATCCCAAACTTCTGCACTCAGGGAGCCCAGCAGACAGTATACCTGTCACTGCTCTTCTGTTACAGGGAAAAGGAAAAGCACTCTTTGCTTTCGTGCCTCTTGTGAGTTCTGTGCCCCAATTAAAAACGGCAAGGTGTCTCCGTTTTAAATACTGCCATTGCAGATCTTTATTACTTTATTTTCTATCCCCTGCTCACTTCCGTGGTAGTATTCAGCGCCGCCCGCCCCGCCCTGCCTCTTCTGCACCTCCGCCCGGAATGAATAAAAAGTTCGCAATCTGGTGCCGTAGGATTAAATATAAAGATTGGGGATCCTTTTGAAGACTTTCTCATCATTTTGAGAGTTCCAAAGAATTAATGCTTTCTATTAGAATAGTCTTTCCCCATTTCCAATTCTGGGAGCAGTTTATTTTAATGTAATATGACATAGAATAATAAATTTCTTGACACTAATGATTGATTTTCTCCCACTTTTCTTTGGAGAAAATGAGTGGAGTATATAGAATCTCCTATGTCTCCTATGGAAGATATGGATGCTACTGAGATCCTTTCTCCTTTGAACCAAAGAGGAACTCTCTAGAGTTTAACCCTTTGAGTAGGACGAACGTTCATGTACGTCCTCGTGCCTCCTGACCATCCAGAGTATGATCGATTTATTTTAAAAACGTGTAAGGTGCCCTGGCCGGTTGGCTCAGTGGTAGAGCATCGGCCTGGCATGCAGGAGTCCCGGGTTCGATTCCCAGCCAGGGCACACAGGAGAAGCGCCCATCTGCTTCTCCACCCCTCCCCGTCTCCTTCCTCTCTGTCTCTCTCTTCCCCTTCCGCAGCCGAGGCTCCATTGGAGCAAAGATGGCCCGGGCGCTGGGGATGGCTCCTTGGCCTCTGCCCCAGGCGCTAGAGTGGCTCTGGTCGCAACAGAGCAACGCCCCGGAGGGGCAGAGCATCGCCCCCTGGTGGGCAGAGCGTTGCCCCCTGGTGGGCGTGCCGGGTGGATCCCGGTCGGGCGCATGCAGGAGTCTGTCTGACTGTCTCTCCCTGTTTCCAGCTTCAGAAAAATACAAAAAAAACAAACAAACAAAAAAAAAACAACAACAAAAAAACGTGTAAGGTAACATTAAAAAAAGGCAAATGTATGTTCTTCTTGTTTCCATAAATTGATTATCAAACAAACATGATTTTAAGTTAATAAAACTGGAACTGGAACTAATTTCATTTTTTGAAAAAAAATCAACTCACTCCTGGGGGTCAGCAAGCATGAAAAAAACTCACTGCTCAAAGGGTTAAAAACATTTAGGACTGATGCCCTGATGTTCTTGCTAATTGTGGTCCAGTTAGAGTTGAATAGCATGGGGTAGCTCTTGTTACAGAACAGAATATGATATTCAAGAATGTGATAAGAGATAACATTTAAATCATAATGACCAGTATTTTATCACTTTTGCTGACATGTCAATAAGAGTATGGTGCCAAAAGCAGTGATAATCAGTTTTTTTCCAGGTTATCTAGAGTAAGGAAGAATGAAATTCATCAACATGAAGGAACTTTTGAAAAAGCTGTTAAAGAACTCAGACTGTGAAGCTGTCTAGTCTGTTACGTGTGTGTACCATTGAGCTTTGGTGTGTGAGAAACCATCCCAGGACTGATTGCCTTAGAACATCTGTCATTTGCTAGGTCACAATTCTGGGGGTTGGTGAATTGGGCTGGGTTCAGTTGGGCAGTTCTGCTATTCTGACCTGGATGGGTAGGCTCGTGAGATTGCAGTCAATGAAGGGTGGGCTGAAGGATGATTGGTCACGATGGCTTCCCTCACGTGCCCACTGGATCAGGCTGGCTGTCAGTCGGAGCTTGCTGTTGACTGAGCGACATGTCCCTTGAAGGCTAACCTGAACTTCGCAAGGTATTGGATTGGTTCCTAGCAAAGACAGGGCAAACATGCATAAGTACTTTGCAAGCCTCCACTTACAGCACATTTGCTACTACAGCCCCATTGACCAAAGCAAGTCACAAAGTCACACCCAGTTTCAAGGGATAGAGGAGTAGCGACTACTTCTTAATGGGAGAAGCCAAGTGCTTTCTCATTTATACAATACACCTGTGAATTTATAAACACAGTTCATTATGTCATCATTAACAGTCATGTATCAGTTGCGTGTTAAACACTTAGAGTTAAATTATTCTTAGATAGTTATAATGAATATTAGCTTTGGGTAAAATACCAGTGATTTCCTTGTATTAAAGGTGATATCACTATTTTCTTCTTGATTTTTTTAAACTTCATTTTTCAGTTATAGTTTATATTCGGTATTATTTTGCTTTGTTTTTCAGGTGTCTTCCTCTTAATTTTTTCTTTGAAACACTTGAAAGCCATGTCCCCTCCATAAATCTTTTATTGAGTTCATCCTGTGAGCTAGGCACCAGAGTGCAATAGGTGTGTCCCTGTCTTCGTGGTGTTTATAGAAGGCAGAGAAGGCCTTCAACAAAGAATTGTGTTACTGAAAAATGTGGTCTGAGGAAGGACAGGGTAGTAAGTAGAACATGGAGAACTACTTACAATGTGAGGGCAGCCAAAATGATTTGAGAAAATAATAAATAATGTGGTTTATGTAATCATTCAGGCTTATGAAGGCAGAACAAATATTTTTATATCATGTGTTCCTTGGACCAGGTATAGATTCAGGCCTTGGGATGGCATCTTAAAGAGTTAAGATTTCGCTTACAAATGCCTCTTATTGGATGAGCGAGGGCCGGAAGCTCACCTGTAATTGAAATATAGAAAAATGATACTGTGTTTTCTAGTACTTGAAGCTGTTGTCTGTATTTTTAGTGCCATTGGTGGTTGGTGACACTGGTTTTGCTGTTTGTCCTAGACTAGAGGACTACACTTTCTAGCATTCTCAGGTGGCTCACACAGGCTCGGAGATCACTGCCTACCGCAGGGAACAGGGAGCCAGAGGTCACAGCCATTTTCTGCCCCTTGGCCAAGACGGCCTGTTCTTCAGGCGTGCAGGCTGAGAACGTGATCAGAGAACTAGCTTTTCCCTGGGGTGAGGGAGGCGCAGTGTCCAGAAATGGCGTCAAAGACTTTTCAGTGGTTCGGAAGAGGTTTTTCCACCTGAGCACAAATCCAGCTCTTGGTGATGGCGAGCTGCTAATTATGGGAAAGCACTTGGGAAAGCTTGTAGGGATGCATCCCAGTCAAACCGGGGCTTTTGCTAACTCTGCCCCCATCTCCTACCAAGGCAGTGTTTACAGTTTTCTTTTTAATCAGCATCTTCAATGCCTTCAGTGTTCCTAAGGTTACAGAACAAAACGACATGGGGCACTGAATAAAATACGCTGTGGTGGGGGCCGGGGAGGGCACCCCTCGTGTGTTTTGAAGGGCTGGTCGAGTGGTGTGTTTTTATCCTGCTCTTGGCAATTCCCATCCCCCCTCCCCCTTCTCCCCCCTCCCCCCCCTCCCCCCTCTCCCCTCCCCCCTCCCCCCTCGCCTTCCTCTCTTCCCTCCTTCGCAATTCCAGCGCACTCTTTGAACCACAGCTAAACAATAATTTCCTTTCAAAAGCTGATCCCATTCCCTCTGGTTAGATTAAGGAATATAAATATTACATTTGTTTAAAGAGAGGGTAATGACTTAATTTCTGAAAATATTTTACTTCCACTAGTAGGGTACTCTGGAAGTCATCGGGATTATAATGAAAACTTTCCCTTTTGCTTAAAGTTGACTGTGTGTGTGTGTGTGTGTGTGACAGAGAGGGTTAGGGGGTGGAAACGATAGTCCAATAAAAAGGGTTATATTCCTAACACTAGGTCTTTAAAAATATTTTGCAGCCTGAGCCGTTGGCCCCTCACAAGTCCCTGCAAGGGACGACCTTCAGAAAGTGTGCAGGCTTATTGTTTGTCAGGCTTTGAACTGGGTGAGGAATGTGGCTCAAGACCTCAAGACGGAAAAATGAACGGCTGGTGCTTTTAGCCTCCAGCCTGAAGCTCGCTGGAGGAATGTTATTGTGTCTTCAAAGCCTGCGCCCCACCAGGCTGTATTTGATGGGCTCTTGAAAAGCAGTCTCCGCATTATCAAGTGTATGACAAAAACCCATGCCACCCAATTCGATCTAATTCAGTGGCTACTTTTAGGCAGATTTTAAATTAATGTCTCCTCTCTCCCAATAGAGCCCCCTACCCACCCCCTGCACACAACTCCCTCCCAGCCCAACTGAGAGGATTTATTGTTTCTCACTGGATAGGAAACTCCAGACATTTTTGGAGGGGGGAGGAGGGAGGAATCTTGGAGAATATTATTTTTTTTAAATGGTGGCCAGAGGTATTTAGGAAGGCAGGTAGGGTTCTCAGCTCTGAAGAGTTCAGAACGGATTTCCACTAGATGTTAGTAAAATTGTGTTTGCAATGTAAAACCCATACATTTAAATGATAGGAGTAAAAAAAAAAAAGAGCACTTTATTTACTGGGTTCAAGTGTACCTAGGACTGTCTCTCTTCTTTCCGAAAGTTGACCCGTTCCTGAGAGATGATGGAAATGCGCCTTGCTCTGGTTCCTGGTGTCAGCGGCACACTTTCCCGCTAACGTTTCCTGCTAACAGCTGGGAGCTGTTGAGTACACTCACTCTTCATTCACGACCCACCGCAGTATCTGAAGAGGCGCTCACAAAACCCTTGCCCAGTGGCCAACTTGTGTATCAACAGTTCAGGAGAAACTTGAACCAGGGGAGAGGCGGGCTTTAGAAATATACTGCTAACAAAAATTAGGGGATATTTCAAAATCGGGGAATGTGCAGATCACTCCAGTACTTCCCCCCTTTTGTATCGTGCATTTTCACTAAGGAAATAAAAGTTGGTTTTGCATCTCATTTGCATAATTGAACCACTTTCTTTGACTTGTTTGCTTTGCTGATCTTGTTTAATAAAAAAAAAATCAAATGCTTTTTTTTTTATCACTTCATATATTCATTTTGAAATATCCCCTAATTATTGTGAGCAGTGTATCTCAAACCAAAGCAATGCTGTGGATATATTTGTTTAGTTACCTCAAACCATTTCATTTGCCAAGTATTTTGAAAATCAAATTCCAGTTTAATACTATATTTAAAAATAAACAAAGTGACAGGAGTCCCTGCAATCTGACACGAGTGGCTCTGAAAACTGGGGTAAAATTAATTACTATGACATCATCCCTATTCCTGAAACCCTTGGATCCTTCCTCTGTTCCCTAAACTGTTCTTTTAAAGATTGACAGAAACTTTGCTTTGTTTTGACAAGATTTATTTCTCTGCTTTCAACAGTAGTTCATCAACTTTTATTCTACTAATAAAGAGTTCTTCTGATGTTAATTGTAGCTTACTGATCTAGGTCATAGCATAGCATTTTTCCTGAGGTTTAAAGATATCAAAAGCAATGAGAAAATTATTTGGAAAACAATTATTGTGTTATAGTTACCTCTATTTTTAAAAGGAGGTCAGTTCTGAAGCCTGTGGTTCATAGAGTCCCTTTCTAATTTGTCCCTGTGCTCTTTTCTTTGCTTTCTCTTGGGTTTATTGCTGCTAATTAGCCCCTCTGCTAAACTCTGGGTAAGGTCCGGGAAAAGGAGTTAAATTTAAATAAGTCCATTTTGCCGGCATGGTGCTTGTTAGCTACTCTGCCTTGGCCTGAAATTTGAACCTGATTGCCAAGGTACGAGACTTTCCCTCCATTGCATTTCCACACTGGCTTGAGGCTGGGCTAGTTTGATGACCATAGTAATGGAATGTATATTCTAGTTTAAAGTTATCACAGCGGTTCTTTTTCTACGTTGCTTGAGATCTCAGGTATTAAGCTAGAACTTAGGATTCAAGCAGTCTTAATTAGAGCAAAACACTTATCCTACTTTAATATAAAACCCTGCAACTCCTCAAGCTCTGATATAAATGTATTCTTTTTTATTTTAAATAGGACTTCAGTTCTTTTGGCCCTGCAGTCATTTCATATTTATGTTACTTTCTAAAACATGACCGTTTATGCTGTTTTCCAACAGGTATGGGTCTGGTGTTGAGCTAGGAGGCCATTTCTCTCTGCCAGTGTGGTTGACAAGGTTCAAATGCGTGGAGCAGTGAGTCTGGCGTTGGGTTGATACTGTTTGTTATAGATACTGAGTGAATGAATGTGGGACCATATGTTCTTAAACCGTAGTATGGGAACTAGGCCAGCACCTCCTTTATCTGTAGATCAGAATCATAATTCTATTAAGGAGGACAGAGAGTTTTTCTTAACTCTGTTGCCATTGCCTGACACTTGGGTGGGTACATACTGTCCTCAAGTTTTCCATTCATTCCATAATTAAGCTGTAGTAATTAATTCCTGAATCTGGCTGGAAATTTGAAGAAATCTTAACTGGTCATGAAGATAGCAGTGGGGCATTGCTGAAGACTCAGGTGTTTGTGGACCGGACAGGAGAGAATGTTCTGGTTGATGAATGCAACAAGGAGTTAGCGAGTTGCTCCTGAGTGCCAGCATATTCCTAAGTTCTTGGGTCACAACTGCAAAGAAAACAGAAAAAAAAAAAAAATCAGGCCGTCACAGAGCTTCTTATTTGAGGACAGGTTAAGTGAAAAGATTATAAAGTACTGGCTTCCCTTAGGAGACAGATGCGACCCACCGAGAGAGGTAACAAAGACGTCTGGTCCCTTTTATGGACTTGAGGAGTTGACAGCATTGATTTGTACATGGGGTTTCACTTCAAACTCATGATGTTCTTTTGCCGGGATGTAAGTATAGTATATGGTTGACACTTCTTGTGGCTTGTCCGTCGTGTTTGAGGTTACCTTGTGACTCCCAAATGCAGCAAATCCAGATCTTTCTGGCGTAGTAGGGCAGGATATGAAGGAGAAGAAAGCAAGAGTTGAAGTTGATGCGTGTCTGCTTGGGAGAGATTGATTGTCTTTTATGAAAGGCAAGATCTGGAACAGTCGACAACCAGGGGAAAGGAGTGAAGAATGTATCTCCAGGAGGCCCTGGGAAAGGCCGGGACTGGCTCGTGTGGCCACCAGTGTGTACTGGGCCACGTGCGTGTGCTGGTGTCATGAACCATAGCTTACGTTGTTGTATTTGCTGCTAATACTTTTCACTGAGTTTTAAGAGTTTTCTTTTTAAGACTGTTATGTAAAACCGATAATGTATACGTACCAACCCTTTTTTTCTGAAATTTTGTTTGAAAATTCTGTTGGAAAAAATATTTCATCTGTTTGCTTTTCTCTACATTTGTTCTTTGTATAAGATGTTTGGGAGGAAAAGATCAGTATCTTTGAAGGTCTTCACGTAAAAAGCAGTTATTGTGCTACTATTCTGTATTATATGAGTAAGGATCTTCAGGCATATTCCTGTGAGATATCACAGGAGGGAGTCCCACAATTCTGAGGCAACCTTTTCAAGTGGTTAACAGCTTTTATGGTGAGGAAATTCCTTTGTTTTCTAACTGAAATCTGCCATTCTCAGGTAAGAGCAGTTTTTAAATTATGATTTGGCAGTGGTGACAAGTGTTGGCCCCTGTCCTTTTTCTTTTCTTTTTTAAGTGAGAGGAGGGAAGATAGAGAGACAGACTCCCATATGGGCCCTAACCAGGATCCACCTGGCAACGCCAGTCTGGGGCCGATGCTCTGCCCATCTGGGGCCGATGCTTGCAACTGAGCTATTTTTAACACCTGAGGCAAGGGCTCCACACAGCCATCCTCAGTGCCTGGGGCCAGTGCGCTTGAATCAATCAAGCCATGGCTGTGGGAGGAGAAAAGAGAGAGAGAGAGAGACAGAAAGGGAGGCCGGATGGGGGAAAAGCACATGGTTGTTTCTCCTATGTGTTCTGATCAGGAGTCAACCCTGGGACTTCCATATGCTGGGTTGATGCTCTACAACTGGGCCAACCAGTGAGGGCTTTATTGTTTTTAATTGAGGATATAAATTATATTTTTATCAGAAGATTTAAGATTATAGAATACAAAAATCTACAGTCAGAGTCTAAAAACAAATTAAAAATAAGACAATGAATGTATTTAAATATGCAGAAGACAAAACAGAAAATCGTCACAACCTTGATACTGTTACTAATTACTTTGCTAAAAGAGGAAATAAAACTGGAAATGAATTGAAACAGAAATCCTTCAAAGAAAATAGCCATAAACATGAAATGTTTCATAAGTGATTAGACAATGCTAATTAAACTGAATATGACTTTCTGGGTCCTAATATATATTCATTTGCTGAAATTTAATTATAGAGTCAATTTTCTCTGAAAGAAATTTTGCATCATATACCTTTTTGTTTTTGTTTTTTTAAATAAAAAACAGTAATTCATTAAATAAAATTTACAGTTGGGATTCTTTAAAGTGGTCAGGAGATTTAAACGTATTTGAAAAGCATTTAGAAAGAGAACACATCAATAAGTTATATACTTGCCTAAACTTGTTTTATCGTTCATTTTTAACTCGGTAGCTTTTTAAACAAATAGCATTGCCCTACATTTTGACATTGCAGGATACTCCAGGGTCATTGTGCTTATTTCCTGCCCCAGTCCCAGACTCATCTGTCCTCCAAGGAGCCTGGGTTCCCCTTATCGGAAAACCACGCTAGCAACTTCAGGATCTTGGCATTAGATGAGTTTGTTGTATTGGGGGTGTCGTTTCTTTTCTTCCCTCTCGGCTTTCAGAGCAAGCCAAGAAGGAAAATGTGTGTGTTTATACCCATATATATAGGCATATCTATAAATAATCCTGTCTATAACTATCTATGTACTAAGCTAAGCATGAGTTCAAACCAGTGTCTCTTAATGCTAACCCATTTCCATATGGGTCATGGTAGCCTCTTCCCCTTGCTGATCTGTCACCTCCCACTCTAACAGTGAGAAGCCTGGCTGTCACCATCCTTCATTCATGGACTTGTTCACTTCCACTACATATATATACACGCAGCAGTGTCGGAATTGTTCACTCATGCCCCTATAGGAAACAACTTTATCAACTCGAGCACAGTGCTTATGTAGAGGGGTTTCTTTTGTTTGTCTTTTGTTTGTTAGTTTCTCCCTTTAGTCTTATAGACTCACTCCATTTCCAGAGTTACTTAGGTCAATTTCCCACCCCCTGCCAGGAGAAATTATGTGCATTTGTAATAGGTTGAGATTCTTTTAGATTCTTCTGTCACATTCTGCATGCACCTGGGATAACTGATCTCTTAAGAGATTTTTTTAAAAAAATTGCATATATTAAGGTTTACTCTTTTTTTTTATTTATTCATTTTAGAGAGGAGAGGGAGAGACAGACAGAGAGAGAGAGAGAGAGAGAGAGAGAGAAGGGGGGAAGGAGCTGGAAGCATCAACTCCCATATGTGCTTTGACCGGGCAAGCCCAGGGTTTCGAACCGGCGACCTCAGCATTTCCAGGTCAACGCTTTATCCACTGTGCCACCACAGGTCAGGCCTAAGATTTACTCTTGATGTGGTGAAGTTCTATGGGTCTTGACAAATGCTTAGTGTCTTGTACGTACCAGTACAGTATCGTGCAGAATCATTTCACTGCCCTAAAAATCCCCCAGGCTTCTCTGTTCAACGCTCCCTCTCTCTCCCCCATCTCTGGCACCCACTCATCTGTTTATCTTGGTAGCTTCCTCTTCCGCAATGTCATATAATTAGAATCCTATAATGTGGACAGTTATCTGATTGGCTTCTTTTACTTAGCAGTATGCACTTAAGATTCACCCATGTCTTTTGTGTGGCTTGCTAGCTCGTTTCTCTTTGTTGCTGAGGACTGTGTCCTTGTATGGAAGTGTCACAGTTTGGTGATCAAGCCCGTGGACCTTTTACGGGAGATTTCCCTACATGTCTTCGAAGACCTTTCTGAAGTTAGCTTTCAGTTTTTCCTTTATACTAACCATTCTCAAACCTGCAGTCAATTTTTTGTTTTTTTCCAAAACTTATAGTTTCACATCTTTTTTCCTGCCCAGAGTTGGCCAAGATCCTAACGCAGAGTGTTTCAGACCAACCCAGGGGCGACTTGCGGACAGCTTTCCTGGTTTCTCCACGTTCTCCCCTGTTTAATCTACTTCGGGTCAATCTGTTCATTTGGTGACAGCCGGAAATGATAGATTTTTGTACCACCTTGGAGCCACTGTGATCACCAAGCCTTCTTAAACTCTCCTCCTTGAAGGACCTGGCTATTTGGAATTTTTAAACAGAGTTGTTTGAAACCTTCTACTGGTAGTCTTTTAAAACAATACTTTATAATTTGGCCTCAGTATAGGTATTTATAAAATCTTCATTTTTTTTTTCCTGGCATAATTGATTCCCGGGTCCCAGGGAATCAAGTTAAATGAGTTAATTTGAACTTGGTCCCCACCTTCTGGGTGTCTGGGAGGCACCTGGACCTGGCGCACACTTCTACCTGGTCCGGGCATGGGGTGGTGCACAGAAGGCAGCCACATGGTCCGTCCCTGTCTGGATGTTAGTCTGGGGGCAGCTTTTTTGCTGAACTGCAGGGGCTTGTTCCTGGGCTTATACAGGGACCACTCTGCTGTGGGTGAATCAGTGCTCGCGGCCTCTGTATGCAAATAAAACAGCTACTTCGCAATTGGCTAAAAGGGGCTTGCAGGTCATATTTATACCATTTTTCAATTTGCAACAAAATGTTTTGAGCATTTACAACGACTGGAGTGTAATCAACCTCAAGGCTGCTTTTCTGGGTTGGCTGCCCCTGCACAGGGTAGAATCTCTTCTTACCCCTGCCAGGGGCAGGGTGGGGGAGCTGTGGGGCAGGTCATCACAGGAGGGAGTGATAAGGGGACCAAATATCAGGGCAAAAAAGAAAATAAAGTGCCAGGCTTGCTATGCTCCATTGTTCCATTCCACACAGCCCTTTTTTTTCCTTTAAAACCACAGACATTTCTCTCTCTCTTTCTCTCTCTCTCTCTCTTTCTCTCAGAAATTGTCTCAGCTTGTTGTATAATTCTGGCACCAGAATTCCTAACATACTAGATCATAAAGATTACAGCTAGGCGTCTTTTATACCCCTGTGTGTGTGTGTGTGTGTGTGTGTGTGTGTGTTTTCCCCATATATTTAACCTTGGGTTACATGTGATTTTTCAAACACATTCCCTTATAATCAGTTTTGTTGTCTGTACTTGTTGACAGTGGAAGCCTCGGGAAAAGTTGCTTAAAAAGTCTGACCCTGGGGTTTCTTTGTACACATCCTTCTCACCAAAATGTATCTCTGGATCAAAGTTGTGTTCAGAAGGGTTTATAAATTAGTGGACCTGAAACAACTCTTACGTTCTTTTGTGAACCGTAGAGTAAAAATAGAAACATCTATTTGCTAATGACGTTTCTTTCAACATTTTCAGAAATACCCAAATTGAGTTCCTTGGGTCACGGACTGGAGACCTTTGGGACAGCCTCCGTGGGGTTCTGGGGTCGCTTGCTTTTGCACGTTGCCTGTTGTCACCTCAGTCCAAAGGGACGGGGTAGGACTGGACTCTTTGCGTTTCGAGTGTGAGCAACCCTACAGAGTACATGTGTGGGGCTATTTATGAACAACTTCAGCTGACAGCTAAAGATCAGAAGGTTCTATTTGGGGGAGTGTCCTAAATGTGAGGTTCTGTAGTTAAAAAAGAAAAAAATTAGTGGCCTACTGATAAGACTACTTAAAACAGGAAGCAGTGGTAATTTATTACTTCCTGCAGAAGTATTCTTATCAGTGTGTGGTGAGCTTCGGCTTTCAGTTCTGCTTTCCTGAGCTGCTTTGCTTCCCTTGTAATCAGCTTCTAGAGGAGGATTAAAAACTTTTTTTTTTAAGTTGTGGGGAGAAAAAAAGAGAACTTCCTAGCATCATTTTTTTTTCTGGCTTGATAAGGGTCTCTCGTTTCTGAGGACTCAATGGTGTTTGCTCAACTGAGAGGGAAACGGTGTATTACTTCTCACTCAGCCCATTGGCATATCTATTGTGTGTGTGCACATTGTATTGATTCTCTGTGAATTGTAATTCAAGGCTATGTTGACCATTCTACGTGAAGGGTCAAAGGATAAAATAGAACCAGCATAGACAGAAAAGAAATGTGAACTTTATTTCTGATTTTGCCACTTCCTGGGATCCATCATTCTTCGACCTAATTTTCTGGCCCATTACATCCGGAGGTAGTGGTAGTTCCCCAATGGCTCTCACCGCGTTGTTCTGAGGATCAAGTGGAAGAATATATGGAAGTACAGTTGTCAAGTAGGAATTGGCTTTCAAACCTATGGCTTGTCAGAGGTGAGTCCCGCCATTCCCCTTTCGCCATTAGAACACAAGGGAGCTATGGGTTCATGCCTCTTCCTTATTAAAAATAGTTTTCAAATTCAGTCAGCCTCCTAGATTTCTTGGCTGGAAGAATGTGTCGTGACTGAGTGCCTGGAAAGATGCATCAGCATTGACCCTCCGGCTCAGATACTTGTCTTATGAAATACGAGTGCTGTACAGGTCAATTCTGGGAAACGGGGCTGCATTTATTAGCTTGGCATCAGAAAAGCAAAGTTCTGTGTGTGGTCTAAGTTATTTTATAAACTCTAGGTGTAAATCAGGATTAAAGACTGACATGCATCTATTAAATTTTAAAAGGAGGTATGTACATGCATTTTGTAGTTCCTGTGGATTTAATTATCTGCTGAATATGGAAAGTAAAAGTATTACTGGGTAGCACCAAATGTTTTCTTCAACCAGATCTTTGTTGCGGTAGATCTGCTCTTCAGTGTCAGCTCTGTTGGCCGCAGGTCTGGCGTTCTGTGCCGAGCCGGACAGAAGGGATGACCATCTAAAGGAGATGGGTAAAGGAAACACAGCAGCCTGCCTCCCCTGCTTCCTAAGGGAACTCGATCAGCTCTTTGAGGTTGGTCACGGGATCGAATTGATGCAACTTAACTTGTTCCAAAGAAAGGAAGCTTTGGAGAGTGAAAACAGGCTAACTCTTCTGTTGACTTTTCACTCCTGCTGTTCTAGAATGACTTTGGTAGTGTTGGCTATGTTGTGATTTTAAAGGTTGCCGTGCTGGAGGGCATGCTATGAGCCAGCTATCCAGAACAATAGCTTCAGCAGCTCACTAGAATCATTTATGTTCCAAAATAATTCCAGAGCATTTGGCTCCACCCATTAAGGAAGAAGAACATAGACATTGAGAAGAACAAACGGGTAGGTTGGAGGAGTGGTTAAGTTTATGTGGCAGTTTTATAGGTAGCCATCAATTAGTTAGTGATTTATAATTACCCAGGGGTCAGGGGTTAGAATTTTAGTTCTTTGCTCTTTCGTTTGTAGAGTCGTGGATTATGTTAAATGTTATGTAAGTCTCTTGGATTTATTAAGAAAAATATTGGGGCTGAAAGCATCCTGAATGATGATCAAGCTTAAAATATCCATTCTGTAGCCCTGGCCAGTTAGCTCATCAGTAGAACGTTGGCCCGGTTTGTGGAAGTCCCAGGTTCAATTCCCGGCCAGGGCACACGCACACAGGAGAAGTGCCCATCTGTTTCTCCACCCTTCCCCCTCTCCTTTCTCTCTATCTCTCTCTTCCCCTCCCACAGCCAAGGCTCCATTGGAGCCAAGTTGGCCTGGGCACTGAGGATGGCTCCATGGCCTCTGCCTCAGGCGTTAGAATGGCTCCGGTTGCAATGGAGCAATGCCCCAGATGGGCAGAGCATTACCCTCTAGTGGGCATGCGGGGTGCATCCTGGTCGGGTGTATGCAGGAGTCTGTCTCTCTGCCTCCCCACTTCTCACTTCAGGAAAATACAAAAAAAAATGTTCATACTGTAGATAAATTCAGGCCTGGAGAAGTTAAGTAACTTACTCAAAGCAAAGCAGCTGATTCATGGTAGAATCAGCAAAAACCCCTGTGTATGGTCTTCAGCTTGATGCTTTCCCCTCATGCCATACTACACAGAGGTGCACATGTGTGTACTGCTTTGTCTGTTTTATATGATTATGTAAACTATATGTTATACTTGTTACCTATTCACATATACATATATACAGAGTGGTTGATGTGGACAACTGCTTTTTCATTAGTTCCTCAAATACTCAAATGTTTTTAATTGGGGAGTAGGACTTGGTTTTTGCCCTCAGAGAGCTTATATTCTAGTGGGAGAAACAGACTATCAACATAAAACCTTATTTCAGATAGTGGTAATCACTCTTAAGAAACATCAACCGGTGTAGAGGAGTTTATGGGCAAAATATATGACCATAAATTTATCAAAGAATCTAAGTAGACCACTTTCAAATTTAGTTTTAATTTAGTGGTTTTGAATTTTTTTCTTTTTTTTTTGGAAAAATTCTATTGGGCAAGAAGCATTCTGATTTTCAAAGATATGTTTGGGAAAAATTTGTGATTTATGAGAGTAATTAAATGATTTAAAAGATAGATTGTTATATGAAGTTTCCTTGTAGAGTGTTTGATTATTAGCCATATTTGGAAATAATTTATGAACACTGGTAATTAACTGCCTGTATCTATGACCTAGTCAACCCTCACCATAAAGTTTTAAAAATGCATTTATGACTACTAGGACTTTATTAGTGCCTTTTGTCAGCCTCCTGTTTCCTTTCTGGGAAAGGAGTCAACTTCCCAGCACCTGTGCTGTACATTGCATAGGAGGGCAATGAAACAGCGATGCTGTATTTTATGACTTCAGTGGCCATACCTTCTATGATAGCACGGCAATCAGTGGAAGATACGTCTTAACTAAGATAAACATGTGCTTGTTAGCAATGAATGAACCAAGTCCATTCAGAAAAGTTGGAGGACTTCATTCCATAGATTTATGACTTATTTTCATATGTACCTGTTTTCCTGCAGTCATAGATAACCAAATGTTTGGAAAATAATGATCACAGGAGTCCTCCCTCATTATCTCCCCTGTTCCCACCAAAATGATAGCTTTGTTAAACCAGAGTTTTTCCTTGAGCAACACAGGAGTTAAGGGCCCCACACCCCCCATGCAATCGAAAATCCACATGTATCTTTTGGCTCTCCAAAAGTTTAACTATTAGTAGCATACTGTTGACTGGAAGGAAGTCTTACCAATAACAAATAGTTGATTGACACTCATCTGGCTGGGCAAGAACTGGGATCCATAGTTGTCTTCATTTTCATAGTCTTTTTATAACTCCTTTCTGCCTCTGCTCAGTGAATTGAAACTTTGGCTTGTTTTTTGTGTTTTAAGAACATACTTGTGGTCAGATCGATTTGGTGACAGTAGTAGCATTGAATTAGGAGAATTCTATTGTAGTACCAGTTTCTAGGTTCTGATGATGGTCTATTCAGTTGCATAAACAATATTAAAAATATATTGAATATAGTTACGTAAAATATATAGAATGTGAGTGGCCCTGATACGCAAAAAGTATTATGACATTGTTGGAGAGAATGGGTCACAGAAGGTCCCATTTCATCTGCCTCAGTCAGTTCTGATGACTTTAAAGAAGATCTTGGTGAATTTCTGTGGCATCCAAATTGGTTTAGTACCGGCCAGAGATTAGTTTCAATAGATTTTAAGGTCAGCAAATACAGAAGAGTGTGCAAGGCAGTTTTACCATGCAGCTCTCGGAATATAATGTGCACAGACACATCTCCAGTTAGCCCTTTGGCTTTGGTTTGGTTTATTTTCTTCTCATTGGAAAACAGAGACTCTGTAGTGAATCGGGCAGGGTAATAGGTTCCTGTCCTTATGGAATCTATCCTATTCCAATGGAAGAAACAAACGATAACCAAGGAAACACAAGTGATATAACTTCAGGGAGTTAGCGCTACACAGAAGAGCAGGTAGTGTAAAGTGATGGAGAAGAAGGGGTAGGGTGGGCTGTTTTTGGCAAGGAGAGTCAGGAAAGGAGGCCGTGCTTGAGCAAACACGTGAATGACGCGAGGGACAGAGTCATGTGACTGTCTGCGGGGGAGAACCATTCTGACATGCTCCAGAGTATTTGCAGTAGCAGAGAGCAGGGTAATAGTCTAGAACCAGGTCTTGGAGGGCTTGAGAAGTGGCTTGGGACTTGGTAAGTGGTTTGGATTTCATTCAAAGTGTGATGGAAGCCCATTAAGAAGTTAGCACAGGTTGGGACCACCTAACATGCCCACCAAGTATTACACTGGAGAGACATGGAGTTCTTCTCTAGAGTCTCCTTCTCCCATGTCTCCACTTTGGATTGAGCACATCAGCTGGGGCCTCTTGGGTAAGAACTCTGGCCACCTCTGACCTGGATTGTCAGATTCATGCCCAGCATCAGCCTGGCATAGGTGAGGGTTGCCTCAAGGAGATTTCCTCTTTAGTCTTCCCACAGCGGCATAGTGCCCGAGCACCTGGGATGCCCATTGGCCAAATGGGGCCCTTTGGATATGGTGACTATAGTTTAGCCTGAGTTTCAGGCCTGTCTGGATGCTTGGCCACCCACCTGATGGCACAGTCCTTGCGATCCGTTTTCTTTAAAACCAGATCACACTTCTTTTATAAAGAAGGGCAGAAGTGCTTCCTCTGGGGTGGGGCCCTCAAGCTACGCCTCCAACAGGCGTTCTAGCTGTAAATCACTTAACCCAGGTTTTAATCCAGGTTTTACGTATCCCGATCTAGTCATTGCTGTTTTGGAACTCATGTCACCTGACGTGACCCGTTTCCCATATTGGCCCTTTTAGCCCTTGAACTTATTTCAGCACTCTTTGTATCTTAAGTGGTTTTTTTAGGTTATGAGATCCAAATTTAGACTTGCTGATAACACTTGGCTGCCGGTTGACTGGCACGGAGTGGAACTCTGTATGTTTTAGGCAGTGCAGTAGTAGGTCATTTTAATCCTTTCAGTCTTCCTGTAGGCTAGATGCTGGTCTGCTCTCCCACCTACCTTTCAGTCTTCCTGTAGGCTAGATGCTGGTCTGCTCTCCCACCTACCTTTCAGTCTTCCTGTGTGCTAGATACTGGTCTGCTCTCCCACCTACCTTTCAGTCTTCCTGTGTGCTAGATACTGGTCTGCTCTCCCACCTACCTTTCAGTCTTCCTGTGTGCTAGATACTGGTCTGCTCTCCCACCTACCTTTCAGTCTTCCTGTAGGCTAGATACTGGCCTGCTCTCCCACCTGCCTTTCAGTCTTCCTGTAGGCTAGATACTGGTCTGCTCTCCCACCTACCTTCCAGTCTTCCTGTAGGCTAGATACTGGTCTGCTCTCCCACCTACCTTTCAGTCTTCCTGTGTGCTAGATACTGGTCTGCTCTCCCACCTGCCTTTCAGTCTTCCTGTAGGCTAGATACTGGTCTGCTCTCCCACCTACCTTTCAGTCTTCCTGTGTGCTAGATACTGGTCTGCTCTCCCACCTACCTTTCAGTCTTCCTGTAGGCTAGATACTGGTCCGCTCTCCCACCTGCCTTTCAGTCTTCCTGTAGGCTAGATGCTGGTCTGCTCTCCCACCTACCTTTCAGTCTTCCTGTAGGCTAGATACTGGTCTGCTCTCCCACCTGCCTTTCAGTCTTCCTGTAGGCTAGATACTGGTCCGCTCTCCCACCTACCTTTCAGTCTTCCTGCAGGCTAGATGCTGGTCTGCTCTCCCACCTACCTTTCAGTCTTCAACATTTAAAACCTACAATGGGAGCATATGGCACCAATCAGAGTGTGTCAGCTCCGACTTTTATTGCTTTGCTTTAAAAACAAACAAACAAACAAGCCCTGGCCGGTTGGCTCTGCGGTAGAGCGTCGGCCTAGTGTGCGGAGGACCCGGGTTCGATTCCCGGCCAGGGCACACAGGAGAAGCGCCCATTTGCTTCTCCACCCCTCCGCTGCGCTTTCCTCTCTGTCTCTCTCTTCCCCTCCCGCAGCCAAGGCTCCATTGGAGCGGAGATGGCCCGGGCGCTGGGGATGGCTCTGTGGCCTCTGCCTCAGGCGCTAGAGTGGCTCTGGTCGCAACATGGCGACGCCCAGGATGGGCAGAGCATCGCCCCCTGGTGGGCGTGCCGGGTGGATCCCGGTCGGGCGCATACGGGAGTCTGTCTGACTGTCTCTCCCTGTTTCCAGCTTCAGAAAAATGAAAAAAAAAAAAAAAAAGATAAAAACAAACAAACAAACAAACCTGGATCCTACGTACTTCCTGGAAAACATTCGCCGAGTTAGCTTTTAGTGATGTTTTTGAGACGCCATTTGCTTTTAGCCTTTAATTCTGTGGTCATTCTTGTTTTGAGCCACTCTGGACAGCTGTCTGCAGTGGTTTCAATGGGGACAGGCCAGTGGGTTGATGAAAACCTAAATGGTGGATGGCAGGGAGGGCAGTGTTGAGAGAGTGATCTTCACTGTCTGAGTCCCTGCAATTAGAAGGATTTAGTAGGGAAGTAGACGCTATAAAGATATTCACTAATGAACTACCCACTTCTAAACCCTCTCCTAGCTTATTATCTCTCTCTACTTAATACCAGGGACTGCTCCTCCATCAGTTTTATTCGACGTTGAAAAGGAACGTTTTGCAAAAGAGGCAGGATTTCGTGACGTTCGTGAAGGGGATGTAGAAGGACTGTCGTTAGTGACTGTCAAGTAGCAGTTGGCACAGTTGGGTGAATGTACTGTTGGAGGAACCAAATAGAGTGACTCCCTAGGACTTGTAAGGTGTGCAATAAAAATACATGATTAAGAGAGGCCCCTGCGGAAACTGATAAAGCCTTAGAATATCTCTGCCAAAGTGATCCAGGAAGAAGCTGAAAGGAGGATGGAGTTATGAATCCTAGAATAAAGGAGATCACGGTGGGAGAGTGACCTCCCTCCCATCTCTGTACATGAATGACAGACATGAATGATGGTACCATTCAGCTTTTATGACTGTTCTGTGAAAACCAGAACAGTAGTCCGAGATTAAACATGAAGAAAAATAATCCATTAAAAAAAAACAACGAGCTGTTGATCACATTTTGTTCATTCTAACACTTTGCCAGTAGAAGCAAGTATGACATATTTTGGTTCAACGTAAGGTAAAACATAAGCTTTTCCTCATATATTTTAGTTTCAATATTTCTAGTATTTTTGCTGTTCAATCTGAAATTCCATTTAAGCCCCTGTTTACTATAAACATTGGGTTCCTGTTGTAAGTGGATTTTACTTTCTGAAGTGGTCTTCTTCTTCTTCTGTTCAGCTGGTGTAGACATCCTGCGTATTGGAGTAAAAGCAGTTAGGCAGCTGAGCAGTTTCTCGTCTGCTCACATGTAGACGAGCGTGAAGACCTGGACCACTGGAACTCAGCAGGTGGATGGTACTAGCAGAACAGAGATGATGCTGAGATCGCCACTGCTGTGATCTGCTTTATCTCTTTTTTTCTAGGATTCATAACTGCATCCTCACACTCTCTTTTTCCCAGTCTCCATGGACTTTCTGTGGCAATTTAAAAATCCATGTTTTAAAATCTGATTCTTTGTTGCATTCCTTTGGTGATCTTTTGTTATTGCCAAAGGAACACTTTTATTAGAGCCCGTAAAAGCAAAGGCAAAATATTATTTAGAAAGTCTGGTATGGGGAGAAATCATAAAACTTATTTTCAGATGGAATAGACACCGTATTGGATTATATGCTGTAAAAGTTTATCCATTTTTCATTGTTTGGTATGAAGTCGAGTTATAGATAGGGGTTTTCACTTTCTTAGTATTTGGAGTTCATTTACTGTACAACATTGATATGACTGAGGTTACAAAGTGATTACTTAGTGGTTGGACCAGAGATTATCCTATTATGTAGAATACAGTAATACCCTAAGGTTCACTGTTGGTAGTGACAGCGAAGAAAAGAGTAGCTTTAGCATTGCTAAAGACAAATTTGATTCAAAACTCAAAAGTTTTTGTGAATGAAGGATTTATATCAGGTCTTTTTTGATGGTATTTAGAGTTGATCTGGAATCATGGTGAGGATAATACATAATTCCCTCTGGAATAAAGCTGATGTCATAGAAACCAAGAGAGAAAGACCACAAAGACATGGGTAGGTTGGCACTTGCCAATCAGATGTACCATATACTCTAATATTTGGGGGCTGCTGGGGCCGGAGAAGAAGAGAACTCTATCTACTGCTGTTTTGCTTTTGAAAAGCAGATGACATCTTTTTAAAAATACCCTTGAAATTTAAGCTCTCTGGGTTGCTCATTTCATTTTCATGTTGGCATGCCGAGAGGGGTAACCGCCAGGATCTGAGATGTGGCATCCACGGCACTTTTTGTGGATTTTGTTTATAATATTTTTGTCACAAATGTAGACAATAGTAGCTTTCCCAGAGGGCCTTAATACAGGACTCTCTGAATCTTGCATAATTTCAGGACTGAAGAAACCACAGCATGGTATAAAAAGAAAAAAACCCCAAAATGTAGTAATTTGAATAAAAAGGAACCCAAAATAGGATGGTAGGGAAATGTTTAGGGAACAGTGAGTTAAAACCCGAGAGCCCTCCAGTATCAGGCCCTCGGCAGTGCACTCTCCCAGGTCTTCTGCTCCGGACACTGGTCATCTTCCCTCTGGACTTGGAAGGTGACTGAGCAGATGTTTTCCCTCTCATTTATGTTTCTATTCAGAAAGTTTTACAATAAAAGCATTTCAGGAAGATAAACAGAATGTTCTAAAGTTAGTCTTGTTCTCTTTTGAGTGATCAAAATAGTAGGATATTTTGTAAGATTAATAAAGACATACTTACACTTTGGCAAACCACTTGCCCTCTTTGTCTCTACCTGTTTTGTTCCATTAGAAAGGTGTTTTTATATATGGAGAGTTGTTATTCTGAGCTGATCTGGTGTTCCTGTTCAGTCCCTTTTGTATTCTTACTCTCCTTATTTCCAGTGGCATATGTAGTTTTGCTCACACCATACTAGATCAGGAGTCAACAAACTGGAGCCCATGGCCCAAAATCCGGCTGTCACCTGTTTCTGTCGTTTTGTGAGGACACATGCACACCCATTTCTTTAGATAATGTCTGTTGCTGCTTCCGAGTTATACCGGCGGAGTTGAGTCATTGCAGTAGAGATTGTAGGTGATATATTGTTTTTGGTTTTTTTTCCTCTTTATTTATTTATTTTTTTACATTTCTATTATGGCATTTTAGGTGGTTTATATCACAAGAGGCATGGATTAATGATCAGTACAATATGACATAGGCAATGGCTTCCCAAAGAATTCCGGGCAGTGATTCTAAGTCAGGATGTCACGTTCACATGGAGATAGTGCATATTTATGTTCACTAAGAACAAGGTTTTTGAAACATAACTAAATTAATAAATCAAACAATTTGCATCCATTGGGTTTTTTTTTGTTTTGTTTTTGGAAAATAATGATTGCCAGTTGTTGGAAGAAGGTGAACTTTATGGGCAGCCTTCTATATAGTTTTATTTAGAGTGCTTCTGTAATGAGCAAGGTCTGGGTACAGGTTAGCCGTTTGAATCCTGTCTTACATGCTTTTTGGGTAACGGGAATGAAGTTTCTATGCAATCTAGTAACCAGGGGTCTTAGCTGAAATTAATGAGAAACTTGCATTTTCCTATAGTTTACGATGGAAAGTATACCACTTGGCAGCCTGTTACTCATGACCATACTTAGGGCTTTGTCATGATTTCCAAATTACATTTATGAAACAGTCATTCAAGTTTCAAGATTCACAATCTGTCGCTTAATTAGGTCAGACCACTCTTCCTTAGACGGGCTCCTTGGATTTGGGGCATTTCAGGTTTATTGAAGTCCCTATAAATCCTAGTTCTGCCCACATTTTAGAACCTGTATTGTTTACGATCTAGGATTCTTGTTGGGAAGAGGGAGCTCTTTGAAACTTCAGCTAGCTTTTATTCAGTATAAGGTTTGGTGAGAAGCAAAACTTGGTCACTGTGAATGACAGTTGACCAGTGTGGAAAAAGTGGCTGAGAAGAAAATGTCAGGGATAAAAGGGATACTCTTCCAGCTTTTTTTTTTCCTGAGACACAGCTCTTGGTAATCAGTTTAGAATGACTTAGTAAAACCCACCATCATGGGGCTGTATGTTCACTGACAGTGGTGTAAACAGCGCCCCCTGTGGTTGTCCTGTCAAACCTCAGTTACAACAAAAGGCAAATTTAATACCGAAACGCATTCCAGAGTAAGTAGATGCTGCTGCTGTTGTTAAATTATCTGGAGAGTTGGATTTTATTGCTCTGCTTTGCTCACTAAAACCTATAGTTCAGATTTGGAATTGTCTCTTGTGTTCACATTCCTGCCCACAGCAAGTTAGGTGGTGTAGTTTGATACGGAACCGGCTTGGTTTCTAAGTTTAGCTTCACATCACGAGCCAGCAGTGAAACCTAGAAGTATTGGTTTTCATGGAAGCCGCGTGGAAAAGCTCAGCAATTCCCGAGTCTCTGCTGCACCGCGCAGAAGTGAGTCCCCCGCTCTGCGAACAGAGCTGCGGGGTTGGGTTTCACAATGCTGCTTTCACAAGATGGGCTGGAGCGTTGTGCGTAGCATTTGCTTCCAAGGCGCCCAGTGACGGTAAGAGACAGACAGCACCTTGGACTTCAGACAGCTTTGACGGCAGGTTTTCAAGCTTTGTTCTTGCGATATCTTTTCTACAAGGAATTGCTTGGTATCTGATAATATTACAGAACTCAATAAAAACAACAACACGACTCATTTCCTTGCTAGCTTCATAGGAAAGTGGGAAGAAGAGGGTGCCGGAGGGATTACCCAGTTCGCCACGCATATGTGCGCACATAAGTGGGTCCCTTCATACGTGCCCAGATGCCCACCAGCTGTGTACTGTTCATCTTTCACAGGGGGTGAGGGTTTTCCTCTGACGTAGAGACATTCCAGATGGACAAGAGTGTCAATGCCAGGTTGCATTTTTAGAGACTTACTAATGGAGCCACAGCAGATTAAGGGGGGGGGGGGGGGAATATGGCGGCATATATTTGTAGGGAAGGGCGTACCGGATACCATAGTTTTGCCATCCACTAGGATCCTCTCCTGTTGACGTTATTTTATAAACTAATCGCGTATTTTCAACTCTTTCCAGGGAGTAGAAAGGAGATTCTTAATGTCACCTTTTGTTGAAATAATATTTCAGGCAACCTTTTAGTAAAGCCACTGATTGGGTCTTGGTTTTAAAATTAAATTTTAATCTTGTTTTAGGGCAAAGGATAACAAACCAAACAATGAAAAAAAAATCTGCCCAAATTTAATTTATGTACATAAAAAAAAAAGATTTTTGTTTGGGGAGTGGGTTTATGCTATGTGTGACTTTTCTTTCTCACCTAAGCCTATGTAGATGCCTTAACAGTTCTAGGAAACAAAGCATTTTATTTGACAAAGCATTTTATCCCTAAAACTTCATTATTCACAGCACTGGTGGCCTATTTATGTTTTATGTTTTACTGTGACTGTTGATTCTGTGGTGTCTTCTCCAGTGTAAAAGAAAATGCCATGTTTGAAATTATTTCCCCAAAAGTAGATTTAGTTGTCTTTGCATGGATTTTGAAAAAAAAAAAAAAAGGTTTCTATGTTGTTTTCATTCTGTTTTAAAATACATTTTGAAAACATGTATCCACTCTGGTCTAACTGCTCTTTTCTGTTGGCACTATCTTTCTTCAGCCTTAGTGAAGAAATACATTTCAATGCATAGCAACCTTATACCATATTCTAGGAGCTGCTGCAGAGTTCTGGAATGTGACTCGCTTCAGCTGCTGTGTTGTGGCTCATGGCTCAGGACATCTGCCAGCTGCCTTGCTTTTCTGGCTTTGTCAAACCTTTGTAACTTCAGACTCGAGAAGCCAGTAGTTCTTTGCCTCTTTATTCAATATGGTCACCATGTTTAGAAGTTCACTGGCTCCAGACCTTCATAAAAGTTTTCTCTGGACAAAATGTTTTCCTTTGTAGAAAGAGCTTTTACATTTACCAACTTGGTGTTGTAAAAATGCAGCAACTGTGTATCTCACATTTATAAATAAGCATTTGGATTTGGCTTTCAAAACCACATGGATGCCTAATGAATATTACTTGGTAGTTGTGACTTTTATTTGTGCTTTGAGCCTTGTGTAATGTTCTTTTCTCCCCTGAAACAGGCAGATTTGGATATTAAGGCTTATTATTTTTTTATTATCCCCCATTGGGCCTCTATGAGTCATATTCTGGGCACAAACAGAAGTAAATGTATAATGGCACAGCCTCTCTTTGTCCACAATTACTGGATAAAATAATTTGTAATGTGCACTGAGCATCTTTGCTAAAGGAATTTACAAAATTGTTTTCATAAAACAGCCTCTCTATCAGATGTAAAGCCTCAAAAATTCTACTTTCTTGGATATCATAGGAATTTTAGGCTGGACTGCATTCTATCTGGCTAATTATGAGGTGGTTACCATTTGCATCTGATAATTTAACTTCATCCCTTCTCTGTCATCTTTTTTTTTTTTTTCAATACCCTATAAAAACGATGCTCTTTATGTCTCATTTCTCTATTTCTGGCAGTGTATAATTTATACACATAACAGTATCTTAGAAAATATTGTATATCATCACACCCTTTTGGGAACCAAGAAAGGAATCAAAGTAAGAGTATGACTGGTTGTAATTATTTCTATATTACATCAGTGATGGTGGGAGGGGGAGGTCCATGCTCTTAAAGTTAGTTTTGTTTTGTTGTTGTTGTTGCAGGATTAATGTTTTAATGCTTGGAGACAAGAAGAGAAAGAAGTGGTTGTTGAATTGGGGCCACCCGGTTTTCTGAGGCTGAGGATCAATAATGACACTGACAGGTGTTTACGGGTGACACTAACTGATGGAGAGAAGGCATTCGGTGGGGGGGAGCAAAGGGGTCGGGGGCAGGAAGAAGGGACTAGGGGATGAAGGGACAAAGTGCCCTCTTCCCCAGGAACTGCATCCAGGGCCATCCAGGTCTGGAGCCACCCAAGTTCACCTTGAAAAAAAGTTTTGGGTTATTTTGATTTGTTCAACCAATTGTATCCTGTATCTTACTATAGGGAGTATACACACAAACCATACACACACACACACACACACACACACACACACACATATGTCACGTTAAAGGTTAGGTATTTGTTTTAGAGTTTTCTGAAGACTATCTATGAGATGAACAAAATTAGAGCTCTCTATTTTAGCCACTCAGATCAGTTGCGTCCAACTAGAATAATGTTCATAACTCAGCTCTGTTTATACACAAACTGTATAATATCTTAAAGCTAATGTCATTGTTTTCCCCTCCTCAGAGTACAGCCTGTTTTGATCTACAGAGGGAATATTTTTAAAAAGTGGATGTTTAAGAATGTAAACAGTTGGGAAGGGAGAGGCAGCTGTGTATGATTGACTTTTAATCTTCTGTTCTTTCCTGGCTTCTAATGGCCAACGACTTCTCTTGACCTATTATAGCGCATGGCCTAGGACTGTAAGTAAGCATACCGCTTCTGGGTTTTCTTTTGGCTTTCTAAATAAAGGGCGGGAGGATGGAAGGAAAGGTTGTCGGGTAGAAATATCCTGGAGCGTACAGCTCTTCCCCTGGCCCTGGAGGGAACGGGTTTCTGCTATCCGGGCCGATGGATGCCAGGCCTCCCTTACCTTTGGCTCTGTGTGTGTGTTTGTCAGAATCTATTAGGCACGCCCAGTGGCTTGCATCCTCTACTGTCCAGACTCGTCAGGAAACGAGAGCTTTTACATGTAGAGTTTTTGCAGGAGGGCACGTAATAAAGGATAAATGAGTGCTTTTAGGAAGGCAGTCTCTTTGGCACACTGTCTCAGAAGTGAAGGTGATTCTGAGGCCCTGGTGCCTGATAGGTGAAATGTGGTTTTAGCCGAGTTAGTTCCGACTGATCAGAACGGCATTTCACTATGTAATGTATCATTGCCCTCTGTAAATAGAAGCTCACCCCTCCCCCCCGTTTCCTTTTATAAAAACAAGTCTGTGTATGCCAGTGGACTTCCTTTAGCTGAGGGGTTTGACGGTGCTTCCCCCTCCCCCACTTTTTATAGCATTGTCTCTTAAGTCCATGGTCTAGAGCAGCCTGTGGGTCGCGACCCCGGCGGGGGTCCAACGACCAAAACACAGGGGTCGCGACCCACAGGTTGAGAACTGCTGGTCTAGAGCATGGGGTGTGAATTCCAGTTGCCATATTTACTAGCTTTGGGATCTTGAGGAATTTATCTTTTTTGAACCTTGGTTTTCCGGTCTTTAAAACAGGAATACTAATAAAATCTCAGGATGTTTGAGAATTAAATGATGCAATGTACATTAAAACCCCTAAACGTAGTACCTGATGTGGAACAAATGTTGGCTTTGTTGTTGGTGGAGAATCTGTGAGTGAGCACACGTGTGTGCGTGTGTGTGTGTGTGTGTGTGCGTGCACGTGCACACTTGATATGTTTACCCCAGGCGTGGTTTTCTTAAATATTCAGGGAGTGAGGAGGATATAAGTATAATTTGAACAGTTATAATCAATTTTGAAATGCCTTCATTTTGTTAGTCATGTATTTAATTTGTGGCATTTAAAATTAGGTTGAGTTTATATATATATATAATATATTTATTATATCTATATATATATCAAAAGGAGGAGGTAACACTATTAAAAGATTAGCAACCATCGCCTACTTTACTCACTGCACTATGTGAAAGAAACGTCCCCAAAACATAAGAGCCCATCTTCTCTTTGGCTGAAATTACCCTTAATCAAGACATATGGACCTTAGAATATGTATGTGGATACCTATGATTTTCATATAGACACATTTTGAGACAGTATAAGTAGTTTTTAATTGAGTGCGAGTTGTGTATGAAACACTACAATAAATACAGTAGAAAGTTAAAGATGAGAAACCTCAAGCACAATATGGTAAAGGGTGTTCATCAAACGAAACTATCATCACAGTCTCAGAAAAGTAAATACCATGGCATATTTGGAATAGGATATGATTCTACCATGCCTCGGTATGATCTTACCTTTCAGCTAATGGAGTTGAAAAGATCAGGTGACAGAAGTTCAGGGTGCTTTATAATTGCTAAGGATAATCGACTTAAAATAATGGGTCAACTATTAAAAGGATAAGTTCAAAGCCAAGTAGGAAGCACCTTCACACCCAGTGGTAAACTAGTGGTAACCCAGGCAGAACTCCGCACGATGAGTGTGAGTGTTGGGGTCCCAGGGACAGCAGCTTGGAGGAGCTCCCTGCTGCAGACACGTCAGCAGTGTTGCCAAGAGCGGAGGGCGTCCGCATCAAGCACCTACCTTCTCATTTCGGTTCCTCTTTCTGCCTGCCCCCTCCCGTCATGGTTTCTGGTGGTTTCCTGCTACCGGAAACCATGAATGAATTGTTCTATAATTGCTGAATTGTAGGAGCCTGTGCCTTGAGTTTTACAGTCACCGTGTCATTTAATCCTCGTCACGACCCAGTGAGTTGGGCACTTGTAGCACCATTGTACCAGGAAACCATAGGTCAGAGAGATTGCTCAGCGCCTGAGTGCCAGTAAAGGGTGCTGGGGGGGGGGGGGGGGGGCTAGGGTCTCCCTGCTGTCTGGTGGCCACATGGGTCTCACAGTAAGGGCCTTGCAGGTGATTTCCAGCCCTCTTGTATCCAGTAGCCTTTGGTGAAATGTGTTCTCACTCTGTCCCAATTGGTCATGTGAATTGTGTGTGACATACGCTGTCAGCAGTGGTTTGGGAATGAGCTCTGGGAGAGTGTCTCTGGCCATGTCATCGTTTCTCTATCATTTCCTAAAGCCATTAGCAACATACGCCGGTTGCGGCTCCAGGTCAGAGCATAGGGTCAGGCCTAGCGAATGAATGAATTCGCCACCAGGTTGCCAGGCCTGTGCCTGCTGTGAAGCCTCATTGATGGGGAAAATGGGGTCTTGTAAACTGACTTCAGAATGAATCGAACTGAAGGGCATGCCCTGGACTAGGGCTGTTTGTCTTCCTGTAGAAATGGGGACCAGTCTCCTACGGCCTGTTGACCTCAATGGAAGTCATGAGCGTACAGTGAAAGTTAGATAGCATCCTTCTGTGTTTATGTCTTAGTCTTTAACAAATTTTGATAGCTTTGGATCATTACAGCTTTGCTGCTTCCCCTGGATATTGCAGAATGTGCTAGTTCTGGGTCTTCCTCTGCACGCACCACACTGTGTCTTACTTAGGGGTGAGGACACCCTCAAGTCTCACCTCAGTGCTACTAACCAGTTTCATGAGTTCATGTAATGAAGATTCTAACTTCAAACAATAACCACATGACCAAGGAAGTTCTCATAATACCAGGCCTGGAACTGCTTGGATTGTTTTGTTCATACTAATCTGTGAACCTTTTATATGGTGACTTGGTCATAGAGTGGAAGTCACCGATATGGTATCGAAATGGGAATGGAGCATCTAAAACAAAGACTTGAATAATTATCACCCAGATGCATATTTTGGTTAGACATTGTACCATCCTCTTTGCCACTTTTATAGAATTCTCACTTTCATAAAACTTTCTGTGTTGAATTTTGGTTGAGTTCTCTTTTTATTTCTTGGGTCTGTCCTAGAAGAAATGCCAGCGGACCACTAAATGGCCAATGGAAGAGACAGAGGCCACCATGGTGAAGGGCCTGTGCTTATTTACTTCTGTCCAGGGGTTCTCAGATCACTCTCCTATTGACTTGCTCTTGCTCTGCAGTAGGGTGGGAAATGAGCAGTGACCTGGGTGCTCTCAGTTCTCACGCCCCAGTTGGAATTGTTTCTACTCGGAGTTCTCTGGGGAGAAGCCAAGAAGAAAGGCCCTGTGGTAGCTCAGTGGGTAAATCGATGGGCGCTGTTGGGTATCGCTTATGGTCTGGGAGTGGGGGTAGCTCAGAGTGGGGGACAGGAAGACCGAGGAGTGTTTCTGAAGAACTACGACTTGGCATGGGCATTTTTGTGGTCATGTGCCTCCTTATGTTGTCAAGGCAGGAAAGAGTGGAGAAACCAAATAAACAGGGAGGCAAGCCATTGCCCATCTGTGATGTGATTTTGTGGGGAAAAAGAATGTCAGACCATTTTTGAGCATACTTAAGCCAAGTTCATCGTAGGGCTGTTAACTACGTGTTAAGCGTAGCCTGTCGCTACTTGATAGCAATGGCAACATTGTGTGGCTAGGTTTTACGTGGAAGGCATTCTGTCAGCATCTCCGGCTGTGGTCTAGAGTGAATACAAGCTATTGCTTCCTTTGTGTAGTTGAAGGCAACAACAGCTTCTGTGGCTGTGTTTAAAGCGGATCTCATCTTATTGCTGTTATCTAATGGTTCAGTCTGAAAAACTTTGTACTTACCCATCTGGAAATCAACCTGATTTTCTATTCATTATCTGATTTTTAGAATTGAGAACCCTGTGTACCCTCATTGATAATGGTATATGTGCCTTTCCCCCCACCCTGCTATTTTTCTTCAAGTTTAAATGAAGTTTATGGAGAACAGACCTAAAAGTGTCTTTCTGGGAAGACATCTGATACTTAGAAACAGCAACTGGAATTTCTGTCTCGGTCTTTGACTATTTTTTTTTTTTTTTTGTAATAAATTATCTTCCACGGTGGGCATTTATTTCACAAGGCATAAAACAAAACAAAGCAAAAAAACCCAAAAAAAACCCTTTAGGAAATAGTCTTCTGACGTAGGAGTAACCTCTTAAGAGAGCAAAGTTAGTGGATTAATTTTTTAAAATTTGATTCTGGAACAGAGGGGACCTACTCCTTAATTTATGTAAATATTTTTGCTCCCAGATATTTGAGGGCAATGAGCATGACTAATGTCACTAGTCACAAAAGTAAAGTGTCACCACTTTATAATGTCCTTCTCTTATTATCTCACTGAGTTTTGCAGCTGATCTTGAAGACTAGGTATTTTCTCCGTTTTTTATTAGGTTGTGGAGGCAAATGAGGTCAGATGACTTGTCCAGGACCAGACAGGAATGACTGGCTAGGCTGGGCGAAGATACGGCCTGGGAGCGATGAGATCCACTTCCCCGCAGGGCTGACCCATCTTCCAGGGTCAGAGCAGGGTCACCGCGCTGCTGCTCCCCCCCGGACCAGCGCCCAGGGCTCTCCCCTCTCTCCTCACTGCTGCTGCGTCGCACGCAGGAGCCTCCTGTTTTCAGGAGGGACAGAGGAAACCACGGGCCAGGACTGCCTAGCCACATTAACTAGCTGTCTTCCAGGGGCAGGTCATGAGGGAACGGGACACCGCAGAGGGCAGTTCCCATTAGTGATAAATTAGGAAAGGCTGTGAGCATGGGGGCGGGGGGCCACCCTTACGACCCTGAAACTGTGGGTGACAGTCAGAAATCAAGGAAGACCTGAGAACAGGAATGCCTCTTCCCTCCCACTCTTTCTTCCCCGGAACTGGGCTGGACCTCAGCAACCGTGGACAGGCACGTTTGGTGGCTTCTTATATCTCCTCAGCTAAAGGCAGTGGCTCCGGGGCATGGGTCTCAGCCTCAGCACCATTGACATTGGGGGGCCAGAGAAGTCCTTGTCTTGTTGCCGGTGGCCACCTTGTGCGTTGTAGGATGCCATGGAGTCCCTGGTCTCTACCCGCTGGGTGCCAGAAACATCTTTCCCACCTTACCCCAACCCCAGTTGTGACAACCAAAAATATTTGCTGGCATTACTTGGAGGGGAGGCATGGTTGCTACGTCCGCAGATTGAGAACAACTGCTCTGGAGATGTAGTGTGGTGCTTGGCAGCTGGGAGAGCATTTCTCAGCGGACCCGAGGGTCAACTTTCACAGACCCCAAGTCTCCCCCTGGACACCGTGATCCCCTCAGGATCACTGATAAGTGTTCTCAGTAAGGATCTTGTAGTTAACAACTGTCACCGCCTCTGGATTAAGAATTGGGCACAGCTGTCCTCAGGATGCTTCTAGTTGAGCGAGGCAATGAGTTCAGCACCCGGGTGAGCATGATGCATTTGAACTCAGCATGCTTAACCCAGTTAATCAGGGAACTTTCCAGAAAACGCCACTTTTCCAAATGAAAAAGAAAAGGGCTGCGACCTCCCATAATGGAGGAAAGAGAGTGGAACATGAGCCACGTGAAAGTGAGACTTGAGAGATGAAAGCAAAGGACCAGCAGCGGTGGGGTCAGTGGGCGGAAGGTCAACCCCCCTTCTTCTGTGAGCTGGAAGAATTTTGATTCCTCATCTGAGACTATAAAGAAGTGTTTGCAGTTAGTTAGAAATCTGTCCCATCATCTGCTTCAAAGACTTTCGAGATGCCAGCGATGTATACGTTGTCAATTACTTCAGATTATCTTCGCGATTTCCTTCCCTCCTGGCCCAGCTGCCAGCGATTAGACGTGTGCATCTGGCAGCGATTTCAGTTTGTCATCAAGTTCCTCGGGCAGCGTGGGCTGGCTGTGTCACGCTCCTGTTCAGTTTCTTCCGATGAGAGATCGGGGGAAGGAATCCGGAAACAAAAGCCACCCGTTCCTCCCCCAGCAATTAGAAACATGCTTTAGAACCTGGAAATGGTGCACAAGAATCGCGCTGAACATCCGTTTAAGCCTCATCATGAGAAGTCTTTGTAAATTCTCTCACATAGCATCCTAAGTCTTCCGTTAGCGACTTAGAAAGGGGTGGGGGGCTTCAAGCGACTCTTCTCATTGCTTCTGGGAAGGCAGTTGCCATGGCCTTTCCACGGGGTCTCTGTAGATGGCATTAATTTAAGAGCTGCTCAAAAATATGCTAATGCTGTTGTCCTAATGTTTAATTTGTGCTGGTCTCTGGAGGTAGGTAGGTCTTTTCCTAAAATCGTATCGCAGGGTTATAGTCTCTGCTTTACGACTACTACTTTTTGTGGTGACACTTTCTCCAGACCTCCCTTCTCTCGGAATTAATTTGGTCTCCCTTCCTAAGGAAAGAGTCTCATCTTAGCTTCAGCTTCAGGCCTTGGCTGTCATCTGGTCTGTGGTTTTATTCCTGCTCGCCAGTTCTATCAGGGCATTTTTGGCTGGTATAGATTTAGGTATTCAGAGAAGATGTGAGATCTAATGATTCCTCTTTCTTGATAAGAGTGGTTACAATAAGAGCTAACGTGTGAGGACTTTTGTATCAAGCACAGTGGTAAGAAATTTAACCTCAGTGACAACCCTATGACATGGGTTCTGATTTACCCCCACGTGACAGATGAAAACATTGAGATTTAGGAGGGTTAGTCTCTTTCCCAAAATCACAGAGGTAAGAACAGTGAGGGAAGAGCTCATTTAAGTTGTCTTAGTCTCCTTTTAAATTTTCACTTGGAATTAAGGTTTGAGTCATAATTGATCAGGCTTTAAAAAAAACCTAACAGCCACACAGTAGCTCCATCTTCCTTCTCGAAATAACCTGTTTTGGATTGTTTTCTAAATTACATTTTAGAGTTCACAAGTTGCATACAGTTTACTCACATATCACTCAGTAAGTGGCCACTCAAGGGAGGCACGCATTTATTGCATTACTTTATTGCAAGCAACATTATAGCTTATCTTTAACATCACCCAGTTCAGTAGAGGTCCCACCTGTGGCCCTCTGTAATCTAAGTAGTTTTCCATCCCCCTTAACGCTAACTTTTGTTGAAGAATTGCTTTCATAGCCCAGAGATCTTTATGACTTTCATTTCTTTAACAGGAATCCTTAAGGTAAAACGAATAAAAATTCTAGGTTAAATACATTTGAAACATGCTGCCCTCTACTTAATGTATTTATGCCCAGTTTCATTTGGTTTCAGAGAGCGTTCTTTTATTAGTTTAGACCGTTTAAAAAATGAAAGAAAGAACAGCTTACTTAACTTCAAAGAATCCTGGATTAAATTCTTCCTAACATTTTCCTCTTGTTCTTCTCAAAGCAAGAGGAAAGACATAGGCTGAAACCTTTTTGTTTGTGTTTTACGATAAGAGCTTCCAGGAGAAGTTAATTAGGTGTGTGTAGTAGGGAAAGTCTTCTACTGATCTTGAACTTCCTGGGAACAGTTGGGAATGGTTCTGTCTTCCAAAACACCTCCAGGAAGATGATCGGGGCCACACATCTGAGGGACTTCGTGGTTGCTTGTAAAGATGCTTGTTCAGTTCAGTACATTTTTCTTGCATTACCAAATTCTTCCATAAAGTCAACCGCAACCCATATTATCGGGGACTCCAGCTAAAACTTGTGGTGAGTAGGAAATAGATTAAACATAGGTTTTCCCTTTTCTCTGGCTGCCAAAAGTGATGTCAGTGGTGCTAATGATCCTTACCTCAGCCCGCTGCAGACCGGGGGCCTCCGTGCAAAAGCTGTTTTCTCCTCTGGTTCCTGCGCGATTGAAGAAAACTTCATGATGGTTGATAAGAAACAACTGGGTAGCAAGACAGTGACTCAGATGTCAAATCAGGCACTTGCTTTCTTGAAGCAATTTGTGCTTCGACTCCAGGGAGTGGGCAAAGAATGCAAAATCTATTTAGTGTTGAACAGAAAACGTGGAGGCAACATGGCTAGGCCTGCTTGGTTTCCTCTGGCCTCGTTACAGAAATGGTATTGCAAACGCTCTTAACCGTCTCTACATCACCTTGTAAACTCGGTTGCGACTTTAATTCCAGTGCACTGCTTTGTATAAAAGTCAGACCGGTGAAATCTACGCGTCCTGTATTTCTGAACGTGAACAAACAAACAGAGACAAACTGATATGCAGTGACAGTATAAACCTTCGGAAGGGGGATGAATGTAATTCTTCTGAGGGAGAATCCTGCAGAAGTAGGTCCCATGGAAGCAGAAGACAGACTGGGTTTTATGACCGTCTTACTCAGGTGGGGAAGATGAGGTGGTGTATCACCATCGCGTCTTTGAGTAGCAAGCAGGTTTATTTGGGTTGAGCTCTGTGAAAATTCAAGCTTCCTGTCCCTGCAGCGCATGTGGTCTGACTTGAAATGTTGGGGCGATTGTTCTCCCAAGAGTCTCTTCCTTGACTGCTGGCTAGACAGGGACCTATTGTAATATTGGGAGAAAAGAAATTGAAGGCATTTCAGTTTACCCCTGGAAGGGGGCTTTTTTATGGCGTGGACCCCCATTTGCTTTATTTACTAATGATTCTCTCGCTTTATAGGCATGTTCCCAGTTCATAAAAAGAAGGGGGGAAATAACCAATGTGCATATTCTTTGGCTTAGAAAGAGTTCTGGATGTTTGTTCAGATTTCCTTAATATATCACTGACAGAATCCATTTAGTTGTTGAGAACCATATGTTGTTGTTGCTGGTTTAATCTCCCTTTTCCGTGAGTCCCTAACCCTCTTGAAAAGCTTCCAGACCCTCCTCCTGCCCGTGGTGGCTGGGGAAAGAGAAACCCACACGCTGACAGAAGTCACCCCAGCGGACCTCAGCGGGAGCCCACGGCCTTCATGTTGGTCTGTCCTCGGCCACTCCCTCTCCTTTTTTCCTGGTCCTAACACGTGTGCATTTCTTCATTGGTGGTCTCCTGAAGGCACCGGCCCAGCCAGGAGGCCTTTCACTGGGACAAAGGGAGAACTGGAGCGAGGTGGCCTCTCACATGTTGGCAGCTCCGTCTGCATTTTCTTCCCTGGCAACCCCGCACGCTACAAGGGCCGGCCAGCAAGCTCGTTGTTTTCGCGGGCCCTCTCCCATGTGACTTGCACCGGGCGAAAGTGCTATTTAAGCAGCTCTGCTGCTTTGGCTGATCTGTGTTCCCCTTTGCCATTTACGATCACGGAACCAAGTCTTCCCAGCTCAATGCTGGCCTGTTTTTAAAAAGTGGTGGTTTTCCTTCTTTAGCTAACATGGCTTTCTCCTTTCAGCATAAAGTAGCGACCGTCATGGTCTTCCCTCTCACTTGGGTTCAGTCCTGATGTGAGATGTCACCGATCTCAAGGTTTGGTGGTGATGGTCTTCAGGCTCGAAAACAAGGCTCTTTCAGCACGTGGGTCTGTCCTTCCCCAAAGTCTCGGGAGGGCGCCTGGTGAAAAGCAGACAGGTTCTCCCCATGTCCCACACTTGAAGCTCTGGATGTAGCTTTTCTTTCCTCTTTTCTTGGTTGACTCCTGTAGCTAACAGATCAGGGGTGATCATTGCTGCCTCGTCCCTAGGGGCCACCATCTAACCCACATGGTGGAACCCAAGCTCGCAGCCAGGAAATTCCTTTAACAGGGGGCTCCACATCCATCAGGTGGGTCATTGGCCTCATTTATCCATCTGAGAGTGCGTGGTTGTGAATGTTGAAATGAGGAACACCCGTGCACTACCGGAACTACACATAAATTTGATATTGATGATTTTAAAAATGAAACAAAACCTACTAGGCCCATTTGCCAGATTTCGGGTACACTTAAAAACATAATACGTTTTCAGTTTTGTTTTGTTTTTTTAAAACAAGGTGTTTTATTAATATGTAAGCATCCTGGAAGACTGGGTCAGCTCTAAATTAGTGGTACCATAAATTTATTACATCAGCATCAGTGAGGTGGCTGGAGAAATGAATGGTGCTTGTGGTAGTGCAAGAAAAGTTGTGTGAAATGAGAAATAAGCAGACCTGTGAAGATAAGCTATACAGAGATGTCACAAGGGCCACGCTCAGCATCCTGCGAAGGACAGAGCTGCCCACTGATATCTGTTCTCACATCCTTTCCAGGGGCTGTTCCCTTAAGGATTTAGGCTCTTGGAAACTAAAGCCAGGAAGCCAGAGGTATTTTCTGTGACCAACCTGCCTTCTTTCTGCCTCTACACAAAATTCGGAGAATAATGGGAATGGGATGGAATACCCCGAAGGCTTAAGAAGTTGGTTAACATTTTATATATTTCCTCTTCACTAATTTTTTTTTTACAGATGGGGAAGATCCAAACATGATCAAAATATTATTCTCCTCTCCTCTTTAACCATTGATTAATATACTCTAATTGGTACTCAAGAATCTTTCTGTATTATACTCAAGAATTTTCTTTTAAAGTCACAGCTGTTTACATGAAGAAAAAGGGAAATACGCTGTTTTGACCCATTTCTTTAAGTGGAGG
The DNA here is from genome assembly GCF_036850995.1 of Saccopteryx leptura. Classification (NCBI taxonomy): domain Eukaryota; kingdom Metazoa; phylum Chordata; class Mammalia; order Chiroptera; family Emballonuridae; genus Saccopteryx; species Saccopteryx leptura. The sequence continues at coordinate 110,269,438 of NC_089509.1, read as the reverse complement.
AATTGATTTGTACAAATTTTTCTAGTTGAGGCAACAATATAAGATTTCAAACAATGATCTCCATTGAAGAAAAGTCATTGCTAGAATCATTTTTTTTCTCCTAAGCACAGATAGTTGAGGGAGACTTACTGTCTGGCTACATTTTAGTACATGACAGTAGCCAAGCAACTTACAATATTTTATTCCTATTTTCTCAGTAAAAGTAGAAATTGCTAGTAATGCTCTAACCAGGCATTTATAACTACCATATTTCCCCGTGTATAAGATACACCTTAATTTTGGGGCCTGAAATTTGGGAAAAAATGTATTACATAAAGTAATTGAACTCAAGTTTTATTCATCATAAAATTCATACAACTTTTCATCACTGTCAACACTCCCATCCATTAGCTTGTCCTTATCTGTGTCTGATGACGAATCACTGTCCTCAACAACGAGCGCTAAAACAAGTGCAAAAAAGCAGGAAATGCACGTTAAAACATCTACAACCACTGTATAAGATGCACCCAGTTTTTAGACCCCAAATTTTGCAGGGGGAAAAGGTGCGTCTTATACATGGGGAAATATGGGATGTTGTACTGGGCTCAACAAATTGGCAGAAAGTTTTAAGGCATTTTAGTACAAGAGAAAAAACTTGATCAGTGGCTTTGACTGAGAACACCCTATTGTTCTGTGTCACCACCTGGTGCTGTCTGCAGCCATGTTGATGGTGGAGACCGGTCCCTGGGCTGGGAGCGTGAACAGCAGCACAAGCTGCGTGTGCTTTTCAGCTCCTGGAGGCATGGTGCAGGTGAGGGGGGCTGGAAGATGTCAACTCCTACCAGATGCAGCGATGCCGCCGTAAGCCGCAGGTCTCCGATAGCATTGCTCAAGTGTTGACTTCTTGGATAATGCTTTAAAAATGATCTTTTTTCATTACTGTTAATGGGATTGGGTGGGTTTTGTCTTACAAGAAGACACACGGGAGGGTCCAATAGGTGCTGAGGTGGTGATGAAATTTTGTCAAAAATGTGATTTCTTGCGGCTACATCTCGGGACAGGTGCATCATATTTCTGGGTTCCCAAGTTATTCCCCAAAGATGTGACTAGAGAAGAGGAGTCAGTGGCATCACTCTTTGATATTTGCACAGCTCTTCTCCAAGGAAACGTTCTGCTTTTTCCGTGTCCGGTTAATGTGTGAGAGTCAGTTGGGGTTGTAGATATAAAACCTGTTAAACACATGCATACTCATGGCTTCCTTTTTAGCGCATATTATTGTCTTTATTGTTGCATTTTCATTTGTCACTCAACAGATGTTTGTTGAACTGAATGACTGCAGGAGCCTAGGATGGGTTTGTTTGTTTTTTTAACAAAATCCTAAATTACAAAAATGTGTGATCTACATGTTTGCTTCTGGTCAAGTGATTACCTTGCTTCTTGGTTCCACGCGTGTAGAAGCGAGGATATTGGCAGTTGAATTTGAGTCCATGAAGCACACGCTAGGGTCTGTCTATAACATTAGGAGAGTTCCTTTCCAACAAATCTCATCAGAGCGATTGTGAACAGCTCTGTTTTGGAAACTTGGGTTTTGGAGTCCTTTGGCTTTAGATAATACCTCTCTGGGAACCATTACCCAGCTTAATCAGCCCCTTTATTCACCATATTTGGCTCTCAAAGCTGTTTGGCTGTCTCCAGAGATCAAATGAGCCTTCCAAGGGCCAAGGCTGGCTGCTATAGAGACCATTCAAAAGAAGATAGCCAAGGCGGAGAAGGCAGACACAAAAAAGAAATGAGAACTTGAGAAGGCATTCCAAAAATGCCCCAAACAATGGCTGCATGATTGGAATAAGTATTACCCCCAGGTGGCTGGATGGAGGACAGTTCTCACGGAGGGATGTTTGTCAAGAATCCATGCCATTACTCTGTAGCGAAACTGTATGTATATTTACACACACACACACACACACACGCACACACACACACGCACGCACACACGCACGCACACCCCTTGTACAAAGACAAACAGATCTGAACTTCAGACGTTCCCTGTCAGTTTCTCTGGACCTCTGTTGCCTGTTTGGAGCTCTCTGTTTCCATCCTCCCCTTGCATGTCAGGATTACCTCCCGGCTGCTTTCGTTTTTGCGTAGACTCCCGAGCTGATGGCACTGGTAGGTACCATTAGTGCCGGAGACGTGTGATTGGTCAGGATTTCTGACAAAGGGCTTGGAAAGGCAGGATGCTAAGAGTATGGAGGGAAGGTGGAAACTCCTACCAGATGCAGTGATGCCACTGTGGAATTGCTAGGTGCTTTCATCTCCTGCTCCTTGAACCTCGGTACTTGGGGGGAATCGCGGGGACGGTGTGGAGAGCCTCACAGCAGCAGGTTCCCGACTGCGGTCAGGCTCTGTCTGTCTCCTCCCCGGGCTCCCAGGCCCCGCCCTTCTGCACCCATGCAGGTTGCCATGGGCGGGAACGGAACTGGATGCAGATTTGTTCCTGTGCTGAGCTGTTTGCTCGTGTATTCTGGAGGAGAGCCAGATATGACAGCAACGTGTGACCTTCACTTGTCCTTCATTTCACCTTTGGCGGTTTATTGGTCTCACCCTTTCATAAAATGTGGCCTGCCCTGGCCAGTTGGCTCAGCGGTAGAGCGTCGGCCTGGCGTGTGGGGGACCCGGGTTCGATTCCTGGCCAGGGCACATAGGAGAAGCGCCCATTTGCTTCTCCACCCCTCCCCCCCTCCTTCCTCTCTGTCTCTCTCTTCCCCTCCTGCAGCCGAGGCTCCATTAGAGCAAAGATGGCCCGGGCGCTGGGGATGGCTCCTTGGCCTCTGCCCCAGGCGCTAGAGTGGCTCTGGTCGCGGCAGAGCGACACCCCAGAGGGGCAGAGCATCGCCCCCTGGTGGGCAGAGCAGCGCCCCTGGTGGGTGTGCCGGGTGGATCCCGGTCGGGCGCATGCGGGAGTCTGTCTGACTGTCTCTCCCCGTTTCCAGCTTCGGAAAAATACAAAAAAAAAAAAAAAAAAAAAAAAAAATGTGGCCTTCAGAGTCAATCTAGTTTCTCTGGCAATGAAGGCGTATGGTTGGAGTCCTTTTTTGTTTTTCTGTGTTGTCTCCAGGTCAAGTCTTTATTTACAAGTGGGTCAATAGGCTGGTTACCTGTTGTCTAGGGGCAGAGTCCATATTTTGAAATTAAACAGAAATCCCCTCATAGTACTAGAGTTCTCATTTAGTAAATTTCAGCTTACCTGAGCCATTCTGTGCATAGCGAATCCTGACTGATCCCAGCCATGCCCTGCTTCAAGAGGAGACAGAGAGAGAGAGAGAGAAAAAAAAACAAAAAGAAACAGTTATATTGCTCAACATTTTCATTGTGCGAATTCTAGAATCCATCCCTGTCCTTGCAGCTGACGTGGATTATCACCACTGCACTTTGATCATGGGACAAAGCATGTCCTTGTTGTCCCAGTACTCAGATAAAGGTGTCTTGACCTGACATTCAAGGCTCTTCACCATCTGCCCCAACCTGCCTTTGGAGACTTAACTCTTTCTACCCCTTTTCAGAGGCCTTGCCCTCCCGCGAAGCCACCGTCTTCGCTGGGCCTGCCTGTAGCTGTGCCCTTACCCCCCGGGGCCTTGTTCCATTATGGGCTTTCCGTGGGAGCATGCTTTGCCCCTACCCAGCTCCTACGTCGCGGGTACCTGCTCTCCGCCAGCGCTCATGCTAAGCTCTAGTGGTGCAACATGCAACCAGCATAGACACAAACCCCGTTTCCACACCCCCAAATGACTTTCTTCTTCCAAACCAAGCCAAGTGGGTCAGCGGGGTGCTGCCCTTCTATTTTCAGCAAAAAGTATTCTTTCCCTCCTCTGTGGATCTATCATGGAACTCACCCCTTTCTACTCTGCATTCTCTTTACAAACGGAGCTTTCTCACTTTCTCATTTCTAGAAAGCGGGGCCCTAGAGTGGAATTCAACTTCGTATTCTCCATTGTATTTAAGGAAACCTTTTTACTGATTTGAGAAGTATTTATCGATTAACTATTCAGGACGTTCTATAAATATTGATATTTATGGAGAGCTTTAGAATGCCTGAAAACATAGGCACGTCACAAGGACTCTCTTGCGTTGATACTTGAAAGCCCCAAGAGGCTTTGATGAGGTTGAAAGGTGGGTTTCCGCAGTGGAGGGGAGGGGGAGCATGCCCTTTGAGGTCTGCCTTCTTGAATTGCTTAAAAGAAATGGGCTGCTGCCAAAAATACTTTATTTCTACTAGACCTAAATCAGATCCTTCTTTAAATTTAATGATTAACTTGGTCTGTTTTGCTCGGGTTTCCTTTAGTATCTAAAATTTTCATGTCCAACAACAGCGTGATAAAAACGGACTTCAGATTTTTTAGTGTTACGTCTTGCCACTGCAAATTCTAAAATTGGCAGGTGACTTTTAATTGAAAGAAGATTCAGCGTAGTGTGACTGCAACCTGCTTGCCCTATTTTGTTCTAGTTTTGCACAGTAACTCTGATGTGCAGTTTTGTTTTGCTCATAAGAACATCAAAGCATTGTGTGTTTTTGTGTTGCTAAGCCTCAGAAACCTCCAGATCACATTGATTTGTTTGCCGACTTAATATTGACTATTTTGAGTTTGTGATGGCTTTGAACTCCTGCATTTTGAAAGAAAAAGAGAAGTTAAATACCGTTTGTTGACTTTTTTCATTTAAGCACACAGTACCGTTTGTGCCTGTGACGTCTATGTATCTGATAGGCCCCCCTCCTGAAAGCAAAACCTTAACAGATTGCTTTTGGGATGCCTGTGGTGACGAAATCTTTCCTTTTCTCTTTCAGAATGAAGACCTAAATGACCTCAGCAAATCCTCCTCTAACTCATGGGTACCCAGACTCTAACTATTTCATGATTCACAACCAGGACCTCACATCTTCCTCCTCAGTAGATGGTACGATGCACCCATTTCAGCTTGTTTACTTTATCAATCCTCAGGAGTCCGTTGACTGAACTGCACGTTCTTTATTGTGCCAAGCAAAAAAAAAAAAAAAAAAAAAAAAAAAAAAAAAAAGCACTGTGACATCAGGACAATGAGTCTGCATAAACTTCCACCTTAAGGACTTAGCTGGCCACATGAGCTGATGTGCCCACCGCCATGCCACGAGAGAATGGGTTTCCTCTCATCTACAGGATACATTTCATCTGCTGCTGAGACTGTGTGCGATAAAGCATCGTTGTAAATTATTTCACACGAAACAGTTCGCGTTGGGTGGAGAGAGTATTAAATATTTAACATAGGTTTTGATTTATATGTGTGATTTTTTTTAATTAAAATGTAACTTTTCTTACAGCGCACATTATTATTATTATTATTATTTTTTTGGATGTGGAACTGAGGTATGCGGTGTTCTGTTGTAAAGAGTGGAGCAAATGCTTAAAACAAGGCCAACAAGAGTAGACTAGGGTACAACCCTTGTTTTAAGATTGTAATTCAGAAAAATAATATAAGAATCATAGTGCCATAGATGGTTCTCGATTGTATAGTTACATTTGCGGATACTATCTCTTGTAATATAGCCCTGGTGTTGAGCTGAGATCCTTACAAGAACTGATCTTAATTTTGTATTTTTCCTGTAAGGCAATAGGCCATGTTCATTAAACTGAAGAAGGGTATAGTGTACTGGGGATATTTTCAAGTGTCAGCTTAAAATTGGCAACTGAATGGAAGCAACATTATAAGAAAAGGAAATGAAAGTCTTCCATTGTACATACTGTACAGAGAAGGAGACACCGGGGATCCCTTCCAATCAGAAGCTCTCTTTGGAATGAACAATGTGGGTGTTTGTAAATTCTGGAAATTTCTTTCTATTCATAATAAACTAGAGACTGTTGATCTCCCCCCCCCCCCTTACTTCTGTAAGCTTCCTGCTCCATTGCCATCATTTCCTCCCCTGCACACATTAGGATGTTTCATTTCCTGCGCTGTCTCGAGAAAGATGGTCAGACAAGTGACTGCTTGTCTTTCATTTCTAACCAGGAATTAAAATTCCAGAGTGGTTTTTTGTTTTTGCTTTGTTTTGTTTTTTTTTTTTTTTGGTATTTTTCTGCTTGTTTTTAATCATGGCCAGGACTATATGTCACTTTTTTAAAAAGCTTATCTCATGCTTTCTGAGAACCCCCAGTGTTCCATTATTTAACTGAATGTCATTTGGCCCATTTGCCCTGTTGGGTCCTAGCCTACTAGTGATTAGTTAATAAAACCCAGTGTACAGTGTGCCCATCCAAGCTTAATGACCAGCTATTGAAATATCTGGCCAGCAGTGAAAATGTTAATCCTTTTCTTCTTTGGAAAGTACTGCATCTTGGCGTTTTTTTCCTTGTGAAAAATAAATGGCAATGAACATATTGAGAGAGATTGCCTAAGGAATTTTTAACATTTTTTAGCTGGAAACTTCCTATAAGTGAAGTAACGCCCATATCTGGCTTCCTCGCAATCTTTGGAAACCCGATCAGAAAGTCCCAACCCTATTGTTGAAGGAACAACATTTCATTTCTCTGAACGGCTGGGCTCCCTGGGCAGCGGTGGGGGTGCCCGGCAGTGGCTGCCACCCCTCATCACCTGGCTGGGGACCCCCTGCTCTACTCAAAGGGGGGTGGAGATCAACGGAACCCCTCACACTGCGGAGGCCTGTGTTACTGTTAATTCAACCAGATGGCACGTACCTCACAGACTGTTGTACAATGTTCATTGTTGCAGATCCTAATCATTTGCATGCTCATCAGTTTCTAAGAAAAATAGGTCTGTAGTCATAAGAATCCATTGTTTTCAAGGAACTTACTGAATTACATCATTCCCTATTTGGAGAGAACACTACCAATTTAAAAAAAAATCTGATAGGAAAGGTTCCTTTTTTAAAAAACTTTTTATGAAAAACACTTTGTTGAGCAAACAAACTTTTATATTTCAAGTATTCTGACTTATACTCTTGCTAGTAGTGTAGGGAAAAGCTAGCTGGCCCTCTCTCTTCCACTGAGGACTTAGGGAGCTAAACAGAAATCAGTGAATGAAGCCAGCCAGTTATGATTTCTCAAGGAACCTAAACTTGGAATGATTGTCACCAAGATACCTCTGCATGTGGAATTCTATCAAAGTGTTTGGGGTGAGAACAGAAATGATCAGACTGGAAAAACCCATCTCTTGGTGTCTGTTTCTCTGATGTTGTGTTCAGTTAAATAGCATAGGGGTAGAAATTCTTATTGAAGCTGCTTCTGGTGGCTGCTGAGCTGGGTTTGATGCTAGTATCAAACGTCACCAACTTAAAACAGGAAGTTGCTGGAATTTAAGGCAAAAAAAAAATACCACCCCTCATGCTCTGGCTGCATGAGAGGTTGATCTTGAGTAACTTCAGCTGCTCAGTCCTTGTGTTCAGTTCCTGTTGAGGAGACTGGGCTTTTATCCATTTCCAAGTATTTGTAGGCCCAGCCAAGGGCTTACTTACATGAATGGGATTCAAGTAACCTCTGGTTAACCTGGAAGTTAGTGGCTTTTTCTTCACGAAACCAACCTTTCACAGCTTTTTTAAAAGGAAATTTAAGCAAAGTTTAAAAGTTTTTCTTTGGAAAGAGCAAATGTATTTCATGACTTTGATGATATCTTCATTTTAGGCAGAAAAAGGAAAAGGAAAAAAAAAAGTCCTAGAACCAGCTAGCAGTGAAGAGAAGCTATTAATGATCAACCCGCCTGAGTCAATAATGACAAACCAGGGCTGATGTTACGTTGGTGGCTATTTCTTGCTAACTCTCAAAGGTCAGGGACCCTCTTGACTCATCTAGGTTAACGGCAACCGATATGGATTTACTAAAATCAGCCAGAGGGAGAGAATTTTTAGCCTTTCCTTCCCCAACTATTGTCTCCTAGCTAGATGTCTTAAAAGTTGAGGCAAAGTATTAATAAACAACTTTACCATCTTGTAAGAAACAGGATTGTGCAATCCTGAAGCCCTGTTCTGTTCCTGAATGCAATATGCCATGTAGTTGAAATTTTATTTATTTTTATTGATGAAAGGTGGTTTACAGACAGGGGAAGGGGGCTCGTTGTCCACTGACACAAACAGAGCCATGAAAAATGGGACGGATGAGAAGGGCTCCAACTGCTCCGGCAGCGAGCGCTCCGCAGGTCAGTCCATCACACCCAGGAGGCATTGCGAGCGCTCCGCAGGTCAGTCCATCGCACCCAGGAGGCATTGCGAGCGCTCCGCAGGTCAGTCCATCGCACCCAGGAGGCATTGCGAGCGCCCCGCAGGTCAGTCCATCGCACCCAGGAGGCATTGCGAGCGCCCCGCAGGTCAGTCCATCGCACCCAGGAGGCATTGCGAGCGCTCCGCAGGTCAGTCCATCGCACCCAGGAGGCATTGCGAGCGCCCCGCAGGTCAGTCCATCGCACCCAGGAGGCATTGCGAGCGCTCCGCAGGTCAGTCCATCGCACCCAGGAGGCATTGCGAGCGCTCCGCAGGTCAGTCCATCGCACCCAGGAGGCATTGCGAGCGCTCCGCAGGTCAGTCGATCACACCAGGAGGCGTTGCAAACCCAGACACGGGGGGAATTCAGACCTCGATTGGGGAGAGACAGAACCCTTTGGAAGGCGTGTGAAGGAGAATGGATGGAAGCCACATCTGAAATCGCTTCTTTGCAGTGACTTGACAGGGGAGTTGAGTGTTCCTGGGACTCAGTGAATGTGAGTTGGCGGTGATGCTGCATTCATATAGGCTGCTGAGAGCATGCGCTGCTGCTAGGGATATGAAGACACGTGACCTGGCCAGGCCTAGGAGACAGACCTCGAGTCTGTGAGCTCCGTGATGGAGGGCATCAACAACCTTCCTGTAGTCAGTGGCACATCAGGAGTGAAACACTGGTGCCTGTGGTCGTTTCCAAAGCACCAGAGAGAACACCTTGGGGGTCTTCCCACAGCCCCATGGTCAGTCTCCTCAGTGTGGCCAGAGAAAGTGTGGGTCAGGCGGCATGTCGGCGGGTCCCTCCATCCTTGTAACCAGAACATCAAGTTAGGACCGGGAGGAGGTAGAAGGCTATTGAAGGTGTTTGACCCTACTCTTAAGGAATTTCAGCAATTAGAAGCTTATTATCAGCTTATAAGATTAGAAAATGTATGGCTTGCCTAGAGAGTTGTCCATCCTTTCCTGGTTCTCTGACGACTTGGCATTTGTGCTCTGTGTACACCAAGAGATCTGGTGTTTTTAGACTCCTGCCATTCACCCTGCATTTCAGTCTCTCTCTGCTTAAGTGGTCAATTTCCCCAGTGTTAACCAATGTGCCACACAACAGGACAAATTCAGCGAACAGGGAAACTTGTCTGTATTCGTAGAAGCAACTTTAGTGCTTTTTTTTTTTTTAAGAACTTTTCTATTGGATTAAGAATGTAGTTCCTGGAACAATTTTTCTTACAGAGCTCTTTCCTTACACCTCTTGGCTACAGGGTGGGCCAAATGAAATACATATATATTTTTTCATTTAATGTATGTGCAGTCTGGTTTATCATCTTAGGATGGTGGTGCTGCTCATGGTGCTACTTCATCTGTGTACAAAAGGACCAATGCATGGTCTGTATTGCTACCAAAACATTACTGTATATTTGTGTATACCATGTCTTATGTATATATGTAACAGGTACCAGGCCAGGTATATATTTTTATTTAGAAGTGTTTCACTTTTCCAAGTTTTCTTTATATAGTGTTAATGCTTATTTTCAGTTTTTGTTTTTCTTCCTGATTCTGTCTGGTACTTAGAACTGTAGTGTCTTTATCGTTAATTAAAGAAAACTGTCTAAATGAATTCACGGATGTGAATGTTAGTGATCCTTAATGCCTTTGATTATGGGACATAAAACTGAAACGGCCGATTAAAATGTGCTGGGGCATTTGATTGGGTCAGAGCAGTGTACACCATTTAACATACTTTAATAAATGATTTTGGAACAGATAGGTTGGCCTCATCCTATCCCTCTTCAGTTGGCTTTCCATGGCCATCAGGACAAAGGGAACAACCTCCGGAAGCACTTTAACTACTTCTGTTGGTGGTACAATGGGAAGAGAGAGGGACAGGGTGGAAAGACACATGTTCTTTTGGGAGGTACTAAAACAGCCTTGTCTGCCTTCAGTGTGCATAGAAATCCCCCAAAATGAAGATGGCCACTGAGGGCATCTGGGGCGGGGCTTACACTTCGAACCAGCTCCCGGGGCTCCAGGTCTGCTGATGGCACTGGGTAGCAAGGTGGGGGTGGGGGGCGGTTCCCAGCCCCAGCTCAACATCGGCACCATCTGGGTAGCTTTGAAAGAGCTCACTGGCCAGAGCAGCTCCAGTGAGGATGACTGACTTTACCTGGGGTGGGACCTGGGCATCCAACATCGCTGCTGCCGCCCTTTGTGACCTCCAGAAGATTCTAGTACAAGCTCAGTTCTGGGAACGACTGCTGGGAAGCGCTGCCCCAAACTGATGATGAGAGTCACAATAGAAATGCTTCCCTGAACTATCTGGGAACGTGTTTCTACAGGTGACTCTTAGGGTGGCTGACAAGTTCGGGAAGTCCTGATTTTTGTACCAGGGGAGCCTTTTAGATCATTTCACCACTGGAAGGGATAGGACACTTATGATTCTATTTTTTATGGAGTTTATTGGGGTGATGATTGTGAAAATAATAAAGCATATTGGCAAAACAGAAATAGCCAACTCCCCCACTCACTCCTCCCAAATTGAGCTTTCTTGCTTAAACAATTTAGATGATTGATGTGTCCTAAGTTATTAGACAGACTCAAATGATTGAACATTTTAGAAACAGATTCAAGATTCTTTTTATTTTTCTTTCTTTCTTTTCCTTCCTTCCTTCCTTCTTCCCTCCTTCTCCCTCTCTCCCTCCCTCCCTCCCACTTTCTCCTCTCTCCCTTCCTTCTTTCCTTCTTTCCTTCTTTCCTTCCTTCCTTCCTTCCTTCCTTCCTTCCTTCCTTCCTTCCTTCCTTCCTTCCTTCCTTCTTCCCTCCCTCCCCCTCTCTCCTCTCGTCCACTTTCTCCTTCCTTCCTTCCTTCCTTCCTTCCTTCCTTCCTTCCTTCCTTCCTTCCTTCCTTCCTTCCTTCCTTCCTTCCTTCTTTCCTTTCTTTTTATGAGCACCATGCCTCGCTCTTTTTTCCACACTAATTTGGTGCCTCAGCCTGGAGAGCACTTCCTTCAACCTGGCACTATGGATGGTATTTTCCTTGGTAAGAGGCAGCATGTAACACGACTGAACAGTAACAGTGCTTGAAGCCACTATTCCATCTTCACTCCATATTAGCTCCGTCCACTTTTACTCTAAAAAACAAAACAATTCTTCCCTCCCACTGGTATTATAAACATCACACTAATCTCTATTGAAATTACACACAAACATCCCTAATTAGTATTAATGAGGGCAGTCTAGTTGAAGTGAATTAATGGTGTAATTCCTAGCATAATTGTCCTACTACCTTTACACAGATACAGAAACGAGAGCAAGTACAGCATTGTCAGTGAAACACCTGCGAGGATTTCATAGTCATCGCGAGTTATAATTACCTCACTGATTCCATTCTAAACAATAGCAACACTCACTCTGCATTCATTCTAGGTTAGCCACCAGGATTTGCATCAATGACCTTGGTTTGTTTTTCCAGCCGCTCAGCGGTACAGACTGTCATTATCCCTGTTCCCCAGATGTGCAAGCAGAGGAGAGAAGGGGTGTGTCTGTGGCCAAGTCTGTATTCTCATAGACACCACTGCAAGTCTCCGGTTTCTAAATACTTAAGACAAATTATGGTCTGTGCATTAAAAGCTATCACTCCGCTGCCTTGTGTTATTCATTTGCTGAGCAAATACGATTCATTTCACACCAGCCTGAGAGTAAATCTCTGTCTAACTTACAATTTCCACCCTACAAAGTAACAGGGCCTTATTACATTTGCTTTAATTCTTTATCTTTGTATCCAGCTTAATCCCTTTGTGTCTAAAATCATGTTCTGGTACCCTATTGTTTTTCTCAATGAGTGCACCTCGTTTTAGCAACAGAATAAAGTCAGCTTTGTTTGAGAAACGCACAGGAGCAGAGGGTCGAATGAGAAAGCCACACTACATTCACAGGCCTGCGTTTTTAGGCCTCAGGTTTTACATATTATCCCCTGTAAATGTACTGATGACTAGATAAATGACCAAATTGGCAATGGTAAAGATGTGGGCGATGAGGATGCCCGAGTTATGGTCTGAACTGAGGAGTCCTTACCCAAGGGGGGAGGGTCGTTGAAACTCCTCCCACCCGGGAACGTCTTCTCCTGTCATACTGCCCCATCCGGGAGGGAAAAGTGTCCTGCCACCCCTTTTCGGCCCCTGGCTGGGTCTGAAAACTAAACTGACAAACACAGGTTCACAGGAGACAAGCATATAAATTGACTGAATATACAATGTACACGACGCGGGGACATTTTCACGTGAAGCTTGATGAAGAGTGAGCCTGCGCGGACAGACATGCTAGGTCAGAGAGCACACGGCAGGTGCGGTCCTTGCGGGGAACTCGGCACGCCCGCTCTGGTTTGTCCAGACCCTTCTCCGCATTTCTGTCCTCAGAGAGACGGATGCTCTCTTCCTCTGGGTGCAGGGAGGGCAGCGCTCCCGGGAGGGCTTATGACCTGTGTCTGGGAGAAGGGTGCTGTTTTCTCAAATTCCTTCAGCTGGAAATAAGCAAGAGCCAAGGTACCACCTTGTGGTGTAGCATTTCCTGAGCCCCTCCAGCCCCGGAGCTTCTCAGAGCTGGGACTGCACGCCAGCTGTGAAGAAGGTCTTGAAGGGCTTATGGATATGAACATAGGCCTCAGGAATCACCATGAGTAACACGTTTTCACACACACACACACACACACACACACACACGGGGGGGGGGGCGCACACCCCCTCCTCTCCGGGGTCATGCTCCCCCCTGACCTGGGAGGGGCATGTTGTTGGAGTCCACCCCCCTCTCTGTGCGCGGTGCTCCAGACCTCCACCCCCCCAGCCCCTGACTGCAAACGAGGTAGAAGACACGATACTGCTGAAGCCCCTCACTGCTCCTGAAAAAAAAAACAAAAAAAAACAAGTCCAACAATCTGTGCTGGGAACTAGTAAAACTTGAGTCTAAACTTGCGTAGCAAATAGAATACAAATAAGAGAGTTAGGTAAATTTGCCCTACACCATGATAGCGTTCCTGAGTTTATAGAACAAAAGCCCAAACAAGCTATGAAGATGTGGTGCCAGGCTGGTGGCCGCGGCCAGGCAGGGTCACACTGGACTCCGGCAGACGGTGGAGGAACTGCGGGGGTGGAAAGCGTGGGGCTGTTCCCGCCCTTCCGAGGCACGCGAAGACAGGCCAGCGTATTGAAGGACCAGGGAGCGGGTGAAACCGCACCTGGCAGTAGTGGAAGAGCGACCCGGGAGAACTGCGGCGGAGGGAACGCGCCCGCCGCCTCCATGGAGCACACACACGTGGCGCTGCCGCGCGCCTGGCGCGGATCAGGCAAAGTGCTCGCAGCCGGTAGAGCCGTGAGCCAGCCGTTTTCCCGTGGTATGTCTGATGGCATTATGAATGACATTTATCTTTTCTATTTTTTTCTGTAAGTTTTTACAGTGATTATGCCTCATTTTCATCATGAGAAAGAAAACAGGATGTAGAAAACACAAAGGAAGTTGAGGAGAACCTTAGTGACTGCCCACGTGTGGATATTACCCTAGATCACACCACTCCATGGTTAATAAATACATCAGGGGTCAGCCAACCATGGCCTGTGAGCCAAAGTCAGCCCAGCTGCCTGTTTTTGTAAATAAAGTTTTATTGGCACATGGCTTCTCTCCGGCATTTAAGTATTTGCCTATGGCCCTACCGCAGCCAAGCTGAGGAGTTGTGGTGGAGACCTATGGCCCCTCGAAGTTAAATACTTACTATCTGATCCTTGTTTGTTCCCACCCCACTCCTCTGGTGATAAATGTTTTTTAAGGGAGAGGATTGGCAGGAGGCAAAGTCCCTTGCTTTGGGTTTCTGACATTTCTGGACCTGCTAAAGGAATGTCTTGGAATTCTGCGGCCAGCCCGCTCATGCTGTTGGACAGAGTCTAACGTCACCTCTTCGTTAATTCCTGTGCACTGAGCATTGGACTGCTACAAGGCCTTATTTAAGGTTTGTCCACTAACACTAAAATCATTTCAGTGTTAAGCGAGTAGAGCGGAATTAAAGTACCTGACCTGGGATGGTCATTTTTTCTTGGTGCTTTAGTTTTTCAAGATTAAATCCCAAAGAAAAGGTAGTAGAAATTAGTTATAGGTTGTCTTTTTCAAAGAGAGGTTAGATTTTCCCCAAGAAATTTCAAATTTCAAAGGAAATAGACTGGGGTCCCCAGAGCAACAGAACCTCGACCAGTATTGGAGACAGTGAGCAGGCATCCTCCTCCAGGCTGCACCCCTGATTCATCCTCAGCTGCACGCCAACAATGAGTATCAGTGCCCAGGGGCTGCGTCCGGGTCAGGAACATGACACCTGGGAACCTTTGAGGCGAAGATAAAATATCTGGGAGTTACTGGATTAAGAAAAAGAACCATTGTTATAAATGAAATCATTAGGTAGGGAGTCCTTCCCTTCTTTTTCTTTTTTTTTAAATCATGAAATCCCAGTATGTTTTCAGTCATCACACCGTTGATACTATTGAGAAACGACTGTATGCTTGTGTGAGAGATAGGGTTCAATGACATCTCCTGTCCCCTAGAAGCCTAAAAGGGGAACGTGCCGAAGGTCCCTGGATGGGTCAGTGTAGACCTGGGATTCTCGCTCAGTTCCGTCCACCTCTTTGAAAGTTTCAATAATGAAAAGACATGGAAACTGGGGTGGGGGGGAGGGGAATCCATGTCCTTTGAAATTCTGGTATATATTTAGCGACACCTGGTTGTCAGCAAATGCCATGTATAAATTCTTGATTTGAAGATTCAGTACTCCAGACACAAGCTGCAGCCCTGCCCCACCACCACCTCCCAGGCCAGCTTCCTTCTCTAGCACTTTTGAGGGCATCTGGGTCAGCCAGGCTGGCAGTGCTGCTCAGCTGTCTCGTTAACTTTTTATTTTATTAAGTGAGAGGTGGGAAGACTCTGAGAGACAGATTGCCATATGCTCCCTGACCAGGATCCACCCGACCAGACCCCTACAGGGCAATGCTCTGCCCACCTGGGGCCGGTGCTCTGTTGCTCAGCAACTGAGCTATTTCAGCACCTGAGGTAAAACCATGGAGCCATCCTCAGCGCCTGGGGTCAAATTGCTCAAACCATTGGAGCCATGGCTGCAGGAGGAGAGGAGGAAAAGAGAGAGAGAGAGAGAGAGAGAGAGAGAGAGAGAGAGAAGCGGAGTGGTAGGGGTAGGGGTGGTGAAGCAGATGGCACTTCTCCTGCGTGCCCTGGCCAAGAGTGGAAACCAGGGCTTCTGCACGCCAGGCCAACGCTCTAGCCACTGAGTCAACCAGCCAGGACCTCATTAACTTTCAAAGTCCAGCCATTCATTCATTCAGGGCTTTTCCTCACCAGGTGCAATGCGGCTTCCCATGTGCTTTTCACAGAAGATAGCAGTCAAATGCACACACACACACAAACACATGCACATCACACCACCCTTACACACACATACACAAATATACATACACATCACATACACAAACATGCACATATGCAGAATGCATACCATACCACTCACACACCATATCCCATACACAGATACACACACATGCACACGGGCCCACCACACCACTCAGATAACACACAGACCCACGCATAACCCATGTCACACCACACCTCCCCCCACACAGCATCCGAGGAGGAAATGTTAATGATGCAGCTCAAAGAGCCAACTTATTTTCCACATCAGCAGCACGTTTCTGGTTCAAGTTCAAACTGTTCATTTAATCTGGCACCCTCCTCTCCTTCCCACTGCACACCAACGACTCGCGTTAGCGGGGTCCCAGGCCCCCTATGGACAAAGAAAATGGAGAGTTCTCA
Source organism: Saccopteryx leptura (assembly GCF_036850995.1). NCBI lineage: Eukaryota > Metazoa > Chordata > Mammalia > Chiroptera > Emballonuridae > Saccopteryx > Saccopteryx leptura. Next base: position 110,253,381 of record NC_089509.1, on the reverse strand, counting down.
ATCTGCTTTGCTTCATCTGTTGGAAAATAGAATAAGTTTGGCCGAGCTCAACAAACTTCTTCCTGAATAGAGGAACCTGGCTATTTGTGTTTGCTGAAATGTTTGACAGATGGGAATCGGATGGGGAGGAGGGGTGTTTCTTTTAATGATCGTGTGACTACTTCAGCTCTCTGCTTTGCCCTGAACGAAGAAACTTGGCGCAAAGCATGCGCTCTGGCCCTCTGCGTCTTTGTTTACCAAGTAGGAAGGTTATCTGATCTTAACGTGGGGTCCAGAAATGCGTCAACACTAAAATCCGATGCAGTGTTTTTCATGGGGATGGATGGCTGTGTGCATTTTTTATCCTAGGGAGAAGAAATTGTGACTTCCAGTGGATTCACCAAGGGTTCAGGGCAGAGAGATGCCTTCTTACAATAAAAAGAAGTCCATGGTTTTTGTGACTCCCTAGCTCATTTTACAGAATTAGGGACGGGCTGAGGGCAAACCTATCAGGTCAGCAAAATCTGTCCCGGCTTTTCTACATTGCTTGAGGTTGGTATTGACCTTTTCCAAATGTCTTCCAGGGTCTTTCTGGCACGGAGAAAACACAGCTGATAACTAATTATTTTTCCCCAGGGGTATATTAAATTAATGTATTAGTTCAGAAAACCTACCCAGAAGAAAGAGAGCACATTAACAAAAAGGAACTTACTGCTAAAAATGGGGTTTGGGGTACCCATATGGGGAGATGGTTAGATGTTTAGTGGGGACAGTTTGACCACTTTATAGGCACTGAGCCTTGAGAAGGAATATGAATGATATAGGTCTCTTTGTGCTATATGTAATTAAAAATAAACTACTTTGACAATGACATAAAACTTGCATGTTTGCTAAATTAAAATAACTTCTTTCTAGATTTTCTGAATCTTAACTTTGTGTACATTCATTAAAGCTAAGCTTATTTTCTCGTTTGGCTTTTTTGGGGGGAGGGGAAAGTGCTCTCCAGCCCTGCCTGGGTTCAGCGCCTGCATTCTCGGGTCTCTGAAAGCCTTCTCCTGTAGGTGATCATGTCCTCGGCCCACGCACGAAGTTGGCTCCCACCCATTCCACAATGCACCTGGCTTAATTGTTCGCAGAAAAAGAACTCAAGTGGGAAACGAATGAAAGCATTTCCTTTTGGCTGATGAACAACTGCTACTTGTTGCTACTCATGGGACATCGATTTTCACTCTTCCTGCCCCAGCAGTGGAGCTGATCTTTTTTTTTTTTTCATTTTTCTGAAGCTGGAAACAGGGAGAGACAGTCAGACAGACTCCCGCATGCGCCCGACTGGGATCCACCCGGCACGCCCACCAGGGGCGACGCTCTGCCCACCAGGGGGCGATGCTCTGCCCATCCTGGGCGTTGCCATGTTGCGACCAGAGCCACTCTAGCGCCTGAGGCAGAGGCCACAGAGCCATCCCCAGCGCCCGGGCCATCTTTGCTCCAATGGAGCCTTGGCTGCGGGAGGGGAAGAGAGAGACAGAGAGGAAAGCGCGGCGGAGGGGTGGAGAAGCAAATGGGCGCTTCTCCTGTGTGCCCTGGCCGGGTATCGAACCCGGGTCCTCCGCACGCTAGGCCGACGCTCTACCGCTGAGCCAACCGGCCAGGGCTGGAGCTGATCTTCATGGCACAAAGAAACCTGGAGCCAACAGTTTAAAAAAGAGCCTTTCTCTTTGGCGATTATAAACTCAAAATCTCTTCTCTAGGAAACTACATTATTTCAGGTGAGGAGACCATGCCTACTGTGTATGTTTCATAAAAATTTCGACCACGCCCTGACCCCCCTAGCCAATAAAAACACAATCAACTGTTAAAGATTTTTGCCAAAGATGACGGCGCAGTTGAAATCTCCCGATGAAATTTCCCTATTGTGGTAACAGAGAGATGAGTTTTTATTCCAGCTTTGGAATTAGATAGTCCTAAACCAACCTGGAAATCCCATTGCCTAGCTAAGAGACCGTGGGAAAATCGCTTAGCTTCGCAGAGCCACAGTTTTCCCGTCTGTAACACAGGGGTGATAATACTCACTTTGCAGAGATCTGCTAACATTAGGAGACACTCCCAACGTAGGCAGAGCGTTTGGCACCCTGGCGTCTACATGGTAGACGCTGTATGATTATTTAATTCTAAACATCTTTACAATTTCTGGATACAGCCTCTTTTCTTTGTGCCAAACCAGTTTGGTGCTCCCTTTTGTAAATGTGAAGTTTAAAAGGCCTTAGACACAAAGAGCGCTTTCTTGCTTGATGTCTTCGCCTACCCTTCTGGTGAAAAAAGGCCTGTATTCCAAAAAGCCTTTAAGGTGAAGCCACAGGCGAGATTTTGCCATCGAGGCTCCAGTTCTCAGGAATGTCCTCATGTAGCTTCCTGAGCATAGAACTGGTCATTAAGATTAATGAATGTGCTGGCTAATTCTACCTTGAATTCCAACTACTGCACTTCCCCGAGATATATATGAACTGAGACAAACAACTCTCGTCCAGTCCAGGCTCGGTAAATCTCCGAGTGGGACTCAAACCCGGTCCCCGAGTCTCACGCTCGCACACCTCTTGCTCATCCTGACACTGCTGCTTTGTTCTGAACCAGGAGGCATCTTCTGGAGATGTTTGTCTACTAGCAAATACCCTCGGCGCCATGGTGCCAGCAGGGTTGGCCGAGCTTGAGTTCAGTTCTTTTTATTAAGACCAAAATTAATTTAAAAAAATACTCAAGAGAAGGCTGCAGTTCTCTTTCAGTGGTAGCCTGGCTTCTCCTTACCACGATGCTCGTAGAGAGGAGGGTGTCCAGGGGACCCTGCCAAGGCGGGTTTGGCCACCCTGAGGCTGTGACGGGGTGCTCTCTGGAAGACAGGGGGGCCAGGCGGTGCCCAGCAGCCCTGCCTCCTGCCCCCGCTTCTCATCTTGTTTCTTGTCTCCCGTCTCCCACTGCCTTTCATTTCCCTTTCCCTCCATGTTCTGGGCCGGCCCATTTCTTAGTTTGGCACGGCAGCCCTGACCTGTTGCTCTCTTGCTTTCTTCCGCCCTTCACCAAGGATGTCTGATTATTTTTCTGCTTGTGCGTTCAAGGGCGTCGGGAACATTGTGTGCTATGGCTAACCCCTCGCAGTTCCCCGAGGTGCTCTGTGCAGCAGCTCAGGAACTTTTCATTTCTTCCAGGCCTGCGCGCTCTGTCCGGACTGCCGCGTCTCTGGAGCGGGGCTGGCCTCTGTTTGGGGGAAGCTCACTGCCGCACAGCGAGACCATCTGACAGTTGTTATCTGCGACCTGAGTGACAGAGCTGCCAGCGACGAGAGCCAGAAGCAGCAGCAGCGATGAGCTGTCCTCTGAGACCTCCCAGCTCCCCAGCCCCCAGCACCATCTGGGACCACCTGAGGGAAGAGGCCAGGGTGACACCAGTGTTCACGAGGACGGGGCACTTCTCTGTCTGACCACCGAGGCCGGCCGCGGTCTGGCCTCGAGGCCCTGCCAGTGGTGAGAACCAGCCGATTCGTCTGCGTGGATGTCTCCTCCCTCTCTTTTTCCTCTCCTCCTGTCTTGTCTTCCTCCTCTCCTTTCATCTACAGTTCACAGAAATCTGGGGACCGGCTGCCGGCCAACAGCTCTCCAGGGGGCAAACACAACGGCAGGCGTGACACTGGGTACAGGCCAGAGGTCCATGTCTTCGGGGAGGCTCCCCATCACACTGGGGATGGAACCCGTGCTCTGTCAGGGGCAACACGGCCCCCAGGGACTGGCCTCTGCCCGCCGCTCCCTGTCCACCTCCCCCACGTTCCCCCTCGTCCCCTTTGCTGTCAGCTCAGTCCAGGCACCGAGGCTTCACGGGCACTGTCCCCAGATCCTGGAAGGCTGTGGCTTTGGGACCGCTGCTAGGTGCTTTTCTCTCACCCAGATCTCAGTCCAAACGCTCCCTTCCCAGAGTGGCCTCCGCGCGTCGCCCCTGCCTCTGCCCCTCGCTGGTGGGTGTGCTGTTCTAGTGTCCGCACAGTGCTGTCTCCTGCGGCAGGTAGCTCTGTGTTTACTGGTTTGCTTGCTTACCCACTTGGTTTACTTGTTTATTCACTGCCTTACCCCCCTCTCCCACCCCAAACCTTCCTTCTTTTTTTTTTCCGTGTGGCCTCCAGTGCCTGACACACAGTTTGTCCTCGGTAAATATCTGTTGGATGAATGGATAAATACACACTTCAAAGGGGACATGAGAAATCACAAAAATAACATCATAAATAATGATGATAATAATAATAACGATGGACTTTTTTTTTTTTTTGGTCTTTTACCAAGCACTGTGTTTTGTGTAAACTATCTTTAATCTTCAAAACAGGAGAGAGGATATTATTTATATATTTTGCCCCCAAAAAAGGAGGCTCCCAAAGCCTCCTTTGGAATTGTCCCAGGGCCACCCACCTAGTGAGGGGTAGACCTGGGATCCATCCTCAGACAGGTCTGTCTCTAAAGCCAACATTCACTCTCTCGTCTGGGCCGTGATGTCTAATACATGTAAACAACTTTAATACAAGCCAGAAGTGATTTGCTCGGAGAGGGGACAGATAAAGCAGCGTGGGGATTCAGAGGACGGAGTGGCCTCTGAATGAGGGGAACAGGAAAGGGTTGCGACAAGGTGATTTGGTTTCTCTGGACCTGTCCCCCTGGGGACTTTAGGAGGGGCGCTCGAATGATTTGGACACTTAAAGGTGGACTGGGAAATCCTAGGGGTGTTGAATGAGAACACCAGAAGGCTGCCCTGGGAGTGTGTGTGTGTGTGTGTGATTATAGTAGTTTTTAGAAAGGTGAGACTGACAAGATGAGTTTAAATTCTATTCAGAGGAGGGTACTGGTTGTAGCAGGGAGTGTTTTGGGGGGGGGGCAGTGTATTTTCTATGCAGCTCTAACTTTGATTCTTATGGGAAGGCAAAAGTACACATCGGTATCAACTACAGGAAGAGCTTCATCTAAATGTCTATCATCCCACATTTTTGTTTAATCAGACCTCACTATTTATCTCCAGAGGACGTATTTTCTTATTGAGTCGTATTTTTACTTCAGATCTAGTCTAAAAGACCCCAGGCCTGTCTAGCCTGGGGGTGGGGGAGGGGTCTCATGTGACCACTTGACCCCTTAAACCCAAGCTTTCCTGACTCAGTGGCCCCCTCTCCTGAAGCCGGACTTCTGTCTCCTGCAAACGAAGTCTCCGCCCACATTTCTCTGCTTCTGCGTAGTGTGTGTGTGTGTGGGGGGGGGGGCACCGGCTGTGCTCACAGACAAGCCCTTCGTGTCTGCGCTGCTCTGCCCCCTGCTACCGGGCACTGCGCATCCACGGGCTCTCAGACCCTGTGCTTTGGCCAAGCCCCCAGCTCCCTCTCCAAACCCGAAGAGTCCCAAATAGTCCTCGGGCACAGGTCTTTCTCGTCGGAGGGCAAAACATGTGGGGGACGGCTGGGAACCAGAGTGGATTAGCAGATGTACATTGCGACCCATACGCTGTGAGGAACCGAAGGTAAATGTCACAAACCCTGGGGTGTCCCTGTGATAGCAACAGGATAACGTGGGGGACGTCCTGTAAGTGCACTGACTTCCTGACCGCTCAGATGGAGGGACAGAATCTACACTTCAGAGCGGATAAGGCGAGTGGTAGGAGTAAAAGCATATTGAAAGTATAAAGAGACATGTTATGAACAGAAATTAAATAGTGGACGAAAAAGCAGTGAGGAGGAAACAGAACTTTAAACAAGTGAAATGTATGGCTTGTGAGTTCTATCTCCATTTTTTAAAACGATGTGATAAGCGTCAGATACCATGAGAACATCCAGGTACACACTTCAAAGATCGATTCTCGTTCTGTCTCCCGGATGCCTTACTGGGGGCGAGTCACACCTCGATAAAGGATATAAAAGGGTCAAGAGCACGGAGCTCAGGAGGTGATTCTTCAGGAGCAATGGTGTGGGGACAGCTTTGCAGCAAGTGCTAACGCTCTTCCCGGGCTAGGGTGGGGAGTACTGTCCGCCTTGAGCTAGGCCTCGCCTCACTTGGAGACCTGGGTCTCAGCAGTGACACGGGACAGTGGCCAGGTGCCTGGTGCGGACCTAAGCGCACCAGCGTGGCCCTGCCCAGCAGACCCAGAGCTATATGGGGAACCACGGACCCTGCCTTCCGATGGGCGGTCAAAGGGGCACGACCCCAAGGTCCAGCTGTGGAACCCTTAGTGGCCACATTGTCCCGGAGATGCCAGCTGTGGGGACCCCTCCTGGCGGAACTGCGTGGGGCCTGATGGAGAGGGCTCTCTGCTCCTGACAGTTGTATTTGCCGCATCCCAGGACCAGCTCTCCAGAGAACCCATGAAAGCCCCCACCAGGGAAAGTGTCAGCTTGAAACACCTTTCCGTCCCAGGGGGCATGTGACCACTGTACAACGGTGGCGAACAAGTCAGAGCTCTCCTCCTGGTCACCTCTCCTCCCCCCTTGCTGGGATCCCAGGGAGGCCGGAAGCAGCAGGTGGTAAGGCAGGGAGGAGAAAATGAGGGTCACCCCGCTCCCGCATTTCAGATGACCCCAGGCAAGACTCCGGAAGGCGACGTGGTTGGCTCGGTGTCACCCACCTGTTGCTGGTGGAGCTGGCTTCCTTTCCCGAAGCCCTGGGCTATGCTGCCGTCCTGGGGGGGGGGAGGGGCGGTGGACATCTGCGCAGTGCACTCGGACAGTTCTGATTCCTAGCGGGTAATTTAGAGCAGTCAAAGGCAGGGCCGGGATGTGCTACAGAAGGAAGAGCAGTTGTGTTGAGGGTCCGGGGAGGAAGGGCAGCCTTGGGCTGACCTATAGGATCACTCGAATCTCCAACTTTTCCAGGAAGTGCTCATCTGTGCACTCGGCCTGTCCCACCTTCAAGCACTGCCTTCCGGTGAGGCACGTGCCTCCCTCTGCACAGAGGAAAGAAAAGGAGAAACCCTCGCAAACCGAATAACAGAGTGAAAGTCCTGACGAGCTGCACGTGCATTTTCCTAGCAGGTTCGTGACTGCGGAAAAGATTCACCTGCAAGCACTTTCTCACCTGTGGCACCGATGGTACTGCATAAATTAATTTCTTAAACAAGTGATGCTCAGCACTTTCTACACAGTGCCTTCATTTTAGAGACTCCCCAGGTTTCCTTCAGGAGGTGCTTGTGTTTGCGACAGCGTCTACAAGTTTATGTCGTTCATTAAAGCCCAGGAAAGAACCTAGCACAGCAGACACTCGTTTATACCTAGGGGCAAATGTGGGCCTTTGAAATAATGACTTTTGGTCAAGTGCTTGGCCTTCCATAGGACTTGACCATCACAAATACGATAGTTATAGTCCTGGCATTATTTTCATTGTTTTCTGAAAATGACTCCCTTCAAACAATAGTCATCTCTAGTTAGAACTTTAAACAGATGCTGCTTATTCTACACATCTTTACCTACAAAAGGAAAAACAATTTTCATTGCATTTGTATTCTAAAAGAGCAGCACTATTTCTAAGCTATACATAGAGCAATGATGTTTCAACTCTTTTCAAAATGCAGGTCAACGGGATGAGTAAATTAGAGATTCGGGTATGCAAACCCTGATCTACTCGAATCCTTGCATTTGACAGATGAGAGCATTCAGGCTCAGATGCGAAGTGTCAGAGGTGAGGTGAGGTTGTCTAGTTCTAAGACCAGCCTACTTTCTACCACCCAGTGTTGTCAGATGGTCAGTAGTGCCTGGAAAGTAGCCAAACACCACTTATCAAATGTCCTGAACAATTCCTTCAAAACTCTGACTTAAAGTCAACTTGACCCGAGCAACAGGAGCTGCATTACAGTGGCCAAGCCTACTCTGCCCTCTGTCTTATTATCCTCCTGGTGAGGACGAGAGGAGCTCCCTGCCTTGTCCTCCTAGAAGATAGCAGTGGCATTTGATTGACCAGCTGTTGCCATTCTCCGTTCACAAGCACCTAATGACTGGGTTTGCTACTATTTAATAGAAAGAGAGTGGGAGTGCTAGGGAAAGGCAGACCAAGTGGGTTATTCATAAGTGGGCGTGGGACTGTGTGTTAGTTTCCTATGGCTGTGTAACAAAGGACCGTACACTTGGTGGCTTTAAAACACACACGGGTATTCTCTTAGAGTTCTGGAGGTCAGAAGCCCAGAACCAGTTTCCCTGGGCCAAAATCAGGGTGGCAGCAGGACTGTATTCCCTCTGAGCCTCAAGTGAGGGATGATATTTAGAGTTTTGCTGGGTAACTCAAGATAAAGTCCTCATCTCAAGATTCTTAATTTAATCATACCTGCCAAGTCTCTTTGGACAAATAAGGTAACTTTCACAGGTTCTCAGAATTACAGTCTCAATCTCTTTTGGGAGTGGAGCATTATTCAGCTGGCCACAATCTGCAAGGTCAATAAGCTTTCTCATGGGTACACACAAGCTACTCTTATTAAGCATAATTAACTCTACAGGGCCACTGGGTACAACCAAGGCACCGGTATGCTGTGGGATTCTAGAATACGAAAGAAGTTCATCTACTTTCCAAAGGTCTAATTTACAACCCAAGGAGGGGCCTAGGAACCACATTCAGTTTTTACCCACAACACCTGCTACCACCGCTTTATACTCAGTCTGTTCTGCTCTCCGTGCTTGCCTGAGTTTGTGCAGGCGTGGAGCATCCTTCTGGATCCTGAGTGAGGCTCTGGGCGCGGTTACCTTCTGCTCCGTAGTTGGGAGCCCCACCTATGACACTGGCCAGGGAAGTCTTTCCCTGTTTCCTTGGCCTAAGCCTTTAGGTTTAACCTACGAGTGCCTGCAACTTCTGGTGCTAAGGGTGCTGTAAATGGAAGGGAGGTGAGTGCCTCTTATCCCTGGATACCTCCAATGATCCTGATGGGAGAACTGGTTTAAGACTTAAGGGCCCAGGCTCTGGAGTTAAGACTGCCTGGGTCTGCATCTGGTCTGTGTGACTTTAAGCAAGTTGAGGAATTTTGCGGAGCCTCGGTTTTCCTGTAAAACAAGGAAAATTGCAGTTCTTAGCTTCTAGGGTTGCTGCGAAGATTGAACAATATAATCTGATCAAGCTCTTGGCACAGGGCTCAGCATCTACAAGCACTTGATGCATGAAAGCATCAATAATGGGTCCGGACATACAGCCTCCTGGGACATGGATTTGCTCAATGATTCACCAAGGTTATGCTGAATGGATGTGTATGGGTGTATGGGGGAGGGGTCCCCCATCCTGGGTCCCATCTTTAGTCATATTTATGGAGGCTTGAGTCAGTGTGCTTGGGGAGACAGAGATGTATGAAATAGACAAATTAGCATCTGAAAGAGAGTAAAATAGATGTAGAAGTGCTCATAGATGCCCAAGGACTAAGGCAGCTATATCAGACGGTCACAATCCAGAGCAAGAGAGAGGAATTTGAGAGCGCAGGAAGAAGGGGCCGCTTTCTAGAGAATGTAGGGCTCCAAAGACTTATACATCCCTGCTCACCTCTCTCTTGATTCTCTGAATTTATTTCCATTTGCAGTTCCTTGATGTCCATCTCTGGTTAAAAGCGCTGCACGCAACTATAGGGTCTGCAGGGGCGGAGTCTGCTGACTAGTGGCGGACTCTGGAGAGACACCAGCCTGGGCAGCTGGCTTCTCACTGGAAATTTCCTCCGATCCCCTGCCTGGGCCGGGGAGGGCAGGGCCTGTACACCCGGAAACTGAGTTCTGGGGCTAAGCAGGAAAGCCTGCTGTTAAAGGTCTAACGTTTCAACATGCACCTTTCATTTCCGGTCCCGTGGCCAGGAGTGCCTGACCGCCCCCCCCCCCCCCCCCGTGATGGCTTCTCAGATCAGGGTGACTGTGTTCATTTTCCAGGGGTTCCGTGTAGCAAAGAACCACAAACTGGGGGCTGGCTTTATTTGCTTACAGTTCTGGAGGTCAGAAATCCTAAATGAAGATGTTGGCGGGGTCGGTTCCTCCTGGAGGCTGGAAGGGAGAGTCCACTCTCTGTCTCTCTCCTCGCTTCTCTCTCTTTCAGTTGTTGCAAATCCCTGATGCTCACTGGCTTGTGACACCATAATCTCCATTTCTCTGTCTCCTCCGCATTGGATTTAGAGCCCACCCTGATTCAGGATGGTCTGATTTCAAGATTCTTACCGTTACTACACTTGCAAAGGTTATTCCAAATAAGGTCATATGCTGAGGTCCCAGGTGGATATATTTTGGGGGGTATATTTCAACCTAATAGAGTGACTATATAATTTTATGTTCAAACCAAGACACGTTGGGATTGACAAATGTTAGCTGGACAGAATGCCAGCCAAGTGTCCTTGCTTGAGGGCATCGGGCTGGCTGTATGAGCACCCTCTATGTAACCACCTGTCATCTTCCCCCTGGGAGGAGCAGCTCTCAGGCTGTGTGGGTTGGAAGAAGGGAGGTGAGGAGTGAACTATTCTTTTACCAGTTTCTGAGTTTGTCTGATATTCCCCGGCAAAAACTCATGTGCTCCTTGATAAGTTGCCTCCTTCAGAGACACCAAAGTTGAAACCAAAGTCACTCCTCACTTTTGTCCATTCATTCCCCCTCTTCCAAACTTTGATGTCTTATTCTGCTATTCTTTTTTTTATTTTTTTTTATTTTTCTGAAGCTGGAAATGGGGAGAGACAGTCAGACAGACTCCCGCATGCGCCCCACCGGGATCCACCCGGCACGCCCACCAGGGGGCGACGCTCTGCCCACCAGGGGGCGATGCTCTGCCCCTCTGGGGTGTCGCTCTGTCGCGACCAGAGCCACTCTAGCGCCTGGGGCAGAGGCCAAGGAGCCATCCCCAGCACCCGGGCCATCTTTGCTCCAATGGAGCCTCGCTGTGGGAGGGGAAGAGAGAGACAGAGAGGAAGGAGAGGGGGAGGGTGGAGAAGCAGATGGGCGCTTCTCCTGTGTGCCCTGGCCGGTAATCGAACCCGGGACCTCTGCACGCCAGGCCGATACTCTACCACTGAGCCAACCGGTCAGGGCCTCTGCTATTCTTTTTTTAATTAACGAATTTATTGTTTCTTTAATGGAGAAAATGACAATGAGGAGGAGATTACCACAGGAGTTGGGAAGGAGGGAAGAGAAGGGTGCATGCTTTGTCTGCTTTTGTATAAAAAGCTGTGTGCAGTAGAAACTGCATCTTGTTTTTATTTTTATATTAAAACACAAGAAGTGAATAAGGGTAAGGGAAACCTTAACCAATAATTTTAAACATTGCAATTAAGATGACAACTAATACTTATATTTAAATATCATCCCACAGTCTTTACAGTGGTATCATGCTATTTAATGTTAGTGACAATGTGGGGAGAACAGGCAGACTTTACTTTTCTGGGGGATGAGTTGATATCAAATAACAAATTCTTAAAAACTCTGCCTAGCCATTTACCCAGTTTCACCTCTAGGAAGTTACCTGGAAGAGAAACAAAGAAGGAGATTTGGTACAGATTTCTATTATGAGAATATGCATCACAAACCATGTGCAGGTCAGAATCAGTTGAAATGTGAGTATGGTAATGATTGGCTAAATTAGAGGCATCCACAAGATAGCACTGCATTGCAGCCATTAAAAATCATGTTTTAAAAGAGTGTTTTATAACAGTGCCTTTTAAATGATCAGGAGATTATTGAAAATTTAAGAGGCAATTCAAGAGAAGGGAAGACTTCCAAGCTCATTTTATGAGACAAGCATTATCCTAATTCCAAAACCAGCTAAAGACAGTATAAAGAAAGAAAACTAGAGGCCAATATCTCTGATGAACAGAGATGCTAAAATTCTCCAGAAAATATTAGCAGACCAGATCCAGCAATACATTAGAAAGATCATATATCATAATCAAGTAGGATTTATTTTAGGGAGGCAAGACTGGTAAAATATTTGCAAATCAATAAATGTGATTCATCACATTAAAAAAAGGGAGGGGTGAAAATCACATGATCATATCAATAAATGCAGGAAAAGCATTAAGTAAAATCCAGCACCTATTTATGATCAAAACTCTCAGCAAAGTGGGAGTACAGAGAATATACCTCAACACAATGAAGGCCATATATGACAAACCAATAGCCGACATCACACTCAATGGGCAAAAATTAAAAGCAATCTCGTTAAGATCAGGACCAAGACAGAAGTCTCTCCTTTCACCACTTTTAGTCAACATAGTACTGGAAGTTCTAGCCACAGCAATCAGACAAGAAGAAGAAATAAAAGGCATCCAAATTAGAAAACAAGTAAAACTGTCATTATTTGCTGATGACATGAATTGTACACAGACAATGCTAAAGTCTCAGCCAAAAAACTACTAGACCTGATAAATGAATTTCATTAATGTGGCATAAAATAAAATTAACATTCAGAAATCAGTGACATTTTTATACACCAGTAATAAACTATCAGAAAGAGTAATTAAGGAAATAATCCCATTTACTACTGCAACAATAACAAAAAATAAAGTACTTAGGAATAAACTTAACCAAGGGGGTAAAAGGCTTGTACTCAGAAAACTATAAGACATTGAAAAAAGAAATTAAGATACAAACAAGTGGAAGCATATACCATGTTCATGGAAAGGAAGAATTTACATCATTAAAATGTCCATGCTACCCAAAGCAATTTACAGATTCAATGCAATTCAGATTAAAATGCCAATGGCATGCTTCGCAGATCTAGAACAAATATTCCAAAACTCTATATGGAACCAAAAAAGAACCCAAATAGCCTCAGCAATGTTAAAAATGAAGAACAATGTGGAAGTATCATACTTCCTAATATCAAGCTATAGTGCGAGGCCATTTTAATCAAAACACCATGATACTGGCATAAGAACAGGCATACAGATCAATGGAACAGAACAGAGAACCCAGAAATAAACCTATGCCTTATGGTCAATTAATATTTGACAAAGGAGCCAAAAGTATACAATGGACTAAAGACAGTCTCTTTAATAAATGGTGTTGGGAAAATTGGACAGGTACATGCAAAAGAATGAAACTAGACCACCAACTCACATCATTCACAGAAACAAACTCAAGATGGGATAAAAGGCTTAAAATGTATGTTGTGAAACCATAAAAATCTTGGAAGAAAACAGTCAGTGGACCCTCAGACATCTCTCATAGCAACATCATCTTTTCTTTTTGTAGAGAGGCGGAGAGAAAGAGAGACGGGAACATTGAGCTGCTCCTGTATGTTCCCTGACCAGGGATTGAACCCACAACCTTGTTGTTTTGGGACAACACTCTTAACTGACTGAACTAGCCAGCCAGGGCCTCTTATAGCAATGTTTTTGCCAATGTATTTCTGTGGGCAAGTGAAATAAGGGACAAAATAAACAAATTGGACTAGATCAAGGTAATATGCTTTTGCACAGCAAAAGACACCATTAACTGCCCTGGCCGGATAGCTCAGTTGATTAGAGCATCATTCTAATGCACAGAGGTTGTCAGTTTGATCCCTGGTCAGGGCACATACAGGAATAGCTCAATGTTCCTGTCTCTCTTTCTCTATCTTTCACTGAAATCAATAAATAAAAATGTTTTTAAAAAGACACATTAACAAAATAAGACAACCCATTCAATGGGAAAACATATTTGCTGAAACATCTGATATGGGGTCAATAACCAAAATTTATAAAGAACTTCTAAAAGTCAACACCAGGAATGTAAACAGATGGCCAACAGGCATATGAAAAAATGTTCAGGCATTAATCATTAGAGAAGTACAAATTAAAAATACAGTGTGTCCGTAAAGTCATGGTGCACTTTTGACCGGTCACAGGAAAGCAACAAAAGATGATAGAAATGTGAAATCTGCACCAAATAAAAGGAAAACTCTCCCAGTTTCATACCTATTCAGTGCAGTTCGATGTGGGCTCGCACACAGATTTTTTAGGGCTCCTTAGGTAGCTATCTCGTATAGCCTCTACAGACTCGTCACTGACTGATGGCCTACCAGAACGGGGTTTCTCCACCAAACTGCCAGTTTCCTTCAACTGCTTATCCCACCGAGTAATGTGATTCCTATGTGGTGGCGCTTTGTTATAAACGCGCCGATATTCACGTTGCACTTTGGTCATGGATTCGAATTTAGCGAGCCACAGAACACACTGAACTTTCCTCTTTACCGTCCACATCTTGACTGGCATGGCCATGGGCTGCTCCGCTGTATACACGGTGTTACGTCATCATCTGTGCATGCGCACATGCTGCCACATCATCCTACAGAAACTAGGAGGGTTTTTCTTTTATTTGGTGCAGATTTCACATTTCTACTGTTTTTTGTTGCTTTCCTGTGACCGGTCAAAAATTCACCATGACTTGACGGACACACTGTACAATGAGGTTATCACCTCATACCTGCCTGAACGGCTCTCATTAACAAGTCAACAAACAACAAGTGCTGGTGAGGATGTGGAGAAAAGGGAACCCTCCTGCACTGCTGGTGGGAGTGCAGACTGGTACAGCCACTGTGGAAAACAGTATGGAGATTCCTCAAAATATTAAAACTGTAACTGCCTTATGACCCAGCTATCCCACTTCTAGGAATATATCCTAAGAATCCCAAAACACTAATTCAAATGAAGTCATGCACTTCCATGTTCATTTCAGCATTGTTTACAATAGCTGAGATCTGGAAACGGCTCAGGTGTCAGTGGATAAGTAGATGAAAAAGTGTTGGTACATTTACACAATAAAATACTGTACACTGCAGCTGTGAAAAAAAAAAGGAAATCTTACCTTTTGCAATGGCATGGATGGACCTGGAGATTATTATGCTAATAAAATAAATCAGGCAGAGAAAGACAAATACCATATAATCTCACTTATATGTGGAATCTAGTGAACACAATAAACTGAGGAACAAAACAGAAACAGAGGCAGGGTCACAGGGAACAGCTGGACAGCTGTTGGAGGGAAGGGAGAAGAAGGGATGAGATCAAAGAAGATGAGGGCATTAGCCAAATTATACATTCGTAACTTATAGATACAACAGGGTAGCAATTCCAGAAGGAAAAGGGGGGGTGGAGGTGAGGGGAGGGGAGCAAAGGGTGAAATAGGAATGGAAAGAGACTTTGTGTGGGGCATCGGGGGGCACGATGTGGGGGTAGAGAGTAATAGGTTGAGTGGGACACTTGAAACCATGTCAACACAATAAATTACAAATACAAATTTTTTTAAAAAGATAAAAACATTTAAGAGGCAGGTTACAAAGCAGTATGGTCGTAATGATCCCCAGTTTTAAAAAGCCGAACAATGTTATACATTGTAAAATAAATGAATAAATAAATAAAAGGCATGGGGTGGATTTCTGTCAGAATGTTAAAGTTGAATATTTCTGAGTGATAAGATTACAGGTGGTATTTATTTCTACTTTTGTAGTATTCTGCACGTATAGATTTCCCACAATATACATGTATTAATATCGGTTGCCATTCTATTAAAAAATAAGGCCCCAAAAGCAAAGGCAAAGAGGAAAGACGAACATGACAGGATCCGGGTCCCTGTCCCTTTCCCTTCTCACGGAGTCCCTCGCATGGTACAGGGTCAGGCTATCTAGGGAGTGTCAGCTATACACACTCCCCAGGACCGGTGCCCTCTCCCTACCCGCTGTGTCCTTGGAACCAAGCCCTTGGTGGCACTGGTTCACAGACTCTCTGACCCCCACAGTGTTTCTCCAGGCCTGGCTTGTTCACATGTCATCGGTGGAAAACCCTCTGGACCTCAGGGAGGGAAGAGACTGCTTTTCTTTTAGCTACCCTTTTAGAATGAGACTCAAACAGCCTTTTGTACTGTTTTTCTCTCCTTGCAGAGCGGCGGCCCCTTCCTGTGAGTCACCTGGGTCGGGGAGCAGCGCTGAGCTGGGATTGTGTTTGTAGAGGGGCTGCAGGATGGGGACCTCCTTCAGTCAGTGAGACCTGCCTTTCTTTCTGCTCACGGAATTATTTGCTTTATTTATCCGGAAAGCTAATCTTTTGATGAGGCAGATAATCTTGAACTTCTTTTGCTTTGGGTGTTGATAAAATATTTGAGGTCTTTTCTTTTTCCAAAGGTGTTGGTTGATCAGTTCCACAGACTTAGAGAAACCTAACACCCCTTCTCCCTTTGTGCCATTTCCTCCTTCCCTCTAATCCACTCAGTGGAGCAAAGATGCTATAATTTCTGATCCTGATATCATTGTCCCTATAACTCACTTTGGCCTCGTTCATTTTGCCTATGGGGCTCACTCCTCCTGTTCAGTTTGGTTTCTTTCTTAACTTCGTGTGTGTGTGTGTGTGTGTGTGTGTGTGTGTGTGTGTGTGGCGCAGACATACAAGAAAATGACAGCGCAATTGAATATGTTTGCACAGGTTAGATAATCTGGGATTAAAAATGTCTGACTCTCTTTATCACTTTCTCCATCAACATTTATGTACTGCTCCTTTGTTTAGGTGGCCTTAGATTCTGAAACAAAAAATTAGGGCACATGGTCTGAGAAAGTACTTTTCCTAGTGTTTAAATATCCATTTGGGCAAAATCTTACAAAAGAGTCAAAATTAAAGAACGCTTTGTTTAAAAGCCACCTGTATTGGTAATAATAAAACTCTGTGACTTGAGGGCTGTTTTAGACATCTTCAGCACCTGGCTACTATTGTATTGCTACCCTGTGTGTGTGTGTTTGTGTGTGTGTGTGTGTAAATCTACTTTGTATATAAGTAGCATTTCTAGAAATAATTCCATGCGTATTAGAATATGTAATATCTCAAAACACAGTTTATGTTGGCCCATCAACTTGTTAACTTATCGGCCCCAAACACATTGAACACTGAACGGCGATTGTTCATGGTAGGCTGTTGCCGGCTCCTCCCAGCTGCCGGGGAAGGAAGGCTGACAAGGACTCTGTGGACGGGGAAACTTACATCTTATTTTTTTTTTTTTTTTTTTTAAATAAATTTTTATTAATGGTAATGGGATGACATTAATAAATCAGGGTACATATATTCAAAGAAAACATGTCTAGGTTATTTTGTCATTAAATTATGTTGCATACCCCTCGCCCAAAGTCAGATTGTCCTTCGCCACCCTCTATCTAGTTCTCTGTGCCCCTCCCCCTCCCCCTAACTCTCCCCCTGTCCTCCCTCCCCCCACCCCTGGTAACCACCACACTCTTGTCCATGTCTCTTAGTCTCATTTTTATGTTCCACCAATGTATGGAATCATGTAGTTCTTGTTTTTTTCTGATTTACTTATTTCACTCCTTATAATGTTATCAAGATCCCACCATTTTGCTGTAAATGATCTGATGTCATCGTTTCTTATGGCTGAGTAGTATTCCATATTGTATATGTGCCACATCTTCTTTATCCAGTCTTCTATTGAAGGGCTTTTTGGTTGTTTCCATGTCTTGGCCACTGTGAACAGTGCTGCAATGAACATGGGGCTACATGTGTCTTCACGTATCAATGTTTCTGAGTTTTGGGGGTATATACCCAGTAGAGGGATTGCTGGGTCATAAGGTAGTTCTATTTGCAGTTTTTTGAGGAACCACCATACTTTCCTCCATAATGGCTGTACTACTTTACAGTCCCACCAACAGTGAATGAGGGTTCCTTTTTCTCCACAGCCTCTCCAACATTTGCTATTACCCGTCTTGTTGATCATAGCTAATCTAACAGGGGTGAGGTGGTATCTCATTGTAGTTTTGATTTGCATTTCCCTAATAACTAATGAAGCTGAGCATTTTTTCATATATCTGTTGGCCATTTGTATCTCTTCCTGGGAGAAGTGTCTATTCATGTCTTCTTCCCATTTTTTTATTGGATTGTTTGTTTGTTTGTTGTTGTTGAGTTTTACGAGTTCTTTGTAAATTTTGGAAATTAGGCCCTTATCTGAGCTGTTGTTTGAAAATATCATTTCCCATTTAGTTGGCTGTCTGTTTATTTTTATATCAGTTTCTCTTGCTGAGCAAAAACTTTTTATTCTGATGTAGTCCCATTCATTTATCTTTGCCTTCACTTCTCTTGCCATTGGAGTCAAGTTCATAAAATGTTCTTTAAAACCTAGGTCCATGAGTTTAGTACCTATGTCTTCTTCTATGTACTTTATTGTTTCAGGTCTTATATTTAGGTCTTTGATCCATTTTGAATTAATTTTAGTACACGGGGACAGGCTGTAGTCGAGTTTCATTCTTTTGCATGTGGCTTTCCAGTTTTCCCAACACCATTTGTTGAAGAGGCTTTCTTTTCTCCATTGTGTGTTGTTGGCCCCTTTATCAAAGATTATTTGACCATATATATGTGGTTTTATTTCTGGGCTTTCTATTCTGTTCCATTGGTCTGAGTGTCTATTTTTCTGCCAATACCATGCTGTTTTGATTATTGTGGCCCTATAATATAGTTTAAAGTCAGGTATTGTAATGCCCCCAGCTTCATTCTTTTTCCTTAGGATTGTTTTGGCTATTCGGGGTTTTTTATAGTTCCATATAAATCTGATGATTTTTTGTTCCATTTCTTTAAAAAATGTCATAGGAATTTTGATGGGAATTGCATTAAATTTGTATATTGCTTTGGGTAATATGGCCATTTTGATTATATTTATTCTTCCTATCCAAGAACAAGGAATATTTTTCCATCTCATTGTATCTTTTTCGATTTCCCTTAACAATGCTTTGTAATTTTCATTATATAGGTCCTTTACATTCTTTGTTATGTTTATTCCTAGGTATTTTATTTTTTTTGTTGCAATCGTGAAGGGGATTATTTTTTTGAGTTCGTTTTCTAATATTTCATTGTTGGCATAGAGAAAGGCTATGGACTTCTGTATGTTAATTTTGTATCCTGCGACCTTACTGTATTGGTTTATTGTTTCTAATAATCTTTTTGTGGAGTCCTTCGGGTTTTCGATGTATAGGATCATATCATCAGCAAAAAGTGATACCTTTACTTCTTCTTTTCCAATATGGATGCCTTTTATTTCTTTGTCTTGTCTGATTGCTCTGGCCAGAACTTCTAGCACCACGTTAAATAAGAGTGGAGAGAGTGGACAACCCTGTCTTGTTCCTGATTTAAGGGGGAAAGCCTTCAGTTTAGTGCCATTTAATATGATGTTAGCTGATGGTTTATCATATATGGCCTTTATCATGTTGAGATATTTTCCTTCTATACCCATTTTGTTGAGAGTCTTAAACATAAAATTGTGTTGTATTTTATCAAAAGCCTTTTCTGCATCTATTGATAAGATCATGTGGTTTTTGTTCTTTGTTTTGTTGATATGGTGTATTACGTTAACCGTTTTGCGTATGTTGAACCATCCTTGAGATTCTGGGATGAATCCCACTTGATCATGATGTATTATTTTTTTAATATGTTGTTGTATTCGGTTTGCCAGTATTTTGTTTAGAATTTTAGCATCTGTATTCATTAGAGATATTGGTCTGTAGTTTTCTTTCTTTGTGCCATCCTTGCCAGGTTTTGGTATGAGGGTTATGTTGGCCTCATAAAATGTGTTTGGAAGTATTGCTTCTTCTTCAATTTTTTGGAAGACTTTGAGTAGAATAGGAACCAAGTCTTCTTTGAATGTTTGATAGAATTCACTAGTATAACCGTCTGGGCCTGGACTTTTATTTTTGGGGAGGTTTTTAATAGTTTTTTCTATTTCCTCCCTGCTGATTGGTCTGTTTAGGCTTTCTGCTTCTTCATGACTCAGTCTAGGAAGGTTGTATTGTTCTAGGAATTTATCCATTTCTTCTAGATTGTTGTATTTGGTGGCATATAATTTTTCATAGTATTCTACAATAATTCTTTGTATATCTATGATGTCTGTGGTGATCTCTCCTCTTTCATTTTGGATTTTATTTATTTGAGTCCTGTGCCTTTTTTCCTTGGTGAGTCTTGCCAAGGGTTTGTCAATTTTGTTGACCTTTTCAAAGAACCAGCTCCTTGTTTTATTGATTTTTTCTATAGTTTTTCTGTTCTCTATTTCATTTATTTCTGCTCTGATTTTTATTATCTCCTTTCTTCGGCTGGTTTTGGGTTGTCTTTGTTCTTCTTTTTCTAGTTCCTTAAGGTGTGAAGTTAAGTGGTTTACTTCGGCTCTCTCTTGTTTGTTCATATAGGCCTGAAGTGATATGAACTTTCCTCTTATTACTGCTTTTGCTGCATCCCAGAGATTCTGATATGTCGTATTTTCATTTTCATTTGTCTGTATGTATCTTTTGATCTCTGCGCTTATTTCTTCTTTGACCCATTCATTTTTTAGAAGTATGTTGTTTAGTTTCCACATTTTTGTGGGTTTTTCCCCCTCTTTTTTGCAGTTGAATTCTAGTTTCAAGGCTTTATGATCAGAAAATATGCTTGGTACAATTTCAATTTTTCTAAATTTGCTGATATTGTCTTTGTGGCCCAACATATGGTCAATTCTTGAGAATGTTCCATGTACACTAGAGAAAAATGTATACTCTGTCGCTTTGGGATGAAGTGTCCTGTAGATGTCTATCATATCCAGGTGTTCTAGTATTTCGTTCAAGGCCACTATATCTTTATTGATTCTCTGTTTGGATGACCGATCTAGAGCCGTCAGCGGAGTATTGAGGTCTCCAAGTATGATTGTATTTTTGTTAGTTTTTGTTTTAAGGTCAATAAGTAGCTGTCTTATATATTTTGGTGCTCCTTGGTTTGGTGCATATATATTAAGGATTGTTATGTCTTCTTGATTCAGTGTCCCCTTAATCATTATGAAGTGACCATTTTTGTCTCTGAGTACTTTTTCTGTCTTGTAGTCAGCATTATCAGATATGAGTATTGCTACACCTGCTTTTTTTTGGGTGTTGTTTGCTTGGAGTATTGTTTTCCAGCCTTTCACTTTGAATTTGTTTTTATCCTTGTTGCTTAGATGTGTTTCTTGTAGGCAGCATATAGTTGGATTTTCTTTTTTAATCCATTCTGCTACTCTGTGTCTTTTTATTGGTAAGTTTAATCCATTTACATTTAGTGTAATTATTGACACTTGTGGGTTCCCTACTGCCATTTTATAAATTGCTTTCTGTTAGTTTTGTATCTAGTTTGAGTCTTCTCTTTTGTTTTTCTATCATTTGTTTCTGTTTGTTTGTGTTCCATACTTCTTTCCTCTGTTGCTACCTTTTTTAAGTCATGTGTTTTTGTGGTGGTTTTTTCAAGGGTGGTTACCATTAAGTAATGAAAAGGGTACCTACCATATTCATTGTAGTACCCTATCTTATAAGTATTTCTGCACTTCATCGTCCTTTGCTACTGTTAATCTCCATTCTCTCCCCCCCTTTTTTTTTCCTTTGTTGTCACAGTTTAAGTTTGGTTTTATTGTGTTCTTGGTGGAGCTGTTACTTGTGGTGTTGTTTTCTTTTGTTCTTTGAATCTGGTTGGAAAACCCCCTTTAGTATTTCCTGGAGTGGGGGCTTTCTCGTGATAAATTCTCTCATCTTTTCTGTATTTGTGAATGTTTTTATATCTCCTTCATACTTGAAGGATAGCTTTGATGGGTATAGTATTCTTGGCTGAAAGTTCCTCTCTTTCAGGGCTTTAAATATTGGGGTCCACTCTCTTCTAGCTTGTAGAGTTTCTGCTGAGAAATCTGATGATAATCTAATAGGCCTTCCTTTATATGTTGTACTCTTCTTTTCCCTGGCTGCCTTGAGAATTTTTTCTTTGTCATTGGTTTGTGTCATCTTTATTATGATGTGCCTTGGAGTGGGTTTGTTGGGGTTAAGAAAACTCGGTGTTCTGTTTGCTTCTTGAACTTGAGGCTTTAGTTCTTTCCAAAGGCATGGGAAGTTCTCGTCTATTATTTGTTTGAGTATATTCTCCATTCCATTTTCTTTCTCTTCTCCCTCTGATATACCTATTATTCTTATGTTATTCTTTCTGATGGAGTCAGATAATTCCTGTAGGGCTTTCTCGTTTTTTATTATTTTTGAGTCTCTTTCTTCTTCTCTCTGTTGTGCCTCAAGTTGTTTGTCTTCTATTTCACTAATCCTATCTTCAATCTGGGTTGTTCTGCTAGCTAAGCTTGTTACCTCGTTTTTCAGCTCGTGAATTGAGTTTTTCATTTCTGTTTGATTTGTTTTTATAGTTTCAATTTCCTTGGTAATATATTCTTTGTGTTCATTGAGTTGTTTTCTGATCTCCCTATATTGCCTTTCTGTGTTTTCTTGTATATCTCTGAGTATTTTGAAGATTTCTATTTTAAATTCTCTGTCATTTAGCTCCAAGGCTTCCAATATGTTAAGTCTTTTCTCCATAGATTTTTCCACATCTATTTGTGTTACCTCTCTTTCTTTTGTATCCATAATATTCGATTTCCTCTTTCTTATTGGCATCTGCGGGTGGTCTTGTTGATAGCACTACTTAGAATTAATAAAGAGTAAAAAGTAAAAAACAAAAACAAAAAAACAAAAAAACAAAAAAAGGAAAAACAAAAAAACAAAAAAACAACAACAACAACAAAAAAAAAAAAACAAAAAAAACAACAAAAAAAAACAAAGGGTAAAACACCCCACAAAAAAAAAGCAGTAATAATTTATTATTTCCCCCCTTTTTTTTTTTTTTTCTTTGTTCTCCTTCCCTCCTCTCCCCTCCTCAGGGAAATATCGTGCCTATAATGGAGGGCCTGGTTTGCGGTGAAGAGTTCAAGGGGGCAAAAAAAAAAAAAATAATAATAATAATAAAAAAAAATAAATAAATAAAAAAATAAAGGAAGAAAATCTTAGACAAGCATAAGTTGATCTGCCTGCGGGTGACGGTCAACCAAGAGATATAATGAGAGGGACAAGAGGGAACCAGAAAAAAGGACCAAAAAAAGGAATAATCAAGAAGAAAAAATAAAAATAATAAGTAAAAATATGTTGTATTAAGTGGAGCAAAGACCAAATACAATGGAGACCTTGGGTTGGGAGGACCCAAAATGTCACAAAAACAAACCAACCAGAAAAAAAACAAAAATAAAACCGAAAAAGAAAAACAAAGCCAAAAAAAAACCTTGAGTCCCAAATTAACTAATTTGTTCGTGATTGAAGATTAAATGGGAGGAAAGTAAAACGAGAAAAGAAAAAACGAATAGAAAGGAAAAAATAAGAAAAAGAGAAAAACGAAGGAAGAAATAAAAAAGGAAGAGAAAAAAACAAAATAAGGCAAAAAAAAACAAAAGAGGAGAGAGTGAGAGTTAAGTGTCCTGGAGTATAACCCCAAAGGAGGGTGAGGATGAAGGAGAGAAATAAAATGTAATACTTATGGGTAGTGTAGTTCAAGAAAAGGGAAGCATAAGATGGGCAGAGAATAGAAGGGCTGAGGTGGAGGAAATAAAGGCAATAAGATAGAAGGAACAAACAACAACAACTACAAAAAAAAAAAAAAACCCAAACAAACAGTGGAACAAGCTGCAAAGTCTGTGGATTTTTTCTGATTTTGAGATGTCAACCTCTTCCTCCTTCTCCTCTCTCCCTCTTCCCGGTCGGCGACTCTGCACCCCAGGCCCTGCCCCTGCGCCACACCCAGGCAGGGACTTGCAGTTGATGGGGTTCTATGGCAATGTCACACAGTTGGCTTTAGTCTTGTTGGTAGTCAAGGCCTGCCGGCGTCTGCAGGGTCTAACGACGAGAGAGTTCGCCTTCGTGGATTCTCTCTCCCAGTCCCCCCCTCCTGAACCAGCAGCCTGGCGATCCAGCCCCAAGGCTGCCACTGCTTCTGCCTGGGGAGTAAGCGGCTCAAAGAGCTGGGAAATCCCCACTCTATCCCCACTCAGTGCAAGGCTCTGGGAAGGGCTCTGACAGTCAGGGCCTCCTGTGTAATTAGGCAGGAGTGGGAGTCAATTGTTGTCAAGGTGATTGTTCAGCGCCTAGCATTCCGTTGGACCTCTCAACCCAGGCTTTCCACACTTTGTAGCCTGTTTTGGCCGGTAAAAAGAGGCACTAGTCTCTGCTTGCGACTAGTGTGGTATAGATCTTATTATCTGCCAAGTCCTTCTTGTTAGCGGAAACTTACATCTTATAAAAGGCTATTACTGATAAGGAACACAATGGGGTGGTTTTCAGAACAAGAGTCCCAGACTCCTGGGGCTCATTCCCTTACCTACTCCATTGTCTATCAGACTACAAAAGTTGCACGTTGAAAATAATTTTTAAATGCTGAAGTATAGAAGTATAGAAAAAAAAATACTGAAATGTAGAGAAGCGTAGAGAAAAATAACTCAGTGTCAATACTCAGAGATATCTGTCAAGATTTTGACTTCAATTAATTTTCTGTGTATATATGAACGTATAAGAGATCATGTTGAATATGTAGTTTTATATACTGGGTTTTTTTTTACTTCAAATAAGTATGCTAAAGCAGCACTTCTCTATGTGATTAAAAATTCTAAAAATACATAATTGTTTAAATTACTCATAGTAGACCATCGCAGATATCTATTTTGCTGACCAATGTCCACCAGGTACCTAGGATAGTGCCCGGACTCAATAGGCACTTAATAGATAGTTATTGAATAGTTCTATGTATTATAAATGCATTCTAATTTATTTGTTCACACTAGTTATGGACAGTTCTTTTCTTTTATAAATTATATTTCTATGAATGCTTTTGGGCACATTTATAAATCAACTGCCTTGGGAGGTATATCCTAAAATTTGATTTCCTGAAAGTATAATTATCAAGTGAAACAGCACAAACATTTTTATGGCCTTGGGTGCGAATTGTTTTTCTGTATGGTGCCCAAGTTCATGGAAAAGAGGCTATGTAGAGATTGCAGATGAAAATAATCTCTACCTAGATAGCCAGTTCATAGGATCATCAAACCATGACTTTCCTGAAATAATTAAAAAAAATTTTTTAATTTATTCATTTTTATTATTAGGGGGGGGGGAAGAGATAGAACAGAGGAGGAGCAAGAAGCATCAACTCCCATATGTGCCTTGACCAGGCGAGCCCAGGGTTTTGAACCGGCGACCTCAGCATTTCCAGGTCGACGCTTTATCCACTGTGCCACCACAGGTCAGACTCCTGAAATAATTTAACCAAGATAGTGTACTAATCAGAGGTGATAGGGAAACGGCTAAGTCAATATGTCTAATTGTCGACTTCCCTCTCTCACAGTTAATACTAGGAACATTTATTATTTATTCAATAATTGCATATTGAGTGCTAAAAGTGAATCATGTGCAAAGCTCTGGAAAAACCATGATAATCACAGTCTCTGCCTTTATGGGGCTCACAGTTAATTGGGGGAGACAGAGGCCGATGAAGGTATAGTGCCTCCAGGGAGTGCTGAATCCGAGAAAGACATCCAAGTTCATTTCTTTGAGTACCTGGGGGAAACTACATGTAGTTTACTTGTTTCTTAACACATGACATTTCTTCTCTCCGGGGTGAGATAGTCAATATTGTTAGACAGAGTTTGGAAAGAGATGGGACCCATGCATGACTCGGTTAAAGTGTTAGGGACAGAGATTTGAATAGACTCAGTAGGGATGCTCCAGCAGAGGTCTTGGGATTTCACCGATCACATAAAAAGTTGTCATTTTAAACCCAGCTCTAGCCTTCTTTGACATCTAACCTTCAGCGGTCTCTGCCTGCTGGTTTAGAAGTGAACCTTAGGCTACCCCACAGTATTCACTGCGTCCTGAGGGCAGAACTTTGTGTTTACAGATGAGCAGAAGGTTTAGGGGGTTCCCCGAGGTAGTCCACGATTAGTATTTTCAAAAGGAAACTTTTTAATAATAAAAATTGGTGAAGCTGAGCCCCCATTCACCATGTGCCTGCTCATCTGGACACAGCTTCTTCTTGCTGATGTGTTGACCACCCAGACCCAGAGCATCTAGGAGCATAATGTCAGTTTCCTTTACACTGTTTCTTGGCTTAATGTGTACCTTGGAATGCCATCGTGACAGATTTATATTGTTGTGCAGATACTGAAAACAGTGCCTTTATTTATTTATGGTGTGGGCTCCTGGATGATATTCCGTCCACGTTCTCTCCTAGATCAGCAGTAGCCTGGGACACTGGTTGGGTGCTGCTAAGGGTGTCAGGAAAGACTGTTCCATTCCTTTCGGGGGTAATGCGCAGTCACTGAAGGACCAGCATCTGGGGCAGAAAGGGAAAATAAAATCGGATAACTCCACCCAGCCTGTGTGTCAGTCTGAAGGACCCAGGCAGAGGAAGAACGTTCGGTCAGTAGGAGGAAAACCAGCTGAGCTAGAACCTTAGGAGTGGAAGGGAGATGGGACTTGAGCTGAGAGTGGGCACGGCAGCTTTTTATAGCTCCCTCGTCACCTCTGAGGATGGCAGAAGCTACCATTAAGAGTAACTGGACCTGGCCAACATTTAATAACTAGAACAGTGTTGGTAAACAGGATCCTGGCCGGCCAGAAGCTGGTAGCAAATTTCACTGGAACGGCCACCCCAGCTCAGGGCCAAGGAGCAGACGGCAGGACCCCGGGTCGTCTGTGCTCTCTCTGAGCACATCAAGAGACAGCGGAACGCTCGAGGTTGGGTATCGAGTGATACTAAGCGACTCTGTTGTATCAGCTGTGATGACAATAGATTTTATTTGATTGGCATAACCTTCCTGATGCTGCTTTGCTGCCGGGAGCTCATTAGCGGGAGAGATGATGTCAGCCTTCGGGGCTGCTCCATACATGGCCTTTTTTCCAGGCCAAGAGCCCTTCTGGACAGATGATGAGATGACGGCGTGCTAGACTTCTCAGCTTTAATCATCCAAAAGGGAGTGAACTGAAGATGAGTTAAAAGAGAAAGGAAACTTCTCTTCCATGAAGGTACATCGATCCTTGTTAAGAAGAAATAGGCGTTTCTCACATCCCTTTCCCAACTTAAAAGCCAGCAAGGAAGTCGCCTCACCACAACCGTGATTGTGCTGAGGAGATGGTGCGGTCACCTCATTTGTCCTTGAGTGTTTGCCTGACTTGAACTTGACTCCTTCCTCATGTTAATAACCCCAGTGCCAAACCAGGACTGTGTGTACTAGTTTAACATTTTCCTTTGGGGACCTGCACGTACTAGCTGTTCCTCTTTCATTGAATAGTAGCAAATGTGCTACTCAGTTTCAAATCCATATTTGGCGAGTTCGCCCTCCAGGCAGAAGGGCCAAAGGAGGTGATGGGGACAGCTTTACTCCATTTTTTATAAGAAACTCAATTCTTTGTTGCAAAAGAAGCTTGCCAAGTGTTTACATTAGAAACAAATCTATCTACACAAACATTGCTTGAGTCAAAGTAGCATCGAGCTATGCTTTGAATTTACATGAGATGAATTGTTGACCTGAATAAAGATTTATTCTACATTCACCAAACATTTATTGATTTCTCACCATCGGTCAGGAATTGTGTTAAATACTATAAAGTTTATATTGATAAATGAGATAATCCTGACCTTCAAATTACAGTCTCTTAAGGGAGACATATAATAAAAGATTAGTGGCACATGGTGAGTAGTATTTAGATATCAGTAAGCACAGGAGACTAGGGAGCTATTTTGGGGGCTCCAGAAGGGAATCTCAGGCTCAGAAGATCACCCATTGAAATCCCAGAGACTGGGATAGCTACCTAGATATGATCCTTAGATCTTTCAGCATCCCGCAAGTGCCCTTTTACGTTACAAAGTTTGATACCCCATTCTCTCTGGTTTTTCCTCAGAAATCACTTCTCCTAATGAGGTCTTCCCTGATCATCCATTCAAAATTTTACCTTCTGCCTGCCCTCCTTTCCTCATTCCCTACTCTTCTATCTTGCTTTCTCTCTAGCGCTATCATCATTGGTTATAATACTTTTAATTGTTATTATTATTAACCAACTATCTCCCTGCCCCCCTTACTGGACATGTAAGCTCCATTCTTCTACAGTTGTGTTCTCAGCACCAAGAATACTGGCTTCCATAGAGGAGGGGTTAAGTAAATATTTGTTGGCCAAAAGTAAGGATGAGGACTTTTATCATCTGCACAAAGTTAAGGATATATCTTGCACCCTATCCATGTCATTTTTTTTTTTTAGCCAAACAACTTCAAGAAAATAATATTAGGGAAAAGTTAGGTGGAAAAACAGTCATCTTGCAATTTATGAATATTTGTTGAATGCCTGTTATATGCGAGGCATAGCGGTGGGTGATGTGGTGAGCACAGTGAAGCTTAAGAGAGCTCTTTGCCTTCGAACGTCTTATAATTGGTGAAGGAGAAATGAACAGTGCACAGAAAGGTAACACATAGGAAAATAATGTGAGCTGTCTTGAGCAGAAAAAGAGAAAGAGCTACAAGAATGTCTGAGCAACCTTGGCTGAGATGACTGCCTGGTCAGGAAAAATTTCCTGGAAAACATAGGACTTGACCTTGGGTCCAGGATTTAAGGAGAAAGCAATGAAAGCTATGGGGCTGTGCCCTTGTGCAGGCCGCAGTGTACTCAGTTCCTTCGCGGGACTGTGCAAAGCATTGTATTGGGAGGTATGCCGCAGCATGAAATAGCCCAGGGAGATTTACATGAGGCTTCTTCAGAGAACTTATCTTGGGACGCAGTAAGCTTATTCAAACAATACTACCTTTGTTACAGCCATTGTGAAATGCCCCTTTGAAAATGATCTTCAGAGATTAACTTGTGCCTTTGAACTTTACCACGGGGGCACCCTTCATTATTGGAGAACATATTTAATATTTTGAGAAAAGCCAATAGGACTTCAGGGTCAAGCTGGATGCTATGGGCTGAATGTTTGCGTGTCCCCTCCCCCCCCATTCATATATGAAATCCAAATGCCCAAGGTGACGGTATTAGGAGGTAGGCCCTTTGGAAGGTGATCAGGTCACGAGGGTTCTCCTGGGATTACTAATAAGATTAGGCCCTTATAAAAGAGACCTCAGAGAACTCGCACACTCTTTCTGCCAGGTAAGGAAGGATACAATAAAAAGACAGCTGTCTGAATTACGGAGTAGGCTCTTACCAGACATCCGGTCCACTGGAGTCTTGATCCTGGACTTCCCAGCCTCCAGAACTGTGAGAAACAACTGTTTGTTGTTTATAAACCACTAGTCTCTGGTATTCTGTGGTAGCAACCTACATGAACTGAGATACTGGGTTAAGAAAGTAACCGATTGAACCAAGTAGTACTGTTTGGACCTCAACTGAAGTGTGATT
This sequence comes from Saccopteryx leptura, assembly GCF_036850995.1. Taxonomy (NCBI): domain Eukaryota; kingdom Metazoa; phylum Chordata; class Mammalia; order Chiroptera; family Emballonuridae; genus Saccopteryx; species Saccopteryx leptura. The sequence goes on along the minus strand of NC_089509.1, from coordinate 110,224,231 downwards.
TTTAAAGAAATGGACTGAATTTTCAGATGTGCCTCAGACATTAACATAATTTCAAAGTTGGAATTTAAAAATGTGTTGACAAAAACTGTGTCTTTGGCTTAAGTCACCTTTAAATTTTTTTTTCAATTATAGTTGACATACAATATTATATTAATTTCAAGTGTACAACATAGTGATGAGACATTTATATAACTTACAAAGCAATCACCCCACTGAGCCTCGTACCTATCTGATACCACACATAGTTATTAAAATATTACTACCTGTGTTTTCTATAATAGATCACCTTCTAAGATGATTGTTTTGAGAACCACTGTTTATTTAGATAAATAATTGTTGGTTTTTAAAGCAGCACTACTTCTTAATAAGTCACTCTTCATAATTGTGAATATGGATTTCTTTCTAATTTCCCTGAATTCCTTCTATAAGCCCTTTGAATGTGCAAATGTATTCTCTGCTCCTGTATTTATAGGAATTGAACCAATTACCTGGGATGTTGAAAAAATGACCTTTCTTGACTCAAGAACAACATAGGGAAAAGAGTAAAAATTCAGCACTTATTTAATGACTAGATGAATAATATTGGTGTGGTCAAAGGAGGTAATTGACTTTGCCCTTAATAAAATAGGCAATGGCTGTGTCATACAAACAAGAGATCTGAGGACATTTCTCCTCTTTTCTTGTGCTCTGCTGTACTCCCCAAACAGACTTTGGCCTCAGGCCTATGTCCAGAAACACTCAGGTGATTGGCTAGCTATTTTCATGATCATCTCTCAACTTTGCCTCAGATTTCCTAGGTAGGTGTTATTTCCATGTCATTCAGCATTGGATTGAATATTATTTTTTATTTTTTGATGGGTAGAGAGATGATAATCACCCAACCATTTCTATTTCACATGTAAATAGGTGACCAATAATCAGATGTAACACTTGGAATCCATAGAATTTATTCATTTATAGGAACTTGCAGAAGATTTTGGCAGGGCCACGCGCCAATGGCTAACATTAGAAAGGCAGACCTGGCTCCTGTGTCTTTGAAGGTCCTTCACCTGGGTGGGTTCGTACCAGTTTGGACCATCGGAGGGGGCAGAGGGAATGTAGATGTCACCCAGGCCAGAGTTTCACAAGCTGCTGACAAATAGATCCCAAGTGCCAGAGGTCACTTGGGAAGAGCCAGCCTTGTTAACAGTGACAAGGTCACATTTCAGGAATGGCAGTTCAATTGTTACATCAGTCTTGAAATCCATGACACTTACGGCCTGTAAGGCCTAATGGAACCCTCCTAGTTCTATGGTCCTAGACCTCACATGGCATTAGAATAGGAAACAACCAGAAAGAATAATCCATTTTCCCAAATTCACATTTAGTTAATATACAATTTGCCATTTTAGCTTTATGTGGGTTTGACTTAATCTCCAAGACTAGAATGTATGTTCCTTGGATATACTACAGAATACTTGCATCTATATCTACTTGGGTTAGTGAATGAGTGTTAGGCTCGTTGGAGACACACGGTTGATTATCTGTTGAGTTACTATAGGGACTAACCATTTGTATTTATTATTGGGTCTCCCAATATCTGCAGGAAGCAGAGGAGCGTGTGTGAGTGTGTGTGAGTGTGTGTGTGGTGTGTGTTGGGCGGGGAGGGTAAAGTGCATATTGCTACAGGCAAAGAGAGAAGAGACAAATTATTCCACAGCAGACATTTCTTCCATCCGTAGCTCTCACAGCCGTGTAAGACATTTAGCTGCGTGGTTTTAGCTCTTTCTTTGTGATTGCTGTCAGAGCTGTAATTTTAAAGGCAATGTACTAACTGGTATTTAAGTAGGAAACGAGAGGCTGCGGTATTTGCAATGAAATGCAGGAAGAGCAGGGAAACATGAGCTAGTTGGCACTTTGTAGATCATTATTGCCCTTGCTTAATAAAGCAATAGATGCTTCCAAATTGCTTTGAAGTGGTTGCCAGCTTCCTCACAGCGCCGTGAAACCCGATACTTCTGCCTTTAAACAGTGTGTGAAAGTGCAAACGGTAGTACTTGCAAATTCATTCAGCGACTTCCAAACTGTCGTCTAAGCAGGAAATGGGAACGGGGAGACCGGGAAAGGAGGGGAAACGGCCTCCACAAGCCTCCCTGGTTGGATGGCAGATTTGGCTGCCTTTTCGTTATGCAGACTTGAACTTTACAGAGAGATAAACACTGGTTTCCTCAAAGGACCTACAGGAATTAAGGGAAAGGAACTTTGATCTTCTTAATATATATTTTCTAATTTAATAAGCTCATGGCAGAGTTAAGTGAAAGCAGCTCGACCCACATTTCATAAAACTCTTATTGGGCTACCAAATCTGAGAGATACATTTTAGAAGGTGGAAATTAGTGTCCGAGTTTAAAGGAGAGTAGGTCAGAAGACTATTTTCCGTGCTTGAACTCAGCTGACTCTGGCAAGAGGCCAGCTCAGCCCTAAGGTCAAAATGGCTCTCTCTGATGTGCCTGTCCCTCTTGATCGAAGTGTCCGTGTGTTGAGGTTCTGGAAAATGTCCGGCCATTTTTATAAGCGTCATCTGTGCTACACAGGAAAATGAGGAAGGAAGCCTTCTTTCCAGACCCGTGTAAGGGCCTCGGCTACGCACTCACGATCCCTGTTGCCTTTGAAAAGGACACGGTAACTAGGTTGTTGTCTTTGCCCCATTTGCTTGCTAACAACGTGGTTGAGAACAAAGGTTGTCCTCCGGGCGGCTCACTGCTTGCCTAATTGTGTAGGAGAGTCAGAAGTCTGAATCTGTGACTTGAGCTATTTCTGAAGCAACCAGCCAGTAAATCAGGACAACAGAACGATGACTTTCATGTGCTGCGCACACTGGGAAGTACAAATGAGGAGGTTTTATTCGAAGGCTGGTCCTGCAGCAGCAAAAGGCCTCTCCAAAAATTCATCATCTGGGTATATCGGGCTCTGCAGCTCGGCTTTACCGTGAATAAAACAAAAAAACAAACAAACAAACAAAACCAGTCCACATTCTGCTCAATAACACGTTCTACAGTGAAAGAAATGGGCTCGCCCTCACTGCCCCAGCCACGGGTGGCTACTGGGGAGGCTGAGGAACTAGCTTAATTTTACTTATTTTTAATTCACTGTAAGTAGCCACCTGTGTCTCATGAATTTTATATTGGTCAGCACAGTTCTGCAGGGACTGTGGCGGGGATCTGAGCACCTGTTCCAAGTGCAATTGAAACTCGGTGGTGTCTGTTTTTGAAGTTGGGGAGCTTCCATCTTTCTCATGAAGCTGCGATGCTGGTCATAAAAATGAGGCATGTCTCTGCAGTATGATAAGGCCCTCATTAAAAACAAGAAAGAAAAGCAATGAAAAGGAAAAATGTATCTAGCTGTGGTTCCAGGTGTTCCTGGAGAACGACTGACGATTCCTCCTTGGCCAGCCTTTGCTGTGATGCGAAGCAGGACCGGCTCAGCGAGCACACCTCTTTCTGGTCGTCGCTCCTCTTTGGATGCTGGGCTCCTGCACGTTCATGTTGGAGAGCTGTCTGACTCCTTTCCAAGCCGTATCTCAGAAAAAGAAAACAAAACCAGACCCAATGGCACAGACGGAGGAAGAGGCGCTCGGTGTGGGGGAGTGCTGTTACCACACAGGTTTCCACTTGCTCCCGAGTCATTCCCTACCTGACGGTAACTCCCTCATCTGGAATTTGGAACATGCTCCCTAGGGAAGCAGCGCTTTTATAATTCACTGGCTTTTAAGGCTCATCTCTGGTCGTCTATTTTACTTATCATGGAGCAGAGGTACAAGATATTGGCAATAAAATAAAAATATTAGAATACACTTCTGTGGAATACTAGCTGTTAATGGAAACACACATCAAAAAATTGGCAATATTATTTAATTCTGCTCTCCAAAAACATGTAAGAGGTTTAAAACTTGAATAAGAGTTCTTTATTTTTTAGTCAGAGACAGAGACAGAGATAGAGATAGAGACAAATGGGAAGGTTGAGAGATGAGAAGCAGCAACCTGTAGTTGTGTCGTCACTTTTAGTTGTTCATTGATTGCTTCTCATACGTGCCCTGACGGGAAGAGGTTCAACTGACCCAGTAACCCTTTGCTTAAGCCAACAGCCTTGGGCTTCAAGCCAATCACCATGGGATCATGTCTATGATCCCAAGCTCAAGCAAACAACCCTGTGCTCAAGGTGGTGAGTCTGTGCTCACGCTGATGACCTCAGGGCTTTCAAAAGTGGGACCTCAGCATCCCAGGTCAACACTATCCACTGCACCACCACTGGTCAGGCAAGAGCTAATTTTTAGTTTTGTTCTGAAGTGTTGAATACACAAAGAAAAGCAGATTAAACTTCAAAGGAGAGAGAGACTGGAAAAAGATTTTGGGGGTATTCTGAATTTATTTTTGAGGATGATTGTACTTTTTAAGCCAAGTCTTATATTTCATTTCAAACATTTTATTTCAAAGTTGACAACTTCCCTTTTTTGTCTGGTGTATATCCATAATGCTGCTCTTAGAATCACTCAGTAGGTCTTGTCTTTTTTCTTTAATGATAAAAAATTATTGATTGATTTTAGAGAGAGAAGGAGGAGAGAGAGAGAGAGAGAGAGAGAGAGACAGAAAAACATTGATTCATTTCTGTAGGTGCCCTGACCAAGGATCGAACCAGTGACTGTTTTGTACAGGGAGGAGGCTCTAACCAACTGGGCTATCCTGCCGGGGCTAAGTAACCTTACTTTGATTTGTGAGTGGAAAAAAAGAGCAGGAAAGAGAGAGAAATTAGGAGGGAAAAAAGGACATGTGTAATGGACAAGAGTTGAAGGAAAACTTGTGAAAGAGGATCATTCCTATTAATAGAGCATTTCTATTCAGCACCAGGAACTGAACTAGATTACTAACATGAATTATTCCATATAATTCTCCTGACCCTATGAAGTAGGTCTTTCCCTCTATGTCTCAAATGTGGAAATCAAAGGTTAGAGGTGAAACCATTCAAAGTACTCTCTCAACCTGTCCACATGAAAGTTGATGGTCTGAATTTAAACATAAGCCTGTTGAGTGCCCAAGCCCTTACCCCTTCCATTACAATAGAGCCTAGACTGCACTGAGTTGGTGAACATGAAGACATGGGTGGTCATGAAGAATATGAGCCCTTTGAGAAGATAAAAAAAAATGCCAAAGAGGATGTTGCATGGGTTTCTGATGCTCATCAGCAGGACCACAAGAGAACTTAGAAGAGTTATGAGCTGGCGAGGAGCAAGATGGGGTTGATCATAGGGCCCCTGGTTAGTGGCAGGCGCCAGAATTTTAATGAGCCAGCAGTTCCTAAAACAAGAACACCTCTTGTTGCATCCATGTTAAAGAAAGTTCATTGCCACAGGGGAAGAAGTTGAGACAACTTGCAAACTATTGGACAGCAGCTCTGTTGCTGGAAATGTGTTGACTGGTTTGTGGGTTTGCAGAGCTTACCTTTCCGGGGACTTGGCTTTGAAGAAGGCCCTCTCCAATCTCAAAGGGTAAACTATGCAAAATGATGTCTTTGCTCACACCATCAGCCTTTTGAATACTTGCCACACGTTGTCTATCTTTCTACATTCCACAAATATTGAATGAGTGTCCCCTGCGTCTCAGGTGCTCTTTGATGCCACATCATTTGAACACCAACTTGACAGATTGGACAATGTCTTCAAAAAAGTCAAGTTTTAACTTATTGGACCTCTTATTTTGATACAAGCTCTTCTCCACCCTTTTTGTCCCACAATACTGTAGGACACTAACATGCTCCTTAAAGAAAATGAGAACATTTTCCTCTAGAGTATTTATAACTTCTTTGGACTTAGAGATTGACATGGCTGAATAGAAAACTAAATATAACGGCATTTGTGTTTTCCCTTCTAAATCCACTGGGCTTTGGAAAGGAAGGAGAGAACAAGAGCTTTGTGAAAAAGACTTCCAGTGTTAATGAGCAGCTGTATGTATCTCAGGAAAACAGTTTGTAACTAAAAATAGACTATCTAATTACAGCAACTCATAGCATTTACTACTCCAATTCTGCCCGGGCAGAAGTAGACTCCGAAAGAGTATGTGAGTAAGGAGGGGTGTGTGATGGTGTTGAAGTGGTCGGAAGGACTGTGGCCCCAAACCCAGCGTTCCATTTATCCACACGTGAACTTCAATCCACTCTGCCTACTGCATTCACATGAGATGTCCTGTCTCAAAAACAACTAGAAACCAGTGGGTAACAATGAAGTTAAAAGAAAAGACCGTGTACACTTGCTATTTTTAGCACAATAAACCACCTTGTTGGGGGAAAAACAGAGCAGGGGAGAGTAAATAGGAAAAAAGGAAATATACTCAAAGGAAAAGGTAATATATAGTTCTTCAACCATATCTATAGTTTACTGACGATGCGCGATATGTTCAGAACACTGAGGATGTTGTTTTTAAAATGGCCATCTTTGTATTTTATTAATATTTGTTAAATTCAGATGACTAAAAAGTGGCTTTCTAAAATGAATTGTGAGTTTTTTTGTTTTTTGTTTTTTTTGGTTTCTTGTGGGGTTTTTTTTGGTTACCTAGGGCTACGGACTGAACTCTGTCCCGCTTCCCTCCAGAGTCACATATTGCAGCTATGTCACCCGGTAGGATGGATTTTGGAGGTGGGACCTTTGGGAGATAATTAGGTTTAGATGAGCTCATCATGGTGGGGGCCTCATGATGCGATTAATGCTCTGACAAGAAGAGGAACAGACACCAAAGCACCACCCCCTTTCTGTAAGCCAGGAAGAGGTCCCCCACCGAGAACTGAATCTACCACACCTTGATCTTGGACTCGCCAGCCTCCAATGCTTTCAGAAAGTCAAGTTTTAAATGCCCGTTTAAGCCACCCGGTCTATAGTACTGGCTTATAGCAGTCTGAGCAGACTAACATCACCAATCACTGCCATCGAGCTGTTCAAAAAATAAATTGTGTGGTTATTGTCCAGTGATCAGGGAAGGACTCATTAAGAATTTTTGTTCTTCTCCTTATTTTTTTCTATTTCCTCTTTGAAGACTGAAATCCTCTGGAAATGTCAATAAGTAAAGGTATCTCCTAATACAGATATTTCCTGATACCCATTGGCCTTCACTTGACAAAATGTTTAAGGCATTTCCACAAGGGGTAGATTTTTTAAATTAAAAAGCAAGACCTGAAGAGCTAAGCATTTCTACATGAACGACAGTTTAATACTAAAAAGAGGAAGCGAGACACTGCCAATGTTTAAACGGCTTATGGCCACACCTTTGTTTTGAAATCATAACTGTTATAATCTTGGCAGTGGAGGATGACCTGGTTCCATATATCTAGGTAAACACACGAAGGAATTAAACCTTCCCATATTGAATGTGGTAATGCTTATTTATAATTCTTTGGTGACTGCCCTACTTGTAACAACAACGGTCTGATTAACTTGAGACATTAAAACATAATTACTTTTTCGAGAATGGAATCATTCTTCTAACTCCTTCCCACACACTATCTCATTTTTCTTTGAATTTGGGGGTCAAATTAGCATGGTTGGCCCAACAGTACTGTGCTACTGATGAAGAAACTCAGTGAGGAGTTTGAGCAAAAAGATAATTTATTCCTACCTGTCAAATGCTTCCTCGGAATGTTAAAAATAACTTTTTATTTCTAGAGGATTCAGACCAACCGCTCTTAAATTCTGTTGATGTTCCCCCCGCCCCCCATGATGAAAGGCCCGGAGCTGTGGAAGACATTCCATTGCTAGTCTCCGGTGCATGTACCCAAACATGGGTATGGACAAGGGAGTGTTGAGAGCACCGTGTATTGCTGAAGTCTTCTTGGTTAAAAATGGAATGAAACAAAATGAAAGAAAACAAATGCATTGCGGGCAACCCCCTTTCCTGAGCTGCAGACACGTCAGTAGGATTAGATGGTTTTAGTTTAACCTGTTTCTCAGGTTGTTTTAGTGCAAGTTGGACTCTATGAAATTGCCACCTTTGTGGGTCAGAAATGGCCAAATATTGGCAATCTCTTATGCTCATACTGAGAATGGCAATTTCTAGGTTTAAGAGGCTCAGATTGACTGTGACACTGATCGGGAGTGACTCACACATTTTCAACTTTGTTCTATCTCCCTTCCTACTCCTTTGCTATGATTAGTTGCCATTTCCATGTGATACAAGCTCCCTGAATGTACTCAGAATTTCTTGAAACAACAAAATGGGAGGGGGGTAAAGAGAGGGGCTCCCTATAGTAGCAGTTTTTGTCATCACAGGTATTAAGAGCCGGTGGCATAGATACGTAGGCCTTAGGCTATATGCAGCAGTCCACAGCTCGCTCGCTGTCACACAGGAGAAAGGGTAAGTGCAGTTGTCCCTGTTATAGGAATAACCAGGCGTTGGCTCTGACATTAAGAAGTCAATCATTTTCCAATTTCAGTAATGAATTATTTCCATCACACCTTAGGTATAATATCCATGGTGTCCTGACCCTATCGTTGGGAACCCCCGATGTTGTCTGTAAGAGTGTGAGGATGGGGGTTACAACCTAAAGCTTGAGCGTGGACCTGAGGGAGTGTGTATAAGAGGTCTGTCCAGGGACTGTCAAGAGGTCCACATGTCTGGGAAACCCCCTTCTGTTTGGATCCAATCTGTAAGTTCAAGTCAGTTGCTTTAACCCCCCCCCCCCAAATGTTGCATCCCTTGGAGGCTAGACAGGGCCTCCGTGTGGCTGAGGTCACTTACAGGCAGCATAAAATCTCAGGTAGGACAGTCTCATAAGCATGACTACCAGGCCCATGTCAAAGAGGTACCAGTGTGTCAGAGAGCATCGAATGAAAGCAATTAAAGAAGGATATGGTTGATAAAGACCGCTCGTCTAAAACCGCCACTTAATGCAACTGCAGACTGAGAATCAATTTGCAGCTGATATCAAATGCCTTGCTACAAAGAAACATCCATAGACCCCCCTGGACGTGGGTCTTCAGGGGACAGAATTGGGACTACAGGAGCAGTGGAGGATGCAGGCAAGCAAGGACAGGTGCAGGAAGTTAGCCCTACGGAGCTAAGAATTTCTACCAATTCCTTAGTAAGAAAGGCTTGGGAGTGAATACCGCGACCTTACAGAAGAACAGTACCGTGGCTTGTTTTCTGGGGGAGTGTGTGCACATGCTTATTTTAATTATTAATCTCTTTCTAGTTTATTTCAGAGTGTGGCTTTCATCACTTTCAGTGGACTCTTTATGAAGTCTCAGGTCTTGATAGAGTTAGTCTGTTCAAACTTTTTATATGTGTAGCTGTACCAGGTAGAATCAACCGTGAAGTTCTTGTGAGATTGAGATCCTCAGAGGAGGCGGAGCAGACAAAGAGTTCTCCTCGGAGTGTGCCAGGAGCGGGCGCCTTGCAGCCTGGGAGCCTCCGCGCGATGTTAGCACAGCCGCACGCACGCTGGCTCACATACCCGTTGCTTATATTTGGCAGAGACAGGCTGGGAAACACATTTACATATTCTTTTTTTTTTTTCCCCAAAGCAGAGTTTGGGGAGGAAAACAATCAAATTCTAAAGGCTTTCAGCATAGCGATATAAATGAATGAAGTAAATTGAATGTCACAATATATTGAAAAGAGGACAAAGACTTGAATCTTAGAAACAAATATTTGGGATATTACATACACTCATAAAAAGGAAATAACCCCCCCCCCCAAACAACAACAAAACAAACAAAACAGGAGTAGAAGACCAATAAAATAAATGCAGGTGAAGACTTTAAGACCAGGTCAGCCTTAAATGACCAAGTTTTTTTTTTTGTTGTTGTTTGGTTTTGTTTGTTTTTCCCTCTTCATTTCAAGTTCTCGGTTGGACAGAGGAGAACGTATGGTGGCGGGAAGACAGTATGAACTCTCTTGGTTGTGGGCACTCAGGTTAAGGTCTAATTCCGTTCAGACTTCTCCAGCCTTCCGCAGGTGAGACACACACTCGGAGCAGTGCTGACAGAATTCTGGCGCACGACTTTCTAGTCCGTTTGTTGTTCCTAGAGAGGAAGCGTCCTCTCCTTGTTGATCCCCGCAGGCTCTGGGCTGCTTCTCCGGAAAGAAACCGCACCTTTGCCTCCCCTGCAAACGGAGCTGGAGAGAAACGTCTCCGGGGGCGCGAGGGCACCCGTGGGGGCGGAATCGTCTGTCACGATCATTAGCAATATTGCTGTGAGATGATCCACACAGGCATGAGTTTTAATAATTCCTGAAAATATTAATACTTGTGGAACAAGGCAGGGTGTGTATATATATATATAAAACAAAAATACACATTTTGTGTCGTGGTCCAGCCACGACAAGTCTATTACAGGGTCTCAAACTGGAAAAGGTATGGAATTGAATAAATGACAGAGACTTAAAGATATACACATACAGATGGGTTCGGGAGGATGGCACGGAGAACAGTCTCTACTGTTCCTCAGCCGTAACATGGCTGCTCCCCAAAGCAGCATCCGTTTTTATTCAGGGAAAAAACGTGGTCCGTCAGCAATTCAGTTGTTTCCAAGACAACTCAAAGACAACCCCCACCATACCATTCAAATCTAACTTTACACCAATAAGAAACTAGCTTCCAGCCTCTTCCGGAGAACATGGGTGGGACCCGCGAGAATCAGGTATAGCTCTTTGTTAACCAGGCAGGTGAGGTGGGGGTTGGGCCCAGCACCTCTGCCCCCAAGATATATCCAAATTGCAAAATACCTTGTTTGTATTTCGGTCCCTAACAATTTTGCACAGTTTAAGCAATTTGTGATCAGAGGATAACAATATAGAAAGAAAAAAAAAAAGGCAACTCTCTCACTAGTAGTCTAGACTAGACTCCTGGTCTAGAATACGAGATTTCTACTTTGCAGCCTTGAGGTTTTTTTTTCTTTTATTGAGAGACAGGGAGGCAGGCAGATAAACTCCTGCATGCACTCCAACCGGGATCCACCTGGCAAGCCCCCTATGGGGCATTGCTTTGCCCATCTGGGGCCACTGCTCCATTGCTCAGGCAACCAAGTTATTGCAACCAAGCTATTATAGTGCCTGAGGCGAGGCCATGAAGCCATCCTCATGCCAGGGCCAACTTGCTCGAACCATTCAAGCCATGACTGTGGGAGGAGGAAAGAGAGAAGAAAAAAGAGTGAAAGAGAGAAGGGAAGGGGAATGGGTGGAAAAGCAGATGGTTACTTCTGTGTGCCCTGACCAGGAATTGAACCTGGGACTTCCAACATGCCAGGCTGATGCTCTACCACTGAGCAAACCATCCAGGGCCAGGCAGCCTTGTGTTTTGAGGGCTGTAATGGAAAGATGTGAATGGACTCATAGAAAGGAGGGAGGAGATATTAAACAGAAAGAAACAAGATGATTTATTTATTATTATCTGCTCTTTGGGCAGGGCGGAGGTGAACAGAACAGAGGAGGGCAGGGCAGGGCTGGGCAGGCTCCATTGCTATAGCCTCTTGCTTCTTCATGGAGGGACTTTGATTAGAACAGAGATCCTTATATTTTGAGGGGGGGGGGTCTTTTAGAAATCTGTCAAAGCCTATGAACTCCTTCTCAATATACTCTTTTTAAATGTACAAAATACAACATATCATACTATAGAAGAAATTAATTACAAGGAGAGGCCATTATCAAGATAGTAAAAATAAATTGTGATCGATGTGTTTCTTAATACACCAAATGACATGACTTAGCAGCAGGGTTGAGCATCCTATTTTTGAAGTCCTGAGGCACAGCGAACCTCTGGATCTCTCCACAGCTGTAATGTGCCGGGGCAGTGCCTCTGGATCTCTCCACAGCTGTAATGTGCCGGGGCAGTGCCTCTGGATCTCTCCACAGCTGTAATGTGCCGGGGCAGTGCCTCCGGCTCTCTCCACAGCTGTAATGTGCCGGGGCAGTGCCTCTGGATCTCTCCACAGCTGTAATGTGCCGGGGCAGTGCCTCTGGATCTCTCCACAGCTGTAATGTGCCGGGGCAGTGCCTCTGGATCTCTCCACAGCTGTAATGTGCTGGGGCAGTGCCTCTGGATCTCTCCACAGCTGTAATGTGCCGGGGCAGTGCCTCTGGATCTCTCCACAGCTGTAATGTGCCGGGGCAGTGCCTCTGGGTCTCTCCACAGCTGTAATGTGCCGGGGCAGTGCCTCTGGATCTCTCCACAGCTGTAATGTGCCGGGGCAGTGCCTCTGGCTCTCTCCACAGCTGTAATGTGCCGGGGCAGTGCCTCTGGATCTCTCCACAGCTGTAATGTGCCGGGGCAGTGCCTCTGGGTCTCTCCACAGCTGTAATGTGTTGAGGCAGTGCCTCTGGGTCTCTCCACAGCTGTAATGTGCTGGGGCAGTGCCTCTGGATCTCTCCACAGCTGTAATGTGCCGGGGCAGTGCCTCTGGATCTCTCCACAGCTGTAATGTGCCGGGGCAGTGCCTCTGGATCTCTCCACAGCTGTAATGTGTTGGGACAGTGCCTCTGGATCTCTCCACAGCTGTAATGTGCTGGGGCAGTGCCTCTGGATCTCTCCACAGCTGTAATGTGTTGGGGCAGTGCCTGTGGATCTCTGCACAGCTGTAATGTGCCGGGGCAATGCCTCTGGATCTCTCCACAGCTGTAACATGCTGGGCAGTGCCTCTGGATCTCTCCACAGCTGTAATGTGCTGGGGCAGCGCCTCTGGGTCTCTCCACAGCTGTAATGTGCCGGGGCAGCGCCTCTGGATCTCTCCACAGCTGTAATGTGCCGGGGCAGTGCCTCTGGCTCTCTCCACAGCTGTAATGTGCTGGGGCAGTGCCTCTGGATCTCTCCACAGCTGTAATGTGCCGGGGCAGTGCCTCTGGATCTCTCCACAGCTGTAATGTGCTGGGGCAGTGCCTCTGGATCTCTCCACAGCTGTAAGGTGCTGGGGCAGCATCTGGGGAGGTTACTGCTGTGAGTCGCCAGCACTGCTCGTATTAGCCTGGCTCCATCACCGAAGGAAACGCTACCTTTCAGCTCCAGGTGAGTAGGTCAGGTACAGGTCAAGGATAATAAAGAAGTACTATTTGCCCCTCTCCAATTTCATAGCCCCCTGAATTCTCTCTAGGGGCCTGCTGTTAAGAACCCCTGGCATGCTTTCCTTACACGTTTTTACAGGAAGAGGGGAGGGTTTTTTGCCTTGGTGACTTCGAGAAGAGAGACACAGCCTGCCCAGCTCTGTCCTGCCCAGCTCTGCCCTGCTCTGCCTCTCACCCACATCTTTCTTTCCCACCCAGCCTGTCTGAATAATGCATATTTCCTGCTACTCTTTGACCTGCAGAGGGGCTGTTTCTGTGAGGGGACCTGCGGTTTTGCACTGTGCCAGGCACTCCAGGGACAAATCTGTCCCTTTCAGTGGTCACCGTTCACAATCCTTTGCTGTGGTACTAAGGGGTCCGAGCCAGCTTTTATCAGTAGTAAACTGCCGGTTGGTCTCCTGTGGTCTGCCTCCTCTGTGGACCTCCCGTGGGGTCCCCAGGAAGCTTACGCGTGCGGCTGAAGCCTGTAGACTCTGGCAGCTGACCGTGTGGCTGCAAAGCCAGCTTCTGCCGTGACCTGCTGGAGCCCTTGTTAAAGCAATGCCTTCCTTGGTTTCAGTTCTTTCATTTGTAAACTGGGGTAGTAATAGAACCTACCCCTAGTGCGTTATGAGACCTTACGGAGTTTGTTCATATTACGATCTTAGAAAGATGTTAGAAATGGGGTACGTGCTTAGTAAAAGCTCACTATTATGGTTCTGCATGGTTGATGGGGAAAGGGGAGGTATTGATTGAGCCCCCAACCCCAGCAACTTTTTCTAGGATTGAAAATAATCTGGTTTCCTACATGGATTAAGTTAACTTGACACCTACCAGATCATATCTATTTGTGCTGGATAAACACCACCCAAGTGTCACATAAAGTCTATTTTGGGAGAGACATAATCCCAGAACATGCACTATATGACTGTGTTGGTTACTGAAATCATGAGGCATAAGTCTGAACTCTATGAAATTGACAATTTTATAGGCCAAAAAATAGCTAAATATCAATAATTTCATATGACTTAACTTGATGCTTCCATACTGGTTGTTAAATAGCCTCCCAGTCTCCAAAGGCCACCCCCCCACACACACAAGATTCCCTAGAGCTCTCCAACCCAAGGGGCCCCCCCGGACCTCTCTGTAGTGCTGAGGCTGACATCCATTCTGGCGATTTGGCGCCCTTATAGTTATTCAGAGAAGGGTTTTTAAGAATCTTATTTATTGAGTGTCTGATGACTTGTGTTGCATGTTGAGGCCATGTCAAGCACTCAGGCATGGCTTGGACTTCCACTGTCCTAAGCAATCAATCACTTAAACAAAACAAAGAATTCAAGGCCTCCAGTGGTTTAATCTGGAACATCAAGGCGTCTGTGACATTTCTTGAATGTCCATGGTCCTTTTAAACAGAGATGATTCCGATGATCTTAGATCTTGAATGTGTTGAGATTTAGCATCCGGTTCTCTTCAGGGAAGCATAGCACAAGGACGGACTGAGCAGAGGCCCCTGAAAGAATGATCAGCAGACACATGGCCCTGCGTCCCTGGCTGAAGACAGCCTCCTGGGACGGGAAGTCCCTGTGCCCAGCAGGAAGAGACAGACTGAACCTAGGGCCTGGGTTATACTGTTACCTCCTGCAGTATGTACGTCATCCCCTGCCCATGTTCAATCTGACAGCTGAGCTAACCTGGGGGAGCAGACCACTAAGGCATTATTTTGGCATTTCAGCCCTCTCAGATTCAGCTCTATTCCCTAGCCTCTTCTCTAACAGGTTGTCCCACATGGTTTTTCCCTCTGCGTTTTAGTCCTCTTTCCCTCCTGAAGTCTCTTTTCCTTCCGCCACTCACTGCTGAGATAGATGCACAACCAGCGCAGACGCCACTGCCTTCTCAAAGCCTCCCAGCGCAGATCCTACATCCTGCCGGCTCCTGGCTCACGTCGAGGCTGCCCGCAGCTCCTTTTCCCGTGAGGTACGCAGATCAGAGCTCCCTTCTTCAAGAGACAAGAGGGTTGATGGGGATAAACGTAGTTGAGCTCCTGGTATGAATCGAACACTTCTGCGAACTACTGTTTGATCATTCACGAGGCAAATATTTATGTGCCAGGCATGTTCTAGGTGCTGGAGATAGAATGAAAAGCAGAACATAGTCCCCATGCTCAAAGATGCACAGCCCCTAAACTACACTTAGGATCTAGATCTATTTATGAAGCAAAACCTTTCTAGTAAGGTCCTTGGTACTCTTTTGTGAGATCATGTACACAAACACAAATACATACAGAATGAGAACTAGCCTTGGTTGTTTCTCTGTAAATAAATGTCCCTCCTTCTCTGAATAGGGAATTGTAACCACTGTGCTTCCACCTCAACCTCTAACACACTAGCATAAAACACACAAAGGCCACAGAAACAAAGTAAAATAAAAGAGCCCAGGGTACGTGTGCCTATTTCCCCTGGTGACTGACGGCCAATCGACTTCTCCCACGTCTCCATGGACTTTGGTGTGCCAGGCCCATGATAACACCAAGCGTCTGTGTCACTGGGCTACCAAGGCAGTGCGTAGGCCAGCCAGGCCGCCTGTGCGCAGAGGCCTGCTTCATTTACCAGCTGGCGTGTGCAGATATGGAGGGGTCCAGACTGGACACGGCGGTGAGGTCATGCTCAGATAAGCAAGGCCAGGCACCCCTGGGGGCACAGGCAGTCACAGAAAAGGCAGCTCATTGCAGTCCCACAAATAGGCTGCCATTGGCTTCCTGCTTTCTTCGGGCTGGGGGCCAGTGTTACTCAGGAGAATTGTATTGGGATACTCATTTACCAAAACAAAAGTCTGTGCTTATCTTATTGTAAGTATAATAAATAGTATTATTAATGTAAGCCATTTAGAATTTTACAGATCTAGGGACCTCATTTTTCACTTTTAAAGCAAGTAGTTTTTTAAAAAACTGCCTTTATGTTGCATATATATATATATATATATATATATATATATATATATATTTTGTGTGTGTGTGTGTGTGTGTGTGTGTACATTTTTATATGTGAGGTCTACTGTTACTGTTGTACGTAAGCAAGCAGTTTTCTTTTTTTTTTATTATTCATTTTAGAGAGGAGAGGGAGAGACAGAGAGAGAGAGAGAGAGAGAGAGAGAGAGAGAGAGAAGGGGGAGAGAGGAGCTGGAAGCATCAACTCCCATATGTACCTTGACCAGGCAAGCCCAGGGTTTCGAACCGGCGACCTCAGAATTTCCAGGTCGACGCTTTATCCACTGTGCCACCACAGGTCAGGCAGTTTTCTTTTTTAATGAGAGTAATGTAACTGCTAACATTACCAGGTGAATGTACTACGTATGTGAAGTATCCTTTAAAGATCAGGGGTCCCCAAACTACGGCCCCCTGAGGCCATTTATCCAGCCCCCGTCGCACTTCCGGAAGGGGCACCTCTTTCATTGGTGGTCAATGAGAGGACCACCACTCCTGGAGTACTGTATGTGGCGGTGCCACAAAGCGTGGCATCGCTCACGTACAGTACTACTTCCGGTGACGTGGGATGCACGCGTCACGGCTCCGGAAGCGCGTCATATCACTTGTTACACCTAGCACTGACAAATATGGAACTGGACATTGACCATCTAATTAGCCAAAAGCAGGCTTATAGTTCCAATTGAAATACTGGTCAGTTTGTTGATTTAAATTTACTTGTTCTTTATTTTAAATATTGTGTTTGTTCCCGTTTTGTTTTTTTACTTTAAAATAAGATATGTGCACTGTGCATACGGATTTGTTCATAGTTTTTCTTATAGTCTGGCCCTCCAACGGTCTGAGGGACAGTGAACTGGCCCCCTGTGTAAAAAGTTTGGGGACCCCTGCTTTAGATCTTTGTGGGCAAAGATACTTTTGATTGAGGAAGTGTCTCAGATGTGTTGGTGTGAAGTTAGTCTCTGGATAAGGATATTTACAAAGAGCTATGCATATTCATGTAGTCATTTCTATTGAGCAACATGACTTTCAAGTAACCAATCTAGCTCTGTGTCCAAGGAGCACCGTCTCTAATTGCCCTGTGATAAACTAGGAACAGAACCCACAGCTGGATAACAGATAGCGGGACAATCTGTCAATAAAACCAATGTTGTTACGCCTCACCAGCTCTGCTCACTTGTTAGAGTTCTGAAAACAGAATTTTAATGGGGAATTATTTGAAAGACAGGCACGCCAGAACACATCTCGGCTTATGGGGTATAATGTGGTGAAATCTGCTATCCTTCAAAGCTTTTCATAAAGGAGCAACGCACGTACAAAAATATTTAGGTAAAAAAGTTTCCTCCTTTGAAGACTTATGTGTCTTAAGGGAGGACCCAGCCAGGATTATCAGGACTCAGATCAAACATTTATTACTCCTGTTTCTGAGGTAGGGACACTGTGTACCAGCCCAATGTGATTACCATTTAAATAGGCTAAACTTCACTTCGGGTCGGTAAACACTTTCATCACAGTAATATTCCCAGTCTGCTTTATGACGTTTATTATTAAACATTTTGTTGTATTAAATTTGCTAAACTCCTAAATAATTTAGTAGGGAATTTAAAAAATATTACTCTGAATTGTGGAGTTGGAAATTGCCATGACTTTGTATTCGAGGCGGTGGGGGGTTGGGGGGGGGTTGTGATTGAACCTATCTGAAATTACCTTTCAGGAAGTCATGGAGTAAAGAGATTAAGACGCAGACCGTAGGTGAGGCTGGTAACTGCCCTGTCCATGTCGATGCCCTGTGGGCCTTTTCAGAGTTCCTCTGATAACAGCCCTTTGTTTTCCTTGGGCTGCTAACCTTGCCCATTCCACGTGAGCTGGTGGGGCTGGCAGCCACCGGGGCCTGTCCTCTCTTGACCACCAGAGCCAGGCACATGACTCAGCATACCCCTTTGTCATGGCTGCAGTGATTGGTTCGGAGATTGGCACGTGGCCCAGTATGAGCCAATCCCTGACAGCATCCTCTAACATGTTTCAGTTGGAGTTAATCATTTTTGGCTGGAGTCGCTAAGCTGAGAGGATGTGGTTGGAGGCCACCGGGGGACATCTTGGAGAGACTCGAGTTGAAGAACGAAGCAGAGCGAGGTCAAGAGACACGAGAAATGGAGAGCTGGAGGGCTGAGGACGTGCTTTCTAGGTCCCGACATGCTGTGTCTGAAGCCAGTGATAATTCCGGACTTTCTGGAAATAGGGGTTGCCTCTTTCTCTCTTTTCCTTCTTTCTTTCCCTCCCCCTCCCTCCCTCCTCCTCCCTCCTCCTCCCTCCCTCCTTCCCTCCCTCCCTTCCTTCCTTCCTTCCTTCCTTCCTTCCTTCCTTCCTTCCTTTTCTCTCTTTCCCTCCCTCCCTCCCTCCCTCTTTTCTTTCCTTTCCTTTCTGCAAAAAGCCAGTTTGAGTTCAATGTCCCTCATTTGAAACTCAGAGTTGCGATAGGTACTGAGGATTACCTGTTTGTTTATTTTGATCAGAAAGCTAAAGTCAGTATAATTACTATGTACAAATCCCACCAGAACAGGAACCTCTCCTGCTAAGGTGGAAGATACAATTTGGAAGGTAGTTCTGCTAATGTGACAAAATATATTGGAAGTGTTATGAGAGGCCTCGAAAAGCCATTTCCACTATTTCCACGTGATTTCTATTTTAACTCAACACTGTACGTTCCTAGAGGCTATCCTCTTCACGAGATAATTCATTCAGTGTGTTGAGTTATACATCAAAGTGATATAGGAAATAATAAAAGCACACTGCACAATAAAAGCAGAAGACAATC
Source organism: Saccopteryx leptura (assembly GCF_036850995.1). NCBI lineage: Eukaryota > Metazoa > Chordata > Mammalia > Chiroptera > Emballonuridae > Saccopteryx > Saccopteryx leptura. Next base: position 110,205,387 of record NC_089509.1, on the reverse strand, counting down.
TCCTTCTCTATCATTTGGTAGTTGTAAATACTACCTCAGAACTGGCCATGTCTCATCTCGGTGACCATTCTCAGCATATATTTCTACTGCTGGGCTTTCCCTGAGAATCCTATGTCCAGCCTTTTCTGATGACTCAAGTGACTGATCTCAACCTCTGTACTAGATTAACTCTCACACCTTCATCTTGTCTTTATTTTGCTGTTTCTTAGCCTTGACCTGACTTCTAAGTCCCACTGTCCTTACCTGCAAACTGTCACCCCTTCTTCCAGGGGTCCCCAAACTTTTTACACAGGGGGCCAGTTCACTGTTCCTCAGACCATTGGAGGGCCAGACTATAAAAAAAACTATGAACAAATCCCTATGCACACTGCACATACCTTATTTTAAAGTAAAAAAACAAAACAGGAACAAATACAATATTTAAAGTAAAGAACAAGTAAATTTAAATCAATAAACTGACCAGTATTTCAATGGGAACTACAGGCCTGCTTTTGGCTAATGAGATGGTCAATGTCCGGTTCCATATTTGTCACTGCTAGATGTAACAAGTGATGTGACGTGCTTCTGGAGCCGTGAGGCGTGCATCCCACGTCACTGGAAGTAGTACTGTATGTGAGCGATGCCATGCTTTGCGTCTCTCACTGACCACCAATGAAAGAGGTGCCCCTTCCAGAAGTGCAGTGGGGGCCAGATAAATGGACTCAGGGGGCCGCATGTGGCCTGCGGGCCGTAGTTTGGGGACCCCTGTTCTAGGCTGTGCGAGTTGAACACAGTTCTTTTAGTTAAAAACTCCTCCTTGACTGGCCTGTACTTTAGGACTCTCTCTGTCCTCACACGGACTTTGAGAAGTCCCCTTGCCTCCCAAATCTGGTCTGTCACTTCTAGGAGGTGACATTAGAGTCCGGAAAGGAGTCTCTCCCCATCAGGCCTTGGAAATCTAACATTTCAGAGGTTCATTCCCTTGTCTGCTTTCCTCTGTTGATAAGATGCTGTTCTCTCCTGGAGTGGTGATACAAGGAGCCTCTTCAATAATGTTTTCCTTTGGCATCGCTGTTGGGAATGACTATAATATCTACTCCTACCCCCTCTGTCCCTGACCCCTGCTGCCTTCTCCGGGGACTGGGGATTGATCCAGCTCCACGGAGAAGGGACCCTGTGTGGTAGCCAGTCCTGTCATCTTCTTCCCCTCCCAGCGACCGGTTCTGGAATTCAGACAGCACAGCTTTCCGTGAAGAGGAGGCTTTGAGTCAACGTCTGGGGAAAGCATCTATCTCCTCCTCCCTCCCTGCCTCCACTTCCACGCCCCTCTGTGGATATGAATGAAGACGCATGGGGCTCGCTGATTGGTACGTGTAGCTCTAACCACAGAGAAAGCAGCCCCAGAACGCAGCTGACCCTGTGTCGGCGGAGCAGAGAGATAGAAGGAACCGGAGTGTTTCATGACATTGTCCACTCACTCCACTGCCTAACCCTTCTCAAGACTTCCAGATACGGGAGTGCTGCGTTCTGCATTCAGACCCTCAGATTGAAAAAATACCTAATGTAACCAAGACAGTGGGTCTATCCGCATTCTTTTCTGCGATTGGGTTTTGAGTCCAGGAGAATAAATAGAGCAAGAAGGAGGTAAGAGGGAAATTATTTCCCAGAGGGAGACCGACTAGGGTAGAATATAAACAACGGGAGTGAAAAACACCCGAAAAGAAATCTTTTACACCGAGAAGCACGCCGGAGGCTCAGCACTTTATCCAAGTAGCCTGGAGAAATGATTATTTTTTCCCCCATTAATCAGGAATAAACACTCTTTTTCTGAAATTACCCTTGAAACCCTCAAAATTATGCTACATCAATGGAAAGACTTGTCCAGTATTTGTAGGAACAGGTTGTAAGGTTGAGCCACAAGTCCGGCCAATAATAATAAGAGCTGACATTAATATTTATAAACCAATTTTCACTGTACAAAGGGCTGCCACTACCTGGTTTCACCTGAGCCTGAGAACAATTCTCTAGAGTAAATTTTTATCATTTATTTCGTACAGAGGAGGCAGCTCAGACCCGAGGAGACAGAGGGAATGTCACAGGACCGTGCGGCTGGTGGTCGGGGATCTGGGATGGAACGCTGGATTCCTGACTCGGTCCGTTGCTGACACCCCCCCCCCCCGCCCCACAGTGTGTCTCTGTCGGTCCACGTGGCCCCGCTGTTCCCTGGCAGGCAGCTGTTCCCCTTAAGTTCAGAGTCAGTTTTCCTTGTTGGCATCTCTTTGGGAAGGCAGCCCCAGGGCCTTCCTTATCGGTTTGTGGCTGCCAGCCTTCTCTTACCATGAAAAGGCCTTTATTTCTTGGCATTTAAGCCCCTTCCTTATCCAATCCCTTTATTTATTCTCCATTACTTCACTGGGCTTCCTGTTGGTTTTGCCTTAGGAACGCCCTGGGTCGACAACTGGACTCAATTTCTGCATTTGATTCGAAGGGAACTCAATGGAATGAATTCGACACAACGGTGAACTTAAGTGGATCATTACATCTCAAGTAATTCCCGGGAAATGTGGTGAAACTGGAGAAAAAGGGATCCTTAATCCTAAATAATATGAGCTGAGAGTGAATAAGCTCTTTGGCTTTTAATAACACTCGTGAGATGATGGATGTCTCACTGTAAATGCAGAAGAAAGAAAAAAAGGAGAAAAACATCAAAAAGGAGTCAGACACTAGGAGAGAGGGAGAGAAATAAAGGTGTAAACATTGGCAGTCTAAGAGATGCATAGGCAACAACAGTGCTTTGACCTCTCAATTTTTTCTCCCATTTCTGAGTTGGATTAGGCATTGCTTCATGAGCACAGTTAGCAGTCCACGGAGTCTCTTAGTACCCCCGAAAGCTCTAGATTAGTGATTAGTGTGATGGGGTGGCAGAGTTATCGGCTGACAACATGGCAGTTAGAGTCAATAACCCACTGACTCATAAACCAGCTTATTTGGCCCCCAAACACCTGTTTGTTCATTGGTTCATCTCACGTACGGAAAGCAGATGAATTACAAGCTAGTCCTGCTCATGTCATAGTGGTTTACTTTTCTCCTCTCAGCAAACCCTTACCGATTAGAATGGGAAGTAGAGGTTAGGAATTCAGAGGTCGAATCCTGTTTTAATCATTTTCCCCGGTGCACATTTGCATTTTGAATGGACGAAATTCCTTCCTCCCTGCTTTAATCAGGCATGCAACCATTTTATTCTCTCTGATAGGTATTATGATTCGGCTAAAATAAAACTTGGATGAGGGTCAGAGGGCAGACGTGTGAACCAGGGATTACTAGGTCAAGAGAACTTTCAGTCCGATTTTTCCTACACCTCCAGTCTTGGTCTGTGGCTTACAATATTTTTTAATCCACTGAAGTGGAGATTTGGGTGCTGGGGTGTCTATACTCAAGATAATAACAGGGTGAGTATACATTCACTTACACTTTGTCTTTTACAGTCAGGAGGCAGCCAATTTATTTAAAGCACTGATGAATAAGAGGAACTCTGAAAGGGAACCTCTGACTCATCCTTATCTTTACTTTTAAAATGATGATAATCCCTGAATGAAGGATCATGGATGCATCTGATTAGCTTCATTAGTAGAACTGTGAGATTTATTGACACTAATTCAAAGTTGGATTTGGCACAAATAAATTGTTAATATGCAGAGGGCAATATAAGGAAAGATTTTAAACATAGCCGATGAGAGCATTATAATGTAGATCAGTGTGGGAAAACATTGGCAAAGTTTATTCTTACAACCTTAAATTGCCACACAGTGTATTTGTGTAGCAAACCGCGTTCAAGAGCACAGCCCGGCATGCACGTCGTAAGTGGCGTTTTCCATATTGTGAGCGGGGAACTCTGTAACTAGAGCGAAGTCACACACTGTGCAGTCATTCTGAGTTTGCATTCACTTAAAGGTTTTTCAAAGTTCTAGTTGGCTTTTACTTTTGCCAGACTTCACTATTCCTGTCTAACTGCCTTGATGTGCACTACATAGCATTGCTCAGCTATGCAAGGCATTCCCCCCCCCCACTTGTTAATTCCCCACCCAACCCAAACTGGAGCTTGATGAGGGACGAGAACAGGATAATATTAGCGCACCACCCGATTAGGTCAAGGGATATTGGTGAGCTCTACCATCACCTCATGCTATTTACAGCTTTTCTCTCCAACGGTTTGGTTTCTGATCTCTGTGCGTTTGGCAATGCTGAGACCAGAGAGAGGGAGGTCAACTTTCCAGTTCCTACCTCGTTGAGAAGAACACGCACAGTAGCCGCAGCAAAGAGTCACCGTTACTCAGCACACAATAGACATGCTTTTACACCCGTTATCTCATTTCATCCTTTTGGTAACCCGGGAGGAAGGGGATATGATATTATTGCGTTTGACAGATGAGGAAAAGGAGACGCAGGAAAGTTGGGTAATGAGCGCAAACTTGCACTGAATAAAAGCAGCTGAGTGCAAAAGTGTTCAAGTCTAAACCTAGATTTGCCTCCCGTTTAGCCTATGCTTCTGCCCCGGACTCTGCTGCCTTTTTATAAGGAAGCTTCTAGAACGTGGGGATGCGATGGTTCCATGAGTCTTTCTGCATCTGTCACGTTCTCTCTTGACTCCATTTCCCTTTGTCTTCCCCATCCAACACACCCAAGCGAAAACACCCAAGGGAGGAGCCAGAAGAGACACTCGTCACCGATTCGGAAGTAAGAGAAGCTAGTCCTCTGAAGCGGCCGTAGCAAGCTATTGTGCCTGTTCCCAGACGCTAAACCCAGAGGCTCAGCTTTTTTCTGTTGAATAAATTATCAAGGAAATCATGTTGATGGGATTTCCTTGGAAAGGTAGATACATCTTATTTCAGAGCATGGGGTACCAAAGCCCCATTAGTATTTATTTGCATCCCAGTCTTTTTCTCTGAGTCTGATCTAATGGTTCTCAAACACTGGTGTGGATAAAACTCATCCAGGGGTGAATCACTTTGTGTTCGTTGGTTGTTAAGTAACGGAAACCTTCTCTGGTTACTCTAAGCAGCAGGGATTTGGGTGGCTCTCGGGTCTAGAGGGAAGCCAGAGAAAAGGCAGGAAAAGGCGAGGGGCAGGCAGTCCGAGGGGGAGAGGGTAGGACAAACTAATTTTATTTTCTCTCTGTACTCAAGTAACTATCAAATAACTATGTCCTTTAAAGAATTATCTAAAGTAGTCAAAATTCTAAGCTGGGCCCCAAGATTCCTGCTTTTAGTGTATTAGTCAGGGTTGTCCAGAGGAACAGAACAAATAGGAGATAGATGAGAGAGAGAGAGAGAGAGAGAGAGAGAGAGAGAGAGAGATAATAGATTGAGATTTATTATGAGGAATTGGTTCACATAATTATAAAGGTTAAGAAGTCCCATAATCTGCTGTTTGTGCTATCAGACTAGAGGGGTTCATTTACCCGTGTGCATCTAAGTCCAATTCCCTGTGTGCATCGAAGTCCAATTAGACACAAACAGGAATTTGCAGCCAAGAAAATAAGGGTTTATTGAATGAGGAAGTGGCCTACGTCTGGAGTCACAGGTGAGCCAATGTTCAAAAATAAGGCTTCCCTATAGTTTTCAGGGGATGGGTTATATAGGGGACTAAGGGAATTAGGGTCTTGGTCAGGGCTGTGGCCTCTATTATCGCTTGGTGCTAGGGGAGGGGGAGCTGGCCACTGCGTCTGGTTCTGGTGTCAGCCATGGCGTCCCTTCAGCAGGTTTCACAAGAGTGTGGTCACTGGTTTTTCTGGAGCTGAAACACAGCTGAGGCCTAGCTGTTTTCTTTCGCTTGTTGAAAACTCGGTCTCTGTGATCAACAGACACAAGGTTTTGTTCCTAAGGTTATTTGATGTCAACCAGAACCTCATTGTCCTGAAAGCTTAATGATTAAGGGAGCGGATGTGCAAGGGAGAAGGAGGCAGGTGAGTCAGGGTGCTGGATGAGGCTACTGTGAATCAAAAGGAGAGAAAGGAGAAAAAGTCCTATGAAAGAAATGAAGTTTCTGCATGGTTACATTTGCAAGCCTGAGGCTCAGGAAAGCTAGTTGTAGGTCTAGTTCAAACCCAAAGGTTCAGTAACTAGCAGCTCTGATATTTAAGGGCAGGAGAAGACGGATGTCTCAGCTCACCAGAGAGAGCAAATTCAGCCTTCTTCAGCCGTTTTGTTCTATTTGGCCCTCATGGATGAGGGTGGTCATCTTTTTTCATTATATATTTCAAGTGCTAATCTCTTCTGGAATCATCCTCTCAGGTATATGCAGAAATAATGTATACCAGCTATCTGGGCATCTCTCAACCAGTCAAGCTAAGACATAAAATGAGCCATCACAACCTGGTGTACACATCTTGTTTAATCCCCTCCTCTTGAGTGTGGATGGGACACTGAATATTATGGGGTGTTGTTTCTTCTTCTTCTCCTCCTCCTCCTCCCTTCTCATCCTCCTTCTCTTTTTTCTTCTTCTCCTCTTCCCCCTCTTCTTTCTCCTCCTTCTCCTTCTCTTCCTTCTCCTTCTCTTCCTTTTCCTTCTCTTCCTCCTCTTCTTCCTTCTCCTCCTCCTCCTCCTCCTCCTCCTTCTTTTAGAGAGAAATGAGAAGCATCAACTCATAATTGTGGTACCTTAGTTGTACATTGATTGCTTTCTCATATGTGCCTTGACTGGGGGACTCCAGCCAAGTCAGTAACCCCTTGATCAAGCCAGTGGCCTTGGGATCCAGCCAGCAACCTTGAGCTTTAAACCAGTGACTTTTGGGCTCAGGCCATGGGGTCATGTTTATGATCCCACGCTCAAGCCGATAACCCTGCACTCAAGCTGGTGAGCCCGTGCTTAAGCTGGCAACGTCAGGGATTTGAACCTGGGTTCTCAGTGTCCCAGGTCTATGCTCTATCCACTGTGCCACTGCCTGGTCAGACTCATGGGTGCTACTTCTGTGATCAGGTTACTAATCAGTTGACTTTGAATTCATCAAGAAGGAGGGTTATCCTTGGTTTGCAATATAATCAGTTGAGCTCTTAAAAGAGGGCTGGGCACTTCCTGGGGTGAGATTTTATGAGAGATTATCTTGCTTGATTTTACAGCTGAGAACTGCCATAGACAAGGCCTGCTACAAGCAGGGCACTGTGGGCACCTACGGATAGGAAGAGTGACCCTGACCAATTGCCATTCAGAATGTGGGACCTCAGTCCCATAGTTGCAAAGAGCTGAATTCTGCCACCAAGCAGCTAGCTTGGAAGAGGACCAAAGCCTTATGATAGCGTCAGCCAACATCTTGATTTCAGCCTATGAGAGCCTGAGCAGAGAACCTGGACATGCTGTGTCCCGATTTCTGACCCACAGAACTGTTGACATCAGAAATGGACATTGTTTTAAACTAATTGGTTTGTGATAATTTATTACAAAGCAATAGAAAATGAGCAGATACTATCCATATGCTTGTGACTCTAAAATTTATATTTCCATTCTAGACCTCTCTGCTGAAAAGTCTTATATCTTTCCACTTACTTGATATCTCCGCTTGGGTGTCTAATAGATGTCACAAGTGAGTTTTCTATCTTTCCTTTCTCCTAGCTCACTCTTACTGTAGCCCACATATGTCAAAAATGACAACTCCACACGTGCAGTTGCTTAACGCAAAAACTTTTAGTCATGTTTCACGTTCAGTTCATCAATTTGAAACTGACTCTAGCTTCAAAATATTTCCAGAATCAACCTCTTCTCACTTACGCCTCTGCTATCACTGTGATCTATGCCACCCACGTGTTTCATGTGGAATAATGTAACAGCTTCTTGTGGTCTATTTTCAACACACCAACCAGAGTGATGTTGAAAGAAAGACCAGATTACTCATCAGCGGCTCCCTGCTGGATGGTTTTCTTCCCTATTTTCCATCCCTCTCTTCGCCATATGACCTTGAAGTCCCTCTCACCGGAGGTGAAGTAGGCTGCCCCACTCATTGACTTTGGTTTGGCTGTATTCTTGCTTTGAGCATGTAAACACAAATGGAGAGAGATGTGCCGAACTAATAGTGTCTCAGTTCTGAGTTTAGGTCTTACACGTTGTTATGTTTTTCCACTTGCCCTCTGCACACTATTGCTGTGAGAACATGTCTAACTAACCTGATTTCTCAAGGAAGGGGAGAGACACCTGGCACAGGCATGGACCCAAGCTGCCATCGAATGCCGTCCTGTTGAGCTCAGCATAGATTTGGCTGGTTCTAAGCTGACCTGGAGGTATGTGAGCAAAATAAAGGCTTATAGTATGCCACAGAGAGTCTGTGTCTGTTTCATTCCAAGCACTAGCTGATGGAGACAGGTTCAGCGGAGAAGCCAATGGGCTTCCTGCAGGTTTCTGCTCCTCCTGCCGCCACAACAGCCCCAACCACTTCCTCCTACATCTCACTACCGCGGCTCCTGCTGCATTGGCCCCTTTATGGGGCTCTGACCTTCCCCGGGACCCACTTCCGCCGGGGCCCACTTCCGGTGGGACCCACTTCCGCCCGGGGTCCTTGCATTTGGTTTCTCTGCCTGGAATTGCCTCTCTCTGAGAGGCTGGTTCGCGCACTCACTGCCCACTGCCTTTGGGTTTTTACTCAAATGTTGCTTTTTCAGTGAAAGCTGTTGGTAGTTGTAATCTCATCCATTTTCCGTCCCTGTCTCCCTGCCTTGGGCTAATTTTCTCCCCATTCCTTATTACATGACTTCATATTTTACTTTTTATTATCTGTTACCCCCTACCACAAAATGTTAAGTTTCATGAAGGTTGGGATTTTTTTTTTTTCCCGGATTCGTTGACTCCTAAATCCTTAGCTCTTGGAATGGTGCTCAATAACAGGTATTCAATAAATGCAGGCATAAAGGGTTCCTTTCGGATCATTGTTACAGGCAGCCGGGTTCTCTCTCTCCCCCTCTCCTCCTGCCTCTCTTTCTCCCCATTCGGTATCGTTCCGCCCCAGAACCGATGTCTCAGGAGGGACTGGGCCTGGCTTGGAGCTCAGTCCCACTGCCAGGCCAGGGCCGAGCGGGACACCCTTGCTCACAGCGCCTCCGGTGGGGCCGGGGAAGTCCCGCGAAGGAACTGGGTGTGCTGCAGCCTGCACGAGGGCACAGGACAGAGAGCGGAGAAGCAGAGAGCGGCCCCTGACACGGGCTCGACTGCCCTGGGCCCATCCTCACACCCTGTGCTGACGCTTCCATCTCAAGGGGTCTGCAGCTCACATGGTGAGAAACGTCAGATGCCACAAAACACCTTAGAAAAGTCTTGAGAATCGCAAAGGAAGATGGGGAAGTCTGAGTGTCTTCTTATGCAAGTGGAAGAGGAAACCCCTTCTGAAGCCCTTGGAAGAAGTAAACCCCGGGACCTGGAAAGGGAACAAACACAGAGGAGGACGCGTCCTCCGAGATTTCCTAGAGTCCCTTCACCATCCCTTTTCGTTTTCTCCACGAGGCCCACTGTCCCAGGCCTCAGCAGCCCAGTGGGCTTGGAGCTCCTGCTTGGTGGTTAGCAGGGCAGAGAGGAGAGGTGGTTTCCGCCCGCTGCCAGGGCTGCAGCACGGGGAACGTGTTCTTGCCGCGCCACCTTCTGATCCCAGCAGCATTTTCCCACGGGCGCCCATGGTGTGAGGTCGCTGTGACTGCAGTGCACTTTAGCTGTATTGGGCACCTGACAGGCTTCTGTGGGTTGGCCCCGGGACCTGACCGCACCACGTAAATGTGGGAAAGAGCATTCTCAGTGACAGATACCAACTAGCTGACCCGTTTTTGGAAAGCAGATTGTAAGTTGGAATTTGTACTTCTAGAAAAAGAAAATGACACAGTCTTTCTAGGTAAAGTGACTCAGCATTTAAGAGCTTGCTGACACTGACTTCCTTCCTTAATAATCTCTGGGCCATTTGGATGCAAATATTAATTTGGGTCATGTCCATTATGAAGTTAAAATATGGTCTTTGATTTGCACAGTAAGAAACACTTGCCCTTACTTACGTTCCAGAACTTGTTACCAGTGTCACTCAATTATCCATCTTCGGCATTTTCTGTTCAATGTGAATAAATAGACTTCTCATCTAGATAGCTCATGAAAAAATTAATTAAGGAGGTAAAACGATGTGAATAACTGTGAGCCCTTTGGAGATGTTTTTTAATTGAAATTAATTCACTTATTTTGCATTGTGATAATGTTGTTTATTGACTTGTTGCCATCTTACCTACTGTTATTAGTGTAAGACATGTAACATTTTACTTTCAATTTTAACAGCATGCTATTTCTAAGTTTTGGAAATCAAAACTTAGGTGTGAAGGGTCAGAATATTTGAATGACAACAACAATCACGAAGTAGAAATGATAGTAAGAATAATAATCCTAATAATCATAGAAGCAATCATTTTTGAGAATTAAGTGCTATGGACAGTGTTAGGCACCTATGTAATGGAAGCTTTCAGATATCTGATTCTGCTCATATCAGTCAAACTGAGGTTCACTGAAAGAGTGTAGGTTTTCAAGTGAGAGGAATGTGGGTCTGAATCCCACCTTTGACACTTCTCAGGCTCTGTGATGTCAGGCCAGTTGCTAAACTTCTCTGGCAAGAGGGAATAGCAAACCCGATCTCACAGAATCTTTGTGAAACTAAAATTAAATGCAGTAATGTAAATAAAAGACTAGGTATGGAGTCCAATAATCATTTTCTAATAGGCAGTGACTCTTAATAATGCTAATAAATTAATCACATACTACATATAGAAAAGCTTATCTCTGTAAATAATTGAAGAAGGGTTGCATGAGTAGAGAAAGCTTCTATCTCTCCGGGCTCAAGGAGATGACATACATATTTTGATTTGGATTGATCATCACAATTTGCTAAGCATTAATAAATCTGATGATTGGGAAACCTTCCAGGGCTCTGCCCTTAAATATATCCCCTAAATCTAGGATGGGCAGACCATTAATTCTTTCTTCTAAACAGTTTATTCCTTACTCACTGAGGTTTCAGTCGTGGAGCTGTGCAAACACCATCGATAAAAAGCAGAGTCCATGGGCGGTGGGGGTTGGGAAGCCAGAAAGACACCCTTAAAAAAGACCTTGTCCAAAAATGTTCTAAACACTAGAGATGATATGGGCAAATTAGCATCATAATCTATGGGAGCAGAAGGCATGGTGATGATTCTTCCATAAGAAATAAATGTATTTTGGGATTCTAAGAAGTTTATTACTTTCTGTACCACAGGAGTCAACAGTTTTGATTTACTGACTCATTGATTCTAGAGTCATTTTTTTAAAACCAAAAAAGAGAGAGAGAAAGAATGATAGGAGACACACAGGGCAAGGAGGAAAAACAAAGAGAAAAAACAGAAAATAAAAGAGAAAGAAGAGGAAGGGGGAGGGCAAAGGAGAGCAGAGGAAAGCAAAAATAAATTGGTGTACTGTTTATAGAGATTTAGAGTTGAACCAGAACATTTCACTTTGTTGCAGTTAAGTAAAATACATTTGAAAATATCCTGATTATTTAAGCATTATTAAAAGTATCAATTCAAAATTTGAGTGTTTATTCAATCGGTAAGCATCCCATTAACGAGCTGCCAGTGTTAGTTGGATATTTATTGTGTGCCTGATTGGCCAGACGCTGAGCTGACAGCTTGGACTATATCAACAGACCAGAGTCTGTTCCTCGGTGCTTGCGATCTACTTGGGAATCTAACACGATTCGAGAATTAGAGACTCTCAAATTAAAAAGAAAAATTGATAGAAAGGCAGTTTGATTTAGTTCCACAGGCTTCTAGAAAGAAAAAAAAAGCTTGGCCCAGTCAGATTCCTTTTGGAAAGTTCTGTAACCTGCCCTTTCTTCTAGAAAAATCACCAATCACATTAGCTTGGTCGAGTTTTCCTCTTGTATGAAAGGAACTATCTTAGCCCGGGTCCCCTCAAGGGCAGGGGCTGCTAAAACCGTGTGCAGGGAGTTTATTAGGGCATGCGACCTCAGACAGCAGCCGCCCGGGGAGCAGAGGGGAGCGAGGCAGAGAAGGGAGGAAAGGAAGCCTGTGTTACCGAGTCCGAGATGACTACTGCTGAGGGTACCTGCTGCCCAACCGGGTGGGGCTTTCTGCAAAAGCAAACCCAGCCACGAGGAAGCAGGGCAAACAGAGAGAAGCAGAGCCTGGAACCTTGGAAACCATCCTTTTAGTTTATGACTGCAACCTTAGCAGATGTGTCTCAGAATTGTCCCCCCGAAAGACAAGAGGGGGGAGCGTGTATCCATTGGCTCGTGAACCGGCTTGGTCAAGGGCGACCCCCATGTGGATTGATTCCGTGAGGCTCTGAGCTGCACAGAAATGATGGCCCAGGGGTTCCCATGGGAGAGTTGCGCTCTGCAAGCTGTGACCAGAGGCAGTGGTGGGCCCCAGAGGATTTGCAGAGCTGCTCAGGGACTGGGCTGGCCAATCCAGACACCTACTGCAGCTGGAACGTTTTGGTCACCCGTGATCCCGTGGAATTATTATCCTGTTGAATACAGTTTGGTAAACACGGGGGTGTTTTCTGTGATAGGTTTGAAGTTGGTCCGACTTTAGCCGTGGCTCTATCCAGGGGCTCAAACAGTGTTTCCCACGTCGCTCTTTCTGGGCTTTTGTCCTGCTTGTCTGTGCTTTGGTTTTATTTTCCAGCAAGCAGGCTTCTTCTCCTTGTGGTAGGAAAGACGGGCCGTGGAAACTCCCACGAGGTCCCTGTCCCGCCCATCTTCTGTGTGCTCCGAGCCACACAGTTAGACGGTTTCCCCCAGCCTCGCTTACAATTAGACGTGAGCGTGGGATGGGTTCTGGCTCAGGAAGGTGGGCGTGACTGATGCGTGGCACCCCCCTCGTGGGCCTTCACTTTCTCTCCTCCTCTTTCTCCCCGACTGCCAGGAGACTGCCAGGGATGCAGTGGGGACTCCATGGCCTGGGGGGGGGGGGGCAGGGAGCCCAGGTTCCCTACTCACCGTGTCTAACGTCACCTGCCAAATTTGTCACGATGGACTGTTAGATGAGCAAGGAAAAAAAAAATGCCTATTGTGTTCAGCCATGGCAATTTTGGTGTCATTTGTTGCAGCAGTTAGCCTAATGTAGCTCTTGTAATCCCTACGTCCACACCAATGCTTGAAAAAAATTCCCACTCTCCCAACTTGGGTCGTTTGACCATCCACTGGACCAATCAGAGGTTCCAGGGGATGGGGAAGGAGGGTGAGACACTTGACCCCCACCAGAAGCTCATGGAATGGGGTTAGGATAGTTAACAAAGTGAGGAGAGAGGGGACAGAAAAAAGAGATGCCATGACAGTCATTAAGGGTTCTACAGTAGCATCTAATCCCAGACTTGGATCGACTTCACTGATTGTTATGTGTGGCCCTGGGCGGGCCACTCAGCCATCTGGGTCTTGGTTATTTTCTCAGTACAGTGTGAGAAATGGGTTAGATGGCTTCTAATGTCTTTTTCAACTCTTGAGATTACCTGGTAATAAAGGGATTAAAGACTAAACTGGACAGTTCTATCTTTCCTGTGAGGATTGAGTGACCCTACAGAGGGTTCTTCTGCCCCCTTCCTTTTACAAGTGCATGGGAAACTTGTCATGCCACCACCCGCCCTTGGCACTTTATTGCTATGCTGGTGACCCCGGAGGGTCCAGGTCACCCACGTGCAGTGGAGAAGGAAAACACAGGGAGCCCGTCTGCTGGTGTTGCACCTGCAGAGGCCGAGTGCCCGTCAGGGCAGGCTCACACCTGGGCAGGGCTGTTTGACGGGAGGGAGCTGGGAGGACCAGGGTCAGAGCTGGCTCCCCACAGCATCCTCTCCCTTTGAGAAGGTGGTTCCTTCTCAAAGATCTGACTTTCCTTCCTAGACAGTGGGCCTGAGGAAGCGGATATTATCCTGCCCACTTGATAGGTATTCAGTCAGGAAGAACACTGAGCACAGATTTAAAAATGGCAGAGGCGGGGTCCGTCCAGTGGTCGGCAGCCATGTGAGGCAGCCACGTGGGCAGAGCCCTGAGAACGCAGGAGTCTAGCTAGAAAACTGTGGAAGCACAGAGGACATTCCCGGGGGCGAGCAGAGTGCCCCGAATGGTGAAAGGCAGTGAGGAATGGCATCTTTAAAGTTTTACAGGGAAAATAGCAAAGGACAGACATAAACTGTAATCAGCACGCACTGAGTCCCTTTGGAGGCAGCTCTAAGTGTGTGGCCGCCACCGTGAGAACACTGCAGAATGAAACAAACAGGAAAGGGGGGCAGAATCTGGGTGGGCAGGTGTAGGGGCAGACACTGGGGTCGTGGACAGATGACCTTTATCCTCTTTCTGGGAAGTGGGATCTAGATAGTACCATTGGTCTTATTCTTTCAGTGAATTGTATTAATGATGTCTATTAATATTTCTCATGCTAATCCATTTCTGTGACAAGTCTCTCTAAAGAACCCTAATCAGGGGCTGTTTCGACAGCAGGGCTTCTCCTGTGCATCTGAGCTGGTGTTCTTTGCGTGTTTAGAAGGCTGAAGGGTTGAGCTCAGACATCCTGGCGTGAGGGACTCAGTGAGTCCCAGGAGGAGGGATGCCCTGAGGAGAGATCTGGGCTCACATTCTAGACTCAATAAAAAATGACTCCGTGTTCTGGCGGCAGGGTCAGTCTACGGAACCAGCTGTCACAGTGACATCGTATCTGATCTCACGTTGGTGGGGGATGTCCCATTCAGCAGAAGTGCTTTCACCAAGAATATCTAAGATCTTCCTTTCTTCCTTGACCCAACAGGTATCTGTTGAGTGCTTACTTTGTGACAGTTCTAGCGCTTGTCACTGAGGGCTGGTGATAGGCCCCTGCCCTACTTTACCTTCAAGGGAGGGGGGTACTGCCCCCTCTGCCCCATGAACAAGGTAAAGCAAGCAAAATATCATCTAGTGATAAAGAAATAATCAGATCAATGACATTGAGAGGGATGAGGGGCCCATCGGGGCGGGATTTCTTGAAACCTGAGAGAGGCCAAGGAACAGGCCTTGCGAGGCGCAGGGTTTCGGGCACCGGGAGTGACACTTGCAAAGGCCCTGGGACGGGGTGCAACTGGCATGTCCTGCCTCCTGAGAGGAGGCCAGGGTGACTGCAGCAGGTGGGCCAGGACCGGCGGAGAGATGGAGCCAACTGGCCACCCGGAGCAGGCGTTCTCATCCCTGGTGTATTGCTGTCATTTGGGACCAGAGCACTCTCTGTGGTTGGAGGCTGTCCCCTGCCTTGTGGGATGTTAGGCAGCATCCCTGACCTCTACCCGGTAGATGCCACCTGTACCCCCTAGTTGTGATAGCCAAAAATGTCTCCAGATACCGTTACATGTGTCTGTGCGTGTTGAGACCCCAGGTTTAGAGCTGTGAGCCCATCCAAAGGACAGTGGACACCCAGGGGGGTGGGCAGAAAGGGGGACACCAGAGGAGAAGGGCGTGGTGATGGCGTACTGTCTGTGTCTACTGGCTGGGCCCGGGTGCTCAGAGGTTTGGCTGTACTATCCTAGGTGTTTCTGTGAAGGTGGTGTTTTAAACTAGATTAATATATGTGTGTGTGTGTGTGTGTGTGTGTGTGTATTTTTTCCCTAGTAGAGTAGCTTTATTTAATTTGACACTAGTCATCGATGTGAAAGAGATTAGCATTTAAATCGGCAGACACGAAGCAAAGCACATTACCTTCCATAATGCAGGTGGGCGTCACCCAACCAGCTGCAGGTCATAATAGAGAGAAAAGACTGGCCTCCCCCTTCCCCACCAGAGAGGGGGTTCTGCTGCAGACTGGCATGGCTAGCCATTGTCCAGGTCCTGAGTGAGAATGGTGCAGAATGAAGAAATATACTCAGAAAAAAGGATGGGGTCGGGAGGTCTCTGCACAGCCGATGGCTTGCAAGAGTCTGTCTCCACCCTCAAATCGCTTTATTTATAGGGCAGAGAAAAGTCATTAGTGAAACAAAGAGATCTTTGATACAGTCACATTTCCGAGGCAACCGGAAGAATTCTCCCTAGTTGGAAAAACCCTTCATCCTGCATAACATCTTAACTTCACAAAACGAAGGGTAAAAAGAGAACTGCCTTCAGTCTCTCCAAAGGACATGGGGGATAGGACAAGTAAAAACAACCCAGCATCGCAGCTAACCTGGAGGTGTGAAGAACGGCATAGCCTTTAGCAACTTATCAAGCGAGCGAGATGGGGGGGATGAGACGGGTAGAAACACTCAGCTCCATAGCCGATATGGAGGGAGGGGTGGGGAAGAGCTTACCCTTTGGCTGAGCCTTAAACTGAAGGCTCTGCCAGCTTGCAGGCTCCCACAGGGTTCTGCCAGCGGCAAACTGCCTTTGGACTTGAGCTGTGACCCACTCTCTCCTGGGTCTCCAAGCCAACGGGCCTGCCCTGCAGATTTGGGATTTGTCAGTTCAGATACTTTTGGGAGCCAATTTCTTAAAATAAATGTCTCTCTTTGATAAATACATAGAGTAAATAAATAAAGAAATAATATATAAATAAGTAACAGAAACACAAGGTGGGGGCAAAGGTAGGTTTACAGTTGTGAGTATACGACACACCATTTATTCCCGTAGTACCATTTCTTAATTACTGTATGATTTTCCGTATGAACTACTGCAAACCACTTTCGTACGGCTCTGTAAATCAACTGATGTGATCCAGGGCCCCCAGCACCTGTGGATTGCCTCTGCCTGTGATTATGGGACTGGGGAGGAGTATGGGGGGGCTGGGGGGGAGACAGAGGGGCTGGCTGGAGCCCAAACCACAGCTCCGAGAACAGCACAGAGAACGCACGCTTTGTCAAGCAGGGCAGCTTTTCATAGTGGGTGGGGAGCCAGTTACTCTCCGAAGGCCACGTGCTTCCGCTGGGCCTCCCCTCCCTGGTAGAAGCTGGTGGTAACTAGGGAGGGCAGAGCAGCTTGTCCATGACACAGAGGCTCCCGCTGATGAGCAGGCGGGACTGGAGGTGGGCCGGGCTGGGAACCCGTCAGGGGAGGGGGCGGTCAGGGAAAACGCAGCCTGTGCCGTTTCGTTTTGCGATGATATTTAACTCCGAGGAGGCTGCTGTGGGGGAATTGGGGATGCAGATATTTGAGAGCTCCTTTAATTTAGGTGTAACGTCATGACCTGGTGGTCTCAAAGCAGCACACAGGTAAGGACAGACGACCCGCTTGCAGCCTGCCTCAGAGGGAACAGCAGCCGCACCTGCAAGAGACGGTATAACCCCGGATGGCCGTTCTCTCCCCTTTTCTCACCTCTCCGAACGCTCAACCGGCTGGTCATGTTGCCGAGCGAACCAACCTGGCTTTTAGTGGACAAACACAAAAGACATATCATCTCCCTCGTTATTTAAAAGTTGGATTCTTTCTTAGGAGAGGCCAGAGGGATGAGGGAAATCCTGCTAGCAAGACACCCAGGTTTGCCAATTTGCAAGGGAGACTACGGAGGACTTCGTTTGTATAGACGTTGACTTCGGGGTGACTTCCAGCAGTCATCCCAGGTAGCCGTCCAGTGTTCTCGGTAACCCTGGTGCTGGCCGGACGGGGATGCTTGGCGGCCTGCACTCCGGGGCTGTGTTGCTGACCCAACCCGAATCCTCGTTTAGGTCAAGTCAACAACATATCCCAGGACTTCCAGGTGACAGGTCCTTTTATATATAAGACCATAAAGCAAAAGGCCCCTTCTGCATCATTTCAAGTTGCCCAGAGGCTATGACCAAGGCTACACTGTGGTAAAAAAAGTTTAAAAGATATTGCTAAAAAGTGTTGAGTAATGCAAACCTTGGCTTAGTCATGCCCTTCAAATATTTGTGGAGAGCAAACAAGACCATGGGTAGGTGAGAATGAAATGTGTGGCTGTTCCTACATTGGGGTAGCTCAAGGGAAAATAAGTCCCTTTAAACACTTAATTCAATTAACTTTATATTAAAAGACACACACACACACAGTCACACTTTTTTGGGGTCTTGCATTACATTTGCTATAGATGTAGGTCTCTAAGCCAAGTGTTATATAAGAACCTAAGTTTTTCTTAAAAATTATCCCATTTATACTCAAAATACAAAAATCTCACCAAAGGCTATGTCAACACCTAGCTAACCAAGTTCTATTTTCATTGTCTGGCCTTTGTTTGTTTGTTTGTTTTGGCTTTTGGATACTTGTCCTAGGTCACTGGTTCCCCACCATTTTTCTTTTCCCACTGACAACACTGCTCATGGCTCCCTTCCTGGTGGTCATGGCTGCTCCCTCTGGAAGCTTCACAGACTCCAACGGCCCTCCTTTCTCTTGTTCTGATTGCAGATGCCTCCACACCACGGTGAACCAGCCTCACAGCTGACAACTGCTGGTCTAATTTATAAGATGGTCAGCACGTTAATAAAGCTGTGATCTCCAACTCTGCCCGGTAGGTGATTCACATCTGTTCGTTTCAGCATTGTATTTAAATAGGAGGCATGATGTCACCGAACATGAACAAAAATTGATATTCCTTAATGAGGGAGTCTTCGTAGTGGAGAAAAAAAAATTAAACCTTTTTTGTACTCAAGAAATCTAGTTGTGGTCAAACCTAAGAGGTGACGTTACTCACTCTGTGACTGAGCTGATGACTCAATTTACTGAGTGTCCGTTTCCTTATCTCTGAAGTGGGGCTTTAACAGCTGGCTCTAACTCCTAGGCAGGTTTGCTGTCATAACCACAAGCGATAAGGTGGGCGGAAGTGGCTTGTAAATTGAGATGGGGTTACTCTCCGGCCCTAATCTGAGAAGTAATGAGCATTTAAACTCTGGGATTAATTAGCTTCACAAAGATTTAAATAGCATTGATTGAGTTTCTGCACATTGGGTTCAATTTTGTTTTTGAGTCAGGGTGGGAAGGATAACACTTTTATTTATTAAAATAGAACTCTTTTTTTAAAATTATAAAAAAATCTATACTCGTTTAAACTAAAGACTACAGAATTTGGAAAGTAGGACATTATCAGCCCCTTGGCTTGGATTGGGATAGAATCCCAGCTCCGCTCTCACTAGCTGTGGATGTAACCACTCAGCTTCCTCTTCATTGCATAGAGGTTAATAAACACTAACGCAAAATCTGGTGAGAATTAAGAGAAAAGCGGTTTAAAATGTCAAGCATAATATTTGGTGGGTTTAATAAATGCTGTGGGTTTTCGCCTTCCTTTAGTTTGGAAGTTAATTCGAGTGGAATTAGCTTTATATGTAATGTAGATGTGAAAAAAAAAAGCCTCATCTGCTATGAATATTTGTGGGGCTTATTTCAGGTTCCATTTGTGAATAACCAATGTCTCCAATTCTCGAGTGCCCAGTGGAAGGCCCTTCCATGGCATTTTACAAAGTAACCTTCTTGAGAACTTCTCAGGAAGGTGTTCACTAACATTCGGAAAACCCTAACCCTCCAATTATCCAGACTGCTTTAAATTTTTGAGGAAAAGGTACATTGAAAAAAATTGTCTTCTCGTTTGTTGAATAACTTGAGCCTCCAACCACAGTCATTTCTTTGTGGGCACACACATAGCAAAGTGTCCTTCTTTAAGTGTTTAAAGGCCGGAGCAATCAAAATAAGTAAATAGCGGTTTCATTTTCATTATTCTACAAGAATAGTTTTATTATGTATTAAGGAAAGAAAATTGGCCAGTTGGCAAAGAAGCACAAAAGGTTTTATCTTGTATTGATTTCTTAAGTGTTGTGACTTGGGACCTATAAGGTGCAGCAGTTTCTGCACAGAAAAGAGTACTCAGTTGAAGTAAAAGGTCCCAAAGAATAATGGATGTACAGGACGTGTTTCTTCAAAGTCTTCCATGGGGCGGAATGGTTTTCACACTGTTCCATGAATGATCATCTTTTTGTTTTGAAGGAAGATGGCTTGGTGTTTCAGTTAGAGTCTGTGTTTTGATGTCATAGAAGCAGTTTCACACTGGACTCCCAATCAGATCATATCTTGTGATCCAGGCAAGTTGGTGAGATTCTTGACCTTCAATTTCTTTATCTCTGATGTTGGGTCAATACTGATGCCTCATACAAAAATGGGGAGGATAGCATGGAATGGTCTATTCACATTTCCTCTACCAATAGGCATGCAGAAAATCTTTATTTCTTTTTATTCTCTGCCTCTCCTAACAAAAAATGTTAGACAAAGTGGTTTTAAAACTAAGCATCTCTGTAACAACATGGATAGATCGTGAGAGTATCGTGCTAAGCAAAATAAGTTAGACAGCAAAAGTTAGGAACCATATGATTTCACACATATATGTGGGATGTAAAACTGAAAACAGCAAATGAACAAACCAGAAAAACAAAGAAAAATGTGTAGACACAGACAACAAGGTGGTGGTGACCTAAAGGAAGGGTAGCGAAGAAGATTTGGCTTTGAGTGGTGTGCCCACAATGCAATACATAGATGAGGGATCATAGACTTGTACACTTGAAACTGATCTTATTAACCAATGACAGCCCAATAAATTTAATTACAAAATAAATTCAAAATACGTGTAAAAAAGTAAAACTAAATATCTTTCATTTGCACGGCAGGTTACAAAGTACTTCCACGTACATAATCTGTAATTTTTCAAAACACCCTGTGAAGCAGGTAGTTTTGGACTTGGTAGTAACTCTGTTTTACAAATAAATAAATAGTGCTCAAATTGGGTATGAGAATTAGCCACCCCAAGTCACTTGGCTGGTGAAGGGAGATGCAGGGAGAGGGTCCAGGCCTCTTGGACCCCGAGTCTGTGCTTTCTCTACTTTGTAGCACAATCTCTTGGTGGAAAATCCAAATGGCAGACTTGGAAATACTCTCCTTGTTTTCTGGTGCTAGCTGTATCAGTCAGGGTTCAACCAGCGAAGCAGAGCCGGCCTGAGACTTATCACCAGGAATTGGTTTCTGCAATTGTGGGGACTGGCTAAGCGAGTCTGGAGTCTGTGGGCCAGGAAGTCAAGAACGGAAGGTCGTGAGCATTTCAGATCCCAAAAAGCATAAGCTAAAATGAGGAGTCTCTGAATTCAGGGAGGGTCTAGAACTTTTTGAAAGGACTTCCAACTAATTAAGCCAAGTCTGCCATGATAGTCTTCCTATTGATTAATTGAATGTCAGCTGATCAGGGACCTTAACCACATCTGCCACATTCCTGCACAGCAGCACCTAGATAATAAGTGTTTGACTGGATCGCTGGGAGAAGGTACGTGTATGCTACAACATGGCTTCTGCCTCCCTCCCCTTCTCTGACTCCCAGGAGAGGACAGCCTTTGTAGTCCACCCTAATCAGAACATGCTAGGAAGGAAATTCTGGGAATTGTAGTTCAGCCAAGTGAAGTTGAAAAGCCACAGAACCATTGCAATAAACTACTAAAGCTCACCACTGAAATATATTCCCGCCTAGTAACGTATTCCTCGAGCATCTGTGCATGTATACCTTCTGGTCGTCGTCAGAGAAGCATGAGAAAACTGGAAAAGTGATTGGTCACCACGAGTTTGCTCCTGGCATGTTGCTGTCAGGCGCACACTAGCTCTTGTGGACTGGATTTCTGGAAAATTCCCTGAGATGTTACCCCCATGACGAGTGTTCACTGGTGGATGCAGGGGGCACACAACTTATGGTTGGACTTAACTATCTCAGGCAAAAACAAAACAAGCAAGAACAGCCGAACCAAATAAAAAGTGACAACAGCAGCAACAACAAAACAAGAGCAATGGTAATGACACTGTGATGGGTTTTTCAGCTCACAGTTCCTATTCATCCTTTGATAATTAAAATCATTTGGTAATGCTGAAAAAAGAAAATCAAATGTTGGCATACCTAACCAGTGTTCCTCACAGAAATACACACACACACACACATACACACACACTTGTGTGTGTGTGTATGTGTGTGTGTGTATATATATATATATTTATATAAAGCTTCTGCAGGGAAACAATATATATATTAAATTTCTTATAAGGAATTGGTTCACATGATTGTAGAGGCTGACCACTTCTAAGATCTGCAGTCAATAAGCTGGAGACCAGGGAAAGCCAGGGGCGAATTTCCAAAGGCTGGAAGGCTTGAGACAGAGCTGATGCTTTAGTCTGACTCCAAAGGCAGGAGAAAGATCCATGTCTCGGCTCAAAGACAGGCAGGAGAAAGCTGGGGAAGGGTCAGCCTTGTGTCATATTCAGGCCTTCAGCTGATTGGATGAGGCCCACCCACATTAGGAAAGGTAATCTGTTTTATTCGGTCTATTAATTTAAATGCTAACCTCCTCCAAAAGCGCCCTCTCTGAAACATCCAGAATAAGGTTTGACCAGCTATCTGGGTACCTTGTGGCCGGTCAAGTTGACACAGGAAATGAAGCATCCCAGTAGTTTTAGTTTCTACCAAGCACAGAAGAAAACCCCAGGTCCCTAAAGCGGCACTAATCCTCTTCTCCCAGGACAGCTGGGTTTTTCTCTGGCTCTCTCAGTACAGGATGTTCCAAGTGTGCTTTTCTTCAAACCTCCATTTCCATTCTTTTGCCCAGAGACACAAAATTGAGCTTTACTGCAGACACCTTGGACAGCTGCCTAGCTGTCTGCTACTCATAGTTCAGAAAGCGTTATCTGCCACCTCAGGAGTACCAAGTGGTGGGCGCAGTTGCCACCAGGAGCACCAGCCATGCTTGTGGAGCTCTGCTTGTTACCCAGCTAAAGGGGTCTGTGTGTGCAGAGCAAAGCCCAGTAGGATACAAGCAGGAGCTGGCAGCAAGGAAAGTAAGGGGTTGTTTTGAGGCAGTGGCCCATCCCCAGAGTCACAGGTGAGCTAATGCTCGAAGAACTGGCTCCCCAGTGGCTGCCAGGGAACGGGTTCTATAGGGGAAAAGTCATTCATCACGGTGAGGAAGGGAGTCAGGGAGACGGGCAGGGTTGTGGTCTCTACTGACTGGTCTGTGCTAAGGTAGGGGTCATTAGTCATTGCATCTGGTCCTCAGGGTGTGTCTGTCACTTCCTCTGGTTTCACTGCTTATCTGGGCCTGGAGCTAAAACTCAACCGAGGCCTAGATATTGGCTCTAGTTTGACAAAAACCCTTTTCTGGGGGGTCAGCAGACCCTAGGCTTTGTTCCTAAGATAATTTGATGCCGATCAGAACCTCATTGTCCTGAGAGCTTAATAACTAAGGGAGTGGTTGTGTAAGGCAGAAGGAGGCAGGTGGGTCAGGGTGCTGGCTTAGGCCAGTTTGAATCAAAAGGAAAGAAAGGAGAAAAAGTCATAGGAAAAAAGTAACTTTTCTGCGCAGTTACCTGACCGGTCCTATGTGGAAATGCTGTACCGCGTCCGTGCCGAAACCCCTGTCCTGCCGGGCGTCGTGAGGTTGGCGTTCAGGAGCACATGTGTGACAGGTTTTTGGTAGATTACAGAAATGGCCACACTTTTTCATGCCTACGATTTGACTTTGAAGTCCCTCTCCTCTATACATGGGGTTTATCTCCCCACTTCTTGAATCCAGGTTGGCCTCGTAACAGGCTTTGGCAACACAATGCAGTGGATGTGACGGGGCTGGTTCTGAGCCCGGGCTCCAGGAAGCCTCGAACACTTCCATACTCTCCCTTAGAGCCCTGTCCAGATAATGTACGTGTGAGTTCGGGCTAGCCTGTTGGAGGACGAGAACGCGGAGCAGAGACAAGCCATTGCTGTGTGAGCTCTCTGGCCCAGCCTGCCTCAGATGTCCTAGCAGACAACCACAGGTGCGTGAGTGAACCCAGCTGAGAACAGAGGAGCCACCCACCTGATCCCTGATCACAACCTGCAGAATTGAGACCTAAATATACGACCATTGTTTTAAGCCACTAAATTCTGTGGTGTTCTGTTATCCAGTAGAAGCTAACCAATCACGTCATCTTTTTATACTTGAAGTGAAATTTCTGATATCGAATCCCTAAACGTTTTTGTGACACTCTCTCTCTCTCTCTCTCTCTCTCTCTCTCTCTCTCTATTTTATTTTTGAGTAAAGAATTAAAAGGTTATTTCTGCCGGCAGAACTCATAGGTTTCTTCTCCCTTGGATGTTTTCTGATATAGCAGAGCTCTTAAACTCTCACAGAAGAATACGTGTATAGAATAGAGTTGGTAGTTCGGTAGGATCTTGATATTTTAGCACAGAAGCCTGGATGAGGTAAGACACTAGGCTTCGAATATCTGTTGAAGTAGTCTAGTAGCACTTCCTTGGGCCCCTCAAGGATTTACAAAGGCATTGCCCTGGCTTCCTTCATATTTTTGTTCAAGTAAATGCAGGTTCTAACTGGCCAAGTGGCCTGAGCAGGTGCTAACTACCCTCATTTCCTCCTGCATTCATAACCTCCTGCCGAATTTCCTTGACCTCAACGAGGGTCACAGATTTGAAGAATTACAGAGCTATTTAGTGGAAGTGAAAGAACAATTTCAGAGGAGATTCATAGATTTTGATGGCCGTGAATCATACCTTAAGAATTTGTGGCTACCTTTGAAGTGCCAACCACAGGATGTATCTGATTGATTCAGCATCTGTGCTATTTCTGTGGTTCAGTTTTCAAAAGACCTGACGGAGCTGAAAATGAACTGTGCCTACCGAGAAGACTGTTGGTACAAATGTTGGGTACGTTAACCAGAACTGTTGTGAGTTTCCTGGCCACACGGCCCCAATCTGGCTGACGTTTGGGTTTTATTGGCTTTATGGAAATGTTTCCTTTTGTGAAATGGTTGCAATCAAAGCTGAGTCTCTCTCAGGGATATTAAATGTGATCCAGGAATGAGATGTGCCCTAACTCAACGTAAGAGTTTTCAGAACAGCTCGGATTAGTATGTTGCCTTACTGACCGATTGACATGTACAAGTGACTGCCTGGCACCTGACCTATAAGAATGGATTTCTGAATGTGTTTAATTGAACAACATTTTCTCGATTGTGTCATATCGAGTGAAGAGAAGTGTATCCTGGAGTTTCCTTTAATTAGAAGCCTAATCCAGTGACTGTACATTGAATGTCACACAAATGGATATTTTCATTTATTTGGGTTGTTTAGTTGAAGGATCTGGTGGACTAAATATGGGAATTTCTGGGAACTATATATTATTTGAATTAACAAATTTGTTGGAAAAATCTAATCTTTACCCACCTACAACCTGCACATTTTTAAACTATTTTCTATTATAATCTTAAAAAGATATCACTTTTCCATTGATAAATCACTTCATCTTTATCAAAGACATCTTCCCCTTTAGAAGCCTAGTTTTATTTTGCCAGAAGATAGAGGCTGTGATATTTAAGGGTGATATTAAGCTTTTAGCTCAGGCAAAAATTCACTGTTTTTTTATACAGTGAATGAAAAAAATCCAGCGACTATTAGATTGGATTATTATTGTTACTACTAGTAGTAATTACATTTATTGAACTCTAGGCAAGGCACTAAGTAAAATTATCTATATCTCTTTTAATCCTCACTACAACCCTGTGAGGTAGGCACTATTATTATCCCCATTTTCAGATGAGGAAATTGAGGCACAAAGCAGCCAAATGACTTGTCTAAATGATATAACTGGAAAGCACAGGAGTTGGGGCCCAAACACAGTTTTGTTAGACTCAAAACTCATAACCATTTCAAAATAGTGTATAGTATTGAACAGAGTACTAATCTCTTTTTAACTTATTTTTATCAAAACATGAAATACCATATAATATTAAACCTCTTTTTTTAATCTTATCAAAACATGAATAGCAGAATTCTTAGCTGAGACCCGTGTAATAAAAAGCTGATTAACAAGAGAAAAACAAACAAGTTTATTAGCATGTAGACCTCATGTATACCTGGGAGATATCCAAGCAAAAGATGTGGAACTCAAAGAGGAGTCCTAGAATTCAGGCATAAATACCAGATTTATAGTGAGTGTAGGCCTCTCAGGGGAGAGGGCATGAGTTGTGAGAAAGATGGATGGGCCCTTAGAAGAATGGATGGGAAATATGACAGTTTGTGATGAAGTCTGTGTGTGGTGTCAACTCCTCGTCCCTTCTGTGACAAGAGTCAATCTTCCCTGCCTGACCAGGCGGTGGCGCAGTGGATAGAGCATCGAACTGGGATGCAGAGGACCCAGGTTTGAGACCCCGAGGTCCCCAGCTTGAGTGCGGACTCATCTGGTTTGAACAAAGCTCACCAGCTTGGACCCAAGGTCGCTGGCTTGAGCAAGGGGTTACTTGGTCTACTGAAGGCCTGCAGTCAAGGCACATATGAGAAAGCAATCAATGAACAACTAAGGTGTCGCAACGAAAAACTAACGATTGATGCTTCTCATCTCTCTCCGTTCCTATCTGTCTGTCCCTGTCTATTCCTCTCTCTGACTCTCTCGCTGTCTCTGTAAAAAAAAAAAAAAAAAAAAAAAAAAGAGTCAATCTTCCCTGCCTGATGGAACTCCTGGGAGGGGATTTATAACAACGGCGTTCCTCCTGGAGGTTCTATCATGAGGCATAGAAGGGGAGTTTGGAGAACACCTCCCTACGATTGCTGGTTTTCATGTGCCTACAACTCAGGATCATCAGTATGCGAGAATGGCATGTTTGGGGTTGGCATGTTCTGTGACTCTTCAAAATTTAATAGCAATTGGTTTTAAGTTTTGGTTTAAGTGACACCGAGTACTGAGACACTGAGTATGGGAAGTGACGTCCAGTTTGCCATCTCTATTGGGTCATACTCTGAAGGATATTTTTGACTTTAGATTCCATTATAGCAGAATATTTTATCATAATCTTAGAGTGTGGGGAGAGAGATGGGGAGAGAGAATGAGAGAGAGAGAGAGAGAGAGAGAGAAAGAGAGAGAGAGAGAGAGAGAGAGAGAGAGCTGCCCTTACTACTTCCAACCAGCTGTTGACCCGCCTACATCTTCCCAGGATTCTTTTCGTCTCTCCAGCACATGCCAGTGCAGCTCTTAGTATTTCAGTTGCATTATCTAAAAGCTGAAAGGTTGGAGCACGTTGTAAGGGGTGGTCTCTTCCCTGTCTCATGTAATTTTATGCATACTTTCAATGGTTACCTCTGAGCCCAACCAGCTGGTCGCCCTCCACAGGCAGCCCCGGTCAGCTGGTCGTACCTCAATTAGCCAAGCAGGTGTTAGTCAACACGCCAGGTGGAGTTTGGGTACCCCATGCCAGGGGAAGTCCAGAAAATGTAGGCATTTTGGACCTTAGATCAAGCCCCTGTGAACCTTCCCTTGCAAAACGGACTTTCGGACTGGAAGGAAACACGGCGAGGTGTCTTTCCCATCCAGAACACGTCTGTGACATTTCCCTGCGTTTGGTTAGGGGGGAACGCTCGCGGTGCGTGGACAGGTGGGAGAGAAATTGATCCTGAAAATGCGGATCCAGTGGAGCGTCCGCAGCGCCGCGGCGGGTCTGCAGCTGCCGGGAGGGCCTGTGACGACAGAGAAGGCGGCTCCCTGCGCGGGAGGGTGACTCACTGGAGGGTTGCTGGCCGGGTCACACGCCCGCTCGCCTGTGTCTGCGGAACAGGAAGGCCCTGATTGTGCTCAATTGTTTTCCTGAATGCCTTTCTCAACAACGGCAAGAGGAAACATTACTGTTTGGCTTCCAGCCATCCAGGCCACTTGGTACTTATAGTGCTTAGAGTGCAAAAGCTGGGCTCAGCCAAGACGCGCAGGGATGCAGGGCGGCCGCGATGATGTCTGTCTGGGCTGCACACTCACCGGCTGCCTTTCGCAGTAAACAAGCCCGGTGATTTAAGACAAAGGGAAACTTCCTTGACTAGCAACAACCCCCCACCCAAGTCTGACATTTGTTTTATGAGCCCCTTGCTTGTCCGGTAACCACGTGGGGGGCCTTGACACCACCACCACCCATTGAGTCGCCTGAATGAAATATGAAAGGTCCCTGCCTCCCACCCCCACCGCCTGCCAGCCAGCCACCTCCTTCTCTGGTCTGATTGCCCTGGACAGACCTGGAAGGTGGAGAAAACGTGGCCTGGGGACAAGAGAAACGAGGAAATCAGAGGGTCTCTAACGGACAAAGGGAATTGGACCCGGGAGTCTGCCTCTCCCCAGCGTCCGGGTGGAATTCAGTACAGGAAGGCCCCGTGACATGCTTCTTTCGCGGGGGGCTGGCTGCTAGGGGCACTCACTTCTCAGCTCAGCCGGAAGGGCCTTCCCTCTCATTGTGAGGATGGAAAAGGGGGGCCAGGCACTAAAACTGACCGGCTAGGGGGAGGCTGTCCGCCTGGCCGACCTTCCACACTCAGACGCCTATAGTCACCACATAGGACATGCGGGATGAAAACTTCCTAACGAAAAGCCCGTCATGGTGGGCAGTCATGTCCTAGACCAGTATCTTCCTTGGCAAAGGTCACTCTCTAACTTCACTGAGCCTGTCTATTACTGTCTTTTTGCATCTACTAGATATAACGTACTTTTGGAATGTGGGAGTACTCTCCTTTCCCAGACCCCTCAGGCCACACCCACTGCACCAGAGACCACAGAGCCCCTCCTGCTCTCCTGTCCCCCCCCCTTCCATCTCTAAGTGCCGCAAACGGGAGTCCCTACCTACCCTGTACCCGCCGAGGTAAAAGTGTGCCTCTCTCCGGTTTCCTTTCTATCCGATTTCAACCATTTCCCCGCCTTGCTTCCTGTGGCCTCCCTAGTCTGCCGCCCATGAATCTGAGGGATCGTCCTGTTCCCCCCTTCGATTCTCATCTCTAAAATAAGGTGCAGAACTGCCACTCTCGGTACATTTTCTCAATTCATTGAGATTTTGCTTCCTGGCCGTTGTCATCAGTTTGGGCTCAAATAAACTCATAAGAACCCTCTGCAGGCCCTGGCCGGTTGGCTCAGTGGTAGAGCGTCGGCCTGGCGTGCAGAAGTCCCGGGTTCGATTCCCGGCCAGGGCACACAGGAGAGGCGCCCATCTGCTTCTCCCCCCCTCCCCCCCTCCTTCCTCTCTGTCTCTCTCTTCCCCTCCCGCAGCCGAGGCTCCATTGGAGCAAAGATGGCCCGGGCGCTGGGGATGGCTCCTTGGCCTCTGCCCCAGGTGCTAGAGTGGTTCTGGTCGCAACAGAGCGACGTCCCCGGAAGGGGCAGAGCGTCGCCCCCTGGTGGGCGTGCCAGGTGGATCCCGGTCGGGCGCATGCGGGAGTCTATCTGACTGTCTCTTCCCGTTTCCAGCTTTGGAAAAATACAAAAAAAAAACAAAACCCAAAAACCCTCTGCAGCTTCGGATGTTTCTTCTGTCAACCATGGCGGAGGGTCTCCTGTATGATGGTGTCCCTCCCCTGCTCAGGGGTTAGTCCGGATTGTCCTTCCCCCGTGGACAGTCTGACCAGGCCCTGTGACTCTTTCTCACTGGGCTCTGGAGCCAAAGTTATAATACAGTGGCAGAAAATAGGGTCTGGGGATGGGGTGGTAGGAACGTTTCTCCCCTAAACTCGGGATTGCTGTGGGCCCGGAGCCGTCCTGCCTATGTTCACCGACTAACAGTGGCCTTCGTGTCCCAGTGTCCTGGACCTGCTCAGCTCTGTCTCCGGAGGCCCGAGCTGGGGGCACTAGAGCGCGGGTAGGGAGGTCGGGGCGCGGAGGGTGGCAGAGTCGGCTCCTGCTCTGCTCTTTCCTGCGGGTTCTCCTGCACCAGCTCTGCCGGCGTCTTCAGCCCCAGACCGGCTCACTCGCCGCTCACTTCCCGCAAAGGGACCTAGGTGAGGCGTCTGGTGCCCACCTGTCTGACCACAGGAAACCGGAAGAAGCCCTGGAGACTCCCCTAGACAATCCAGCCTCCAGCTGACTCCATATGCTCCAGGGGTTTGGGCAGCCTCCATCAATACATACCCCAGAAAGGTGGGTTGCCCAAAACTGTACCGTGTCCAGAATAGTATGGGCAACGACGTGAAAGCCAAGCCAACAGGTTGTCAGCTGGAGGGCTTCTTGGAGACGCAGCTGTGCAGCTGCATGCGGTGGCTTTGCCAAGAGGCTCAGAGTGAGGGCTCACCGTGCTCCGGTCCGGTCCAGCGCTGCCCTCCGGTTCCACAGGGGAGCTCTGGGCAGGGGCGCTCCCTGCCACCACACGGGGCTTCCTCAGAGAATGCAGACTGGCCCTGCGGGGCCAAAGCCGCAGCAGGCTCTGTGGCCGCCTCTGCCCCGTGGAGGGGCAGGGCAGGGTCCCAGCTCCGAAGTGGAACAGGCTTACAGCTGTCAGGACACTGCGCGAAGTCACACCCAAGCTGCTGGTAGCAGACATACTTCATCAGGAGTGGGGTGGGGACAGCCATTATGATGGCAAATTCCAGCAGGGCAGTAATGGGACATCAGGCTGCCCCTGGGGAAGGGCCACAAACCTGATTCCCATGGCAACAGCCAGGCTTGGACAAGCTAGGGTGCGTGTGCTCGCATAGGTACATCGAACACCAAGCAAGCTGAATCCCAATAAAAACAAAAACCAAATCCCACTTTTTTTAAATTTATTTTTATTTTTTATTATCCCGAAGTTAGAAGCAGGGAGGCAGTCAGACAGACTCCCGCATGCGCCTGACCGGGATCCACCTGGCGTGCCCACTGGGCCGATGCTCTGCCTGTCTAGGACATTGCCCGCTGCAATCAGAGCCATTCTAGCACCTGAGGCAGAGGCCATGGAGCCATCCGCAGTGCCTGGCCAACTTTGCTCCAGTGGAGCCTTGGCTGCGGGAGAGGAAGAGAGAGACAGAGAGGAAGGGGAGGGGGAGGGGTGGAGAAGCAGATGGGCACTTCTTTTATGTGCCCTGACCAGAATCGAACCCGGGACTTCCACACACCAGGCCAACGCTGTACCACTGAGCCAAAGGGCCAGGGCCCCAAATCCCACTCTTAAATTCAAACATCCCATCCCTATACAAATACTGTCAGTGTGCCCCAGATGGAACTGTCCTGTTCATTTCTTGGGGTCAGAGTGAAACCTCATTACAGGGAAGCATTAACCTGGAAGCCCAGACCCAGGGGGCAGGGGGGGAGGGGGAAGTCCGAGAAAACGGTGAATACACGAATACACAATCTTGCTAACGTCGGAACCACCTCCACTTTTTTTTTTTTTTAAAGAAATATCTTCTATTAAAACCTCTTGGAAATAAGAGGCCCAGTTAGGAAAAGGATTATCTACTCAAATTCCAACTTTCTTTGTTCTCTTTACAGAGAGGAAAGCAGAATACTTAGATCTGAAATGAACAACAGCCAAGCATATGGGAACATGATAAGTAAGTCAGTGTTGAAGAAGCAACATCGTCCAGTTTCCTTCCCTCTTATGTTATATTCCAAGTGAGTCAGGTGAAGGAGGGAGGGAGGAGAGGAGGGACACGTCCAGTGGGTAGCTGGGTTCTGGCTGAGTGACCAGTGGATGACAGCGACAAGGTACATCGTTCTTGAGACGAGACCCCTTCTTCAGACCAGAAGGAAGGTAGCGGGCTCCTTTGGGCAGGCTCCGGAGCTGTGCCCGTGGAAATCTCCCGGGGGGCAGACAGACGAGTCTGAAGCTCAGAGATGTCCGAGCTGGAGGCAGGACTTCGGGTCAACAAGAGAACGGAAGCCGTGAGATCATCAGGGACAGTTCAGCCTGGGCTGTGGAGAGGGCCTGGGTTGGGCTCGAGGTGGAGACGGGAATGGAGACCAGGCAGGGAGGCTGCAGGGACCGGGGGAACAGGAGAAGCCGAGGCCCGCCTCGCGCAGTTCTCACCGAAGTACAAGCGTCCGCCTCGCGCAGTTCTCACCGAGGCACAGGCGCCCGCCTCGCGCAGGAAGTAGCTGCGCAGCACGGGTTGGCATTGCAGTCCAATGGGCCTTGTCCTTCTTTTCAAATGTCCCCTTTCACTAGTAGCTACGCTCAGTGTTTTCAAAGCACTTTTCCAAAAATGATATTTTTAAAAATTATGTTTTTATAATGAACCACTGAGGAAGCTGCGGAAGGTGTTATGAGTTGCCACCGCTTTTCACGGATTTATTGAACAGTGATTGACAAATGAAAACTAAGATGTTTGAAGTGCACATTATGGTGATTGGACATATATATATGGGGAAAAGATCTCTCCCATTGAGTTAAGTTATACATCCACCACCTCACATATTTACCTTATCTTTTTGGTAAGAACATATAAGTTCTACTCTGTTAGCAAATTTTGATTACATGAAACAGTGTTACCAATTATAGTCGCCATGGTACACGTTAGATCCTCGGACTCTATATCTTAAAACTGAAACTTTGTACGGACATTTCCCTATTTCCCACCCCACCCCCCACCCCCACCCCCCAGTCCCTGGCAACTACTTTTCTACTCTCTCTGTTTCAATGAATTTGGTGACTCCATGTATAAGTGCTACCATGGGATATTTGTATGAGCCCCCTTTTCACGGGAAGGTGGTTGAAGCTCACCTGTGGGCAACAAGAGGTAAATACCACTTGACGCTAGCGTCTTCCTTGTTGTCTTTACTTTCCTTTCGGCTCATTAAGACTTGTCATCTTGTGAACAGATGTGTCTGCCCTTCCTGCTAGATTGTAATGCCTTCCAGGTCACGGTGCACCTTAACTCTTCCCCTTGACTCCCCCTCCTCCATCCATCACCTTGTTTTTTTTTTGTTTTTGTTTTTTTTGTATTTTTCTGAAGCTGGAAACGGCGAGAGACAGTCAGACAGACTCCCGCATGCGCCCGACCGGGATCCACCCGGCACGCCCACCAGCAGCAACGCTCTGCCCACCAGGGGGCGATGCCGTGACCAGAGCCACTCTAGCGCCTGGGGCAGAGGCCAAGGAGCCATCCCCAGCGCCCGGGCCATCTTTGCTCCAATGGAGCCTCGGCTGCGGGAGGGGAAGAGAGAGACAGAGAGGAAGGGGGGGGGGGTGGAGAAGCAAATGGGAGCTTCTCCTACGTGCCCTGGCCGGGAATCGAACCCGGGTCCCCCGCACGCCAGGCCGACGCTCTACCGCTGAGCCAACCGGCCAGGGCCCATCACCTTGTTTTGTAACTTTAAAGTATTTGATAAATGGGGGGGGGGGGGGGTGTGTGTGTGAATCATATCGACAGCAGGGGGGAATCAAATGGATAGTAGTGCAGAATCCTCTGTGTGTGTGTTCCCTCCCGGACTGCAGGATGCAGCGTTGTCTGCTGGGGGCTTTTGACATCAGCGTGAGGAGCACCAGCAAGCAGGGAGGAATCCAGCCTGGGGGCGGTGCTCCTGAGGAATTCCACAGGACCAGCTCAGCAGGACTTTTGCAGCAATACATGTTTTTATGCAACCCTTCCCTTCCCCCTTTCTTCTCCCTAATTGTACACAACCGCAGGGGATCTGGTGTCTGGCAGTGTGGACTAGCCGTCTTCTCGTTTCTTCGGAGTATTTGAAAAAAAAAAAAATCTCATTTTAATTTTTTGTTTGTTTGTTTTTTTTGCTGTATATTTTGTTCAATTTTGAATTTACTTTACTTCCTCTAAGTGTAAAAACTCATAGAATTCCTGATACTGGCCAGTTTCTGCCCCGGGCTATAGAAAATGAGGGCAATTTGGATCTTTAGGGAGGAGAACAGCTTTGGCTTCAGTAGAATTTGGTGTGGACCCTGTGTGACCTCAGGCAAGTTACTTCACCTCTCAGGGTCTGTTGCTTCGTCTGTAAAAGAAACCCAATTGCCTTTAAAGGCTTGTAATGAGAATTAAGTGAAATAAGACCTAAAGCTGGCTCATGCGGGCCGATACTGTGTGCTTGATAAATGTTTATTTTCCGTCTGCTTTCTCTATTTTTAACTCTGACACATATTTATTATGTAACCTCGGGAGAGAGCTTTCAACAGGGCATAATATCAGCCTGTGTCTGTCATTTTCCACTTCTTACTTTTTCCACTGTCCTATGCCCCTCCACAATGGAATGATATATTTTATTTTCTAGGTATTTTTTCTGTACTACGCTCATCATCAAGTAGGTGGTTGGATATATTTTTTTAAACTAACTTTTCTTTATTTAAACTTCATCACTTGCCATGTGGCAATAACAACTGTATTTACCCCTGTGTCAGAAATTAATTAGAATTTTTTTTTTTTAAATCCATAAATCTCATGAGGTATTCATGGTGGAGATCTAAGGCGGTATTATTGCTATTGATTGACCCATGAGTTCCTAATAAGAGGACACTCAGATCTATACTCATCACTCTTCTCTCTGCGGGGCAGGATGCCTGCGTAATCTGCAAATTGGCCAGCAGTGACGTTTGTGCAGACGTGAGAGGCAGTTAGGAACAAAGAGACTGCACAATTTGTTGTCCTAATGGCAATGCACATGGAAGCGGACAGGGGTGCTATTCATAATCGTGTTGGCTCAACAACAGAAAACCAGGACTGCCCAGAGCAGACCGTGGTCACTCCGGTTGTAGCAGATGGGTATCAAGGTTAACCCTGCCAGTGGCAGCCACTCCAACCTCATTGCTACTGTGTTGAGACAATTGCAATGCTAACTGAAGGTGGCATGCACTCTGAGCATGCTTTTAGCACGTGCATTTCTTCACCACTGTGCTGGACTTCATTGTGGCATGATGTTGGGTAGAGTAAGCATATTCTGTTGAAAAGAACCACCCCAGAGAGGATTCTGGGTATAGCAGGAGAGAAATGACACGGTTTTAACCATGCAATTCCCAGTTTGAACAGGGCATCAGTGCGGGCTGCTGACCTATGCCAATGCCAAGAAGTTTCTCTGAATGGCGTCAGGACCAGTTTTACTCTAAGAGAACTCACTACAATTTACTTTATAGAGTTGGGAGAGAAATTTCTTTGTAAACTGTTAGAAGATGCATGAACTACTAGGGTTATGGATTCTTTAAATTTGTCCTCGTTTTGTTAGAAGTTGGTTCTACGGGACATAAGAGTTCAGTGAGGCTTCTCGGGGCCCAAATGGCCCAGCTGTGTGTCTGCGTCTCTCTTATATGTGTTTCTGTGCTCATGTGTATGTATGTGTGTGTGTGTGTGTGTGTGTGTGTGTGTGTGCACTGTGGTTAGACCCACTCAGGAGGCTGTTCTCATTGCGGTTTTTCTTCTCTCCACTCGGGAACCCTTTCCTACCCTCGGGGAAATCCTCCTCCTTTGGTTTCTTGCATTTTCTCCTGAGATAACCTGTCTGCCTCAGGGGCATGGCATTCCCTCTAAATGGGGTGATGATCTTTGATCTTCCAACCACAAATGCCAGAGATTCTGCCCCACCAGTTCCCTGGGGGAGGAGGGGGGTTTCTATGAGGCAAAACCAAATAAAATGATGCCTCAAAAATATGACTCGACGATAGGAATGAAGAACAGCGAGAGCTTACCTAAGAAGTCAGACCGGGACGGGCTAGGACTACAGGCACAAGCAGCTCACTCGCTGAGGAGAAGTCACCCACGTGGCCATCGTGAAACAATGAAGACTGAGCTCCTCTGTGCCGAGGCGGGCAGGCCTGGCCCAGCACTACGTGACCCCCCAGGATGGAGTCAGTGATGCCCCTGCTTCTGCGTGGGGCTGGACGGGGCTAACACGGGCTCCAGCGGTATCGTCTCCATGAGGCTGTGTCGCCGCAGCCACAGCGCATCTTCTAGGGGTGCACAGGGAGCCACTTGCCTGGCTGATGCTCCCTGCGCTGAGCGCAGGAAGGCTGTGTGAATGTGAGCCAGCTCTCTGTGCCCTTCGCCGCCCTCTCCCAAAGGCAGACATCCAAAGGGGTGGAAGGTGCTCAGTGTGGAATGAAGTCCCGCGCTGTCTCAGCTACGCAGTGCTGCTCCCTGGGCAGCTCTGAGCCCCCCGTTCTCCGTGCAGAGGAGGGTTTCTCTCTCTGGTCTGTCTCTCTTCCTCTTATTCGGCTTCGGGAGGCTAGTGAGTATTTCCCCCTCGCTGTCACCGTCTCTGATGATACAGAAAGTAACAGACCCCAAACTAGGGCCTCATTAACACCCTGTCCCAACTAGCCTGGCTGGAGAAGAACCATTTCTCTTCCCTTCCTCGGTCTTCAGGAGCGCTGCCTCCAGAGCCTCTTCCTCCTGTGGAAGGGAGAATGACCGTGCACAGAGAAAGATGTTCTGACCTGCCAGCCTCGTATGCAGCACCGGGCACTGGATTTGGAAGGTGGGGCAGTGAGTCTTGGCCATTGTAAAAAAAATGAAACTGGTACCATAGTCATTGGACACAAAGAGTTGTCACATGGAAGTCACTTCACAGTTTTTAAAGTTCTTTTGTGTATGTATCTGTCAATGCGATTTGAGCCTCACAACAACCTACAGAAATAGATGAGACAGGTCTCTCCTGTTTTATGAATGAGGAGATAGCGGTTAAATGACTTTAATAGCCGGAGCTCATGTAAGTAGTAAAGAGGAGAGCTGGACCTTTTCTGCCCAGGTCTTTAGCCTTCTGTTTCCAAGACCTCCAATGCACAATGTTTACTAGAGTAACGGATTTATTTCTTCATTCAAATTCTTACTGGATAAACTCGTGCAAGTGGGTTATCACAATGTATTGCTTTCGACAAATTAAACATCCTTAAAATTTGAATAGATTGGCTTATATGGTAACAGGTGTGCACCCCTCTGGATTTTTGCCTTCTCGCATGCAACCCCCTTACTTCTGATGACAAAACATTGATTTTCCTCTGAGGATCAGATAAAATTTTCCCTGTTATATGTAGATTTGGAGGGACAGTCCCCTGGCTCCTCATTGGCCCAGGGCCGAGCAGAATTGCTCAGGTAGACTGTCTCTTTGGATACTGAATCTTTAGCTGATCTGTTACCTAAATCTCTGAAGCCTTCTTGGCCCTAATCCTTCCTGAGACCTGCAAGGTGCAAATTTTCTTTGACTTTATGAATCTCTCTATACCCTTCTGATACATACCTTTTGTAATTAGCTTAACCAAACTGATTTTAGTTGCCTACACCTGGAGGTCCCTAACTTATGTAGGCGTTGAGAGAAAGCAAACGAGATGCAAGATTTCTCCTAGATTTAACTGTTGTCAGATACATTCCCTCCCTTTTTCTCACATCTGTGGACAAAGTATACTTTCCCACTCCATTAATGTTGGACGCGGCCATGTGACTGTGCTTGGCTTCCTAGTGGGCAGAATGTACTTCTCCACCCCTTGATTTGGGGTTTAGAATGTGATTTGCTTTGGCTAATAGGATATTAGCAGGCGTGGCTCAACAGAGACTGGAAATGTCTTGCCTGGTAGGTCTTGGGTTCTTGCAGTAGGCTGTTGCCATGAAAAGAACATTCATTCTCAGCTTAGTTCACAGGTTTCCAGGAAAAGGATGAGAGACACCCGGCACAGAGCTGCCCAGCCCAGCTGCCCCAGCCCAGATCAGCAGATCCTCAGCCAGTCCACAGATATGTGAGCTAAATAAATGTTTATGGTTGCATACCACTGAGATTTGGTAGCTGTTTGTTATGCAACATCTTTTGTAGCAATAGCAAACCTATACAGGAATTTGTATTAATAAGTGCTGTCCTGGCTTCAGGGAAAAGCTAAAACATGTGGGACATGGGTGGTGGTGTAGGTTGGAAAAATGTTGGAGAAACTATCATAAAAGCCTGAAGAAATGGTGACTCATGTCACATAACCATGAAGCATTTGGTATAACAATCTGCTGTGGTAAACTGGAAGATAGAAATATAACCAGTGAACTGTGGACTTGGGCAAGATGGTTTTTATTAGAACGTTGGAGTATTAGCTGGCTTTTTAGGTTACAGAGGATGAGCTCAGAAAATAATTAGCTGGTTTGAAATTGAATTCTGAGGGACTGTAGAGAACCGGAACTCGCCAGTTTCAGAAAAACTAAGTTCCTCATATCACCTTTTCATTCACCAAGAGATTCTGAAATAAAGACCGAGCCTCAGAGCAGAGGTAGGTAAAGTTCAGGTGCTTCAGCAAGACTTGGACTTCCATTCTAGGCTTTGCTTCAAGGCTTAAAGAAGAAAAGCAAAGGTTGGGGTAGAACACCTTTATAAAACCCTTGAAAGAAATCAAGTGGCAACTCCAGAACATCCTTTCCTCAGGAGGTTAGAAAGCTTAAGGGTGTGTTTCACGGCAGCCCGAATCCACTACCAGCAATTAAGTCTAGAGGGAGAGGCTTGTCTTGAAAATAATGGCGGGTGTGGCTCTTGGAATATGAAATAGGCAGCATGTTAACAACACAGAAGTATAGCAGACATTTTTGTTAAACAAGATTAAACATTTGAAACACAGAACTTCTCTCTTTATATACTCAAAATGTCTAAGCAACTAAAAATCTAGATCTGTATCATGTAAAAACAGGCAGTGAGACAATGCACACTAAAGAAGTAGAAATTCTAATATAATGACATGTAAGTTGGAATAAAATTTCAAAAAAATGTTCCCCCACTGCCAGAAATGAGTTGAGATTATGGTTGCTATTAATGAACTACGAACACACAAAAGTTAGCAATAATAAAAGGCAAGTATCAGGGATGTGGGAGACTTTCACAAGGCGTATGATAAATATCAAAGAGCAAACTCAGAGCAGGAAGTTCAGAATTAGAGACAGATGAAATAACAACACTTCCAGTGAGATCTTTGAAACAGAAGAGACAGCGTTGAAAAATAAGGAAGACCAAACTTAATGTTGGCTAAAATGAGTCTATTATGCTTTGGGTTTTCTTTAGTCTGTTTCATAACTTTCTATTCCCAAACCACCAAAAAGTATGAAGCTAATCATAGAATTAGTGTGCTAATACTATTAAAAAACATAATAATTTTAACATTGAAAAAAAAGTTGATTTGCCCTTCTTTATCCCTTACAAATAAAAATTAGGACAGCTTTCCAAAATCTTTTTATGATATAGTTTGCCACATTTGGCCCATTTTTTTTGTATAGCAATAATGACCTTTCTATCTTCTATTTTTCTAAAACTTTCTTATTTTTCTTTAGTGGGGTTTTTTTCCTTTCTGAAGGAAGATCCAAAAATCAAGGATCAGAAATTAATGGCTTTTCAAAGCTGAGTCCCTAGAAACACAATGTCCAATGAGGCTAGAGGCTACCATATTAAACAGTGCAGATATAGACTGTTTCTATCACAGAATATTCTAGAAAGAATAGTGCCACTCAAGAACATGTATAATACAGTGCCTTACATTTTGTAGGTTCTTAATAAATATTTATTAGCTAAAGTGATCACAATTAATTGCAATTTTCAAAATCTAAGTTAGAAAAAATATTCAAATAATCCTATGCCCAGGGACTGTCATTATTACCAAGGGGATGCATGAGGTCCTGGGGCACCTTGACCTTGTAAGTTGAGAGAGGGGGAGTGGCAAGGAGGAGTGAGAAGGAACAGGTGAAGCAGGAGGGAAGCTCTGAGACCTGGCAGCCCGGGAGGCCGGATGTGAAGGAGGCCGATATCACCTGGTCAAATGTTGATCATAGATTAAGATGAGGACTGGAAATAAATTATTTCTGGCTTTATTTTTCTGATAGTTTCCTGGTAGCACAAAATAATATATTTATACTTTTTTTTTCATTAAATATATCATCTCTGCTCTTAGAGGTGAAAGATTAGTCTTACACCCACTTTTTTTCACCCTCCTGTATAGGTAATGCTATATTTAGTTGACAAGCTGTGTAACTCGGTGCACGATGCTGGCACGTGTCTTAGGCCGTGCAGACTGCTATAACAACATATGACAGACTGGGTGATTTGCAAACGAGAGAAATTTATTTCTCAAGCCTGGAAAGTTCAAGATCAACCTACCACCACGGTTCTGGTAAGGGTGCACTTCTGGGTTGCCAACTGCTGACTCTTCGCATCCTCATGTGGTAGGAAGGGTGAGGGGCTGGCTCTATAGGGTCCCTAAGGTCCCTAATCCTGTTTATGAAGTTTCTACCTTCATGACCTAAGCACCTCTCAGAGGCCCTCACTTCCTAATGCCATCACCTTGGTCATTAGGATTTTGACAAGTAAATTTTCAACAAATGAACATTCAATACATAGTAAACATCTATCTCTACTTTCTGAATCTTTAATTTTAGGTGGTATTACTTTGAGTCCTTACTGCATAAATTGAGAAAATTAGCTTGCCTGTATGTTGGTTGGCCTGGTTTCTTCCGACTGGCTGCTGACTTGCCCTGGTTCTAGCATTTACATTCTTTTCTGTGAATGTAATTAAGCTTCTCATACTTTATATCTATAGGTTGGTTACAAAAATGTAAAAACAATAAGTATAAATTGTGATATTATAAGACCCTGATGAACTAAGTATTATAAATATTAATGGGTCCATTAGATTAAAAAATCTGTTTACTTTGTGGAATAATGAAAAATAAAAGGTACTCACTTTAAATATCATAATTTGTATTAAAACATTTACATGTTTAAACATAATTATTTTTCCATATTCTAATATAAGGTCAAGACGTTTTCTTCAAGAATGTCTAATAATCACTATAAGAGAATTGCAATATTTGAATCCCAACAAATCTGAGAAGCAGGTTGTACATAGAGCAATATATTTTGAGTCTCCATAGTGCCAGATTCCATGAATGAATAATATTGTCCACTAATTGACCTATTTAATGGCATGAAAAGAAAGTTGGTCTGAAAAATTCCTTTTGATGTATAATTATTACATTCCTAGAGTAGGCACAGTGTTAATAACATTAGAATTGATTATAGAAAAGAGCATACATGAGAAAGCTATTGCTTTTATGCTACAAAAATTCCCTACATTTCTTGGTATATTCAGTGGCAAAACAATAACAAAAATGATAAATAATGCCAAAGCAAAAAAAAAAAAAGTCCAAATTACCCTCAAAATAGTGGTTGTACAGTTTTTATGTATACAGCACCTTCCTTGGCTTTCCATCGCATTTCTCTGTGGTAGTTTAAACTCCCCCCCTGGAATTCCCATATGAAAAGTGAAGAAACTGCTGTAACCATTGATGAATTGAGTCTTTGCTCTGTGTCACTCAAACAAGTTTTGGGTTAGAGTCCAAGTTTGGTAACTTTGATGAACTGTTTTCATGTAGTAGTTTATTTTTCATCTTATCAAATCTTAGTACTACTTTATGAAAAAAAAGTTTTAATCATTAAGTGCTACTATTAAAACAAAAATAAATTCCCGGCCCTGGCCAGTTGGCTCAGTGGTAGAGCGTTGGCCTGGTGTGCAGGAGTCCCGGGTTTGATTCCCGGCCAGGGCACACAGGAGAAGTGCCCATCTGCTTCTCCACCCCTCCCCCTCTCCTTTCTCTCTGTCTCTCTCTTCCCCTCCCGCAGCCAAGGCTCCATTGGAGCAAAGTTGGCCCGGGCGCTGAGGATGGCTCCATGGCCTCTGCCTCAGGCGCTAGAATGGCTCTGGTTGCAACAGAGCGATGCCCTGGATGGGCAGAGCATCGCCTCCTGGTGGGCATGCCGGGTGGATCCCGGTTGGGTGCATGCGGGAGTCTGTCTGACTGCCTCCCTGTTTCCAACTTCAGGAAAAAAAAATTCCCGAGACCTTCTGGAGTTTTGCTCTTTATGGATGATAGTTTAGTGTAACCTGTATAGGCCAAGTACTTTTTTTTATGCATGGAAAACACTGGTGTTCCTACTACCTAAAAGTATACTTTGTTAACATTTTCTCTTACTTGCCTTTGATATTTTTTTAATAAAAGAAATAAAATGGCTCCAGTTCTCTGTAATAAAATTCTACACATACACACTAAGAACAAAGGATGATTTTGACAGCGTAGTGTTCGAAGAAAGAGAGGCCCTGATTAAACAAACAGTAAGTGCTGCTATATCTATTACTGAAGGAACAGCAGTGCTTGGGTGATGTTTTCCAGGCAACCCCACAGCATAAATCTTTAACACCACTGCCTTTCATGTGACATTTATATATAAAAACTGTTTATAGAGCCACGCAACCTTTCCTCGTGTTCATGAGGGTTTATCGGGGCCGTCAATGCTTGTGATGTTATGGCACAACTACTCACGATGCACCAGCAAATATTAGCAAAGCATTTTGCTTGTGCTCTTTGTTTGGTTCTCATCAGAACCAAATAAGGGACCGATGCACTTCTTACAAAACAAGGTCAACGGCAAGATGACAGCGAACCTTACGCGGACATACTTGCAGACTCGAGTGTGTAAGCACCAGGAAATTGTTCAGTATCAGGCCCAAAGGAAAGACTTCCTCTTCACAGCACCCTTCAATTTTGACTTAATTTTTACAGAAAATAGAGGCAGGATAAATTTTGATTTCATTTAAATGAAAGAACACTGGACCAAGAATAGATACATTGCCACACTATATTAGAAAATAATCTGCCCAGTTAGGGAATAGAGTAGGTTTTAGAATGTTAGATGCGGTCAGATGGCAGAAAGAGTGCGGGCAGGCGTTCAGCACAGGTCTCTCCCTGAAATGCACTTTGCAGGAGAGGACCCTGTATAGAAGTGGCTGCTTGGTTCTGATTTTTGTTGTTCTTACTGTTATTTATTTATTTTCAATTTGAGCTCAGCCACCAGGACCCCTTCATAGTAGGTATCTTTATTTTCAGGGTCTACAGTGGTTACATGTGAACTACTGTAAAAGTCAGCATTAATCTGGGCTTTAGGGCAAGAACTGACGGGAAAAACTAAAAAAATGTACATTTTGGATAAGGAACCTGATATCTGGAGTTTTATCTGACATTTCTGAGTGTAAAGGAAGAAAATCATAAAACAGTGGTTTATGTTTTCATGAGAAAAAAAAAGATGCCTCTTGCGATTTATATCTCTTTTGCTAAGAGTCCCAGCTGGAGTAAGGAAATCTAACAAGGGAAAACTTTTTTTAGTATTCTGGAAACTTGCAAACCTCAAAAACAGTTCCGTTATTGTCCTCTTAGTTTTTGTTTGATCAGGTCTACTTAGATGCCCTTATATTCCAACCGAGTAAAACTGCGAGAGCTGAGACTGCAGCAGGAATATTTAGGTTATAATCTGTTAAAGCGTTAAAGCACGACACATTCCATTTGAGCCTGGCGCCACCACGATCTGTGTGAGGGAATAGAAGAGAGAAGATGTTCTGCCCTTCTCACCAGGTGTCAGTGGATTTTCTAGCACACACCCCTTTGCCCTAGAACAGTGGTCCTCAAATGTAACAAGCACCAGAATCACGTGGAAGGCTTGTTAAAACCCAGACGACTTGGCCTGGTCCCCAGAGTTTCTGATTCATTAGGTCTGTGGCGGCTCAATCATTTCCATTTCTAGCAAGTCACAGTGTGATGATGCTGACACCGCTTGTTTGGGATCATAGCTGGAGAACCACTCTCCCAGACACATCTCAAAGCTCCGCTCCATACAAAGCACCATGATCCATAGTTCCAGTTGAGAGGTAGGTTGAGGGGCCGTGGGGGGGCAGCAGTCACTGGAGTTTCTGGGAGTGGTGAGGGTCTGAATTGTGGTAGAGGCACAGTTCTTAGAGGGAAGCTGAATGGTAAACTGAGGACTCCAGCCCACATGAGGGGTGAAACGGCAGGGCTCACACCCTGGGAACCACGTATCAAAAACAATGAGGCAGGTTGTCGTGGCTCTCACCAAGGGCTCTGGGTTTTAAGAGCAGGTTTCCAGGACTAGCTAGGACTCTGAGTGCCAATTAGGATAGAAATCTAGTTGAAGAGCCTGGTGCTTGCGGCGGGGTGACAGGAAAGGCTGAAGCTGGTGCTGTGTGAAATCCACAGACGTAAAGAAGTTTACCTTGGCTTGGCTGAAGGCAACAAGGTCCACTCTGGTCCCATGTATGGGCAGACTGGTGCCGAGCAAACACTGAGCCAGGGCTCACTCAGGATAACGGCCCCACTCTATTGGAAAGTGGCCTGTTCAGGGCCTGCCATGATCACGATTAGGGTAGACAGGACCCATCTGAAAAACTTTTGTCAAACTCTTCTTGGCCTTGACATACACCAAGAAGTACACAATACATTATGCAATGGCACATGTGTGTGTGTGTGTGCACCCTCCCACACACACGCGCACACACAAACACACACAGTTTTCCAAATTAATATTTTGCTTACTCTGTGCAGTGTATTCTATCACATTCTATTATTTCATGAAAATAAAAACCTTTTGCTATCCAATAATTTATTTTATGATCCACTAGTGGGCAGAGCCCTGCGGTCTGAAAACCTTCACTTGGCATCTAATCTGTGCCTTGTGGCACCCCGCCCCCACAGACCCATACAAACTGCAAGTGGTTTTCATTCAGATGGTTCTCGAGGGCCTCGCTTTGAAAACACTGCCAGGAGCTGAAATAATGTATTTTGAGGGGTCCCTGGGCCTCTTCCTCATGTCAGTGACTTGACATTTGATGGAATGATGAAGTTGTTTATCTTACTGTATTTCTTCTCTTACCCTATTAATGGTCAATTTCCAGAATGTTCCATGTGATGGGCATCCAGCTCTGGCACTCTGTCTGGGAGCAAGGTCTCCAAGTTCCCAAGGCGGCAGAGACTGCGAGAAAGTGAGAAGCAGTGGGGGTGGGGATGACCCAGGAGACCGAGAGCCGCCCCTGACATTGTGACCCCTCCCACATCAGCGTGTGGGTTGGCACCAATCTGAGTGTAGCAGGACCCCCACCTGTTCCCGCACGGGCATTTTTTAATCTTCGGGAAGTTCCAGAAAACTTCACAAATCAAAATCCAGGATCACAAGTAGAAAGTGAATTTTAGCCTGACCAGGCGGTGGTGCAGTGGATAGAGCATTGGACAGGAATGCAGAGGACCCAGGTTCGAGACCCCGAAGGTTGCCGACTTGAGCGTGGGGTTGCTGGCTTGAGCCCAAGGTCGCTGGCTTGAGCAAGGGGTCACTTGGTCTGCTGAAGGCCCACGGTCAAGGCATGTATGAGAAAGCAATCAGTTTACGGCCATACCACCCTGAACGCGCCCGATCTCAGAAGCTAAGCGGGGTCGGGCCTGGTTAGTACTTGGATAG
The DNA here is from genome assembly GCF_036850995.1 of Saccopteryx leptura. Lineage (NCBI taxonomy): Eukaryota > Metazoa > Chordata > Mammalia > Chiroptera > Emballonuridae > Saccopteryx > Saccopteryx leptura. Next base: position 110,160,465 of record NC_089509.1, on the reverse strand, counting down.
ATGGGAGAAAGCAATCAATGAACAACTAAGGTGTCGCAACAAAAAACTGATGATTGATGCTTCTCATCTCTCTCCCTTCCTGTCTGTCTGTCCCTATCTGTCCCTCTCTCTGACTCTCTCCCTGTCTCTGTCAAAAAATAAATAAAAGAAAAAGTGAATTTTACCTCATGAAATAAAGACATATGCAAAAGAAAAGAAGAAAAGAAAAAATGAACAAGGTCATTCCAGTCAGATGGACTAAAAAGGGGACTTGAACAAAACAGGCATCTTAAAAGAGCACGGTTGTGAAACCCAGGTAAGGAAGGAAACGTGCTTCGGAAGACCTCGCCGGCCTGAAGTATGGCTTAGTCCTGGAGACCTGGAATTTACCATCCGATAAAGTCATTTCATGCCGCTCTGACTCAGTGCCTTGTCTGTGAACGGGATACAAGGGCTGTTTGCGCTTTAAGTGGTGCATAGGAATTCCGCGTGAAACTATTAGGCAAATCTGTCCTTTAAAAAAAAAAAATTCTTGTGATCCCCTTGTGAAAATGAGAGAATTTGCCTACAGCTAATTAGTACCTTCAAGCAGAGAGAAAGACATACATACACACAGAGAGAGAGAGAAAAAGACAGAATCTTTGGCATGCCACTCAAAGTGCCAATAAAGAGCACTTTACTGAGAATCGGATAAATCAGATCTCCCAGGAGTCCAGAGTGCTTTCCTAAAGAATCAAGTCCTCCGCAGACTGGGGTGACTTATTCCCAGGCAGTTCACCTAAAGAGATTTTTCTCCGATTACTAAAGGTCTGGCAAGGAAGCGTCCTGAATGACACATTCATCAAGGAGATATCTTGGAAGGTCCTCTTCGTTCCTTTTTGGGATCCAACAGGGGGACAAAGTTAGAAACTGGGAAACATTTGTCTGGCTCCTCATCAGAAAAAGAGATAGTTAATCCCGTCTCCTATTACATGCAGCTTTGCTCAAAATAAAGCAGCTGCTTAGGAACCGACTTGAGCCCTTTCCTGTTTAAGCAGGTGTGTGTGTGTGTGTGTGTGTGTGTGTGTGTGTGTCTTCTTCAGCCGACTCGGACGTGTCAGGCTGACAACATATGTGGGTGCCATTCCAGAAAGAACGTACATTTATTTTCCTTCCATTTAATGGTTGAACATGATCACAGTCACCAGATGGGTCAGAAAAACAGTGACAGCATGGCATACATCTTCACAGGGTTTATCAATCTGATTGAATGAAGAAGATTAAGTGGATTTTGCTAGAAATCCAATAAACTCTCTCCACCTCAAAGAATTAGGGTTGGTGCCAGTTTTCTCCTTTATTACAATCTCTGCCCTTTTGCTGTCTGTCCTCTGTTTTCTCTCACTTCCTTCATATTATAAAGCTCATTTTATTCCCTAACGGTAGTAGGTGAGCCCCAGTTCTTCAAGCTTAATTAGTCAGAGAAACTGGAGGCTATCTGCTGGCAGAGGAAGAAGAGACTCGGAGAGCTGGACGGACTGGGGTTTGAATATCGGCTCTTCCTCCACCCCACTGTGTGGTCCTTGAGCCGCAGTTTCCTCGTATAAAAAAGGAGGCTCGCCTTCCCCGTGGTTGTGGGAGTTAGAGATGACCATGGATGCGAAGCACCTAGCGTCATTTCTGGTTCAATATGAAGTGACAGTTATTACCTTGGACACCCAAGATTGTTTGTTAGCTGAAAGTTCACTCTCTCTAAGGAGGCAGTAATGGTCACCCACAGGAGAGGAGCATTGTTTAACAAAGACTTTAATTGCCCTGTAGCATTTAACCTGCATTCTCTGATTGCATAGTGGTCCTTCCTGTCCGAATAGCATAGCCAGCTCAGTGATTTTCTGTAAGCATTGAAATGTCCAATTTGCTATTGCATACTAATCAGAAAGTTGCGAGTCATATCTCTACAAGCAGTGTTGGCCGAAATCAAACTCTATTTCCCCATTCCACTCCAATATGATGCTTTTCAGAAAATAAACAGTTCTACCCTGTAGATTTTGTTGGAATTTACCAGGTTTCCTGGTGATCTTACTCCCAGAGTAACTCTAGCAGATAGAGATTTGTGAAATTAACTAGTACTGAAGACGTTTGAAGGTTCAATGCCTTCATTTTGGCCGCTAAATTTAATAACTGTTAACAGAAAGGTTTTAATTAGGACACTGTTCTTTATGGTTGTTTTTCAGTGGAGAATGTAGATCTCATTTTAATAATGACATACATATAAAGCAATAGAGGAAGATTTTAAAATTCAATAGCAAACAGGATTATTTGCATGATTGCACATTAAGATTTACTCTTTAAGGAAGAAAAACACTTTGAGGGGGGGGGGAGTTTGAACCAAGCCACGTGAAGAAGCCAGGCGTGCAGAGATTGGACAGGAGCGTTGTGGGCAGGGCAATCACGGGGTGTGGACACCGTGGGGTGGAACGGATTGGTGTTGAGGAACAGAAAGAAGGGACATACGGTTGAGATGTAGTGAGTACCAGGGGAGAGACATAGGGAGGGAGTTGGGAACCAGAACAAAGGGCCAGGTAGGTTCAAGCAAGCTCTTGACGTGGGTCAGGATGCCGCTGGATTTTGTTAGGCAGGTCATGAAATCACTAGTGCTGCCTAGTGTCCTTTAGAGAGAGGCGGTTTAAAAGAAGTGAGACCGATTAGGACACGATTGCAGTAGCGCAGGTAAGAGATCCTAGTGTCCTGTGCTCGGAGGTGTCGGCGGAGATGGAGAGAAGAGAACGGGTTCGGGCTGTATGTAGGAAGACGCCTGTGCCTTGAGCGTGTTGATGGGTGGCTGTTGGGAGCAGAAGTGATGAGGCAGAAGGAGAAGTCAAGGATGTCATCTAGGTTTTGGGGCGTCCTCGTGGAGGACAGTGGGGACCATTGCGGAGATGGGGAGGTGGGCATGGAGGGGAAGACACAGGATTGGGGATCAAACCACACATGTTGTCTTGGTTCTGATAGTGTGACCCCAGTGATGGTCTTCAGGGTTTGATATGAATTAATAGTATAATTAGTGCAAGGACAACTTGCTGCAAGAGGTTCACCCTCATTAAAGATCCAGGTAGAGAAAGCTAAGTTGTGGAGAAAACATAGTGTAGCTCTGAAAGGTGGTTTTGAGCTGCCTATCTCCCTCTTTCCACGTTCTCTCCTCTCCTCCCAGGCGCCTCCCTCAGCGCTCCTCCCTGTAGCGCGCCCTGGAAGGGTGTTTCCTTTCTCTTTCCCTGCTGTGCCATGCCTCTTAATCTCCACCAGTTCTTGGGGTCTAGCACAGGGCCCGGGGCAGAGTTGGCAGGTTTTTAAATGGAAGCGTGAATGAATGAATGAAAGCGTGTCAATCCCCCCAGTCTCCACTTCCGGTTCGTCTCGCTCCAGGCTGTGCCTGGGAGCAGGGGAGATTGAATTTAAGGTGTGCGTTAGCATTCATTTGGTCCTGATTTGGGCTTGTCTTCCGTTCATGGCACCGAGTTTCCATCTCAGACTCTCGATGTGGGAAATGACCTTTAATCCTCTTGTGCCTAAATTCCTGCCTTGCTAACCTCACTGCACTCCCAGGTTCCTGGGGGTGGGAGTCCACCAGGCTCTTGCCAGCTCCCTGTCCTGCCTAGGTCGTATCCTCTTCCTGATCCTTTGAGCCCAGCCTGTGACGAAGCTTCATTCTCTGCTATCAGATGGGTTGGCCATTTTCCCGAGTGTCTAAATATTGCCTGCTCCCAGGTCCCCGTTTCCAAGTTCTCTTGAAACCTTTTCCATAAGGAAAGTCCACTGTCCCTTCCTAAACCTGCCTGGTGACAGCTGCTTGCTGGCGCTTCTCTCTGCTGTTTGACACTGTTTGGTTTGGTCAGGACCCCCCCCCTTCCAACTTAACCATATGCCACCAGTAGCCCTAGCCCCCACCCCAAACCATGTGCCACCTTAGGGGCCTAACCAGTTCAAATGTCAGGCACCTTCAACTGTCCAAGCCTACAGCTGTCATTCTTTTTTTTTTTTTTTTTGTATTTTTCTGAAGCTGGAAACGGGGAGAGACAGTCAGACAGACTCCCGCATGCGCCCGACTGGGATCCACCCGGCACGCCCACCAGGGGCGAGGCTCTGCCCACCAGGGGGCGATGCTCTGCCCCTCCGGGCGTCGCCCTGCCGTGACCAGAGCCACTCTAGCGCCTGGGGCAGAGGCCAAGGAGCCATCCCCAGCGCCCAGGCCATCTTTGCTCCAATGGAGCCTCGGCTGCGGGAGGGGAAGAGAGAAACAGAGAGGAAGGAGGGGGGGGGGTGGAGAAGCAAATGGGCGCTTCTCCTATGTGCCCTGGCCGGGAATTGAACCCGGGTCCCCCACACGCCAGGCCGACGCTCTACCGCTGAGCCAACCGGCTAGGGCCAGCTGTCATTCTTCACTCTAATATTAGAGACAATATAACCAAACAAAATACAGGGGGGAGATAATAAAACAGTTTATTGGTGTAAAGAAAAGCAGCAGGCACGAGAGAGAGAGAGAGAGAGAGAGAGAGAGAGAGAGAGAGAATGTGTGTGTGTGTGCGCGCGCGCGTGCATGAGTAACCTGATACATTTATCTACCAGTGCTTCCACTGCTTAGTTGTTCACTCATTTTCTAGGAGAAAACTTGAGCCTTGTCACACTGTCATAAATCAACAGACACTGAGGAGTCCACTGTGTGGGAAGTAGGAATGCCCACTGCCATTCAGTCACTTGTTCAGCTGGTATAACTGAAGCCCTGCCATGCGCCAGGCACTGCGTTGGCCCAGGACCCAGCCTTGACTGTCTTCGCCCAAGATGAATTTAGGAGCTTTTGCCTCTTCTAGGGACTCGTAGGGAGTGACAGATAAAGTTCTTGGAGGCCATTTTTCACCCACAACACAATGCAAACCCAAACAACACTAAATGATAAAATACATGTAAGAAAGCCCAGGAAAAGGACTAATGTGTTCCCTGTGGTGATAACATCAATGATTTTGTTCAAATAGACATCAACGCTCAAAATGTTTCTACTTTTTGTTGATGTTGCCTCTTTTATACTAAGGACTCAAGCACATTTTCCTGGTTGGAAATCCAGCGTGGCTCACGGTTAACGAAAGCAATAGACAAGCAAACAGATTTGAATAAATAATTGCAGTACAAAGAGACACACCCTATAATAGAATTATCCAGAGTGACAGGAATGTAAACAGAGTTTTCTGCGTGAACCCAGAAGTCCCCACCCCACCCTCCCTTCTCTGCTTTCGGTTCGTATACGGGGGAAATTATTTCCAGATTCGGGGAAAATGGAATGCATGGATGTAAATCATAACTCTCTCTCAAAAAAAAAATAAGGTAACATATGGCTGTTTAGGCTTTGTACGAGATGAAGGAATGAACTCAGAAATGTCTGCCTGTCCTTTGGAAGTTTGTAGGTCTTGTTATTGCAACCCTGAGGTGTGAAATGTTTGCGCTGTGTCTGAAATTAATGATGAGGACAGACGCCGGCTCAGAGACTTCCCTCGCGAGCCACTTGTTCCCTTCCTCGCCGAGTCGGGGCTCCCACAGCTTGTTCGAAGGATAGCATCAAAAGGTTGCTTTATCCGCTAGTTTAGGATAATAGACCGGGGTCTAACTGCAGTCAGTAAAGGGAAACTTTTCAGGCTGGGAGTTAAAGTTCAATCTGTTTCTCTTGGCAAATGGCCCACGAGGGAAATAGAATTCATGGAAGAGACTCGTTGGCTGGACAGCTCTATGATCCGGCAGTTGCGATGAACAGATCACAGAGGGGAATGATCAAATAAATGTTCACACACTACTGACAGCATGGAAATATTTCCTTTTCATTGCATATCTCTTTCTTTAAATGCTGTTCTTAGCGCTCCCTTAATATAGCATGTCTCCCTCATTGCGATTGAAAGACTAAAGGCCTCCATCTGGATTCAATTCTGGTGTTCATTAGGTTAGAGCAATCAGGAATGCATTTCCCCTGGGACTCGTGTTTCTGCTTCATGTTGAAGGTGATTACTTGGCATTCAGATCGGATTGGTAATGATTTCTTCCTCTCTGATGTCCAAAGACAAGAAAGAATTTGTGTCTGGGGCCAGTGGTGCAATGATGGAGAACAGTGGTCGGGGAAGGGAGTGCGGGATGCTCACTTGGGGCCTGATACGCTTGGCAGTGGTCTTCCCTGCTCTTGTCATCTTGGTACCAAGAAAAAAGAAGGGGGTCCCAGGAACAGAGAGAGTAAAAGGAAAGAAGCTAGGGAATGAGGACCCAAGACTATGTAATGGAGGGGCTCGATTCCTGCTTGGTCACCCGTGGGTCTTCCTGCCGCTGTTGAATGGAGGCCACCTCTAGACACAACCCCATCGCTCCTTAACGCATGCCTCGCACCCCGCTGCCTTGATGGAGCCCGCGAGCCTGTGTTTCTGTGAAGGGTGTGCTGGCGAAGGGAGGCTGCTGGGGTCTAGAGAACGTCACTTCTCCTGGTCCGTGGTCCCCCCCATGTTCAGTCACTTTGGGCTCCAGCGACTGCTCTCTGCTTTGTGTCTCACTCTGCCCTAGCCCCCGGAACTGCCTGGTGCTCGGTAGAAGTTTCTGGGTGCTCTCCTCGACCCACCCTCCTCCGTCTCCCTGGCAAACACACACACATTTCCCCCAATTTGTTATTTTGGCACAGATATCCCTTCAAAAGTGTCACCTCACCTGTATCATTTTCCTCTATCACCCCATAGGCATTATGGGGGAAGAATAAGAATAAAAGTTTCAGTAAAAATGTAAATATGTCCAGAGATGACAGACCTATTCAGAGGTAAGATATTTTTTAAAGAAATATGAATTGAAAGGTAAAAAGTATGGTTGGAATTCACATGCTCAAACATATAATGACGGTAATAGCTAACCGCTCAAGAGCAGTTCCAGGCAGGGTTTGAAGGTTTTGCTGACCTTCACTCATTTAATCCTCATGATAACTCGATGTATTGGTACATTCATCCTCTCTATTGTATTTTTAACAGATGAGGAAATTGAGGCACAGAGATGTTTAGTGTTGACTTTTAGATCTGGATTTGAGCCCAAGAGTCTGTGTCATAGTCCGTGCACTTAACTAGGATGACACGTGGGTAGGGCACTCACAGGTCCAAGCAAGGGGACACACTGCAAAAGTGGGAAACCATGTCGATTTGGATCCACACGGCTCTGTTGCCAGACAGGCCACTTAGGTAATTGGAGTCTCATTAGAGGCATAGTGATAATATTCCTGCCAAACAAAGGCTTGTGTTGAAAGAAGACTTCCCGGGGAAAGACCTAGCTCTGGGTCTGGCGCAGAATGGACAGGTGATGGTGTTGTCTTCTTCCTTCCTGCATCCACACAAGTCCCCACCCATCAGATTCCGTCTTCAGTTATAGCGCTGCATGGCAGAGACATGTTATTGGTGTCTGCTCTTAGATAAATCCTTCATTTATTTAAAAATATTGAGTGTTGCGGCTTGCACAATTATGGCCCCCCAAAAGATGTCCATGATGCATCCCCCAGAACCTGTAAACTTATTAGCATTACATGGCAAAAGAAACTTTGCAGATGGAAGAAAGGTAGCTCCTCAGCTGGGCCTGAAGGAGGGACGTGAACCTGGGTTATTCTGGTTGGCCCAATAGGAGCACAGGGACTCTTACAGGTGAAGGAGGAAGAGCATCAAGGAGAAATGCAGTGGAGGAAGAGGCAGGAGAGAGTCACAGTGTGAGAGAGACCTGCCCGCCACCACTGGCTTTGAAGATGAATGAGGTCATGGACCAGGCATTGCGAGATGGCTCCTGGAAGCTGGGGATGACCCTCAGCCGACAGCCAGAAAACAGGGATTCAGTCACACAGTCACAAGGCACTGAATCTGGCCAGTGACCCAGGTGACCTTGGGAGTGGCTTCATCCCCTTGGTCTTCCGGAAGGAACACAGTGCTACCGACATCTCGATTTCAGCCTGTGTGACATGCTAAGCCGACAGCTCAGGCTGCTTCACGATGTTCCAGGATCCTGGACCCACAGAACTCTGAGATCAACACTGTTGTTGTAAACGGCTGCACTGGTGGGCCTCTGTTACCACGGCGAGAGAAAACTAACACAAGTGTGCAGTTTGTCCGCGAGCTACACAGATTGCTATCTGGTCAACAGGCTCAGTGAAGGCCAGGGGTCAGCAGAAGCCATTTCTCCCTCAATCTCTGTTTTCCAACTGATCCTAAGGCAAACTGCTTGCTGCTGTGTGCTGCAGGCTCCACAGCTGTCAGAGCCTCCTGGCCACACGGGGCTGTTCTCTGGAGTTGAGGTGTAAACACTTGCGAGCTGTTTCCCTTAGGGTGCTCAGACGATCTGTGAAAACCCAGCCACCTCCTGACACCAGAACGCCTGTCTCCTCCCAAGATGTGGCTGGGCCCTGTGCTTACCAATGTGCTTTGGGAAGTTACCTCCAGCTCAGGAGGAGCACTTACTTGATGGGATAATTAAATTAATTGCCTAAACTAGTTTTTAGAAAACATCTTCATGTGTCTTTTCTTACTGTGGCCCCTTTGGTAATTCTTGAGACAATGGTAATGATCAAGTGAAGGAAAGAGTTAAAATGAAAAAGACAACAAAAGCGTTCTCACTGTACTGATCTCAAACAAATTTGAGATGATCAGACAATTGGTTGCAACCAACCAAGATCACATGCCAACAAATGCAATTATCTAAAAACACACAAAAAAAATACTGCCCTCAGCAAACAGTCTTAAGAACAGAATAAATATTTAGATTTGCCAGCATCTGTTGAAAATCTATATGAAATGTCTCCAATAAACTGAGCAACGCTTAAGAAACACTTGGGCTAAATAACCTGAAAAGAAATTATCCATGTTTACGAAAGAACTACAAAAATCAAAGCCACGCTTACTGGAACATCAGCCTCTACAAAGACGTTACCTCCTGGGATGGGCTTTTGCTGACGTCTTGTCTGATTCATTGTGCTAGTAAGTCTCGCATCATCCTGTGTGTTTTCTTTAGCGTGCTTAACACTGTTTGGCATTATCTTATTTAAGCGTTCTGTTTGTTGTGTCTTTTTCTTTCTCGAATGTAAGCACCATGAAGGCAGGACCTTGTCTATCAGTGGAGACGCCGTTCATGCTTCTGGCATCTACTGTGATTTTCCTCCAGAGAGTCCCTGACTCTCCTCTGCTTGTGTATTTCCAGGAAGTAGAAGCTACCCTGTGCTTCAGTCCTGTCTCCCAAACCAACCAGCCCATGCCATCTGGCTGGCTAGATGGAAGGGTTTGTTATGGGCACATAACCAATGTCACGCCTACCGGGATAAATGGGATCTAATTCTGGGGCTTTTGTTTGAGACAGCTCTCCCACTGTCTTAAGCCTGAGAGGAGGTAGGATTGGAGCTGCTGTTACCATTATACCTCCACACAGAGTTGATCAGAGTGGAGGGAAGGACGAGCTCAGAGACAGAGGAAAGGGACTTCTGGTGGGATAAGGTGGCCCTAAATCCTGTCATGTCCAATTCAGTATGACCATGATGTCTTTATTTACGTGGACCAATATTTTTCTCAAAGCAAATGAGCCCCAGATTGAATTGAAGTTGGTAATCCAGGGAAACATAAAGTGCTATGGACTTAATCTGCACTTCATTAATCTGGGCACAAAATGTCTACAAGTGCAATTGAAAAATGATGTGTGTGTCTGTGTTGGTAGGGGTGTCTACCAGCTACTCATCACCCTGTGTCTTAGGATTCTATGTTTAGAAAACTGGAGAAACACTGTAGTATATTTACCGCTCCCTAAAATAGCAAGGAAAATCTCTGGCTTGTGATTTGGGAAGCTGTATAACATTTCTATTTTACCCAAGTTGGTGGCTCTAAACCAGTGGGCTAAGAACTTCCTACTCTACATATTGAATATCATTAAACTCAATGCAAATTATTGATGCAGTACATTAGTTTGTGTTCACGTGATATTTCAGTGTTCTGTTACTACTTTCCTCTATATTTGGGTTCTATGAGATGATCATTGAATGTAATTTACACACCCACACACACAAAGCCAAAATCTCTGAACACAATTACTACATAAACGTTCTGTTAAGGAAAATGATTGATTGATATAATAAAATGAGAGGCAAGACCTCGGCACTGCCGGGGACATCGTGAATGTCAGGGATACAGTAGTCTAACGGGTACTGGGTCTCAACCTGTGCCCCAGGGACACCGTGAATGTCAGGGATACAGCAGTCTAACGGGTACTGGGTCTCAACCTGTGCCCCGGGGACACCGTGAATGTCAGGGATACAGTAGTCTAACGGGTACTGGGTCTCAACCTGTGCCCCGGGGACACCGTGAATGTCAGGGATACAGTAGTCTAACGGGTACTGGGTCTCAACCTGTGCCCCGGGGACATCGTGAATGTCAGGGATACAGCAGTCTAACGGGTACTGGGTCTCAACCTGTGCCCCGGGGACACCGTGAATGTCAGGGATACAGCAGTCTAACGGGTACTGGGTCTCAACCTGTGCCCCGGGGACACCGTGAATGTCAGGGATACAGCAGTCTAACGGGTACTGGGTCTCAACCTGTGCCCCGGGGACACCGTGAATGTCAGGGATACAGTAGTCTAACGGGTACTGGGTCTCAACCTGTGCCCCGGGGACACCGTGAATGTCAGGGATACAGTAGTCTAACGGGTACTGGGTCTCAACCTGTGCCCCGGGGACATCGTGAATGTCAGGGATACAGTAGTCTAACGGGTACTGGGTCTCAACCTGTGCCCCGGGGACATCGTGAATGTCAGGGATACAGTAGTCTAACGGGTACTGGATCTCAACCTGTGCCACGGTGAGTTGTTGTTACTCAAAATTTTAATGTGAAAAATAAAAGGGGGGGGGATAGGGAAGAGCCTGCACAGAGAACTATGTAGAGGCGGAAGAGCAGGCTTGGAAGAAGAACCTTAATGTACCAAGAAGAAAGTCAAGGATCAGTCTTCAGTCTTGCTCTTGACCCTTCTTCCATTGGGCACATCTGAAAGTTTCAGTATTTATTACTGAGGATGTTTTTGGTTGGGTCATAGGTGGGAGCAAGAGAAATTATTTGGAAGTTGAGACCTTGATAATCTTGAAAAACTCATGGGAAAGAGGCAAGCGGAGATATTGTAAGGACAGACTTTTGGGATGTACACGCAAAGGTATGTCCTAAGCAGAGTGCGCCAGTCTTGGAGGGGACCTGAGCAAACAACACAGAATGCAGCACAAGTACCTTCAGAAACATCCACAATTGCTTCACCCAAGATTCAGGTGTGACCAAGGTGTTTCACTAGACAGGGAAAGGTTGATGTTTCAGAGAGCTGGCTAAACACCTCAGCAGGTATTGGAGACCTGGGCCCAGGCAGACCGGTGTATGTTGCTCCTGTTTGGACCCAACAGCTCGAGGAGAGGGGAAAAGACATGAATCTAGTAAATCAAGAATGGAAAAATTAAGACTGACTCAACACTGAGCCGGTAAACAACTGACTATGAATTCTTGAGATATACATGTAATAGGAGTTAAATGGCTTCAAAGGAAAAAAGTGTAAGTTGGGGGTCACAATGGACAACGTGCCCTCTAACCATCAGATCGCAGGCATGACCAGTGGAAGGCTGGCAGATGAGGGACGGCCACCTCATCTAGAGATTAGAGAGAAGTGCAAAGGCACCCAGCCTGACCGAGTCTCCGATGTGTCATACGACGGGAAGTGGATGGGTGTGCGGAGTCACTGGGCGCTGGCAGCAAGCTAATAGCGGAGTGCAGAGAAGCCTGTGGTCTCTGGAAGGTAGGATACAGGGCTCCAGAACTGAGAGCATTGGGTAAACAAGGCAAGGCAAGGACTCTTTGTTTTAAAAGGCTCGGAGTAGGGAGTAAGGGCCTCAGAACAAAAGTGATGTGTGCAAGAATTAGATAAATGTTGTCTCCAGATCTCAAGCACCAGACAGAGACTCCGGTGGGCCAGGCAGGGATCTCCCATAGCTGAGCCTCGTGCCCGTGCTGTTTTGCCTCTAGGGTGAAGTGCAGTCTGCTATGGGCAGCTGTGAAATCTCCGATCTGCTGATCAGAGAGCCACGTGGGCAAATAGGACATAAAGCTCTTTTTAGATCTTTATTTCTTAGAGTTCTGTTTTTGGCCATTCTCTTTTCACATTCCTCAGGTGACTTTTTATTTATGTTTTCATCTTCTGGCTATACAATGGGACTTTCAGCGTTCTCTCACTCTCTCTCTCTCTCTCTGTCCATTTGATCTATCTTCAATCAATAAGTCAATTGATCAAATCAATCAATTGACCTATCTAAGTTGCATGCTAAAAATTATCCTCAAATGCCCCCAGGATGTCTTTGGTCACAACAGCATAGGACATAAGTATGTAACCCCAAGGGAAGTTATCTTGAAAGACTACCCTGTTGGAGATGAATGATTGAGATCTAATTATTCCTTCATTCATTTATCCATTGAAAGCATATTTATTTAATGGGACTGATAAAACCTCTGCTTTTATGGAACTTAAAATCTAGAACTACAGTTTCGTTTTGTAGTCTTGAGTCCCATAAACATTTCAGATTCAGTGTGTTCTGAAGTCATGTCACATTTATGAAAAACAATTTGTTGTGTAATATGGTTGGTTTGACATGTTGCATATTTCAATGGCTTTCCATTACACAACATTTTGATCTAAGAAAGCTTAGTTGAAGGTGTTCAATGCTTCGTGTGACTTTACTGAACTAAATCGCTGTACCATAATACCTTCCAAACAGTCTATAAATTAGTGATGCTCAAATAGAAATAATAATCCTTAAAAAATAACTTCGTTGTTATAGATAAGTAACTTTATTTATTTTATATTATTATAGATAGACAAGCTTTATTTATTATAGATATGTGTTTCTTAAAGAAATAGAAATAATCAAAAATAAGAAAACCACCTATAATCCTGCTACCCAGAGATAATCAGTGTGAATTCCCAGGTATGCTCATTTCCAGTCTTTTATGCCGTTTTTTTCTAGTTTTTTAATGTAGCTAACCTATACTCTTTTATATTTTGGTTTTTATATATTATATCAAAAATTACTTTTTAATAATATTACATATTTTTATAATATAATTTTAGTGGTTATCTATACCCTGATCCTAAAGATATACAGTAATTTATGTAATCAATCTTATATTGCTTGAATATAGGTTGTCTCCAATATTTTTACTGTTAGAAATAATGCTGCAACTAACATCTCATAATGTTACCTTTCTGTCCATCCATGATTGTTTTCTTGAAGACAAATTCCTAGAGGAATTTATAGGTCAAAGGATATGTAAAATTTTCAATGCTTTTTCTATATGTATTATCAAATTTCACTCTATAAAGATTTTATGCCAAAATTTATGATTTATAATTATGATTGATTAGTATGCCATGAAGCGGACCCTCTAGCTCTCCGGATAAGTTGATGAAATTGAATCAGTTGTTAAACTTTTTCTTTCCTTGCATGTATGTCACCTCTAGAAAATGAAGGGCAAACATCTGAAATTCTGGTGGTTAGGTCCTCCTAGGCCATGTGTGACGGCATATTAAATAAAAGTAGTTTCAACCTTTATGAACTAGATCAAGTGGCCTAAGTTGTGATGCCAGGTTAAGATCGCATTGATTGGTCAGGGAACCAGGGGGATTTCAAGCACTAAGGAGTTGATGTTTTCGCAGTAGTTCTGGTTATAATAAGCTTTGTTTCCTTAGCCACCTCCTCATTGTTCTTCTTGAGTCATACTAAAGCCAGAATTTTTGAAATTTTAGAATGAGGTTATGCAATCTCTTTTTTTGCCTTTTATTTTAAATTTCTCCTGGCACATCTTTACAAATGTGCTTCCCAATTTCTCTACTGCTCCCAAAGCAGATCTCTGAGTTCTCGTGGTCTCTTACTTTGGAAAGAGCGCACTTTTTGGTGGGGAAGTATGGTGGATGAAACACAGCCGTAAGTTCTTTGCTGCTCTTCCCATTAAGTAGTGGGGTCTATCTCCTTCCTCTGGAGTTTGGATGGCCTTGTGACCTGCTTTGATTGAGACAAAGAGAAGGAAAAAATGTTGTGAGGGTTCAAAGCTTAGCCTTTAAGGAACCTAGCAATGTCCACTTTTTCTCTCTTGGAGTGCTGCTTCCGAGCTGTTAGGAAGTCCCAGACAGGCTACTGGCTGATTCGCCACCTTGCGGAGAGAGGCCTTGGGGAATGAGAAGCCACCTTAGAAGTTCCAGCTCCTGGCGTGCTCCTGGCTGCCTGCCACTCCCTGAGTGACCTCAGCTATCGCTACACTCATGAAATGAAAGAACCAATTGGTGAAACCCAGTTGGCCCATAAAATTATGAGAAAAAAAGAAATGAAATGTTGTTTAGGCTGGTAAGGTAGGGGACGGTATGTTCGGCAGTAATAAATAACTGAAACAGAAAGATAGAAGCTGTTCAAGTCACAATCATATTGGCTATAAAAGAAGTAAGTGATAGAACATAAATGGTTATCAGTAATTTTCTAAAGAAGTCAGCAAAGGCTTCTGTGGAGAAATGGTGCTTGACATGAATTTTGAAGAATAATCTAAGTTTCCGGGCAGATGAGGGGGGAGGAGTCTTCAGATGGACTGAGCAGCTGAAGAGATGACTTGGAGGTTGTGAAATAATAGGACCCTCACGGGAGCTGAGAGCCTGATATGGACAGAGGTTTAATCTGCTGGTCCAGAGACCATCTCTGTGTACAACAAGAAGGAATAATAATGATAGTGATTTCATACTTTTCTTTCTTTGCTTTGTATTTTTAACTAAAATTTTTTTTTAAATTACAGTTTCTATTCATTATTATTATTATTATTATTTTGTATTTTCTGAAGCTGGAAATGGGAAGAGACAGACTCCCGCATGCGCCCAACCGGGATCCACTCGGCATGCCCACCAGGGGGCGATGCTCTGCCCACCAGGGGGCGATGCTCTGCCCCTCCGGGGCATCGCTCTGTTGCGACCAGAGCCACTCCAGCGCCTGAGGCAGAGGCCAAGGAGCCATCCCCAGCGCCTGGGCCATCTTTGCTCCAATGGAGACTTGCTGCGGGAGGGGAAGAGAGAGACAGAGAGGAAGGAGAGGGGGAGGGGTGGAGAAGCAGATGGGCGCTTCTCCTGTGTGCCCTGGCCGGGAATCGAACCCGGGACTTCTGCATGCCAGGCTGACGCCTATTCAATATTATTTTATATTGATTTCAGGTGTACAGCATGGTGGTTAGTCAATCATATACTTTTCAAAGTGTTTGCCCAATATTTCCAGTGCCCACCTGGCACCGTACATAGTTATTACAGCATTATTGACTATATTCCCTATGCTGTACACACCGTACCCATGACTGTTTGGGGTACCAATCTGTACTCCTCAACCCCTTTACCTCTTTAGACTTTTCTTCCTGGTGTGTCATTTTATGAAGGGAAGAAGCCTGGAGCTGACACGTTTCACCTACTCACATTCAGCAGTGCCAAACATTTCCCCAAGTATTAATGAGACAAAAGGAACTGCTTTTGTTGAAAAGTGATGTCTGATCCTCATTTACTATCCTAGCTAAATGATTAATTCATTCCAGAAACAAAAACAAAGACATGGTCATATTATAAACATGAATTCCTCAAGAAACTCATCTATGGACCACCTAGGAGGCTCTCGGGACCACCAATCAGGATTGGTCTGGGCGAGATTATGACGTGGTGTCAGAGTTTATCTTGGTGTTCCCGGCCTCCCCTCGCTGTGTCCTCACTCTGGTGTCGCAGTGCCACCAGGTTCTCATCTTCTCTCTGAAAGTCTGCTTTCCAGAAAGGCCCAGACACACGTGTTCTGAATTAGAAACATGACCCCAGAGAGAGGACTACTGCCACTCTCCAAGAGGGATGCCCGTTTTACTTTGAAGGCAAGGGTTGAAACTAAAGGAATGACTCTGTGAGGGTGGGTTTTTCTTTTCTTCAACAAGAGATTTAGTGTAAAAGAATCCTGTTAAGAGATTGTGACCCTCATAGTTAATCCATTTCAGTAGTTATCAAAAAAAAAAGTTTGCTATATTCATGCTCACAGCTAGGTGCTGTGAAGAAGGCAATGGTTAAAAACAGTCCCTGCCCTCACAGTCCGGTGAAAGAGATAAGAGTTGATAACAGATGACAATAAAACAAGCTAGAAAAATATGAAGACCTATGAAAAGTACTATGTGGGGGTCCCTTAAAAAGGAATAAACATTTATTCCTTTGCAAGTCACACAAGTGGAGTAGTGGTCGAGTCTGAGATACGGACTGGTCAGGGTAGGGAAGGAGGTGGGCAAGAGGAAATGTCTGGTCAATATCTTCAGCTCTGTATATGAAGCATTAGAAATGGAAGCTCATGAAGATAAAATACTTCCCAAGGTCACCTAGCTAGTAACTGGTGTGGGTGGAACTGAAGGTAAGTGGAGGCATGTGGTGGGAGGTAGCGTGGGGGTCAGACTCACTTCCACACTAAGGGGTTTAGTTTAATATTCTGGGAATAAGGGGAGCCATTGCAGGTCCCTGACTTGTTTGCGGGGTGGAGTGTGTCGGTAGTTGAAATATGATATGGTACCTATTTAAGATGGTTTCTTTGATACCGTGAAGGACAGATGAGAAAGGGAGAGCAGTCAGGGAGACGTATTGCAGGGGTACATTCATCCAATTATCTACCTGTTCAACAAAAATTTGATCAGTATGTACTATTTCTCCGACATTACAAAAAGTTATACAATAACTCGGATAAAAGAGGGTGAGATACGGAGTGAGTGAGCTAGGAAGATGGCAGCAGGGCTTTGAAGTAGGAGATGGGATTGCCCTTTGGTATTTTTCTTGAATGCAGGGCATGGCCCTTCCCCAGCTGTCCGAGTTGGCTCCCTGCCTGTGGGAAGGGGTGTGGGTAAGGCTGAGGCTCTGGGACGGACCTCCCTCCGGTCTCTGGCAGTCAGCACTGATGGGAAGTGGAGGTCCTGAGTCCAGAGCTTCTTCCCTGAAGCCTGGAGGGATTGGGAGCTTCTCCACCCCTCCCTCTCCCCATGCCTCCTTGCTAAAGGGACCCTGACAGTTGTTTCTGAATGCCTTGTTTCCAAGACTGTGTTTCTCTGAAGAATGATAAAGATCTAGGAATTGAATAGGGAATTAGGTTCAATGTTTCTCTGTAAATTACAGAGACTAAATCTCTAAATACAAAAATTAGCCTCAAAACACCCAAAAGGCAGATAGATGCAAACGTTAGCTTCTAGCAGCCTTTGGGAATGCTATCTCTCCAATGGTGCTAACTTGGGAATAGGACAAAGAATCAGGATGTCATTGATCCAAGTGGGTGTCCTAGCTATAGGGGTTACATGTCACCGGGGTATGTGGAGGTGAGTAGTGGGTGGGGGTGTGGACTCAGGAGGGAAAGGGCAGGATGAAGCAGCCATCCCAAGAACTCCTGAGTTGTTGGAATATTACCAGTTTGCATTTATTTCTTTCAGATTTGTTAATTTTCTCCTCCTTTACTGTCTGACCTCCCTTTTCTACCATTTCTTTAAAATAAGTAGCACATTCAAAGTTGTCTCCTTCTTGCAGAATTTATGGTTATTTTTCTTCAATCCGATTAAAAGTCTTGAAGAACAAAATAATCTTTTGTATGTTTTTGCCTCTAGTAGAACTATCTTTATCTTTGAGCAGTGTCAAGTCTACTTAAGAGAGGAGGGTTTGCTGGAATCAGTTTTAAAAAGTTCAGGAAGTGATGTCCTTTATGCAAATATTTTATTTCATGATGTCACTTCAAGAGAATTCATTCTATTACAATGCTCTAAAACATTACTAAGAAGCATCTCTTGGCAAGACAGAAAAAGTCCATTTTTTTTTGGTTGATGTCTTTGTTTCCCTACTTTATTCTTATGCTAAGCTCTCTGCTCAGATAGCCTTGTGCTTACTGTCTCTTTATTGGATACTGGCTGATACCATGGTTAGTAAGACTCTTCTTGGTATAGAGACATCAGCTGTAGACCGGGCATTGGCAGTCCCAAATTCTAGTCTCTCCACCCTCAGTCTGTTGAGTGCACAGCTGAGTGACATGGTGTTCTGAAAGGTAGAGTCGTGTGGGGTAAGTGGAGAGCGTGGCATCTTCTCTGGACATTCATAGGTTTGAGGTGGGAACTGAATACAACAGTGTAGGAGGTAGGGCTTGGTCATGTATGAAGAACTGTACACATTTCAGGGAATGACAATAAAAGACAGTCTGAAATGAAGAGATTGACCTTGTCTGTCTTCCTAGGAGAGGTTTATTGGTAACTGTTCAGGTAGCTGGTCCCTTTGCAGCTAATGGAAATTGAGAAGACCAAGAAGTCCGCAGATGAGTTCCCATTCTTTTTTTAGACAGAAACTCTCTACTCATGTTTCCCAATGAACCTCATCTCTTCCCAATTGCTGCTTCCAAATGTTACCCACGTTCTATTTTAGTCTTGCTCAGTTATGATAAAAATGTCAACATTATTATTGCTGCTATTTTACTTTTATATTTTATATTAAATCTGGTTGTCTTACACAGTAAGGCATGCTGGGTTTGCTTGCTTTAGGGCCTGGAGTCTAATTCCCTTTCTGCCTCTTGCTAACTAACTATATGCTAATTGTTCTACCCTTCCTGGTTTCACTTTCTTCATCTGCTAAACTGGCGATAGTAAGTCTTGTCCTATCTATCCCATGTATAAAAGCACTTTGTAAGGAATGTTACTATTATTGTTGGTAGTGTTTACTGTGGTAGGAATTTAGGGTTGTTTTGAAAGAATCCTGTAAGCTGTGTTTGGAAATAGCACCTTGTGATTTAGCATTAAAATCTACTGTTTCAGATCCTCTCCATTGATGTACATGAAATATATGCTAGTAAAATACAGGGTATCGAATATCAACAAAGCACTCATTTCTGGAACAAGAACAGACTTAGCATATTTCCAGGCAGTTTTGATCTCATGAATTTGTCCTAATAATTTGTGAACACTTGCTTGTGTCTGAAACTGTGATTACATATAAGAAATGTTCTTGTGTGTCGAGAAAGGAAAGAGTGACAAATGAATCCTCAGATTACAGAGCCAGGAACAACTGATTCCAAGGTTTTAAATATCAGAGACACACGTGCTGTAGGTGACATGTATATTGGAGCTGTTGAATAGTAGTGAGGGAAATAGCACAGACCAAATTATTTCTAGGAGCGTCTTCAAAATAAAAGTTCACCGACCCAAGTTTACCTGCCATACATTTTTCTTTGAGATCCTGTTTTAAGCTATTTCCAGACACAAGAGGTGAATGGAGAATGAAGTCCGTTATCTGCTGGACTCATGCTAGCAAGCAATAAAGACTCATTATATACTAATTAATTCATACAAAATCAGTTATGTTTGACTTATTTGTGTTGACTGTCTATATTGATTGGATTCATTGTATAATTGCTAAGCTGTTGAAAGATAAAAGGATAGTGTTCACTTAGGAAACAGTGAAGACGTAATTTGTGGGTGTGTATTGCTTTTATTTCCACTGTAAAGTTAATTAGATTTAATAAGACCATTGAACCAACGCCTGCCAAAATAAGACAAATGAAATGTTGAACAGTTACCGAGTCTCAAAATCATACACCAGGCTGTTTCTTGATTGAAAGGGCATGTTTTATACATGGAAACAAAAGCAAACCACCCCTCCCTCGTGATGACTCATCAGCTGTCTGTCCCGTTGTGAACCTGTGATGTCTAAAGATGAATGAGTCTTGGCTTTTTATTAGATTTTGCCTCGAATCGATTAGAGATGGGCTACAGATTTCCCCAGATCCCTCCCAAATCATCCTTCACCTTGATGTCTTTATTTGAGGCTACTGTTTCAGGTGATCTTTTCCTTAGACTTTGCAAAATCATTAACGTGCTCGAGTGACCACAAAACT
This sequence comes from Saccopteryx leptura, assembly GCF_036850995.1. Lineage (NCBI taxonomy): Eukaryota > Metazoa > Chordata > Mammalia > Chiroptera > Emballonuridae > Saccopteryx > Saccopteryx leptura. Next base: position 110,140,517 of record NC_089509.1, on the reverse strand, counting down.
CTCATTTGTATCTGTCAGTGTAAAACCGTTTAAACACATGTGGCTTTTTAGATACTTCACAACCAGGCCATAGATGTTTCTTGGTGAGTTAGCTCTTTTTCCTGAAGACTCACTTTACCATGGGAGTGTGGCTCGGAGCACAGCATGTAACATGGGAATCGAGGACCTCGAAGTGTACCCACTGCATCTCAGGGGACTGAATGAGCTCACTGATGAAGGCACGGTCATCTCCAAACCTGGGGGTGGGGACAGAAAGGACATCAACCCTGACTTGCTGTCATTCTTCTGGGTCATTGCTGGAACCGGGCCGGCCTAAAATGGGGTTCTAGCAAGGTGTTAACTCAATCATGTGGCTGACTGGGCCCTATTTTGTGTTTTTGTCCACCTTAAGAAGGAATGAAAAATATTTTTTTTTTTGCTGGTTAGGCCTCTACAGTTTCTATCTGAGATGGCTTTTTGACTAATACTATTGTTTATCAGTGAGTAGTGCTGTTGTGAATTCTCACCTTCATGCCGGAAGTAACTTGGGATGTAATCTCTAGCAAGCGCCTTTGCCAGGTGTTTTGACCTTAAGCCCATCACCTGTAGACTTTCCCAGCAATAATGATGTGAATAGGACAGAATAGCTCCCTCTGGCCTTTGAGATTTCTGAAACTAGTGTTCTTTATTGTCTGCAATTATAAACAACTCATGTCAAATTAAAAATGGCTGCAAATACTTCTCTGGAAGAAATTTTTATGAAAGAAGAAGGCTCTATGTTATCTACCATTGCATAACAAATTACTCTAAAAGTTAACAGCTCACCACAAAAAAGATTTAACATCTCACCGTATGCAGGTTAGGGATCTAGGAGGATCTTAGTGGGGTTCCCTGCTTCAGAGAGCTCACAGTGAAGGTGTCGGCCTGGATTGTGGTTTCATCTGAGGGCTCGGCTGGGGGAGGGTCCATTCCTAAGCTCACTCACACGGTTGTTGGTTGTCGGCAGGGTTCAGAACTTTGTAGACTGTTAGACTGAGGACTTCAGTTCCTCACTGGCTGCTTGCTGGAGGCAACTCTCCTGTCATTGCCACGTGGGTCTCTTCAACATGACAGCTTGCTTCATGAAAAGCAGCAAGTAAAGCAGTTAACGGAAAGAGAGAATGCTAGCAAGAGACAAGTAACAGTTCTTTATGACCTAGTCTTAGAAGTTAACAGTTCTTTATAACCTAGTCTTAGAGCTGACCTCCTTTCACTCCTGCCATATCCCATATTCATTGCATTAGAGTAAGACCCTAAGTCCAGCCTGTTCTCAAGGGGAAGGGCCCACACAAAGGCATGACTACCAGGAGGAGGAAAATACTGGAACCATTTTAGAAGGTTACCTATCACACAAGTTTTGTCCTATTTGTCATATATTTAACCCATATAAAACCTCATTTATTTTGGTTTGCTAGAGTTAATCACAATGCACTGAAACAGGTTTAGTGGATGTAATTATTGCTAAAATACAGATGGGAGTGAAGAAGGGATACTTCCTCTTCATTTCTCTCACCCATTTCAGTTTCTATCCTCCCATCCGGAGACATCCAGGGGGAAACCGGGTTCACAGGAAGTGCTTTGGCTCTTCAGTATCCTTCCAGGTCACAAGTCTGGAGGGGGAACCATGGAGTGGTTACATTTGGCTGTTAGTGTCAAGGGAGTTGGGTTTGAATCCTGGTTTCACTTCTTGGCAGCTGAGGGATCTTGAACAATATTACTCTGACGCTATTTCCTCATCTGTAATATTGGGCAAATTACTCCTGCATACAAAAGACAATTTTGTTTTTACACTAGACCCCTTTGAACTTAAGAGTTGTCATGCATTTAATATTTGGGGTCATTTAGTTTACTAGCTCTTTATATTTTTGTAAATTAGGGTCAAGAGCAACACCTACCCCAGAGGATTTTTTTGATGCTTAAGAAAGATAATGTGGCCCTGGCTTGTTAGCTCAGTGGTAGAGCATCAGCCTGGAGTGTGGATGTCCAGGGTTTGATTCCCTGTCAGGGCACACAGGAAAAGTGACCATCTGCTTCCCCACCTCTCTCTTTTCTTTCTCTTCTCCCACAGCCATGGCTTGATTGATTTCGAGTGAGTTGGCCTCAAGCACTGAAGATGGCTCTGTGCCATCCACCTCAGGCACTAAGGATAGTTCGGTTGTCAAGCAATGGAGCAACGCCCCAGATGGGCAGAGCATTGCCCCATAGGGGCCTTGCTCCAGTGGATCCCAGTTAGGGCACATGTGGGAGTCTGTCTCTCTGTCTTCCCTACTCTCACTTAGTTTTTTTTTATAAATAAATTTTTATTTTAATGGGGTGACATCAATAAATCAGGGTACATATATTCAAAGAAAACATGTCCAGGTTATCTTTTCATTCAATTCTGTTGCATACCCATCACCCAAAGAGAGATTGTCCTCTGTCATCTTCTATCTAGTTTTCTTTGTACCCCTCCCCCTCCCCCTCCTCCTCTCCCTCCTTCTCTCCCCCCGCCCCCCGTAACCACCACACTCTTGTCCATGTCTCTTAGTCTCATTTTTATGTCCCACCAATGTATGGAATCCTGCAGTTCTTGTTTTTTTTCTGATTTACTTATTTCACTCCGTATAATGTTATCAAGATCCCACCATTTTGTTGTAAGTGATCTGATGTCATCATTTCTTATGGCTGAATAGTATACCATGGTATATATGTGCCACATCTTCTTTATCTAGTCTTCTACTCTCATTTAATTTTTTTTAAAAGAGAAAGATAATGTACACTGAACTGATTAGCACAGTAGCTGCCACATGGTATATCAAGGGTAACTTTGATTATGATAGTGTCTCTGCACCACACCACCCTGAAAAAGTTAAACTCTCTGACTTCATTTCCTTATAACAGTGACAGCAGCTTCCTTTCAGGGCTGCTGTTAAGGTTATTGAGTTAAAACATATAAAGTGCTTATAGCAGGGCCTGGAGCATGGTAAGTGCTCAGAGAATGTACATAAATATTAATATTATTGTTTTAATGCCTGATCAGTGTTTGTTTCTGCTATAGAAGACCCCTACCTAATATATGTAAATGCCTACTGTAAGTTTTTATGTTATATCATCTTATACACATAATATGACACATATAATATGACTCATAATAAATTCTTAGTATTACAATATGTCTTTTATTATTGTAATTTTGAGTTGTTCAAGAAAAAAAGACTCTTAAAGGTCTAGCACAGTATTTGCTAACATTTATTTAAAAGGTAAAAACACGGTTCCCTATTTATTAGAAAATGCATATAGAAGCAACTTTTCTAGAGTAGATGTTTGCTTGGGTTTAAAATCATCAGCCATATTTCTGTCCCTTCTCTCTGCAGAGAACCCGAGCAGTCACACCGTGAGCAGGGCTTGTGTGAGGTCACACCGTGAGCAGGGCTTGTGTGAGGTCACACCGTGAGCAGGCTTGTGTGAGGGACACCGCTGTGCCCCGAAGTCTCTGCATCCCAGGGAAGAGCGGCTGAAGTCCCTGCAGCTCAGGGAAGAGCGGCTGAAGTCCCTGCAGCTCAGGGAAGAGCGGCTGAAGTCCCTGCAGCTCAGGGAAGAGCGGCTGAAGTCCCTGCAGCTCGGGGAAGAGCGGCTGAAGTCCCTGCAGCTCAGGGAAGAGCGGCTGAAGTCCCTGCAGCTCAGGGAAGAGCGGCTGAAGTCCCTGCAGCTCAGGGAAGAGCGGCTGAAGTCCCTGCAGCTCAGGGAAGAGCGGCTGAAGTCTCTGCATCCCAGGGAAGAGAGGCTGAAGTCCCTGCAGCTCAGGGAAGAGCGGCTGAAGTCCCTGCAGCTCAGGGAAGAGCGGCTGAAGTCCCTGCAGCTCAGGGAAGAGCGGCTGAAGTCCCTGCAGCTTGGGGAAGAGCGGCTGAAGTCCCTGCATCCCAGGGAAGAGCGGCTGAAGTCCCTGCAGCTCAGGGAAGAGCGGCTGAAGTCTCTGCAGCTCAGGGAAGAGCGGCGGGACTGAAGAGCATGTTTCTCAAAACTTTATTTTTTTAAAAAAAACATTAATATGACATTTTGAATTATTTCTCAATAAAAACTTAGGAAAGTATCTATTAGTAATGACATAAATAAATATCTTTTATTATTTGAGGAAAAAAAATACAAAACCCTGGAAAGTACAAATTGGCAAAGGAAAGAAAACTCTAACCCCATCTACTCACCTTTAAAGAAATCTCTGCTAACAAAACCCAGAGGTTAATTGAGCCTCCATACACCTATGCAGGGGAAGAAGGAAGTGTGAGAACCAAATATTAAAAAAAAAATTTTTTTTTTCTTTTGGCCCTTCCCCACTCATGCATCATGTGTGTGTGACGAGCCTGAGGTCCCCAATGACGTAGGAGACATACATCATCGAATCCCATTCACATACTTTTTATTCACAGGCAATCTCTTTGGTTCCAAGCACTCATGTCAGGGCTTGGTTAGCATTTTTGGTCACCAGAATGAATAGACACACGTGTTCTTTGATGTCAATTTGCCTTGCCTTCTCCTTGAATAGTTGCTGCAGAAATTTAGTCCTGCTTGAAACATATCAAATTCACCGATTATCCTCAGAGAAACGAGCCGGCTTTCTTTCCTGGAAAGAAGTTCTTCTATAACCAGGGACATTCCAGGACAAGGATGAAAATTAGAGCATTTGAACAGCCAACAAAGGATATTCAGAGCAATATTTGGTGAGAGGGAGAGAGAGAGAATGAGAACAAGAGTGTATGTTCATGAAAGGGAGGAAGACGGGGGGAGGGGGGCGGGGAGGAGAAAGAAAACTCCCTTTGTAAACAGTCATTGAAAGGCAACTTCAAATACTCTGTTTTCTGGGAATAAGCCTCTCTGTAAAAAAAAAAAAGTAGCATCGCTCCAGTAAGTTCTAAATTAAGTTAATATAAAAACAAATCGAAGCAGAGGGCCAAGTCTGCTTTTCTGGAGGCCACGATGCGAGGAGGACTTTGGCAACCGTTTCCATGAGAAAAAATTGGTTGATTGTGGGAACCTAGTGATTTCTCTAGACTTATTTCTGCCTCTGATATTTGGTGACTCAGGACATCACAGCACTATTTCCCTCTTGCTCTTCCTCTCTTTGGCTTTCCTTTAAAAATTTTCCTTTGTTCTCTCTCATGGTAAAACAAATAAAATCCCCCAATCTTCCTGCCTGTGGGGGCCAGAAAGGAAGGGAGTAGATTTGTCATGGGCCAGGCAGTGCTCTTGAATTAGAATGAAGCAGAAACAGCTCAGGTGTCTGTAATGTAGATAAAAGGGGGTCGCCCCGCTCCAAAGAGATTGTTTTTTCTTTGACTGCACCTCAGGAAAGGTCAAATAGGATTAAATTTTTTAAGTTGACCAGAACAAAGATAGATGACTTGATTTGCAGAGCAAATTTGGTTATGTCAAACCAAGTAACCCCAGAAATATGATCGATTAACCTCTGGAGAGTCAATGGCATATTTTATTTCACCCCCTTTGGTGTCACTGCGAGCACTGGGCTGTCTTTCAGGATGATGGATTTACAGGGATTTCCAAATGTCTATTAATGCCCTTCACCGACTTGGCTGAGATCAGTCATCTGAACAAATGGTTTGAAGATTTTTCTCTGAAGATGCTATAAAAGGAGTCATTGGTTTCTCTTGTGTGTAGCGTTTAGTATGTCTGTGGGGAGAGGGGAGACTAGAATGTGAGGATTGATGTCGAAAATGAGAGCCATATTTGAGAGCTTGAATTCTCTGAAGAGTTCAAATAAAGATGTCTCTTTTGAAGATGATCTTTATTTTCCTAGATAGTTTCTGGAAGTACATTATTTTCTATAGTTGTCTTTCTATCGGTTTTATTTTATATATTTCCACATGCTATGCAAGTTACGAAAATCCCCGCAATTTCCTTACCTGATCGCAATGGAGTTGGTCTGCAGGAAGGTGTCCGAATAAAAACAAAATGGAGACTGTTTAGAGAGAACAACAATCGCCGTGGAAAGTGGTGGCAATTTCCGACCTAGGTGTTCTGTGTTAGAGCTGGTGAGGGAGCAGCAGGGAGCGTATCAGCCGCTCTCACCTTCTCTAAAATAGAACTGAAGACGTTGACTAAAAACTGCATTTCCCATTCCCAGTGGAAATGACATTAAAATGAATAAGACACAGAGGTACAATCACCTATTAAAAGATTGCTGTATATTAGGAACTGTGATAATGAAAGGGATCATATTGGACTGTCCACTTGAACATGGGGGGGGGAAGGGAAGACCTCACACACGGTGGCACAATGTGAGCACACCTCAATGCTGGGCAAGCGCCCCGCACCACACACCACGGGGACACGGAGAGGGATGGACTGAGGCCACTAAGAGGGAAGGGGAGGGAGACCGGAGGGAAATGGGGAAGACCTCGCTGAGGAGGTGACTGCAGGAACCTTGAACAAGGGAACTAAATGAAAGAGAGGGTTCAGGGGAGGAGGAGAGGGTGTGAGCTTCTTCATTCGACAAGTACATATTTAGTGTGTGCCATGTGCCAGGCCCTATTCTAGCATGTTCTAGCAGGGTTCTGGTGTAAGTGTGTGTGTGTTCCCCTTCCTTAGTGGGGCGGGAATGAACCGGCTAGATATGGCTCCATGTCAAGGAGGAAAAATAAAGCAGGGCAGGGGAATCGGATGTCAGGGGGAGCGGGAGTGGATTTTAAGTGGGATGGTTAAGAATGTTTTCACTGAGGACCATATTTTTGAGAGGGGACGTGAACGGAGTGAGGGAGTAAGCCATGTGGCTCCTGGGGAAAGACCATTCTCGACAGAAGGGCAGCACGGGCTCAGGCCCCCAGGTGGGAACAGGCTGCAGCTGGCCTCGCCTCTGAGCAGGTGAGAGGATGCCGGAGGGTTTGGAGCAGCGGGTGTGACGGCATCTGACGGGATCTCACAGGACTTCCTCAGCTCCTGTGTTTGTAGCTGACGTTTTTATGCACCTTCACAGTTTCACAAGCGCTTTCGCACACAACTCCTCCTTCCCCCATGAAGGCCCTGAAGCTCAGAGAAGTTAAAACAACTCTCCTGAAACCTTACAGCTGATGAATAAACCGTCCTCTTCAGGACCCGAATGGAGCCGTGTCCCGCACATCTCACTGCCCCCAGGACTCGGGAAACCACCGGGGACACTCCAGACAAGCAGGAAAAGGCAGCACTGTTTGCTTTACTTTTTCTCTCTCTCATTTTCTTCTCTTTCAACTGAAACGACTTTCTCTATACAGTGCCTTTACTTCAAGGCTGTTTTGGTGAAAATCAGTGGTCTCATTTTTCATTTTTTAGTTGAAATATATATATTAATTTTTTTTTAGAGAGGAGAAAGAGTGAGAGAGAGAGAGAGAGACAGAGAGAGAGAAGGGGGAGGGAGGAGCAGGAAGCATCAACTCCCATATGTGCCTTGACCAGGCAAGCCCAGGGTTCTGAGCCAGCAACCTCAGCATTTCCAGGTCAACGCTTTATCCACTGTGCCACCACAGGTCAGGCGAAATATCTTTATTATATGTGGCTTAAGTGTCTGTTTGTCACCGATAGCTTATTGGTTGCTTGCATAACTGTACTAGCCAATGGGGTGAAGTTGCCACAGCTGAACGCAAATTGAGCGGGTCAAGGGGAAGGTGAACATTTGTTTGCATTGGCAATCATCTGTTTTACATAAAAACTACGTCTTAAAGTAATTTCTTTTAAGAATGCCTCCTAGAAAATACAGCACTGAAGAGGAGAGAAAAGGAGCTAAACCTGCACAAAAACGGCTTTCTCGACAAAAAGAAACCACTGAGCAGAGAAAGACAAGGCTTGCTTTAGTAGCAGAGCAAATGCATCTTTCTCAGCAAAATGAGACTGATGAGCATAGAGAAACAAAGCTTGCCTCAGATGCAAGACAAAAAAGCCTGTCTCGACAAAATGAGTCCCTTGAAAAAGGCAGGAGAGAAATGCAAAAAAAACGACAAGAGTAATGCTGACCGAAACGCAAAAAGGATTAAAACAGTTTCAAATGAAGAAACTTTAATTTTTGAGCATTCCTCTGGTGACATGAATATTAAATGTAAACACTGTCAGTCCTTAAACTTCAAGTTAGAAACTAATCGATTTGACTGTGGCAAGAAAGGATTTTCTCAATGTTGCAAGTATGGAAACATTGTAGTTCCACTAATTGAGAATTATCCACCACTCTTGAATAAATTATTGACTAATCAGCATCCAAATAGCAAACAGTACATGGTACAAGACTAGAGGTTCTCCAATTGAAAAAATAATGTCATAATAGCTAAGTCTTTGACTGGCTCCTCTAAAGGTGAAATACATGTCATTCCAAGAATTGATTTGGCTCCATCTCAAACAGGGTTGCCGTTTCAATTGAGACGTAGACAATTTCCTGTAAAACTTGCCTTTGCTATGACCATCAATAAGTCTCAGGGCCAAATGCTTAAGCGTGTTGGTATTTTTTTACTTGAGCCTGCATTTGGACACGGTCAACTTTATGTTGCCTGTTCAAGAGTTCGTGAAAGAACGGACGTAAAATTAAAAATAATTGATGGTCCTCTTCAAGGTGAGCTTAAAAATGATGGAAAGATCTACACAAGAAATGTTGTGTACAATGAGATCTTTGACATGTGAATTAACATTTTATTATTTAAATCACCTTTATTTATTGAGCTAGTGGTGGCTCTTAAGAAATGTACCGCCCTGGCCGGTTGGCTCAGCGGTAGAGCGTCGGCCTAGCGTGCGGAGGACCCGGGTTCGATTCCCGGCCAGGGCACACAGGAGAAGCGCCCATTTGCTTCTCCACCCCTCCGCCGCACTTTCCTCTCTGTCTCTCTCTTCCCCTCCCGCAGCCGAGGCTCCATTGGAGCAAAGATGGCCCGGGCGCTGGGGATGGCTCTGTGGCCTCTGCCTCAGGCGCTAGAGTGGCTCTGGTCGCAATATGGCGACGCCCAGGATGGGCAGAGCATCGCCCCCTGGTGGGCAGAGCGTCGCCCCATGGTGGGCGTGCCGGGTGGATCCCGGTCGGGCGCATGCGGGAGTCTGTCTGACTGTCTCTCCCCGTTTCCAGCTTCAGAAAAAATGAAAAAAAAAAAAAAAAAAAAAAAAGAAATGTACCGCCAGTGGTTTCCTTCATTGCACTCTACTTTAAGCAATTAAGCAAGTAGAAGGGGGAAACCCCATGGGGCACTAAGCAAAGGGGCGTCCTTGCTGCCTGCCCTGGGTAATTCAGTTTGAATTAGCAAACACCTTTGCACAAATCATTTTAATTACAATTTATAATATCTAGAAGAGCGGTCATTTCATATGACTGCCGGGCTTTCTAGTATATATATATATATATATATATATATATATATATATATATATATATATATATGTTAATTTCTTAAAGAGGGCATTGGTGAATGTGGTTGCTCTGTGCAATTTTCTTTTTCATGCTGAGCACTTAGTTTTGAAAGGTTATAGTAGTTTTCTAAAATGTATCTTAAAAAGATTTGAATGTTCTGTTGGGTTCCATAGTGTAAACAAATAAACAAGAAAAATCATGGGCAATAACTAACCAATTTTATTACCATATGGACGTTTGGCTCTGATAATCTGGGTTCTGTTTTCCTGTTGAATATTGCTTTCTCCTTGATCTTCCGGTGATTTCTGGAATAATAAATTCTTTTTTTTTTCTTACTAAGAGATGTGGTATTCATGAACTCGGGGACAGCAACAGTTTTTGAATTAAGGCTGATTTATTTCTTCTCTAATTATATATTTGGAAGGTAGCATGGGGTCAATAAGTGCTTCTTCCCTAATACTGCATTACTCCTCTCATCCAGTGTCTCCTCAACATGAATTTTTTTGGAGAAGGGGGACTTTGTGGGGAAGAGTTGGTTGTACCTATTGGGAAAACCTATCATTCCTATTTTCTTTTTTTTTATAAATGAATTTTTATTAATTTTAATGGGGTGACATCAATAAATCAGGGTACATATTCAAAGAAAACATGTCCAGGTTATCTTGTCATTCAATTATGTTGCATACCCATCACCCAAAGTCAGATTGTCCTCTGTCACCTTCTATCTAGTTTTCTTTGTGCCCCTCCCCCTCCCTCTTTCCCTCTCCCTCCTTTCCTTCCCCCCATAACCACCACACTCTTGTCCATGTCTCTTAGTCTCGTTTTTATGTCCCACCAATGTATGGAATCATGCAGTTCTTGTTTTTTTCTGATTTACTTATTTCACTCTGTATAATGTTATCAAGATCCCACCATTTTGTTGTAAATGATCCGATGTCATAATTTCTTATGGCTAAGTAGTATACCATAGTGTATATGTGCCACATCTTCTTTGTCCAGTCATATATATATATATATAAAATATATATATATATATATTTTTTACAGTGATTAAAGCCTTTAAGCAAACTATTGGCCAATACAACAACAATCCATAAAAGAGTAGTGTCCTTAAGGCCAAGGCCAAGTTGGCACCAACACCATTCCAAATCCCTGCGAATGCAACCCAACCCCAGTTCAGTCCATTAGTAGCTATCACTAGGAGCAGGAGTCTAGAAAAAGTCCACATCCAGGAAAAGTCCGCATGGCACTGGAATTGTTGTCACAATTCTATACTTTGTAGCTCACATCCAAGTCCCAATGACCACTGCTTCTAACTTGTAATGATTCAGGTAGACTGGAAAAGCCATCTGCAGTATGTGTGGAGATGAAGCTTCTGTTCTCCTCTGCCTGGAGAGATGAGACCAGGGTGCTTTTCCCTGGAGCTCTGCAACTGTGGCGTGGTAAAGAGAACCTTGGGATACACTAATTTCCTGCCACGCGAGTCTCTCCCAGCTGCCATTCACTCCGAGGAGCTGGGAAGCCCTCTCCACATTTCTGCTTTTCCTACCAGTCTCAGTGTGGCTTCTTCAGTGTTCCTTGGTTGAAGAGTCCTCTTAGTTTAGTCCAAAGTTGGTTTTTCCAGATGATAGTTCTTAAAATTAGTTTGTAATCCACTTTGGTTCTGGGAGGTGGGAGTTGGTACATCTGCCTACTCCATCGCCATCTTGTCTTCCCATTCCTATTTTCAATATGTAGGTGATATGCCTCTCTGAGCTCATTCTGCCCAGTTCTGTCCCATGTCCTTGAGTTCTTCTCACTGCCTTATGGAGGTGGAAGGCACTGGTTAATTCACACTTTTTAAAATTTTTTTCTGAAGTGAGAAGTGGGGGCAGGGGGAGGAATCTGAGGAAACTCTAAGAGAGCTCTGTGACAATCTAAAGAGAAACAACATCCGCATCATAGGAGTTCCTGAAGAAGAAGAGAAAGAACAAGGGTTAGATACCTTGCTCAATCAAATCATAGCCAAAAACTTCCCTAAATTGATGCAGGAAAAAGTCACACAACTTCAAGAAGCACAGAGAACTCCATTAAAGAGAAACACAAAGAAATCCACACCAAGACACATCATAATTAAAATAGCAAAGCTAAGAGGTAAAGAGAAAATATTAAAAGCTGCTAGAGAAAAAAGGCTATCACCTACAAAGGAGGCCCTATAATGATGACATCTGACTTCTCAACAGAAACACTTGAGGCCAGAAGGGAATGGTAAGAAATATTCAGAGTAATGCAAAAGAAGAACCTACAACTAAGACTACTTTATCCAGCAAGGCTATCTTTTAAAATCAAAGGAGAAATAAAAACCTTCCCAGACAAAAAAAACTCAAGGAATTCCTTACAACCAAACCAAGGCTTCAAGAAGGGGGTGGGGGGACAGGCAGACAGACTCCCGCATGTGCCCCACCGGGATCCACCTGGCATGCCCACCAGGGGGTGATGCTTGGCCCCTCTGGGGCGTTGCTCCACTGCAGTTGGAGCCATTCTAGCACCTGAGGTGGAGACCATGGAGCCATCCTCAGTGCCAGGGCCAACTTTGCTCCAGTGGAGCCTTGGCTGCGGGAGGGGAAGAGAGAGATAGAGAGAAAGGAGAGGGGGAAGGGTGGAGAAGTAGATGGGCACTTCTCCTGTGTGCCCTAGCTGGGAATTGAGCCCTAGACTTCCACACCCAGGCTGACGCTCTACCGCTGACCCAACTGGCCAGGGCTTTAATTCACACTTATAAAGAGCTTTGAGGGCGACAGTGCCCTATTGGTGCCATCATTCTCTCCTGGCTTTCTGTCTTCACGTCTTACTATGTAGAGTTTTCTTCCTCCCGCTCTTTCCAACCAGAGACTCTGCTTGGACTTGTAGGGATCTGGACTGGCAAAGAAATAAAACCTAGGTTCTGCAGAAGGGAATAAAATAGACCCGGTGAAAATATTATTTTTAGTTCCTGAACTTGCCCAAACATAGCCATCCCATTTTAGCTCAGACTCGTTAACTTTAAGATATATATTTTTTTGAGGTGGTGGGCATTGTATAGGTGTAATAGATTTATATTCTAAATCTTTTTAGAACCCAAAGTGCCCTTTACACCATAAGACAGCGTCTGAGTTAATCATCTTCAGTAACATTTCCTCCCCTCCTCCACCTTCATCCACCCTGGGGGCAGGGACAAGAGTATCTGCTTACGTCATACTTTCCTGAGGTTGGCTCCTGGTTCGCTGTGGGTTCTGCTTCACTCGTCTATCAAAATAATACCTCACACTTCATAATACCCTCTAACTTCTTCCTTCAAACAAATAGAGAACATTATAGCATCAACATTTCCCCAGCTTGAATGCCCCGTCTCATACCAGCATGCGACCCGGAAAGTGGACTGGTCATTGCTGGGCTCTGGAATGTGGGTTTGGCTGCCACAGCAGAGGCATTCAGAGAGCCCACGCAAGAGTGTCACGTGTGCCATGGTCCTGCTACTGGGAGGACCATGGATTGTGGGTGCTAAGACCAGCCTCAGAAGAAGTCTTAGCGATTTGTAGCAGCCGTTTTTGAGTGACCTGAAATGCCTTTCTATAAGTAGAAGGCAGGAGAAACTTATGTGAAAATTTCAAAGATGTGTACAATTCAAATCAAACGAAGGCTGTATTTCTTAATTATCAGAAAGAATGTTGATGGATTGTAAACAGATGTGTAGCCAACTACAGAAGTGCTTTGGAACACTCTGACTTTGTGAACATGACTCCTCACTATGGGCTTGCTAAGTGAATATTCAGGTTTGAAATCTTGCTTGTATGTCTGACTTGTTTTAAAATTGTGCTTTACAAAAAAATAAAAAGCGGCCCTGGCCGGTTGGCTCAGCAGTAGAGCGTCGGCCTAGCGTGCGGAGGACCCGGGTTCGATTCCCGGCCAGGGCACACAGGAGAAGCGCCCATTTGCTTCTCCACCCCTCCGCCGCGCTTTCCTCTCTGTCTCTCTCTTCCCCTCCCGCAGCCAAGGCTCCATTGGAGCAAAGATGGCCCGGGCGCTGGGGATGGCTCCGTGGCCTCTGCCTCAGGCGCTGGAGTGGCTCTGGTCGCAACATGGCGACTCCCCGGAGGGGCAGGGCATCGCCCCCTGGTGGGCAGAGCGTCGCCCCTGGTGGGCGTGCCGGGTGGATCCCGGTCGGGCGCATGCGGGAGTCTGTCTGACTGTCTCTCCCTGTTTCCAGCTTCAAAAAAAAAAAAAAAAATAAAAAAAATAAATAAATAAATAAATAAAAAGCAACTTCTTCTTCACATCTTTACACCATCTCCCTATATCGGCTTTGTCGTGGGATTTAGAGTGACTTTGCCGAGTAATTATCACGATAATCACCATTGATAGGGCTCCCGCAGCATGCCAGGCACACACATGATACTTTTTTCTTCCAATATTTTATTTAATGCTCCTTGCTGTTCCCTGAAGTAGATTTTACTATTCCCATTTTATAGATGGGTAATGGTGGCTCAGAGAGAATGCTAATTTGCCCAGGGTTATGGAGTTTGTAAATGGAATCTACACCCAGCCTGAAGTGTGTCCAGATTCTCTGCCCGCAGTCCCTGTTCCAATTCATATTTCCCCCTTTCTGGTTCGGCATTTACTGCAGCAGAAGGAAGTTTATTCTCCTCCAATATATACAATACATGAAAAATGTCACCGTCAGCCCAACGCTTCATCTAGCATGCTGAAAAATTAAAAAAAAAAAATTTTTTTTCTAGCTGATTTTCTAGTCTCTCAAGATTGTATTGGATCCATACTGACCGGGGTGCCATTGACTAGGCCTCTTAACCCCTTTGTGCTTTGGTATGTATATTCAGCCTTAGGTTGGGGACCGTGACAATATTCACCACATGGGATTTGCACTATGCGATTCTGTACAGGAAACGTGCCATGAGTGGTGAGCTGCTATGTCAATTCAGTTAGGAAGCAACTACATTATTCTTGATGAGAGATTGTGACATTCTGAGCTAATGATCATTGAAAGGAACCAATACATGTGAGAGACACATTTCAGATAGGGGGCCTGAGTGAGGGGGGGTGCATTACAGGGAAGCGTGACTGTGAGGTTGAGGTGATGTACCAGACGCGGGGACCACAGGGTGAGGAGCAGGCTTGTCAGGGGACAGAGGCTTGGTGTGAAATACTGGGTGTGAGGTGCTGGGAGAGGTTTTGTACAGAGAGGATTAGCAGAACTTTGCACCCGCAGTTTAGCCAGGAAAGGGGAAGACTCAGAGATACAGAAAGGGGCTATTTGAGTCATCAAAGTGGGTGGGATGGATTCTCTATGAGGAGAGTTTACCATCAGAAGCATATCCTGGATACAGAAACTTGTACAAAGCCTCCAATTTGGGAACAGGCATTGAAAGGGGATCCTGAGAAGGTTCTGAAAAGAAATGACAGAGGTAGAAAAACCAGGTGATGAAGTTCACCAGCAACAAGGAGAAGAGGGTTTCAAGTAAAGGTTGACATTAGCGCTGAGTCCTGCCGACGTGGACAAGCATCACGGGGCTATGATTTTGTAGTTAAGAGGTCCCTGGCCACTCTTGAGAATTGGTTTCTGAAGAGCAGTGGGAGCCAAGACCACATGGCAAGAAGCTAAGAGTGCTTTAGTGTTGACGTGCGGGAGCCCGTAAGTGAGTGAACAATACTCGGGAGAGATCTTGAGCGTATCTTATTTATTCGGGAGCAAGTTCTGAATATGTGGTCGGGCGAGTTTGCGTCTTGGGTTGAGTTCCGCCAAAAGCTGACTCAGGTGAGGATTTCAGTACAGGTAGTTCATCTGGGAGATGACACCAAGAGGAACCAACAGGGGAATTGTGACTTGAGCAGGAGCTGGGGAAAAGAACAATAGAGTACAGGGTATTATGATCAAATGACTACTAGGGCAACTGGTGTCCATTGTTCCTGGGGACATTTGGAGACAATATAAAAATATTCACTGGACTTTTGGGGAGGTCAGGAAGCTGAAGTACTTATTCTCCAACTCGGGTCTGTATTGACTGAGGGTTGTCTGGCATCTCCGACCTGCCTCATGCCTGCTGAGAGCACGTTATAAACAGAGCCCCGAACCAACAACAAACCTCAGCCAGAGTCACATGTGCTTGCATCCATGTGCAGAGGGAGTTCAGAGAGCGGTGGGCAGGGTCGGTTACAATTAGGGACGGACTGGGTCAGGTGGAGAGGAAGGGAAGATGAAGAGGAGTACAGAGACAAACATTCATTGAGGGCTTAATATAGGGATGCACGGGATGTCATGGGTGCTTCCGTCTGTGTGTATTTCAGTCTCATTGCATCCTCACCACTTTTACACGAAGAAAGCAAAGTTCAGACACGGTGAGCTATGGTGCAATGAGCAAGGGACGCAATTCTTCCCTCGATCGTCTAAATACAAAGCCGCCCCCATTGGGAAGTAAACCTGGGGCACTAACGGGGGCAAGGTTGAGCTAGGGACCCACGGTGTGTTTGGACAGATTATCTCATTGAAATGATGCTCTTTATTTCTGAATTTGCACTTTGATTCCTTCCCTCATTTGGAAGGAGTAATTAATGACTTGGTTTTAAAAAGGTCCCCTGCAGGCTTACAGACTGCATATAGAAATCAAAATAAATAAAAGAATAATGAGTTGGGTTAACAAAGGTTATTATTTTTTCTCCTCATCATTTATGTCCTTAGAAACACCAAGGTAAGATTTGCTGGAATCATCCTGTAATGCTGAAAATAGAAAGTGTGCTGCTGCTCCTCCCCACCCGCGTGGTTGCCCGTCTCCCCTTCCTCGCCTCGCCCTGGAGCTGCTCCTCCCCACCCGCGTGGTTGCCCGTCTCCCCTTCCTCGCCTCGCCCTGGAGCTGCCTCCTTCCACCATCTACCTGGGCCCCTGCCTGCAGATTCCTCCTCCACCTGCTGCTGGGTTTGGGCTCTGTTGAGCTCTGCCCTTCCTGGTTGGAACTCGGTTCTCTTTTCTTTCCTCTATTTATCTTTTTACCTCCTTTCCGTAAAGGTCCCCATCTGTAGCTACTCAATTAATCCTGCAGCTCAGCTCTGGCTTTCTTCTGCCTCCTGATAACTTTCCGATCTGGGTCCCAACCCTCAGGCTCTTAGCACTGACTCCAGGTAATCTGATTAAGGCCATGCTGGTGAATGTCCCAAGTGGGAGGGGCCAGAGCAGCAGGGAGCACTCCGGGCAAGCCCCGCCCTCCCTGGAAGAGTCCCTCTGTGAATGGTTGTAGTCTGTTAATGATTTTTTTTCGGTTTGGGTTTCATGTTTTAAAAATGGAAGATATAAAAATAACAGCAAACGACTTCCTGAGAAAAAGGATGGAAATAAGAACCCTAATCTATTCGCTATTTTAAGACACTGCTCACAAAAATTAGGGAATCAGGGAACGTGTGCAGAAATACTCCAGTAGTTTCCGCCTTTTGTACAGTGCATTTTCACCAATGAAATAAAAGTTGGTTTTGCATCTCATTTGCGTAATCAGCTTTCTTTGACTTGTCATTTGCTTTTCTGATGTTCTTGTTTAATTAAAAAAAATCAAATGCTGCTTTTTTTTTATAGCTTCATATTCATTTTGAAACAGCCCCTAGTTTTTGTGAGCAGTGTATTTTCTTTCTGCTCTTCCCTGCAAATCTTTATTCTACGATGGGGCTTTGACTTCTGCATTTGTAAACTTTACCTAATTTCAGAACCATTTAAACTCTCTCTCTCCACAATTATCACAAGTTCCTATTTAAGAACTGATGAATATTTCATTTTCCTATTTAATAACTGATTAATATTTCATTATGTCAGTGGTAACATTTGAACAATACTCTCCATAAAATAAATTTTCACTTCTCTAGGACAAAGGCCCAAAAATGCAATTGCTGGGCCATAGATGAATTTATTTTTAAGAAACTGGCAAATTATTTTTCAGAATGGCTATCCCATTCTACATTCCCAGTAGCCATGTATGAGACACCTAATTTTTCCGCACCTTCCTCTGCATTTGGTAGTTGTTATTGCTATTTTTTATTTTATTGATTTTAGTAAGCTTGTCTGCAATAGTCTCGGATCAAGCCTCTTGTTCCATCGAAATTATCAATAATGCCCCTTCCAACCTTATAGGGTACCATCTCTTTAATACTGTACGTGGTCATCCCACTAGGTCCCATTGTGTAAGTAGCCACTCTCTTGGCCAATACTCACTACAGTTATATTCTTCTGTGGTTTTAATTTGCATTTCCCTAATGGCTAGCTAGCAACGTTGAACATTGTTTCATGTGCTTTTTTCTCATCTGTGTATCCTCCTTAGCAAAATGTCTATTCATGTCTTTTACCCATTTTTAAATTGGATTGTTTATTTTTAATGTTGCACTTTTCATGTGGGAACATACACAGGCATAAAATTTGCCATCTGGACCATTTTTAAACAGACAGCACAGTCGTGTTAAGTACCTTCACATCGTACCGCTATCTATCTCCAGAACATTTCCATCTCCCCAAAATGAACCTCTGCACCCACTAAACAACTCTTCCCCTTTCCTTCCTCCCCTCTGTCCCCGGGCGACCACCATTCTTTCTCTGTCACTATGAATGTGACTACTCTAAGGATCTCAAATACAACATACAATAATATTTGTCCTTTTGTGACTGGTTAGTTCACTCAGCTTTTGTCTTCAAGGCTCATCCGTGCTGTAGCATGTGTCAGAACTTTCTTCCTTTTTAAGGCTGAGTAGTATTCCATTGTATATATATATATATACTATATGTTGTTTATCCCGTCATCTGTCAATGGGTTGATTCCATCTTTTAATTATTGGGAATAATGCTGCTGCTGTGAACATGAGTGTTCAAATATCCCCAGATTATTTTTTTCAAAGTTTCCCATGAGACTTGAATATGCAGCAAAGGTTGAGAACCACTAGTGCAGGGCAGACCCTGGAGAGTGTGAAGGGCCCTGGGAGAGGCATGCTCCTTAGTTGGCCTGATCCAGCTGTTCCTTTTTTTTTTTATTCAGTGAGAGGAAGAGAGGCAATGACACACTCCTACATGTGCCAAAGTGGAATCCACCTGGAAAGCCCACTGGGAGTGATGCTCTGCCCATCTAGGGTGTTGCTCAGTTGCTCAGCAACTGAGCTCTTCTGAGCACCTGAGGCAGAGGTCATGGAGCTATTCTCAGCATCCAGGGCCAACTTGCTCCAATTGAGCCATGGCTGCAGGAGGAGAAGAGAGAGAGAGAGAGAGAGAGAGAGAGAGAGAGAACTGAGAGGGGGCAGAATAGAGAAGCAGATGAGCACTTCTCCTGTGTGCCCTGACCAGGAATTGAATCCAGGATATCCACATGCAGAGCTCATGCTCTGCCACTGAGCTAACCACCCAGGGCTCAGCTTTCCATTTTTAAAAATCAAAATCAAATATTATTTATTGACTTTAAAGAGAAAGTAAGGGGGGAGAGAGAGAGAGAAAGAGAGAGAAACATCAATCTGTTCCTGTATGTGCCCTTACTGGGGATTGAACCTGCAACCTCTATGTACTGGGATGATGCTCTAACCAACTGAGCTATCTAGCCCAGCTGTTCCATTTATAGCACTTGTCATATTCAGCAATCTTTATATATTCTAGGTACAGTTTGTTTGTTAGATATTTTTTCCAGTCTGTAATTTTCCTATATTCTCTTAACAGTATCTCTCATAGAGCAACAGCTCTTCATTTTGATGACATCCACGTTATTATCTTTCTTTTTCAGTGTCATGCTCTTGGTTGAAGAATCTAAGCACTCTTCGCCTAGTCCTAGGTCTGAAAGATTTTCTCAATGGTTTTTCTAAAAGTTTTAAAGTCTCACGATATACATTTTAGTCTGTGATTCATTCTCATTTTATTTTTGTATGAGGTGTGTGCCTTAGGTCAAGATTCATGTCACTTTTTGTTTATCAGAATCTGTTATTTAGAATAGGAGCAGGACTAATAAAGCAGAGAGTATGCACATTTAAAAAATATGTATAGCTTTCCTAATTTAGGGGATGACTGTGATGTTGGGAATCTCAAGTGCTGGGAGAGTCCCACTGAGTGTGAGAGGGGGAGAAAGCTTAGCACATACGTAAGCGAGACAGTCCCCTAGCAGGTGCGAGTCCGGGAGCACCCCACAGTGAGAACCGACAATGCACGCTCTCAGATCACACCTCGTTTTCCGCTGACACGGCTAACGGTGCCACTTCCCCTGACAAAGGCTACTGATTTCTTTAATACAGAATATGGTCACCCAACAGGATCACATCATAACTGTGACCTCCTGCTGTACCCTCACACATGCCCGGCTTGCCTGGTCCATGTTTCTACTCCAAAGGAGGTACCGTAGGACAACATGTGGTACGTACAGGCACACCTCGTTGTACGTGTGTCGCTTTCTTGTGCTTCCCACATGTCTTACAAACTGAAGGCAAGGCCCTCCACCAGTAAAAAAATGACGGTTCGCTTTTTGTGACGCTTGCTTTATTTGAGGTGGTCTGGAACTGAACCCACAATACTTCCGAGGTCTGCCTGTAATTGTCTAAGAGAAGAACTTGGTACTCTGACATTAGAAAGATACACGGAACTTCCCCACTGAGACGAATCTTAGGGATGTTTGAGATGAGCGAGCGTTTATCTAAGGCTTATTATGTGCCAGGCACTGTTCTAAGACTTGACAAATCATGGTCCTTCCCTCAGCCATTATAGCGGGTTTTATTTTTTCATCATCATTTCACAGACGAGGTTCCCGGGGCACAGAGAAACTGAGTAGCATGGCCAAGTTTGTGCAGTGGGAAGTGTAAAGCTATGCTCCCCCCCACCCCGGGGCAGAGTGGTCCCGGAGGCTGTGCCTAACCTCTGCTCACCCAGCTCTCTCTTCCTGATGTTCAGCACAGGCAAGGGCAGCCCATGAAGGTTCACCAATGGGACGTGTCCACATTGCCACCAGGTTCACAGCGGTACCTGGCAAGGAGAGCAGACGATGGAGTAATAAAGCCAGAACGCCTCTCTGTGTGTGGGAACCACAGGTCTAATAAAAGCCTGGGTTATAGTTCCAGCTACACATCATTAGATCTTGGGCAAGTCACTTAATGAACTTCCACCTCCTTGTTAACGAGGGATGATGGAAATACCTAACACGTAAAGTGTATCTAGGCAGGTGACGGTGTTGGTGGGGGTCTCTGAGTCACCTGTTAGAAAGTCTCCGGGATGGTGTTGAGGTGGCGTGATGACAGGGTGGGTGGCGGTGTTGACACCTTGGTTTGAAGTCCAAGGTCGTTCTTTTGTGTGTCAGCTCTGTGACAATGGCAGAGTGTTTTCTCCTCACATGTGGCTATTTCGGTGTGTCTGGACGGTAGTGAACACACATGTCAACAGAACCTGAAACAGCGGTTGACATTCAGGTCTTGTCTTTGTGTCTGAAGCAACCCTGCCCTTGTCCATCATGTCCCCGAGTGGAAAAGTGTTTTCAGCTCATTGGTAAATGTCCTGTTTATAGCACCCAACTAGAGGTTGAATAAAGAGACGCTTAGTTCTGACACTACAGATGAAATTCCGGCAGAATATATGGGAAGCTGAGTGAATGGGCTGGGTCATAAACCACTAAACAGAGTAATTTTATCAGAACAAGATATATGCTCCTCTATATTGATGGTTCCAGACTGGTTCTGGTTCTATAACTTAGCTGCTGGGGAAGGCTATGAAGAAAAACAGCAGGAGATTCAGTTAAAAGGAAAAGGGATTTAGTCTGACCAGGCAATGGCTCAGTGGAGAGAGCATTGAACTGGGACACTGAGGACCCAGGTTTGAAACCCTGAGGTTGCCGGCTTGTATCGAGGGCTCACCAGCTTGAGCACGGGGGCACTGGCTTGAGTGTAGGATTATAGACATGACTCCATGGTTGCTGGCTTGAGCCCAAAGGTCACTGGTTTGAAGCCCAAGGTCACTGGCTTGAGCAAGGGGTCACTGGCTCAGCTGGTGCCCCCTCCCCCAGTCAAGGCACATACGGGAAGGCAATCAGTGAACAACTAAAGTGCTGCAACTATGAGTTGATGCTTCTCATCTCTCTCCCTTTCTGTTTGTCTGTCTCTCTCTCTCATTAAAAGAAAGAAAACTAAAAGGAATTTAAACAGCCCTTCTAAGCCAGCTAAAAACTAGGACCAGAGAAGAGTGGAAAAAAGAAAGAAGTATCTATTTTGACTGTGCTCACATTGTGGAAAACACACATTAAACTTATGGTGTGGGCAGGCATTATGGAGAGTCTGGGTATGTGTTCTAGAACCAGAGCCCCAGGTTCGAATTCCGACATGACTCTTGGGGCCATGATGCGCTAGCTTGGGCCAGTCCCTTATTCTCTGTAATTCAGTTTCCCCTCAGATGGGGGGAATAGCACCTCCCTTAGAGGCTTGCTGCAAGGATTCAGCGAGGAAAGCCACGAACAACAGTGTTTAAAACTGCAGCCGGCACGTGGTGAGGACGCAATGTGTGGGTGTTGATTTTTATTTGTATTATCTAAAACCATGTGCTTCTAAGTCAGCTTTTCAATAGAAGAGGTGCTAAAATTTACCCATAACATCACATATGGCATCTTGGTTTTGATTAGGGCTTCTCAAACTGTCTGTTATGTAGGAACAGCTTTTAAATTCTAATGTAAACGGTGCTAATAGGCCCGACTGGAATGATTATTTTGTGAAACGGTGGTTAAAATTTTGCAGCAATGTGAAAATGGCTAGAAGAGTTTCTAACGAAGAGTTTCAGCGCCAAGTCCGTGACCCAGCGCCAGCCCACCGACGGCACTCTGAGCAGTGCCGGCCTGGATCTCACCCTCCGCCCTTCGCCGTGGGCGGCGATGTCTGCTGTTCGGCACCCTTTCACCTTTGCCCTGAAAACCACGTCTCCTTTCCCTTGGGGACGTGCCTCCCTCCCTTCTCCCATATGCTCCGGTGGCCCTGCGTGCGCTCAGGGTGGATCCATCACTGTCCTCGCAGGAAACAGATGGAGGCATCCTCTAACTGGGTAATGTGAGGACAATTTAATAATGACAATGTTTACATCGTTAGAGGCAGGATTTGGAGAAACAAGAGGTAATGCAGCACTTGGGGGCTAGCCAAAGGCCACACACTTGCTGCCTTTCAACCTCAAAGGCGAGGGGGGGAGTGGTTCGTGGGCCACGCTGGGGAGAGGGGGGGCAGCTGACCAGCAGGGCTACCTTTCGGCCACTGAGGGCTGGGGAAGAACAAGGATTCGGGGGACCAGGCGGAAGGGGACTCAGGAGGATAGACACCACCAACCCATTTTCTCTCATTCTCCAGTGGCTACCTTTCGGCCACTGAGGGCTGGGGAAGAACAAGGATTCGGGGGACCAGGCGGAAGGGGACTCAGGAGGACAAACACCACCACCCCATCTTCTCCTGTTCTCCCATCTCTGGTGACTGCCTCCCATGGGCCCACCCAACTGGACCCCAGAGAGAAGGGAGCTCTGGCTCTTCCCACACAGCCAGCCTCTCGGGCAGAGCGCAGCGACAGGTGGAGGAGGGACATAGGGGGACATAGGGGGACATAGGGTGACCAGCCACTTGGTTTACCTGGGACAGGGAACTTTCATTGTTAAAGCAAACAGACGGCTGATCCTCCTGGATCTAGAGAACCAAATCGAGGGCGGCATAGCTCCAAGTCCGACCGATCATAATATATTCATTTTCTTAGCCAAAACAATGCATCCGCTTTGTCTATTCAGCACCCAAAGCAGCACGTGTGTCTCTGTGTGTGAGCACACACGCTCGCATTGGGGATGGTGCGCGCTCTAATTCAATTAGGTCTAATAGCAAAGTGTGAGGACCTCAGGTCTCAGGTAGGGGGCTGGCCCGTTAGTGACCTATAGGGATTGGTATGCCTTTATCATACTGACCAATTGCTCTGAATTTAATTGGTGGAGATGTGGCCTGGCACAAGTGATTTCAATGTGCAGCTGAGTGTGAGAACTAGCAACACCTCACACGGGGACACTAAGAGACTTTTCTACGGTCAGTTTACTGCCAGGCTGCTGGGTGAAGGCTGAGAGCTGATCCATCAGCCAGGACCAGGGCTCTGTGGTGACGTCCTGCATTGGTGGGAAGTCAGACGCTGTACATCTCAGGCTCTCCCCGGGCGTCATCTGGAATGGGGAAGGGGAATCAGGCCTCTTCCCACACTTTCCTACTCTAAAGTCACATTCTAGTTATACGAGGCAGAGTCTTCAGTGGGAGACATCCTGCCTCCGATGTCTGGGGAGAAGCTTGCCATCTCAAGTTCTGGCCGAATGCCTGTCCCGCAGAACACGGGAGTAGGTCCACGGCGTGTCTTAGTGGGCCTTCCTGGACGCATTTGGAAAAATCATTGATGCTGTCAAGTAAATACCACCTGCAGCACCAGGCCCGAACCAGGGTGAGGCAAGAGAGGCAACTAGGGTGTAACTAACATTTCAGGGGGCATCGCTCTGGCCCTGAGAACAGGTGCTTCCTTCAATTTTGCACCCTTGACACCTTGCTCCCCTTCCCCGCCTTTGCTTCAACTCATAAGTCATCTAGAATGGCCCGTTGAACAAGCAGCTCATGCATGTGGTTTGTAGCACCTGCTTTTTTTTTACAGTTAGATTGGTCGCGTGGGAAGGGGCGGAGCCGGACGAGGATCTCCTGGGGGAGTCCGCTCTCCAACTCAGAGGGCAGCCACTGCCCAGGGTCCGGCCGCTCCCTCCCTGGGTCGAGCTTCAGTAACTGGAAGGATCCACCCATATCTCTCGGAAGTGACTCCTTGGTTGGGCCCCTCCTGATGGATTCCTGTAAGTGCCCACTAGACTTTAAGACAGATCCACTCAAATATATAAACCTTTTAAATTGGAAGGTAATCTGGACCCCGAGATGCCTCGGTGACTTCCTATCAGTTGCCAACATATTCTTCACATCTGGTAGAATGCAAATCAATGTCCCATGATGTAATTTCCAATAGAAACTTTGCTTTATTCTAGGGATTGTACCCTTCTGTACTCAATAACTGATTCTATAGATTCTGTTCTTTAAATTGTCTTCATTTCCAATAATGAATCTGAGAGTTTAGTTATGACTCAGTGTATATGTTTGTGTGTGTATCTATATACTGTTCCCTCTTCAGTCAGAATTCAGTATTGTCTTACCAACAGTGAAGCCACTGTCAGCCCTTTCTGTCCCGGGAGATTTTCGCTCTTGGAGTTGTAAAGTGAAGAGTGCTTTGGAAGGGCGCTCTGGCTTCCTCGGTGTTATGGGGTGCCTAGCACTTTGCAATACTCAGCACAAGTGAAACCATAACAGCTGCTTTGTACTCATCCTGCAATGAAGGCATTGCTCATCATTGAACACACCACACAACTAATGCTTCATAATTCTGGTTTCAGTGTCTGACGGCCACCAGCCAGACCGTGTCCTGACCTGACCCTTTTCTTTTACATGAAGTGACATAAACTGTTGAGCCCACACTAAGGGCCCTGCTGGTGGATGGCTCTTGCCTGTTCTCTGTTACCCTCGATGAAGATAATAGGCAGACAGGATCAGGGGAGCGTAAGAATTTGGGAGATTGTGGGATCCTTTCCCCAGAAGCCTGTTGGCACTGGATCAGCATCTACTTGGGAGTTTCAGATTCCCAAGCCTGGCTCAGGCCTGGGGGTGTATGGATACCCATTAACATCCACCTTTAATTTTCTTTTTAACATTAAAAAGACTTTGGAAATCACTTTTTCTTCACCATGGCTATTGATTTTCCACTATTGATAGATTAAAAAAAAATACACATTTGCATGTAAATCAAGCAGAGAGGCATTCATTTGCATTTACATTAGCAGGGTGCTCATTGTCATTAATTATTTATCATGTTTAGTTATCCTGCAAGGTGGGTTCTTCTTCGGTCTCAGGGAGCAAGTTTCTGATGAGTGTGTTGCCAATTTAAAGTCAGAGGTGGGTTTTTCTAACTCATCTAAGACAGAACAGGGGCTTCCTTACACAGGGTAAATACTGAACGTGCTTACTGAAAGAATTTTTACGTAGATTTTCTCTTGTGAAAATAACGGTGTTCTTCATTCACTGTTGTTATGGAAACCTTTGGTTCATGTGTTGCTAGCATCGTTGGTGAGCTTTTCCTACAGCAATCTTCGAGCATTCACAAACGCAGAGAGAACAGTGTGGCAAGCTGCCAGGCACGCACACTCACCTTCTACAATGATCCATCAGTATTTGCCAATTTCATCCTATCAACCTCCGGCCTCTTGTATTATTTTTTATTTTTGTTTGCTGAAATATTTTAAAGCAAATCTTAGATACTATAAGCTTCTTTCCTATCAATGATTCAAAGAACAGATAAAGACTATGAAAAAATCCAGCATCATCGTGCCATTATCACACCTAATAAGGTTAAGACAGTTCTCTAATGCCATCTATCCCCACCCATGATTTAAAAATGCCTACTTTTACTTGGTTTCTTGAATGAAGCTCTAATATTTTTGTCATTTTGATTTCAGTTTCTTCAGTTTGGTTAGGACTACCAAGTACCAGTTATGGGCCAGTAGCAGGGGCAATTTGGTCCCCAACCTGGATGTGGTCATGGTATTGTAGTGAAGGCAGGTACACAAATAAATCACTCTAACATACATACAGCTCTGGGAAGGCTAAGACCGAGTTGTGCATCCTGTGTGGTGGGCACTCAGGGGAGGGCGTTTGGGAAGCTGGAGAGGTGACAGTAAGACATTTCATTCCCAACTGCTACGTGTGAGGGACGTCTCCAAGTGTATATTGGCACACTTGGTCCCCTCAACATTCCCTATTATTATTATAGCTGGTCTAGACACTGAGGCGATATAATGTAATCACTGAAAGATGACTAGAGTTTGACAAGTAGCAAACTGGAGCAGGCTATTTGGGAAGAAGAAATCCAGTGATGGAGGACCCTCAATGCAAATATTCAATGAGGCAACCACATGGCTGATGTGTGTCTGTTGGCGGTCTTTGACTAGGATAAGGTAGAAGGGGATGAACGTGGGGGTGTTATAAAGTACCATACCCCAGATTCTGAAAGGCACCGTACCTCACTCCATCTGGTTTACGTAGAGACACCCAGTCCAGATGAATTTTGAAGAGTTTTATTAAAGGAGGAGATTTATTTAAATATGCCGGCCACATATGGCTGACACAGGGCAGCAGACCCAAATCATGCAGTCCCCAATATATCTCAGGGGCTGGTTTATATACCCTTGATCACACATAGGTAGGGGAGAGCATGAGGTCATGGCACAAGCTGACAACATTTGTTTAGGGGATATACAGAAACATTACGACTTTCAAGGTAACACAATCAAATATGTTTACAAATATTTTAGGGTTCATCTTCCCTTACTAGCCTCGAGGTATTTTACTCTCAGGATTCTAGGAAGGGAGAGGAACTACAATCAATGCAAGGTGGTATGCAAATTCTGTCTCCCATTGAAAGAGAAGAAGTTTCTGGTTAACCTTTATTTTAGATTTAAAACTAAATGGCCCATTGTTCTTGCAAGCCAGAAGCTTCTACATTCTTCTCCCTCTCTTCCCCAAAGGAAGGATGGGACAGAAAAGCCTGACCTTTCCTCCCAGAATATCAATATTAATTTTTCAGCTTTTTGGTACCTTACAACAGGGGTGGGCTGTAAACATTAACTTAGTGGAGGTTGGGAATGCTTTATAAATTAGGCAAAGGAGTCTTGAGTCCTTTCCTGAGGAAATAGAATATCACTGAAAGATTGAAAGAAGACAATGATAAGATCAGATGTATTTTGCAAAAAAAAGTCTGCTTGTGCCGTTGGGGCAGAATGGAATGCAGAAAGCCAAACGACACTCGGGCTGAGAACCGATTTATTACACTGGTGGGCTCAGAGGAGTTGATTCTCTGAAGTCTGAGCCCTGACTGGCAGGGTCTCTGGGGTTTTAAGGTCACACAGTTGAGCAGTGTTACAAGGTATGCAGAATGCTGAAATGGGTTTACAGGAGCTAAAAGGGCGGGATTTGTAAAAGCAGAACAAAGAAGCAGTAATAGCCATATGAAGGTGAAGCATTTTGCATTGTCATCATGGAGTCATAGCCATATCAGTGCCGTGAAGCGTGTGGTAGAGTGGAGATTGCCTAAGAAAAATCCTGGGACGGAGACCAGTGGGACAGGCCCAGGGAGAAAGCGGATCTACGTCATAATGATTGTTTTCTTGAGATACTTGGGATGTTCTACATGCTCGTTTTAGAAAATTTGAAAAACATAAAGAAGAAGAAATGCGTCCTATACTCCGAGAAGAGTGAATTTCAAAGATTTTGCTGTCTCTTCTTCCAATTTTACAAACATGTACGTTTTCTTTTTCTAAAATTTTGATCATAACTACTTACTATTTTCAATTGTGTCTCTTTGTCTTCATTAACATTTTCAGTGTCAGTAGGGATTAAAAAATGTGATTTGAATGAATACGCTATTCCACCAAATAGTGACATTGTTATTTATTAATTATCCTTCTATTATTAGATATTTAGGTTAGGTACAGGTTTTCCTTTATTTTCATTTCAGAGGGCAAACTTTGCTTGCATTCCTCCTAAACTTGTGCACCCACACAGAACTGGAGTCCCCGATCCTGCTGCTCTGACTAAAGTAATTATACTCAAGTTTCCCAGTGGAACCCCTTTCTCATGCCCAAATGCAACCAGCTAGTAGCCCCAGGAAGAGGAGACATTGACCTTTCAGAAGCTGTTGTGCAGCCTGAACTTGCAGCTTTAAACTCCGCCCATCTCTGTATTTTGGATACCAGCTCAGCAAGCAGGTAAACTGACTGGGCTTCGAGGTGACTTGGTAAATCAGGCTAACATTCCTGTTGGTACTGCTGTCCACAGGAACACATTTGTTTGTTTGTTTTTTTGTTTGTCTCTGGATGCTCTCCACTTAACACAACTGTCACCCATTGAACTCACTAATGACTACTTCCACAGTAGAAGGGCTTGAGAATGAAAATCTCTAATTTTGGAAATCTACAAAAAAAGGTCAGGGTACTCAGCTGCTGGAAGTAGACGCCAATCTGTAGAAAGCATTAGAAATACTCAAATGTTCACTTGTATGCCATCAAGGACCTTTTTCTTGTAAGTTCATCTGTTGTCCCCTAAATCATTTTTTACTGTAACCCTGAGTTGATCATTTGAACTCTTTCCAAAATAAGAATATGGGTATAAAATGAAATCTGTCCAGTGTATATATGTAATCTTATCAGACCATATCTAATTGCATGATGGGAATTAGAGGCAATGAATCAAATGAATCAAATCATATTACCATCATATTGAGAGTAATATGATAAACCAGTAGCACAGTGTGAAAACACAGGACACTTTGTTGGTGGTCCTCCTAATCAAAAAGAGAAGGAAAAAATAATCACAGACAAAAACAAAAACAACAGAAAGGTGAGCATACTTCCCATAAAGTATTTCTTTAGTAGTCCATTTTGATGTGATGTGCCAGAATTTTGCTCTTTTTATATTCAATACCAGTTAACTCCTGTTAAAGACAATTTGTTAATGTCATTGTTGACTTTGAGAAACAACTGTCAAGTACCACTTGGAGGTTGGTCGCGTCTGAGCAAGGTGTGCGCAATGCAAGAATCACGGTCCTGAGCATCCAGGTGGGCCCTTGGGAGATAAAAGGTCGGCAGCGTTCCTCCAGAGAGAAAGCTGTGGTCCTTGAAAACTCATTTCAGCAGGAGCAGTCACATGTGTCTATCAGGGATGTTTGGGTGAAGTCATATTCCTCACCTTCCTCAACTGAGCGGAGGGAGCTTTTCTTGTAAACTTCATGGGACTTGTTTGGCATCAGTGATCTAAATCTGAGGCTCCGAGTTCTCTTTAGATTTGGAAAAAGCATCATTCTCAAATGCTGACCCTGGAGCTCCTTCTCAGAGCCTCAGCCATCTTGAGGCAGCGGTGCAGGCATGCGCGGTGTAGGCATCTCTTAACGATTTGTTATTTACTGGAAAGTAGAAATACAGAGTATTAACGATTTGTGTATATGGAAGTAGAGAAAAATGGGAATGTTGGAAAAGCAAGAGTTCACTGAAAGGCCACCATCTGGCAGGCTCTAGGTATTGGTTCACCTAATGGAGGGAAGCCATTGTCATTGTGATGTTCCTACTCCCTCCCTTTATGTTGAATTTCTCAGAAATGGAATTTAAGAGGGAGGAACAAGGGTAGTGTGATAGGCTCTCCAATGGAGTAGAGCAGGGGTCCCCAAACTATGGCCCGCATGCGGCCCCCTGAGGTCATTTATCCGGCCCCAGCCACAATTCTGGAAGGGGCACCTCTTTCATTGGTGGTCAGCATCCATATCCTGTGCTCCTGGAGTACTGTATGTAGCAGCATCGCTCACGTACAGTACTACTTCCGGTGACGTGGGATGCACGCGTCCCAGCTCCGGAAGCGCGTCATATCACTTGTTACGGCTAGCAGTGACAAATATGGAACTGGACATTGACCATCTCATTAGCCAAAAGCAGGCCCATAGTTTCCATTGAAATACTGGTCAGTTTGTTGATTTAAATTTACTTGTTCTTTATTTTAAATATTGTATTTGTCCTGTTTTGTTTTTTTACTTTAAAATAAGATATGTGCAGTGTGCATAGGGATTTGTTCATAGTTTTTTTTTTATAGTCTGGCCCTCCAACAGTCTTGAGGGACAGTGAACTGGCCCCCTGTGTAAAAAGTTTGGGGACCCCTGGAGTAGCGGATAGAACAGAAAGCAGTTGGTTTATGTAATGTCCTCTTTCTGACAGACAGCAGGTTCTCAGCTTCTCTCAGACTCAGTTTCCCTGTTGCAACATGGAAATGATATAAGCCCATCTATCAGCCAGGAGAGGAAAATAAACAAGAGAATGCATGTAAAGGGCTTGGCGTGTAGTAATCTTGCAATAAATTCTAAAACAATTTGTTTGCTTTTTCCTCCTGAATTTAAGATGCCTTTTCCCACAAATATAATTTACAAAATAAACCATGCATTTTTTTTCTTTTTATATTAGCTATATTTCTTAATTTGCGTGGAGTCTCAAGGGTATTAGCAAGAGAAAGTGTTTTTCATTTCTAATGCAGAACTTTGCATTTATATATATTTGGTAACACAAGGACAAATAGAGGAACCTGCTCTTATCTGGGGTCTGGGGTCAGGGGGCGCATGTTACTGTTTCTGAGTTCCACAATTTTTTTGCCAATTTTTTAAAGTTCTAAACCTCATAATTTCTTAAAATCGCTAAATTTCTTCAGTTTCTCTCCTTGTGGGAGGAGTAGATCACCTTTGTGTGCTCCAAGCTGGGGTGGGGGAGATGGGCAGTGAATAGGGCCATGTATGAGAATCTGCCATTTATAAGTAGGGAGCTTATAAGTTGTCTTTTTCTGTATCTAAACAGTAAGGTGACACATATAGACTAAATTTCCATGTACCATTGACAGTGGTTGAACTGTCACTTTTTTGAGGGCACGTGAGACTTTTTCTCTTGTGTTTGGGCAGAATAAATAAATCTAGAATAATGTCTGTCGACTTTTTTCTTCATATTTTAAAAACAATATTATAAAATGATAACCCATATTCATTCCAAGTCTCTTTTTTTGTGTGTGTGTGTGTACATTTCTCTTTCTATAATTTTGAACATTTTTTTCTGAAAATTTTTTTTTAAGTTTTAAGAAAAAAATTTTCATTGATTTGAAGTGGAGAGGGAGAGAGAAACAACTCATTGTTTCACTTAGTTGTTCCACTTAGTTGTATATTCACTGACTGCTTCTCATACGGGCCCTGCTTGGGCGTTGAACCCACCGCCTCCGGCGCTCTGGGTTAACACTTGATCCCCTGAGCCACCCAGCCAGGGATCTTCTGTGTTTCATCATAATTTATAGCCAAGAAGTAATTCCTTTCAATTGATTAAACTGTAAGGCTGGAAATCATAAGTGTATTACCATAGATATTATTAAAGATACATACAACTGAATAACAATAATGAAAAACCCCTTTGACTGCATTTTTTTTTGTTCTTTATTCACAAAGGAAATAAATTTTAAGCACCTAATTTTGAAAGGTGAGGTGGGCTAGCCTTAGGGTTAAACTCATGGCAGATATTGAATTGGCTTGAAAGCCAAGCAATCAACTGTACTCAAGTCATAAATTAACATGCTCTTTATATAAAGATAGAGTCATACAATCTTGGCCATTAGAATCTTCTCTATAATGTGTGTGTCGTATCGCAGGCTGTAATGAAAACATAAAAAAGGACAAAACTTCACAAACTTTATCAATGGTAAATGTCTAGAGAATTGTAGAAAAAGCATTAATGAATTTACTCAATAAATATTGCTTCTTAGGTAGTTGCATTAACGTTAAAACAACAGTTGATTTGGGCATTTATTTTGCTTTTAATTTTTTATGGCTGCTGTGTATCAGGACTCTTCAGAATAAAAAAAGGAAGATAGCTGAATTACAGAAACAAATAACTCTCAGTTTAGATTTAGGTAAATTCCTTCCAAACCTAACGAATTTTCTCGAGCCCCTTTGCGTTCCATTCTGCCAGACGGGGAACCCTATCGTTCTGAATCCAACCGTGTGATCTTCCAAGCGGGTCCCCTCAACCCCCCACCCCGCCCCAGAGGGAGTCTTTCATCGCCATTTGTCCTGATGGCTTACGCTTTCATTGCTTCTCCTGGTTAAAATAAAGCGAGGGCCCTCCTAGTTGCCAAATGTGGTCGAGAAAAGGGGTGAGTGGGATGCACAACAACGCAGAATGTGGGAGCAGATGTGAGCTCTCAATATGTGACCCCAGCGGTGCTCAGGAAAGATGAGCAGGGCTTCTCCTGGGTTGTGTGTGTGTGTGTGTGTGTGGGGGGAAGCACTGTCATTGGTCAGTGGTGGAGGCCTGTGGGGTGATTCGGGCACCTCTGATCCCTCGTCTGAGGCATCACCTTCAGTCACACCACACCCGTAACTGACTCGCCTCTGTCCCTTCTGTCCAGGGTGCTTGATGTGTCAGCCTCGCATCCACATGGGCACTGAGTCTGCCGAGGTTGGTGAGAGTGGAGGAACTCAAGATTCTTTGCCTTGGGCTGGAAAAACAACATTTAACATTTTTATTCTTTGCGGTGTCTGAAGAGAAGGAACATTATTCTATTTAGATTTTACTTATCACGTAGCCATTGATTTTGATGCTGTTTATTTGTTATGACTGAAATGCATGTTTCTCCTGCCCCTCACATTCATAGGTTGAAGCCTGCATCTGGGAATAGGACTCTGCCAAGGTAATTAAGACTAAATGAGGTTATAAGGGTGGGGCCCTGATCCAATAAAACCTATGTCTTTATAAGAAGGGGAAGAGTCACAGGAGATGTACGCACAGAGAAGAGGCCACGGGAAGACAGTCAGAGGCAGCTAGCCGCCCAAATGCCGAGAAGAGAGGCCTCAGGAGAGAACGGCGCTTTTGACACCTTGACCTTGGATTTTCAGCCCCTAGAACTATGAGGAAAAAAAATTAATCTACTGTTTAAGCCACTTAGTCTGTGGTATTTTGTTATGGCAGCCCTAGCATACCAGTACACTATTGATTAGTAATTCCAAAGAAATTGAATGTTCAAAAATGAGTCCATTGTATTTATTTCTACCATTTGGACATATGGTTGAGTATTGTTAACAAGTTGACTTCTTATTTATTGGAAATAGTATATTCCGAGCCTTAGTGGCATTTTTTTTTTTTGCCTTATAATTAAGAAGGCTGCAGAAACCTTGAATCTTTTCTGAGAGCATGGCGATGCAGCCACTATGAGAAGATCCAGGTAGCCAAGAAATAGTCAACGGAATTATCAGAGCACATATGAACACAAGGCCATCAGCCTTTGGGTGCGTGGAGAAGCTGAGGGAACCATGCATTGTATCCATCTGTATTTCCGGAAGACTCAGCAGCCTAGAATGGAAAAGCCTGAACTGTAAGTGAGAACAGGAGAGCTGGCCACCCACGCTGTGCACAAGCTAACACACCCTGAATTGCAGGTACTCTTGCTGTTTGATTATGTAGTAGCAATATCGTTTGGGACATTTGCTTAACAAATAAATATCAAGAGATGCCTCATGAGAATTGTTACAGGGGGACAAAAGAACTAAATTCTTGGCTTTCTTTAAAAAAAATTATTTAGAATATTAAATTTAACAGGGTGACATTGATCAATAAGATATATAGGTTTCAGGTTAACATTTCTATAGCATTTGAACTGTTGATTGTGTTGTATACCCATCACCCAAAGTCAAATAATTTCCCATCACCTTATATTTGTCCTTCTAAGCACCCTTCTCCCACCCCCTTCCTGTATCCCCCTCTCCCACATTCCCCTCCCCCACATCCCCCTCCCCTGGTAACCACTTCACTTTTATCTGTGTCCATGAGTCACAGTTTTATATCTCACCTATGTGTGAATTATACAGTTCTTATCTTTTTTTTTATTTACTTATTTCACTCGTATAATGTTCTCAAGATCCATCCATGTTGTCGTAAATGGCATTATGTCATCATTTCTTATGACTGAGTAGTATTCCATTGTATAGATCTACCACATCTTCTTTATCCAATCCTCTATCGAAGAACATATTTTGCTTGTTTCCATGTCTTGGTCACTGTGAATAATGCTGCGATGAACATGGGAGGTCTATGTGTCTTTACATACCAATGTTTTTGAGTAGATACCCAGTAGAGGGATTGCTGGGTCATATGGTAGTTCTATTCTTAAATTTTTGGCTTGTTTTTAAGCTTTAAAAGTGAAGGTATATACATATACTACTGTCAAAACGAGAGAGAGAGAGAGAGCAACTTCTCTCTTCCTACTTACCTTGACCTTTCTAGATAAAGATTCCAGAAGCTGGGCGTGAGATGAAAACCAGATTTGAAGATGGCAGTTGAGATGTAAGTAGGGTCTTAAGAAACTGTCGAGAACTGGCTTGGGAAAGGGGTGGGAAGACACAATGGAAACCTCAGGTGGGTTGGGTCATCTGAGAGCTGAGAAGACCTATGCCTTGCTTCCTGGGTACAGCTCTTAGATAGGACAATTCTCCGGGTTTACGAGACACTCTCCATGGCAGGAGGGACCTCTGAGTAGAAGTGTTTGGACCTGTGTCTCAGAAACATCCTCACGGTGTTTCTTTACTTGTAATCATAGATCCCCTGTGTGCTTGTGAGGAGCTTAGAAGTGGACATAGGAGGTCTTATGCTGAAAGGAAGAGACCTCACAGCAAGTTTCTCTGTAGCTCAGCCACTGAAGACCTGAGATCATGAAGATAGATAGCTAAGGTGCATGGACAGCTGGTGCTCCTGCACTTCCGGGTCTTGGTCTACACATGCCCACAGGACCAAAGGGACATCTGTAGGGATGACCCTGACTTTCATGAGATTATGTTTCTCTTTGCTTTATTCTTACCCAATAAAACGGAAACTCCAAAAAAAAATTGAGTTTACTGTAAAAATGGAAGAGGTTTTTTCCTTATACATCTGAGTTTGGGCCTGAGGTTCACGGCTTGGCTGCTACAACTGCACGTGAGTTTGATGAATGAACATGTTTATCTTCGGAAGCGAGACTGAGGTGTGCAATGTCAGAGAGAGTTAGAGCGGAATCAATGACTTGGACAGCAGATATTTAGCAGCTGAGGAGGCGTTACGTATTGAGTATTGTTGATGGGGTAAAGAAAGAGAGGAACCAAGTGAGAAATGCAAATTAGAAGGTATACTTATGGTTCTATTGATTTGTTTTTTTTTTGGGTTTTTTTTTTTTTTTTTGTATTTTTCTGAAGCTGGAAACGGGGAGGCAGTCAGACAGACTCCCACATGTGCCCGACCGGGATCCACCCGGCATGCCCACCAGGGGGCGATGCTCTGCCCATCCGTGGCATCGCTCTGTTGCATCCAGAGCCACTCTAGCGCCTGAGGCAGAGGCCATGGAGCCATCCCCAGCACCGGGCCATCTTTTGCTCCAATGGAGCCTCGGCTGCAGGAGGGGAAGAGAGAGACAGAGAGGAAGAAGAGGGGGAGGGGTGGAGAAGCAGATGGGCGCCTCTCCTGTGTGCCCTGGCCGGGAATTGAACCTGGGACTTCCTCACGCCAGGCCGACGCTCTACCACTGAGCCAACCGGCCAGGGCCTTGATTCGGAATCTACTTTTCTTCCCAGAAAGATGCTTGTCTGTAAGCTGAACAGAGCTCACTACCTGCAAACTCTGAGCACCATCTACCCCAACATCAGCAGGGTTGTCTTTCCAGCCACAAAGAGCCACATATTAGCTGAGATGGACAGACTGCAAGAAAATGAATTCAGTGAGCCCCAATAACACATCTGAAAGGGCAACCTACACTTTCAGGTACCCAAACATGGTAACTTTTCCAGCCCAGAAGCAAGATCTCTGCTCACTTCCAGACCAACTCTAATTTAGAAAGAGCTGTAGGACACTGGTTCTCAACCAGGGACGATCCTCCCCAACCCTCCCTGCCTGCCATCACAAGGGACATTTGTTAGTGTCTGGAGACATTTGTGCTGGTCACAGCTAGGGCGTGTGGGGGCTCTACAGGCATCTAGTAAGCAGGGTCCGGGGTTGCTTCTGCATATCCTACAATTGGAAGGACAGCCCTTTTCACCCCGGAATTCACTAGCTCGAGATGTGAACACGCGGCTGTTGAGAAACTCATGTCTAGTTAATTCCAAGTGTTCCGAAATCCAGTGAATGCTCAGCACACAATCTCTCTCATCAGCTGGCTTTTTTAGACACCTGCTACCAATTAGACATAAAGAAATATGATTTGTAGTTCATATCACTGTAAAAATGACTTAAAGCCAGAATATCAGCGGACAGACCTGCTTTTCTTTACCAAGGAACTGATTTATAAAGAATGGGTGATTTTTTTTTCCATTTTTAAAATTGTGGTTCTTTTTTTCTAGAAAGCATTCTTGCTTTTATGTGTATCAATGGCTGTGAAGTCTTTACAGAATTTTCACACATTTTAAAGCATGAATTGTGAACAGATAATTAAAAAACCAATTTATCAGACTACAGGATGATTACAATACTCATGGATTTTTTTT
This sequence comes from Saccopteryx leptura, assembly GCF_036850995.1. Classification (NCBI taxonomy): domain Eukaryota; kingdom Metazoa; phylum Chordata; class Mammalia; order Chiroptera; family Emballonuridae; genus Saccopteryx; species Saccopteryx leptura. The sequence goes on along the minus strand of NC_089509.1, from coordinate 110,104,005 downwards.
ATTCAGATCTTGTAAAGAACAAAAATGCTTACGTTAGAATGTAAACTCAAATGCCCCACAGAATAAGCATTTATCTCATCCTTGAGAAGATAATTGATCATTCATTACATCAAATAAACATTGCTTTGATCATGTATCAAACCTGAATTATTCAAGTTTAAGTTTCAGAAGGACCTCCTTATTATACTTAAACCACTTAGAAGTTGTCATGGCTTGGGATGTCCTTAGGAATGTGGAGATGATATAAGTTTTATGTGGGCTGATCTGTGTGTGTGTGTGTATCTGTGTGTGTGTGATGTGTGTGTGATGGTTCACTTTTCTGTGAAACCGCTCTATGCTGGGGGATGATCATGGTGTTATTTGACTCCAAAGTCAATAAGAACATGACTTTCCTGAAGTATGATGTTTCATCAAGCAGTTAGGATGGATAACGAAAACCATTTTCAAAGACAGAATCTTAATATAGAACTCTTAAGCTCTTATAAATTCAAATCAATTGAATTAATAAGCTTACTGTCGGCAGGCTAGTGTGTGTGTCTATTAAGTGAAACTAATTTTACTTAATCTTAATTTTCAATTTCAATCTCCCCCCCCCCCCGGAGTTCCTGCATTATTCTCTTAATTACAGCTTATTCTTAGCTTTGCTGATACTGGCAATGAAAATGAAGTGAGCAAGGAAAGCCAAGTTCAAACCTGCATAGGTGGCAGGGGCCATATGACCAAACTGTTACTTGACTATGTTTGTGTGTGTGTGTGTGTATGTGTGTGTGTGTGTGTGTGTGTGTGTGTCTGCATGGGCGTGTGCCCTTAGTTTTCATTTTCACAGAAATTAGCCTCTGTCCTCAAATGTATCAGTTTCTATCCAAACACAGTTTGGGCCTTTTTCTCTCTAGAAATATCTTACTGACATAACTAGAATCATACTGTTGTTAGTACTTACCAGTTGTGTGAAATAACTAAAATATTAATAACCTATAAACTGTAGCAACCGTTCTTCCTGAACTGACCGAATCACTTGACTACGTACAAAGAACTGAAGAATCCTGGCATCCTTTTTAAAGGGAATTTTAGACTGTCATGGCCCAATCACAAAATGGAATACTCAGTGTCAGTTTCATCCTGATATAATCAAATTTCTAAGTACTTGGTCTTGCTTCCTAAATCAAGTTTTTATTACATAATAATTCATCTTAATTCCTTTTCTTTTTAAATCTTGGAGATTAAAAAAAAAAAGGCCTGTTTCTCTCTGGAGTGTTCTCTCTCTTTTTTTTGCTGAAAAGGAGCTGTGTCACCCTGGGCCGGTGCTGCACACCGTTCCCGGGCTCCCTCTGACACATAGACATACCGCACTGCCCCAGACTGTCGCAGAAGCCACCTCTCAGCTCTGTCAGTGCCGCGTGCTGCTGGAATAGCCGCGATGAGGTTTCATCGTCCTCCGTGACACTGTGGGAGAAGAATACAGGTGCTTCGTGGCTCTGGCTGACGTACTGCCTAGCCCACCTTGTCACCGCTATGAATGTAATGAGGACAGAGGGGACCTTTTCCCTCAGTATCCACTTCAGAACTCCCAGTTGAAAAATAACACCTGGTTAGTGGTTCTAAGCCCTTCTACAGAAAAAGGTAAAAAATGTGCTTTTATGGTCCAAACCTAAAACGAAACCATTTACTTATTGCCAGGAGTGAGGACAGGAACTTCTAAGCCTTTGTGGCTGTGGAATGATCTGGAGCGTGCTGGAGGGGTTCTGAAAACTGGCACGCACTCTAATTCTAAACATTTTTTTTATCTCCTGCCACCAACCTAGAGCTGAAGTCTGTAACAATCAGAAAATGCGAGAGCTGCCTCGGTGTCACAAGGTGACTCGATCCGTCTACTTCTCTTTCTGCCCCCAGACTAACACTCCTAGAAAGCAACGTGATCCGCAAGGAGGTGAGGTGGGGGCGGGGGTGGGGGCGGGGGGTGAGAGAGGACAGGGACAGAGGAAAGTAGGACCAGGAAGGAGCTTGGTTCCATTGTCTCTTCTTACACGATCCATTTGTTCAAAGCAAGAGAGAGCCAAACAATGGGGTTGTGGAGATCCCATCTCGTGGAAGAAAATTACGTGTGCTAGCAAAGGGAATTAGCTTAGGAGCACATCCATCTGCCATCCACATGGAGATCTGAGAGGGAAATTTGACCAGGACCCAACTGGACAAAGAAGAAAGCCCAAGTTAATAGGCATATCCTGTCTTTTGAATGCTGGGTCTGGACAGATGTCTTACTGAAACAGAAAAATATCATTCAGAAGACGCAAGGGAAGAGCAGGCCTCTGATAAAGATTTACTATAGAAATGAAAAAAATTTGTCAAAAACTGGCATCATCTCTGGGATTGAAAAGAAAAAGAAAAGATAGGGTTCCCATGAAATAGGAACAGGGCCTATGTAAGATGAAATTTTAGTTGGGTGAATTAGAAACATGCTGCAGACAAGTAAAGACACACTAAGAGGATGAGAGCAGCAAAAACGGCAAAAGTGGTGTTCAAAAACAGTCAGTGGATGTTATAAAACAGTAATAAGAGGCAACCTGAGAAGTTCTCCCAGGACACAGAGGAAAGAAACCACACAGGGCTGTACCAATGACGGACAGTGCTGGCGAGGCATGGAAGATGAAAAACGGAGAGCCACCCTGAGAATTATAGGTGTCCCGGGAAAAAATGTAAATAACAAGGGGAATAGAAACAATTATTCAAAGATGTAATTAAAGAAAAGTTTCCTGAGTTGAAAAAGAATGAAGGAGCAGATCAAAAGGGCTCCCTGTGCTCAAAGCCAATGAAATGAAAAGAGAACTTTGTTGCATGTGAATTACAGGGATGGGGAAAGGGACTGTGAGCATTGGTGCAGAAAAAGAAATAGGTGAAGAACAAAAGAACAAGGTGAAGCTGGCCTCAGACTGCCGTTTCCCCTGGACACAGTGGAGCTACAGCGACAGAATTTTGATGGAAAAAGTTGTTACATGACCTTTTTATTTTTAGCCAAGCCTTAAAAAAAAATCTGTTAATACAAAAATGAGACACTTACTAATGCACTAAAATGATGCCAACCATCTTGTTTTCCTGAAGAACAAAAAAACAACTATAAAGACATATTTTAATATCTGAAATGTAAGAAATTTAAGAATGTAAGACAACTGTTACAATTCCCAGTGGCGTGAGGAAGGGGCAAGAACACAGTTTGCTTCCCAAGTCCAGCGGCAAGCTGTCCCCCCCAGCACATGTTTGTAACCTGGCCGTGCTGATATGCTGCAGGAATTCGAAGGAATTGATGCCTCTTTCTACAGGGCCATCTGGACAGAGCTTTCATTTATAAACTGTTGCTCATGGTCATGAGATTATCTTCTGAACTAGCCACAAGCTCATCTGAAAAAGTTGCTTACTTTTTTAGATGAAATTTACCACTAATCTCAGAAATAGCTATGTTGATGATGATGAACCCCAGTGAGCAACTCGTTTGTTCTGCAAAGGAGTCAGCATGGCTAAGTCAGAGTGACTGAGATGTGAGTTCTAGAGTCGGACTGCCTGGACTTCACTCCTTGGTTCTTCAGTTGCTCCTCGCTTCTTGGGAAACATCATAACAATCTCTAGAGGCCTCAGTTTTTCTTAGCTATAAAATGGAGATAATTGTACACTTTCCTGTATGGGATTTTTTGTAAGGCTAAATAAATCAGCACGTTTAAGGTACCCAGTACCTGGTACACCTGCTGCTAATAAGAGATGTGAAGGAACACCATGGTCACGTGGTAAAACACGGTCTATATGCACCATGTCAAACAGGAAGGACACACCCAGATCTTTGTGTTTTCTTTACATGGTGGTGACTCTTCTGTTTTTATGTTTCACTAGTTTACAAGATTTTGCATAATATAATGATCTTGCATCACTAGCTGAACAATGTATAAGTTTAGAGACAAGTAAACAATAGCAATTATTATAGTACCACATTCATCATAGCAATAATAGTTTGTTCGGTTGAAGATAGTAGTTCCAATCCTACTACTTTTGTATTCCCTGGACTTGAATTTTTCTTGGTGTCCAAGAGGGTGATGACCACATTTCCATTTCGGGGTTCATGGAGCCAAGGAGGTCTGGGACAAAACAGTTACTCAGGTCTGTTCCCTTTCTGTCATTTCTGCTTCCTCTTCAGCCTGTCCCCAACTACAGCAGTGAAGGAACTAATTTGTTCCCACTGCCTGTGTGGTGAAGCAATTCTCCGTCATCTCACATGTCCATGTTGGACTTGACCGTGGAGTCAACCCCCAGCTCCTGCATTACCCCAGGGGAGGATCAGGCTGATGTAGGTATTTAGAGGGTAGCTGAAGTTCTAGAGGGATCGGGGCTGTCCTTATACTGGTTTAGACTTTCTACTGGCAAATGTTTGCTCTTCAGCCTGTCCTTGGCTCTCTGTGCTCCCCCCCACCCCGTGATATAGAATGTGGTACAGCTCTTCCAAAAACCCGTTCTGACGCGAGCGCTCTAACGCCACATCACATTCTAACAAAACCTCGATGGTTTTAGTGGCCGGTCCTGGGCCATGTATTCCATGTCAATAATTGAACATTTCACTTTCGGAGAAAACCAGGCATGCAACCATGGTTTGTAAAGGATCTCACAGAGCATATTTGAGATGTGCTTTTTACCAAGCTTTTTTTTTTGCACATTCTCTCATTTCTCCTGAATGTTATTTATTTTATTTTATATTTTGATCAACAACACCATCAGAGTACTGCTTACTTTGAAATAAACCTCTACAGCTGTTTTAGCTTTTTCCTAAATTTGGCCTTTTTATTGTTGTGGATGTGCATTCCTTAAGTCTCCCTATTTGAGGATTTTAATTTAGGGTCCAATTAGATGTGCCATTATTATAAGCATCCCTTTTATACCAATTTTATTAAAGTCAACCTCCCAGCTATGAGATAATTGAAAAACCAATGCCACCTGGTAACTGTCTGGAGCTCTGGTTGTTAATACTGATGAGCTAAAGTTATCACGAAAGCTTATTGTGTGCCAGACCCTAAGTGTTTTTTGTTGTTGTTGTTGTTTATTTTTTAAGTGAATTGTCTTAACTAATCCTTCAATAGCAAAAAGAATCCGGCACTATTTTTAATTGCCATTTTACAAACAGGACAACTGTAGTTGAGAGAGGATAAATAGTGGCTCAAGTTTACACAAAAATGACAAGGGTGTTGGTCCTATGATTGCCAAAACCGTTCCCTAAAATTTGACCCTTCACTGCTGCTAAGTGAAAAACTCCTGCGTGTGTCTCCGGGTTTCAGCGGACGGTGCAGCACCGGAGAGGCCAGTGCGAGTATGTCTTGACCCACAAGTTTGTTTTCTCTTTGCAGCTTCCAGGAACAGTGATACAAATCAGAGAAAAATATTTCCTAGAATCAACTATCAGGAGGTTCCAAGAAGTTAGTTTCTGACCGGTGCTAGTAATCTGTTAACAAGTAGATAGAAACAGAATTTAAAAAAGGTTTTTTAGCTATATGGAAGTGTTTAAAAGCTCAGAGTTCCATAAGACGGGGCAGTCCTGAGGTTTTGCCAGACAGATTTTCACGCGTCTTACCTTTTGTTTCGGTTTGGAGAAGTGTTGTAATGGAAAAGAAGACAAAAAAAACAACAATTTCATCTACAACTGGCTCATGTTCAGAAGCCACACCTCTTCTGCATAGCACTGGCTGTTTAAAAAATATGTTTTGCTCTTTATGGCACATGTCATAAAACATCAAAAACAGTGAGAAGCCTTAGCATGTCTACTGAGTTTAAGAAAAGAGAGAGAGAGAGTGTGTGTGTGTGTGTGTGGGGGGGGGCAGCCCAGCCTTGTCTGAAAAATGTTTACATCACAGATGGTTTTGCTTTTGAGCTTCTAGACAGGTGACTGTACAGGCAGGAACAGACCTAACTCATCCAAATCATTGCTAGCAACAGAGAGAGAGAGAGAGAGAGAGAGAGAGAGAGAGAGAGAGAGAATGTGTGTGTGTGTGTGGGGGGGGGCTGGAGAGAAATTGCTGATGGAGTAGGACCCAGAGCCTCACCACACCCTGTACTTTGACAAACCTGTTTTTGCTTTGCTGCCCGTGTGCAAAGAAGCAGTTTTTCTAAATGCCTATGTTTAGAATGGTCTAACAGAAGTTCTAACATGTTGTACCAATTAAACAAATTGAGATCAAAACAGACAGACAGACAGACAAATACAAGCAGGCATCCTTCTCTGAAATGTCCCCTTTCTTAGAAAGAGTGGGAATTATATATATTTTTTTTTTGGGAGGGGGGAGAAGATAACTCTACTTCTGAAGAGAACTGAGAACCTTTAGGAAACAGAGATTTGCGTTTTATTTGGTGGGGATAAGTGAAAGGCAGGAATAAAAAACATGCACGCAAAAGCTGACAAGTTGAGACGAGGCATCTGAGGCCAGGAGCCGCACTGGGGGAGGGGCGGGGAGTGCTGACCCCGAGTCATTTGAGGGTCACAACAATAGAGAGTGAAGAAACCTTGCCTGGGGATGTGTCCTCACACCAAATCCCCCCCGGCTAGTTTGCCAGATGCTAACTCGATGAGAGGAGAGTGGGTCATGCCCAAGGAATGGATACATCTTAACTGATCCTCACACATGGATTTTATGGTTCTTTCTTACAAAGGCAGATGATTGGATTTAAGGGAGGAAGTGGACAACGGGACTGGTGTAAGCTGTCATGGTGATCTTTCTACTTTCATCTTTTAAAAGCATTACCTTATTTTCTGTAGTAGATACAGTGCCTCAAAGCAGCAGGTCATTAGATTCTCTGCAATTTCAATATTTTGGAAAAGTGTGTCATTTATAAAGTCATTTAAAGAGGTGCATGGTGTCTTCTATTTTAATTATTTCACTATTAGTCAGTATGAGTATTGGGTTTATTAATGGTTAGTATGATAATAAGGCCAAAGGAAAACAGAAGAGAGATGGTGATATTTCCCAAGTGATTAGGTAATAATTGGTTTATCTATATAGTTGTAACTTGCTGAGTAATACAGCGGAAATTGACTTTGACAGCGCCGGGTCCAGAGTGTGCTGTAGGGAGAGAAATCAGCTTTCCCAGGTCTCCTGGGGGAGTGGTGCTCAGGCCCTCTTAGAGGCTTTGTTCTGCTGTTGACTTGATCCGACTCAGGGCAGGATGCCTCCCCTTTTAAGGGGATCAAAGACATGCAGCTTGGAATTTGGAATGCAGACAGGAAGACAAGTGAGTTTAGGATAATGTCTAAGTTTGAGAGGAATCATAAGGATCTACTCTGGCCATCTCTCTCAGCTGCGCGTTTGATTGTAGGTGCTTAAAAAAATGTATCTGTGACTCTTTTTAAACATCATAAGGGCACTAGTATTTGAGGCCGAGATGAAGCGTGACACAGTGGGGGTCGAGAGGGGGCGGGGTAGGAATGGACACATTTTTGGCCTTTCATCACAGAAGCTAAAGCACAGCTGTTAATTGCCAGTTGTCCTAGACTTTTGGATAACCTGACCTCTGACACTGTTTAGGAAATATCTTCCCCTGCCTCCATCTGGCTATGCTTAAGTCCTTGCCCAGTCTAGACTTGGACACATCACTTTAGCTCTCTTTCCGGCTCTTCTTTAAGCCTCCAATTACATCCTTGTCCTTGACTGTCAGTTCACTCCTAGTAAATCACGTTGATCTTTACTGGGAATCCAGGCCCTGACGAGGCAAGGCGAAGTCTCCCCTCATCTGGTCTCCGTCCTCTGGGCTTCTTCATGTACACACACCCCTCCGCCCGAAATACTGCCCCCTTCTCTTGCTTTGTTTCTCCTTCCTTTTCTTTAAAGTTCACACTTATCGATGGTTCTCCACTGGTGGCGATTTTACCCCCAGGGGACATTGGGCAATACCTGAAGCCATTTTGGTTGTCGTTTACTAGAGGTGGGGAGTTGCTAAGGCATCTAGTGGTAGAAGCTGAGGATGTGGATAAACCTTCTTCAGTGCAAAGGACAAGCCCTCGCCACCAAGTGTCAAGGTCTTGGGACCCTGACATCCATCCACCTCAATGCATATACCAAAGGGATTAAGTAGCTTTGACTTGGTTCTAATCCCATGTATCTGTTTGCAGCCAGAACCTTTCCATGTGATGCCATTCTGATGTTCAAATCAAACCATCCTCACATAGTCCCTCAGGTCAGTTAAAATGTCTGACTTTTTATGGTAATAGGATCTTCTCTGCACTTTCTTAGGCTCAAAGGTTGGGCATATCACCGACCTTCATCCCTAATGTCTCTCTCCATTGTCACATAAATAGGCTTGGCTTATTTGAAGAAGGACTATATAAGGAGCTCTTTATAGAAGAGGTGGGATAATCTGTAAGCTTGATTGAAAGAGAAAGTAGTTTCTTTTTGGCTGAGACATTCTCATTTAGGGCAATAGTAAATGCAAGAGCTCCTAGGAGCCCAAGATCAGAGTCTCCAATCCATAGGTGAAAAACAGTGGCTCCCCCGGAACTCTCCTGGGCTCTAGCACCACCTCTGCTTGGGTCTCTCCTGCTTTCTCGGGACATTAACCTCGCTCGAGTGACCTGGTGTGCTCCCGACCTCTACTGTGCTCTCTTCTTCAGCTGTGGTCCTTCTCATTAAACTGTGGACTTTACTAGCATTCCACCTATCACTTTGGTTACTCTTCCACCTCTTCGTAATTGTCCAGAACAGATGTCCCGTGCTGTACCCCGCATGTCTTCCATCAGACAAGGCTCAGAAGTTGAACTTACTATTACGTAGAATAACATGCCCCAACATATTAATCTAAAATTCATTTTACGAAATGCAAAGGAGATATTTTTCATAAACACTCAAAGTCTATCTTTATAAATGAACTTATGAGTTCCCTTTGAGCAATGGTTCATAGCACTCTTACTGTTTCTTTCAACTAGTAAACATTAGCATTCGGTAGCATTTCCTTAAGAAAAAATATAAAAGGCGAGAACAATGTCACTGGGGGCAGAAGTTTTAAGTTTGGATGCTATGTGAAAACCAGTGATCCTGGGATGAAGCATTTAGTGGGGTCTCTTGACTGGGTACCAAGGTTCTTAGTCTTTAGGATGAAGACCATCAGCACAGCTGAGTTTGGAGAGAATCAGTCGGTCTTTTGTTCTCTTGGTGTGGTGCAATTCAGAAAGCACAGGCTTCAGTTCAAAAGTTCATTTATACTTAAAAAATTACAGATTTCCTCTGAGTGGAAGATGACCCCGTTCAACTGAAAGAGTGTTATTTCAATGCCATTGATGGACTCCTGGATATGAAATTTGGAAAACTCGTCTGAACTTTTATTTTTAATGATAATAGTAAGAAAAATATTTAACTTGTGTGGCATTTGACAGTCCACAGATTTGTAAAAAAAAAAAAAAAAAAAAAAAAATATATATATATATATATATATATATATATACACACATATATATATATATATATATATATATATATATATATATTTGATACTCCCTAACTTCTCTGCATGTTTTTGTATAATGACATTCATCTTCCTGTATTTAATTATCTGTTCTCTGAACTCCTTGAGGGCAGAAACTGTCTCTTCCCAGCCCCTGTCAAACCCCCAGGTCATAGCTGCGAGTCAGGCTGTTGAAAGAAGAAAGGGATGAGTCCCACTGCTCACTCCTTTCTTTTCGACATTTCCTTCCCCCTTCGTTTCCCTCGTGACACACTTCCGCAGCTCTCCTGCCATTCTTTGTGACCGTGTTTCCTTCTCTAGCCTCCACTCCTCTCTGACTGTGCTCACCCACCTCTTGCTCCAGTTTCTTTCCTGACTGTTTCATTCACTAGCAATTCTCTATGTCTCTGGATCTGTGACTCCCATGTTGTTTCCCAGACTTGATTGCCCACCTGAGTTCCGGCTTTGTCTCTCTAAGATGTTTTCCTGACACTAAGAATATAATGTTTTGAAACAAAGCCCACAGTTTTGGCTCCCTGAGGTAACACACCATGCTAGCATTTTTCAAGGATAGTTCTCATTCTGCATTGACGTTTAGTGATGTTAGTTTCTGCACAGGCTCAGTCAAACTCAGCACCTGGCACATCGCAAACGCTCAAGAGTTATTTCGTTTTATCCTCTCCTGTTTCAACATCATTTCCTATGCCCAACGTTCTTAGCCTGGTTTTGAAGATGGCTGCTTTATGTATGTAATGGCTCTCTAACTTAACGCCCCCCACCTTTGCATACTCTTCCCTCTGGAAAATCCGCTCACTGCTCTTTTTTTTCTTTTTTTTAATTTTTATTTATTTATTCATTTTAGAGGAGAGAGAGAGAGAGAGAGAGAGAGAGAGAGAGAAGGGAGGAGCAGGAAGCTTCAACTCCCATATGTGCCTTGACCGGGCAAGCCCAGGGTTTTGAACCGGCGACCTCAGCATTCCAGGTCGACGCCTCATCCACTGTGCCACCACAGGTCAGGCCTCTCACTGCTCTTACCCCACTTTCCTGTTACTCTGCTTTCCTCGGGCAGGCGTCTCTTTCCCGGTCACCCTTCCCCTCATCTTTGTTGATCTGAATCTTTTCTCTTCTGTGCAACTCACTCGAATGAGAATGTCCTTAGAGAAGCCTTCTCTTACCGTCTCAACGCATGGGAGGTCTGTCTCCCGCTAACCAGCCCAGGCCTCTCTTTTCACTTTGTTGAGACTTTGCATGTTTTGTCTTCCCTCTCTGTGGGAACATCTAAGGTCCTTAAGGGGGAGAATTACTCTTGAATAGTTCTGAAATCTGAACAGAGTTGGCAGTTGCTTACAAATACTAGGTGTTTGTTAGCTATTTGCTGCCCAACTGTATGGAGACCAGAGGTGATAAGATATTTTTGTGGAGACCAACAGCATAAGAGTTGTGACCCTGCTGTGAGACAAGCCTACATAGTCAAGTCCGGTCCCAGTGCTGAAAGAGAGGTTACTGGCAGTCAGTGAGGAACTAGGGACTATGAACATGTCAAGTGTTGTTTTCCTTTCTTTTTTTGATTGATTTGAGAGAGGGGAGGGGGAAGAGGGAGAAGCATTTGTTTGTTGTCTCGCTTGTGTACTCATTGGTTGCTTCCCTTATGTGCCCTGACTGGGTATCAAACCTGTAACCTTGGTGTAATTGACTGAGCTAACCAGTTAGTGACAATCGTAAAGTTTTTGTAACTATACTTCTCGACTCCCTGTATTTTCTTCTCTTGTGTTTCCCTCTAAAATGCTTTCCTTAATAACAGTGCATTTGGAAAACCAATAACACACAGCATTCTCATTTTCCTTAATGTATTTTCCTCTTCCTCTGGGAAATTTACATTCAGAAATTTAGAGAGAAGGCCTGGTAATAGGAGAAGGGCCCTTCCTGTGGGAAAGGTTTGACATGGATCCTGTAGTATTATCGATCGCCATGTTCTTCAAGACAGAAGTATATGCAACCACTACACACGTGTCTAAAGTCCATCTGCCAAAAATATTCCTTACTTTCCTATTACTCAGCAGCCTATTTTAAAACTTCCACTTTCACTGAAATGCAATTTCTCTGCTTGGCAGATCAGTGTTTCATCCATTCATTTCCTTGTATCTACAATCGGTTCAAGTCAGTGTCTGTTGCATTGCTGTGTCACGAGACTTTTACATTTTCTTGACTTCTCATTGATTATGCATTTCCAAAGATTCTACAGCATGTTTATATTCAAGAAAAAAAAAAGGTAAACGTAATCATACTTTTGAAAAGACCTGAGGTCATTTGCTTGTCTCTGGACCTTATTGTTAAGAACCTTGATAATAATATATTACCATTAAAGAATTATAGAATGCTTGAACTGTTCCCATGCCAAGCTAATGAAGCACCAATTATTTCCCCTTGATCCAGAACACACTTTTTTTTTATGATCTATCAGTTTAAATAATTGTAGGGATTAAGAATAGAAAAATTGTCTCACCAGCTCAAATAATTGATAAAGGAGCATGAGACAGTAAGAATGATGTCACTGACATGCGTCTCAGCCGTGTCATGAGGACGGGAACGGGTTTGGCAAAGGTGGTAAGAAAAGTAGCTTTGCTGTTTGGCTTTCAGTTAAACCGTCCCAGCCACGTGAACATTTCAGGTACTGATGGAGAGTTTTGAATGCAACTGCTGATTTTCTGGCAAAGTATATTTCTGGTCTCACGGGAAAAATGACATATCAGAACTTTGCTGATTTGACTAAATTCTCAAGATGTCTAGCCTACTTTTATAGGAGGCAGTTTGCTCAAGTTTCAGACTCTGGAAAATTTTCCTCACCCGAAGGATGTAACCGTACTAATAAAATAGCCATTTTCTCTTTAAGTACAAGTCATCGTGCAGATTGTGGTAGTAGAAACATTTTGGTTATTTCCCCCCTGTTAATTAACACATAGAAATCAATTAGGTTTGCTCCTGTAATTTTCATTTAGGATAGAGCATTAAATTTAACAGATGATCAATCTCATTACTTTCACTGAGAGGTGTTTTGTTTTTTTTTCTGGGTTTTTTTTTGGTAGATAGTAGCCACCTGCTTACAAGCGTTTTTATATGACGCACCACGCTTCTGTTTCCAACAGCATATCGCCACACCATCTGCAGCAGAGTCACCTGGGACGCTCGTTAAAGTGCATGTCACTGGTTCTCATTGATGTCTATTGAGGGTGGCCAGGGAACGTTAATCTTAATGAACACCCTCAGTGATCCTGATGTACACAGCTGTTTGAGGAATGGTGGGTTAGTGAGCATGCTCTCAGGCAATCGAGGTGGCTGCACATAATAATGAATTATAGCTATGCAAATCATCAGGGTCAATAAATAGCATTAGCCAAGCATGCCTGTGTACATAAGGTCAAAATACTATTAGTTATGACATAAATACAGTGGAATGGTCATTTGGTTTGTTACCATCAAAATAAATTCAGAAAATTCAATCAAGGATGGCAGGATAACTGCTATAGATAAAATCTCGGTTTGAACTGAGATGTCAACTCAGCCTTACTAATGTCCTTGGTCCCAGAAGGGAAAGATGGCCAGGGTCAGATGGTCAGAATGGATGGAAGCAAATGCAATTGAAGGTACGGTTTTAAGGAAACGAAAAACTTCAGCTGTTAATGAACACTTACTCTTTCTAACACAAAGGGAAGTGCAGAGGTGTATTTATGTCTCAGCATTGTGTGTGGAAAATGGCATTTACCATGTTTAAAAATTAGACAGAAAAGCTTAAAACAGACAAATGAAAGTGGATCTTTAAGACCATGTTGGTTGATACTCTTACTTCCTTTTAGAATAAGAGATAGAGGTTAGAGAATTATAGAATGATGCATTTTCAAGGACAGGCGAGTGCGAAAAATTATACAATGAAGACAAAAGCAACCAAAACTCGATTAGTATCTGTTCACTGACCAGAACTACCTTAGGTCCCAGGAAAGGAAAGATAAAAAGCCATTGACTCTATGGAAGAGCCTTAAGTGCATATTATTAGATGAAAAATGTCAATCTGAAAAGGCCACGTGCTGTATGATTCCAACTCCATGACATTCTAAAAAAGTCAGAACTCAGGAGACAATAAGATCAGTGGCTGGGGGTCTAAAGGTAGGGATCAATAGGTGGGGCACACAAGATCCTTAGGGCAGTGAAACTATTCTGTACGACACTCGAAAGCTGGATATGTGTCATTATACATTTGTCAAAACCTATAGAATGCATAGCACCAAGAGTGAACCCTAATGTGAATTATGGACTTTGGTTGATAGCGATGTGTGGGTGCAGGTTCATTGACTGTAACAAACGGACCCACATGGTGAGGGGTGTTGATAGTGGAAGGAGCTGTGTGTGTGTGTGTTGGGGCAGTGGGTGTCGTGGGTGTATGAGAGCTCTCTGTACTTTCTGCTTAACTTTGCTGCGAACCTAAACTGCCCTAACAAATAAAGTCTATTTAAAAAATTTACTGCTCTTCCCTGGAGGACAGTAAAAATCCAAGCGTGGGGATTGATGGTGTAGTAGAGTCCAGAGTCTTCAAGGAGACAGAGAAAGCAAATATTCAGAAAGTAGGGCAGCATGAAGGAAGGAACACATAACTATGGGGAGAGAAGACTCAGGGAAAAGCTTTGAGAAGCGGGATGTCTGAATTGCATTGTGAGGCTCAAGGACAAGCTCTCAGGTAGAGGCATTCTGGTATACTGACATTCCAGTCGGTTGGGGGATGGTAAATCATCTGGTGTTGCTGGAGCGAAACTGGAAGAAGTGGAAAGAGCCTTAGGAATGAGGCTGGAAGGGGCCAGGTCAGGAAAGCTGACAGGTACCCACACTTGCACATTTACACATGCGCACACACACACAATGCACATATACAAACACATATGATAAACCTGTTGGGGAACCACTGAAAACTTTGATCGGAAAAGTGATGGGGCCTAATTTGCATTTTATAAAGACCCCTGGGGATAGTTTTGGGGACATGGAGAAAAACAGAGATTGGATGGAAATACCCAGTTAAGCGAACTGGATAAAGTTAAGATTCTATGGTAATAAAAGAAAGAGCAGATTCATATCAGAGACAGTTAAGAAGTTGTCTCTTCTGAACTTGAGTGCTTTCTTATGGGAGAGAAGAAGGCAGGAGTCAGAAATTGGCTCTCAAGTTTTGGGATTAAGTAAGTGGTTTAAATTCAACCAAGACAAGAAGTGTAGAAGTAAGACCAATTTTAGAGGTGGACGTGTCTCAAGGTTAGGGATTTGATGTTTGACATGCTGAGCTGGAGTTATCTCTGGAAGGTTGGTTCATTCCACTGAGACCTTCTCAGATGCCCACCCTGGGCCAGGAGCTGGGGACTCAGCAATGAACAAGACAGTCCTTGTCTTTATGGAGATTTCTGTTAGTGAAAGAAGTTACTGAAATAGAAAGCCCAAGAGAAGCAACTTTTTTGATGTCATTAAAATTGTCAGTCTTAATCACTTTAATATTTATATCCCATAATATATTATCTCATATTAAAAATTTTATCTCATCAGAATAAAAAAAAAAACCCAAATTATGACTCCAATGTGAAGTGAATGTCAAACATAAAAAATGAATTGGATGTTTAAAGGCCCTTCGTAAGGCTCTATATTTAAATGAGGCAAGGGCCTCTGAACTCTATAGATCACAACAGGAACATGATTCCAGGAAATTCGGAGGTCATGTCATTCTTGGAGGCTTTTCTAACAAACAGAAGCTTTGCTTCAGACTTCTATAAATATTTATCAGGCACGACTTTTACCCGCAGGAGGTTAAAGATCTCTGAGTTTTAGATGAGGATGCATAGTTGTCCGATTTGACCTGATTTAGCAGGCAAAGAGAAATCTGCAGACTTAAAATTATGTATTGCAACAAAATAATGACATCCTTTGTGAAACATTACAAGATAATAGGAGGTAGTCCAGTCATTTAAAAAACATTGTAAGTACCACAGTAACTTTTGTCATTATAATCATATTTAATAAATTATACTTGCTTTCAGATTGGTTTTGATTGCCTCAGAAGAAAATGAAGCAAAACATATTCTTAAAATATATGAGTTGTTAACTGGGTTCATTGTAATGTTAGAAATTCATTAACTTCCTCCTTACTTTTCAACAGCTCCTGGTTCAAATTTGAATGTAGCTTGCCATTTTATGCAAAGTTTTATCCTATGTTTCCAAAAGAAGTCATCATGATTTCTATTTTACAAGGTTAAAAATTTTCAGCTTCTAAAGTAGTTAACTTCTTGATGGTTTTATTACAGATGGAGATATTTTATTAATTTAAAAAAGTTGATATGAGAAAGTAGTCCATAGGTCATACAAGATAAATATGAAGAATGGGAAGGAAAGCAGATACCACGATTAATCTTTGAAACAATATTTTTATTTGTGATTAGTTTGATCATCTGTAAAGTGTTTCAGAGAATTTGAAAGAATATGAGTATGAGCCAAATGTGATTTTTCTCTTAATAATTTCATGGTGTTTATAAAGATAAACAGAAAAGTGTTGGTATGGGACAAAGTGGAATGGAGAATTATTATTATATTTTATGGGTCCCTCCTGTGTGTGAGCAATGTACTTGACAATGAGGGAACATTTATTAGTGTGGCAAGCAGAGAGCATACCTGTGAGAGTTCATACAGGAGAGGCTTAAGAGAGGTTCTCCCAAATGTGGCAACTAAAAATTTACATCATATTACAAAAAACAAGCCAAGAAACTCAAAAGAGTTTTATGAAATGTCAATTATACCAATTAGATTTTAACCAGTCTTGCTAGAAGAAAGTGCATTTTTTCTCTTTCCTCTAAGAAAAATGATACTACAATATCGGTTTCCTATGACAAGGCCATCAAAGAGAATGCTGTCAAAAATGTAGAAAAAAATCTTATAAAGTTATTTAATTGATAAAAGGTGGTTGATTAATAAAAACTTAATGCTGGGGTTTTCCCCTCAATTTTGTATTATCTGTCAGCTTTGAAAACTTTGTGATTTCCTGTAATTTATTTTCTCAAATATTCACTTTTATACTTAATTCTGTCTTTTATATTCTTTTTTTTTTTAAAGGCCCCACAAAATCTAGATCTCGTCTGGGGTAAATTTTGTGATTTTTCATTGGAAATAGCGTTTTCAGAACAATTTTTAAAAATGCTTCAATATTTGATGTTTTCTTAAAGAAACCTGTCCAAAAGGTTCAAAGTATTTTCCTTAAAAGTACGTTTTTATTGCTATAAGATCTTATATTTTACAGTACTTCCATCTTTCTCAATGATAAATTTGCCTTTAATGTTTAGTCTATTATTAATAGAATTTTCTTTTTCTTTTAACCTAGTAGAACAAAACCAAGGTGTTCATGTTCACAGTAAAATCATAAAATGACATTTAGACCATGATGTGTATGATTTGCACGGAATACACAAAAGTAAAAATAGCAGTTAATATGTCGCTAGAGCATTTTTTTCCTCTTGTAATATACTTTTTTTCCCCCCAATTCAAAGCATTTTTTAAAAATCAGTGCATACAAAAGCTTGATATAAAAGAATATTTGAGGGACTTCTTTCTCACCGAAGGGGCACTGATTTTTGACATGTGTTTAATTAGTAATAGATTCATGGCCCTGCAATAATGTTAGCTTAGCACCTGTTAGCATTAGTCAATTTATATTTCAGCAAGGATTCAAAAGTAGTCATTTTCATAGTTCATATTTATTTCCTAGAGTCCAGGACCTGGGGAAATACATATTTATACATATCTTGGTAATGCACAGCTGGCAATCACATATGAGTTGATTGTGGCAGAGTGAGTTGCTCTTCTGTCGTCCTTGCTACCCGTCCACAGCTGCATCAGTATTCTTGAACATAGTGTAAGGTGTCTGGATGGATAATCGAGGTTCTAAGTCTGTGTCAGGGTGACATTTGTCCTCTGCGTATGTAACCTTTTATTATTGTTGTTTTTTGAATGAACCGCGTGGAAAGCAGGATGTATATGCTGATGTTGTGTTTTGAGTTTCCTATGTGAGAGGAAGGTAGGCCAGAAAACGGCCCGTTTCCCTAGTTCTGCAGCATCTGTGCCCTCTGGAAGCCGTCTTTCGTCGGCTTTCGCAAGGTCAAGATTATAGGTTGACGCTGAGGATAGAGCCATGGTACCATCTGCCCCCCGGTTCCCTGCCAACTGTCTAAAGACGTGTGCTGACATTCTCAAGATTGAGGAGGAGGGGAAATTAGACAGAGGTAAGTGCAAATGTGTCTCTGAGTGTGACAGACTAATTCACCATCTACCTACCCGGGCCTGGAAAAGGGTGAATCCATAGCCTCACCTCCACAAAGGACAGTGTGTTATTGAAGACACCAATTAGTGGCACAAGGAAGAATTGCTAGTTTTGGAAGCAGTTTGTCATTTTGAACATCAAGCTCAGTAAACAGGGTTGCGTAAAAAGCACTCCTGAAATAGCACATGAATGTCATACCCTGGCATGTTGGAAAATATTTCCTTCCATTCATGTGAAATTGCACGAGATGCCCATTTTACTGTGCTTATGTCTGTGTATTCCTATTGACAATCGGCTAAAAGTTGAAAGGCTTTTAATCCCACACATACAAACCAAATAAAGCCCCTTTACTCAGAGTCGTATTTTATCATTTGTGGCAACTATGGATTCCAAATAGACACAGGGTGTATTTCTCCTTAGTCCTGGTGCTTAATCTGAACCCAGCAACAGATCACAGGACTTTTTCTCCAGTAGAATCTACTGCATGTTGGAACCACTTTGTTTTCCTGAATTCCACTTAGAGCAAGTACTTCGTCTTAGGAAATGGAGCTAGAATTGAGTGTGGTTTTAAAAAAAACAAAATAGCATGTCTTGATGAACTATCGTGCTTGACAAAAGTGGTTCCCAACCCAGGGCTGATACAAATCGAGGTGGGACTATGATTCTTTGTATTTAATTGATAAAAGATCGTTCTGTACACCCCACCAATCATTGACTCCCATCAATGAAGACAGGAGTTCATCTGACCGGACCAGGCAGTGAAGTCTCTAAGTAACAAGAGTAATTAGTGAGCAGCTCCATCCGTAGGCAGTGGGGCTCAAAAACATTTAGGCACGAAATGGTTGGCCGCACGTTCTCTTGGCTCTAGTAGAAATCCGTCACATTACATGGTGAATTTTCCTGTGTTGCTCATACTACCACATCCTGTGCGTGCACTGTGGGGGTATGTGGAAAGCCGAGCACTTCTGGGCAGAACTCAAGTGTTGAGTTCAAGTCTCCCAGGTGCTTTTTTTATTTGTGCCAAATTAGATGCCATTTGAAAAGCTTGAATTCTTTTCTGAATTTTTATTGCTTCTATTAGGCCATGGTTGGAGTCTAAGAAGGATTTTTCTTTCTTTCTTTTTTTTTTTTTTGTATTTTTCTGAAGCTGGAAATGGGGAGAGACAGTCAGACAGACTCCCACATGCGCCCGACCGGGATCCACCCGGCACGCCCACCAGGGGCGATGCTCTGCCCACCAGGGGGCGATGCTCTGCCCCTCCGGGGCGTCGCTCTGCCACGACCAGAGCCACTCTAGCGCCCCGGCCATCTTTGCTCCAATGGAGCCTTGGCTGCGGGAGGGGAAGAGAGAGACAGAGAGGAAGGAGGGGGGGGGGGTGGAGAAGCAAATGGGCACTTCGACTATGTGCCCTGGCCGGGAATCGAACCTGGGTCCCCTGCGCGCCAGGCCGACGCTCTACCGCTGAGCCAACCGGCCAGGGACTAAGAAGGATTTTTAAGGCAGCATTATTTTTCAGTTTTTGCAGTTTTCAAGCAGATTATGAAGAAATAAGTATTCTGTACAGGATCTCCCATCCTTCCTTCTAGAGTACTCCCGCCCCCCCCAACCCCCACCAAATAAAAAAAATAAAATAAAAAGAAAAGAAATAAAAAACTTGGGAAGTTGAAATTTATTTTTATCTCAATGGAAACTCACCACTAATCCATAATAGATGTCTTATCTATAACAACAAAGGCACTGAGTTTATTATGTTTAGTGAACATATTTATAAAAAACTGAAAGACCAGCCATGCTGGGCTATTCTTTGTTATTTCAAATAACAACCCCTATTTTGGTCATAAACAGAATTATCAAGTTGGTCATGTCTGACTGTCTTGAACTAGGCTGTGAGAACGTGTTGGTTTTACCTGCTGAAGAGTAGGGGATAGACTCACGGTAAGGCTGGTGTGAGGGAAGGTTGGAGAAGTCTGGCTGTGACAGAAGATAAGATTTATCCTCCTGAGTTGAACCAGAAGTTGAACTACATTTAAATGTGTCTTTCTGAAGGGCACTGATGCCTGTTTGAGTGGATAACCCGGAAAGTGAAGTTGAAAGTCAAGGTAAAGTGAAGACCAGATACTAAGTCTATCTGTGGGAAAGAAAAATCAAAATGACTTAACTGGAGAAAAACATCTTCATCTTGCATTATTAAATCGACTGAAGGTCAAGTGTGGACTTTTCTAGTGGGAACCTGCAGTGAGCATTAGGAGCTATCTGTAGTTTAGAAAAATAGGGAGGCACCATGTTCTGTGTTTTCTTAGACTCTCTACTTGTCTATTTGACATCCATCACCTCAAAGCCAATTGTATTAACTCTACAGTGTGTCCGTAAAGTCATGGTGCACTTTTGACTGGTCACAGGAAACCAACAAAAGACAATAGAAATGTAAAATCTGCACCAAATAAAAGGAAAACTCTCCCAGTTTCATACCTATTCAGTGCAGTTCAATGTGGGCTTACGCACAGATTTTTTAGGGCTCCTTAGGTAGCTATCCCATATAGATAGCCTCTATAGACTCATCACTGACTGATGGCCTACCAGAACGGGGTTTCTCCACCAAACTACCGGTTTCCTTCAACTGTTTATCCCACCGAGTAATGTTATTCCTATGTGGTGGTGCTTTGTTATAAGTGCGCCGATATTCACGTTGCACTCTGGTCACGGATTTGAATTTAGCGAGCCACAGAACACACTGAACTTTCCTCTGTACTGTCCACATCTCGACTGGCATGGCCGCGGTCTACTCCACTGTATACACGGTGTTAATCATCTGCGCATGCGTACAGAAACTGGGAGGGTTTTCCTTTTATTTGGTGCAGATTTCACATTTCTATCATCTTTTGTTGCTTTCCTGCGACTGGTCAAAAGTGCACCATGACTTTACGGACGCACTGTATTTTCTGTATGCTTCTTGCTTTGGCATTTGTGTGGCCTAGTTGAGTGGGGAGTTAGTCCTCTTAGGGGTACCCAGGTTTTAGAGATAGCAATGGGCTCCTCTGCAAACCCAGCTTTCATAAGTAAACTAACAAACCCAAACCCACGTACCCCCAACCATCTCTTTTACCAAATTCTCACACTGAGCCAATGTTTCCCTGCTTTCCGACAACCAAGGGCCAGGCGCCAGGCTGCTGCGCCCCAGAGCTGTCTGGAATTATTCAGACTAGCAAATCCTAAACTGTTTGGCCTGCCCGCCTTGTCTTTCCTACGAAAGCTACAATAAAGTCTCTGACCTAGATTTTCTTCTCTCTCCTTCTGCCTCCTGAGCAAAATTGGTGCTTCCTCAAGTGGCTCTGCATGATGAGACGTACCCCCTCTTCTTGGGGAAATGCAAATAATAAAATCTTTCAATGACATTGGCCTCTCCGTGCCATCACTCGGTCACTTCCTCCGTTTTGAGACACACAGCCTTATTCATGCAGTGAGTGTGTGTGTGTGTGTGTGTGTGTGTGTGTGGGCGGGGGGTGGAGGGGGACAAGGAGTCTTCTCTTAGACTCTACTTTCCAGTGGTTGGAGTACTTAAAGGTTCTCTCTTGGCTCACCACTGAATGGGCCAAGCTTGTATGTGACAGTCATCACCTGGGAAGTTAGGACTATTTGGAGCAGACAGACCCAATGAAATAGCTAAACAATATCAGTGTCCAGTAATAGTCATAGTTCAGACAATAGGGACAAAGAAACAGAACATTTATATAAAATATTATGAGACCCATTTGAAGAATACCTTACCCTTTTGTTTACTGGCTAAACTATTAATCTCAATTTTACGGTTCAGTCCATGAACACATATTTGCCAAGTTCCCTGCTAAGTTCTATGGAGGCCACCAATAGAAACAAAACATTATTCTTGCTCTTAAATAACACACAGTCTGAATAAGAGAGGCACCATTTGTGTTGCTCTGGGTTTCCTAGAAGTAGGAGCCTGGCTGGGATGATGTGTGCAGAAATTTACCAGATAAAGTATCTTGGGGACTCCCGGCTCTCCTGCATCCTGCACATCTTGTGAGGAGACGCATGGCCTGCCCTTGCTCCGGACTATGTTTTCAGGGATGTTTGCAGAGTGAACAGCCTTGGGAATGAGTGATAGTGTTCACGTCCAGAGCATAGGACAGGTTGCTGCTGACTGTCTGGTATAATAAAAATAATGTCTCCCTTTAAGGTGAAATTCAGACAGGCTTCATGCTTGTTATGAAGATTCAAGTTTTCCAAGGTTGAGGAAACTTTTCCATAAAAAAAATTAAACCCTTAAAACCAAAAACAATTTGTGTGTGTGTGTGTGCGCGCGCGTGCACGTGTGTGTATTGAGCATAGGAATGTCACCTGGCCCTCTTTATATCATCCTGTGGGCTCTGGGGCTTCGGTAACTAGGGCCCATGCGGATACTCTGGCTACTGCTCGAGCTGACAGATCCATTGTCACAACCAACCGCTTGACTTGAGGGACGTTGTTCTCTGATCTGCTTTGGCCACAGGTTCAGCCTTCTGCCCGGAGAGGTGCATTAAGTCAAATCATGAACAGCTCAGCCGTGGAAAAGCAACAGTGGCTCAAAAGGGATGGTGTTGGGAAATGAACGTGTTCATCGGAGGAAGAACATTTCTCTTCTCAGAGCTGCAGCGATGGGGATGACGACGGAGAGGAGCTGGCGGTGGCGGAAGAGGCTGGGAGGTTTGGTGCCGGCTGGGGAACCAAAGGCGCTGACTGAGAAAGTGGATGAAGCCAGCAGGGCGCAGTGGCGGGTGGGGACCCTCTGAGGCAGGACGGAGCTTCAGGCTGCGTGTGGACTCGCCTCACACTGTTGTTCCTTTTCCCAACGTGATTTTGGAAACAAAAGGATGCCTTCAGATGACATGGCCTCTAAGAATAGAAGCCACCCTGGAACACAAAAGCGGAGGTCGGTAATAACAATACTTAGAAATTCAGCGCTAGAGGAGACGCGGTCGACTTTTCCTTCAGTTACATCGCTTGTTAGAGTGCTTAAACGTTTCTTTTGCAGAGTATTTGAGTAGTGATTCGTAAGGCTGGCTCTCTGAAGCCTACTTCAAATAGGAGATGACATAGCAGTTGTTGGGCCCCAAGTGTGCTTGTCGAGTGTCTCATCCCCCTTGAAGTTCAAGGTATCGCTAGACTAGCCAGATGAATAGAATTTTGGGTGTCCATTTTACCTCCTATTTTGCTGAACCTAGTGGTCTCAGCAGTGCTTTCCTAACTCATTTTCAAAGGCAGCGTGGTACTGTGTGAGGAGGGCAGGTAGCATATTTGGGTTTTGGATCACTGCTCAGTGTGTCCTTATCAACCCCCCTAGCTTCTTGGAGACAAACGGGTATATGTAACAATACATCGTCTTAGAAATGGTTAAGCCAAGCCACTGAGACAGTACCCGTGGAGCAAAACCCAGAGGTATACGGTGAACATGATCATATCATTCACAGCGACGGGAGGTTCAGGCCAAAGGTGGAGCCAGGATGAAATCACCTATTTTTCTTTTAAACCCCACCGCAGAGAATGGAAGCCCTTTTGCCGACTCCCAGGATGATCTTTGCCATGCAGATGGCTTTCAAATAAGAATTGGGTTTTCACAGTTCAGAATTCAGGCAAACCTGTGATCCCCACAGAACCACAAGGAAGGAACACACTTGTATTCTCCTCTCTTTGTTTTGGTAATTGTCAGTCTTTAATTTATTTCCTTTGAGAAAGATCTTATCTCACCATCAACTCATTAGTGGCTTTATACAGGGTAAAGTGATTATAGGCAATATGAACAGCCAACGTTCACACTGCAGAGCAATCACACTAATAATACCTTTTGAGAATATGTGTCCTGGGTCTATCATTTCAGCTGATCTTGTTAGACTTTGGGTGTATAGGAATCTTCAGCGTCTGTGCTCCTGGGATCCTGCACGCATTATGGTCCTTCCAGAAAAAAGGGCCGCATGACGCCATATATTTAGGGGGAAAGGAAATGAGATTGTTTATGCATTACCATTTGGTTCTCAATTTGTTACTCTATCCAGATATCCCAAGATTCTGTCTGAAAGAAAATATGAGATAATGTTACCAAAGGGGGCCGGGATTAGCTGGAGAAGGTAACTCCAGCGGAAACGAGGAAGAGGCACACTGAATACCCAGGGAGAAAGGAATTTGAAACCCTTCCGAATCCTTTCCTTTTAGACTGTCTCCAAGAGGCTGAAACATCTGGTGAATCACGTCAAAGATTCAATCAATCATCCCTGTGTTTGGTGTTTATGATGCCAGACATCTGGATGGACTGAGTCTCCCTTTTCTTTAATTAAATCAGCTGGATGTTTTGACTTCCTGTAGAATGAACCTTAGTCCAAATAACACACATCATTGTCCTATTTGTACGCTCATTCGGTTTGGATCCTTTTTGTTTTTAATTTCTGTTAACAACCGATTTAAAAAATAGTTTTGTTTGCTGTATACTACATTTGAGCATTAACATAAACATTAATAAGTACACCAGAGAAACAAAATTGACTTGACTGCTTCACTTTTTTTCTAAAATAAACCTGAATGTTACAATGAATGGCCATCGAGAGAGTTAAAGAACAATCTTAAATAATTACATAGCTAGTTCTCGGCAGAGCTCAAAATACCCGCTTTGATGTAAAGACAGCTGGCACTGACAGTCAGTTTAAATGCGTGTAACAGGAACACCCAATCTATGTAATTTATGCATTCCTAGGGTTTTTAGTCCATAAGAATTTGGTCTGGTTTTATATTATTTTCAGATACTCTTTGCATTCTTATCTGGGAAGACTTCTTGGCAACTGGGTGATGGGAGGAGATTAAAAAAAAAGATGAAAAGAAACCATGAACACATACTGCTTTAATGAAGTATTTTCTAGAAGAGAAATCCAACCTCAGCATAGACAGAACAAAGTTTATTACTATAAATATGACAAAATAAAGAAGCAAAGAATTTTGGAATAACATCTCATACCTCGCTCTTTTTTACCACATTTTCATGGGGATGGCTTTGCCCCCAGGTCACAAATGAGTGCTGCTTCCTCACTAAGGTGGTGCTGTTCTTAAGTGTCAAAGAAATAAGAGATCAATAAAGAATAAACTGTCTTGGTGAGGTTGTAGTTAATTTTGAAGATGAATTATGATTTTAAGATTCTTATTATAATCATTGAGTCAAATTGGCTATTTTCTATATTTATTGTGAGAGTTATAGGACACATGTTTAAAAACAAGACCTGGCCCTGGCCAGTTGGCTCAGTGGTAGAGCGTCGGCCTGGCGTGCAAGGGGTCCCGGGTTCGATTCCTGGCCAGGGCACACAGGAGAAGCGTCCATCTACTTCTCCACCCCTCCCCCTCTCCTTCCTCTCTGTCTCTCTCTTCTCCTCCTGCAGCGAGGCTCCATTGGAGCAAAGATGGCCCGCTGGGGATGGCTCCTTGGCCTTTGCCCCAGGCGCTGGAGTGGCTCTGGTCGCAACAGAGCGACGCCCCGGAGGGGCAGAGCATTGCCCCCTGGTGGGCAGAGCGTCACCCCCTGGTGGGCATGTGGGGTGGATCCTGGTTGGGCGCATGCGGGAGTCTGACTGACTGTCTCTCCCCGTTTCCAGCTTTGGAAAAATACAAAAAAACAAACAAACAACAACAAAAAAACCCAAGACCTAAAAATGTTTACCAAAATTAGGCACAGCTCCATTCCTGTAGAACTCCTCCCCCCATTCCTTCAGTCAGATCAGTTGCTAAAACAAAAACCGAAATCCACTTTGATGCTACAGCTGCTAGATATGGGTATTTCTTTATACTTTTCCTGGAGTTGATTTTGCATATGTTTCTAGTGCATTAAGCAGCTCTGTCAGGACCTCCCACTGATGCTCTCCCAGGGAACAGGTGGTGCCAGGTACTCATATGCACTTTGCATATATATATATAATCTTTCAGTTAGTGCTCACAATAGGCCTAGAAGATAGGTCTATTATTAACAAAGACCCAAATTGACGCTCAGGTGAGATAAGCAACTGACTGGAAGTTAATCAACTCAATTTTGGGATTAACAGTATTGATTTAAAAAATATGCTTATGTGTACAAACACATGTATTTATTTGAAGCCATTTTTTAAAAAAATAGGAAATTAAAAAAAAAAAAAGAAAACAACTCAAAATGCTATTTTCCTGAGATAATGACTATTCATTTTTTGGTGTCTGAACTTAGATACATATTTATACATAAATAATTATGTACATCCACATTTAAAACCACAGGCTCATACTGAACACGATATTTTATAATTTTCCTTTCATTAAATAAACATAATTGGCAATATCTTCCATTTAATATGCATTGTTTTATGGTAGGAATTAACAAACTCTTTTTGAAGGGCTAGATGGTAAATATTTTATGACTTGCAGGCAATACTATCTGTGCCCTAACTGGTTATCCCTGAGAAGGTAGCCATAAACAATGTATAAATAAATGAGTGTGATTGTGTTCTAATAAAACTTTATTTACAAAACAGACAGTGGGTCAGATTTAGCCTGTGAGCTACAGTTTGCTTGTTCTACATAACCTTTTTTTTTAATGACTATATTATTATTTACTTTTAAGTCTTTATTTAGTAACAATGTTGTGATAAAAAGTCTTATAACTAAGGCTTGGTACACAGGCACTAGATTTTCCTCAAGATAATTTCCTGAAGCAAGGATTTCTGGATTGAATGGAAAGACTCTGTAAAGTGCTTGATATGTATGGCCCAATTACCGTGCACAGGTTGTAATTTCCCTTCTCACCTGTGATGTGCAGGAGGGCTTCTTTATCCATACCCTTGTTGACAAAGCTTACTATGGGCTTTTTTTTTTAAACCGCTGCTAATTTGATAAACAAAAATAATAGCTACTGTTTTGCATTTGCTCTTTTTGATCTCTTTTTTAAATGTTTAACATTTGATCATAAATCAGTTACTGTATTTTTTGCTCCATAAGATGCGTGGGCATTTCCCTCTCCACTTTTTGGGGAAAAAAAAGTGTGTCTTATGGGGCGAAAAATACGGTATTTCATTCAGATCAACCTAATTTTATAAATGATGGAAACATGCATATTTAGTTATGTCACATTAAATGGCTTATATCCATACTTAGATAAACACATAAAGTGTTAGATTGTCACATGGGTGTGTTGGAACAGTCCCTGCATGTCCTTGTTCATTCACGATAAAATAGACGGTGTTTCTTTTCTAACTCTGCTTCCTTTGACTTTTGTCCGTAGCATAAGCAAATGTCTTTCCTGAATGTGTCCGCACTCTTCTCTTCCCCCTCACTGGACCGTCCCATTGGAAGAAGCACTTTTTCTGACTCACTGGAATGCGAAATTCAAACATCCCTTTATCTTGGCTTCTCTGTGTGGTGAGATGAATGGGCTAAAGCCCATAGGCATTGTCGCGGGTTGAACTGAGTCCCCATAAAAGATATGTTGAAATCCTAACCTCCCATACCTGTGAATATGACCTTATTTGGAAATATGGTCTTTGCAGACATAATCAAGTTAAGATGAAGTCATTTGTGTGGCCCTAATCTAGTCTGACGGCTGTCCTTCTAAGATGTGGGGGAGACAGAGAGAGACAGAGGGAAAATAGCCTTGTGAAGATGGAAACAGACTAGATTTGTTAGCCACAGACCAAGGAACTTCCGGGCTACAAGAAGCTACAGGACGGAAGGAAGGATCCCCCCTGAGAGGCCCAGGAGGAAGCAGGGACCCTGCCAACAGCCTATTTCAGACATCTAGACTCCAGAACAGTAGGAGAAAAGATTGTTGTTGATTTAAACCACCTGATTTGTAGTACTTAGGTACAGTAGCCCTGGGGCTCTAACAGAGGCATGAATGGCCTCCAGCTCTATTGAAGATGTACCATCCAGAGGTTCTGTCCTCTCTTCTCTTTTTTGGGTGGAGCTCTCACAGAGCAAGCCCCTTTTTCCTCATGGCTGAGCTGCCCATAAACACGGGATTGTTTATTTCAAGCAGGGAGATGGAGGGAGTTCATTGGACCTTGGATCCAGACCTCAGTCTCTCTCAACTTTAATGACAACCACGCCATCATTAAAGTTGATATTTTTATCTCCTATCCCCTTTCCACTAGGAACGACCACAGATAGTGCATGGGCTGGAAAGTCTTGAGAAAGACATGGGGAAACTGGCATTTTTGAGAAAAAATAACTCCTGGAGATGTCTAGCTCTGGCTTGGGCTGTGGTGGCCAGTGTTCAAGTAGGCTTAGGTCTTAGCAAGTTTGGTTGCAAGACCTCGGGGGACACAGAGGGCGCCTTGTAGATTCAAGGAGTCTATCCTTTCTCTCATAAGATGCTGTCGGTCATGTTTCTACCCCATGTAGCCAGAAACCATCTTAGAAAAGAAGAGGGGAGAAATCAAGCATTTATGTCAAGGGACTATTCAGACTGTTGCTTCAAATGAAGTATAGTTTTTTTCCCTGCTACCCATCAGATAGGGTGTCATGAACGATCAGATTATAGATCAGATTCTCTTTCTTAGTTGCAGAGAATAAAGTACCTTTTCTGTTGTTGCACTTTTGGGTATAATGTGAGTGAATTGGGTCCTCAAAGAGGCTTCATTATGCAGTTACAGCTTCATGTGCATAGGCTATTTTTAGCAGGCTCTAAAAAGAGGGGTGCCCTCTCCTTGTTGCTGGTCCCTAGACTGTATCCTAGTGCTACAATCTGTACACCTTCACCTTTCACTTCTGGATTCTGCCAGGTGCTCTTTGTTTATTGGGCTACTCCAGAAATAGGAGGGGAGGACAAGGAGCGGGGACATGTCAGGCTACCATCTCCTCCACACCGGCCCTTTGTCCAGCTTTGGAGCGTCTGTGTGTTCGTGAGGCTCAGGGATGAGCCACATAGCAAGGATGAGCCGTGTCCTCACAGACTTAACTCACGACCCGGGCTCGCCATCAGTCTGGGCCTGCTCAGTCCTTGTTCGTTCATTCTTTCAGTCAATACATATGTACTGATGGGTTGGAATGAGGGTATGATATGCGGGATAAAGTTGTTCCATCTATTTCCCTCAAGAAGTTTGCAATCCGAGAAGTAAACAAGCCACAAGAAAGGCAGGGGAAAAGGTGGTGAATTATTCTGGTATTTATTTATTTTACACCAAACCTATTTTAGAAGGTGAACTTAGGTGAACAGAGCTTGGCAGAATGTAGGAGATGAAATGATGTATTTGAGCAGATGCTCTCAGAGATTGGGACCTTCTGAATATCTTCAGAAGACCAGAGCAAGGACACCGAACAGCAATGACCTTGTCCAATTATCTCTACATCTGGCTTAATACAAGAGATCCTTCTAGAAAGAGCAACTTTACACAATAACTGTAAACTAAGGAGAGAGTGGCATGGATCACAGAAAGCTCATTCCTCCTTTGGGAAAAAGAAAGAATTTTTCCTGTTGTTGGTTTGGGATGTCGTCTTTGAATGCCAAGGGAAAACCATGTTTTTGACCTCAGGGAGATGAAGGCCAAGTCTCTCCGGGATGAACACACAGGATGAGCACAGCACATGGGACCCAAACTTGCCTTTGTCTTCTTTTCCAGCCATTTGCTATTTTGCCATATTTGGCCACCCAGTCTCATTGACTTTTGAGGCCCACCCAGACGATCTTGGTGCTAGCCAGAAAAGACGCAATTGCAGTTAGGCGTAAACATGAGAATTTGTGCTAAATGTGCTAAATCATCGCTAATGGGATTCCGGGCGTTTCTCTGTAATGTGCAATGGAATTTATCACAACGTGCTTCTGTCAAACCATGCTACTGGAACTACTGGGCTTCCCATTTACAAATAAAATATACATTACAGGTGAAGATCCTTAATCTGAAGAAATACGGTGGCTGATGCAGATGATGTTCTATGAAGGAAATGAATGGGCTGTAAGTTCTGGTTGTGTGAATTTGCCAACTAGGACTACAGAACTGGGAGACACGTAGGCATCCCCCGTCATCTCCCAACTCGTGCTACAGTCTTGTGAGCTCTCTCAGTAAGAACTTTCTTACTAAGTGTGAGAGCAGTTGCACATTGTTTATGGGGATAAATATTTTGTTACTGAGTTATAATTGCTTCACTCAAATACATTACTGCCTCATTTTTATAATTTTTCAACAATATTGCCTATTAATACACTCACTAATGGCCAGGCTAGCTCAGGCGTGATAATTATACACGCTATCATTTATTTTTGCTCTGCATTGACTAGACTCTTCGGTTTGTCCGAGAAAATTTTAATGTACATTTGTGCTCCAGTGTGCTTATTAATAGCAGTCTCTCGAACTCTCAAAAATATCCTGTTTGGGTGATAAGTTGCAAAGTCAATTTCACATCACAAATATCTATCTATATCCCTGGCTCTGTGCTAAGTATTTGGTATATGTGATCTCATGTGATCTTAAGCAAGGAAGCAAGCAAACCAATGAACCTGTATGATTTCTGCCAGTCTCTAGCTCAGGGGTCCCCAAACTTTTTACACAGGGGTCCAGTTCACTGTCCCTCAGACCGTTGGAGGGTCGGACTATAAAAAAAACTATGAACAAATTCCTATGCACACTGCACATATCTTATTTTAAAGTAAAAAAACAAAATGGGAACAAATACAGTATTTAAAATAAAGAACAAGTAAATTTAAATCAACAAACTGACCAATATTTCAATGGGAACTATGCTCCTCTCACTGACCACCAATGAAAGAGGTGCCCTTCCAGAAGTGCGTCGGGGGCCGGATAAATGGCCTCAGGGGGCCGCATGTGGCCCGCGGGCCGTAGTTTGGGGACCCCTGCTCTAGCTGCTGTATCCGACCATCTGCACACTGAGATTCGCTGGGTCAAGAGCTCAGAAAGAAAGGAAACACATCCTCTGCTGCTTTTCCCTTTAGAACATTTGTCCATTTGTTAGCTGTTCAAGGAAAAGAGGCTAAAAAGAAATTGTGGTTCAGGGTTTTAGTATATACCCGACATACCAAAAAAAAATGCATAAATCATAAGCGTATATTTCAATACATTTTCACAAAATGAACACATCTCTGTAACCATTGCCCCGATCAAGAAATATCTCCAGCGTCCTCAGCAGGGTCCCTGTGCCCCTTCTCATGTGATAACCACCACTACAGGTGCCATCATTCTGACTTGTATGTAAGTTTTACTTATGAACTTTAGATAGATGTAATCGTATAATCTATACCTTTTTTTTTTTACTCAACTTTATTTTATGACATTCATCCATGTTGTTTTGTGAAGTAGTTTGTGCTTTTTCAATTCTGCAGAGCACTTTTTGTTTAACAGGACACAATTTATTTGCTCCTATTGCTCTTACGATTAAATTAGTGTGTGGTTAGCTGTTTAATGTCCTCCAACCCATTTTAATGCAAATTCGATGAGGAAAGGACTGTGTCTCTTTCATGGCTCTATCTCCAGCATCTAGTATAGATCCTTGCACTTGGTAAGTGCTCAGGAATGTACCGAATAACTAAAGAAAGTTATTGCTGTCCCAACTCACTCCCTCCCATGCCACACCCAAAAAACCATTCCTGCCTCAGAAGAAACAGGAGTGTTTGGTAGAAACTAGTCCTTTTAAAGAATTCTGACCAAATGAAGGAGTCATGGCAATGCTGTGTGGGTCAAAGAAATGCATTTTTGTGCTTGGACTCTGGGATGGGCAACGCTTAAACAAAAATGACCAAGGAGAAAAATCACAATTTCTCATGTCACGTAAAATGTTTTTTTAAAAAAGCAATAAAAATGATTTTCTCCTCAGAAATGTTTGTCAAGTTAGTTTAAGATATAAAGTAATACTTTATTTAGACTATAGTATTAAGTTTGCCCATCTTTTGGATACACAGATTTTTGGACAGTGACTGTCAGAATCATAAAGCAGTTTTTCACTCTTTCCATTCTCAAATTATGGTCTAATGTCTTAAATCATAAGAAGTACCTCTAGTCACTAAAGTAAGCATCTCCATTTGGCTTGATGTATGTTTAGTCTATTTCATTTTGGCAAAAATATTTTAGAGTGAGTGTCCGAGCATAAGGCTGACAAAATGTTTTCTTTCCTACCCATTTGTGTGGTCTTGTTTAATGAAAACTATATTAAAAAACTAAATAGGATTTGTTCAGAGGAACATACATATTAGTTTATTATTACTATTATTATATTAATTATTGTTATATTAATAATTACATATATATTAGTTTACTAGGCATTAAGGATAGCCCACAAAATGCAGGTGAATTGTAAGTGAGAAAAAGTAAGAGAACAAGTCTTTCTACCATCCAGCATTCCAGCTCTTTGATTATAACTTTGCCTTATTTCATTAGAAAAAGTGAAAAATCACACAGTAAAAAAAAAAAAAATGCTTTTAATTTTGTGAATAATTTAATTCATAATTTGTTACCACTTTTGCTCTCACCATTTAATAATACATAGGTGTGAATTTGTTCCTACTTTTGTCTTTTTGGGAACTTTTGACAGGAAATTCTGATTTCCCATAACTTTATTCTTTATAGTGCTAATATACAAGTACATGGGGTAAAAAATCATCTTAATTCAGAAAGTATTGTTGAATTTTTCTCATGTCCACAGTATATGGCTAAAGCATGCTAAGGCCCTTCTTACAACAGAAATAAAAAGACCAAATATATTCATATGAAATAATTGTATGTCCCATAAAGTTGGATGTGTCTAGCTGCTCTATAGTTGAGATTTGCTGGAGAAATGTAGGTAGAAGGAGTATCTCAGTGGGCTTGTTGAGATTGGGTACGCCTTATAGTTTAAACTCAATATGGATCCTGAGAAAAGTAGATGAGAATAAATGAATGGGGAAGGTCATTTCCTCTTCCTCTTGGGAAAACAATATGAGGAAAGACTGTGAGTTGAGAGTGGGCACAAGGCAGAAAGCTTGAGTGTGATGAGGTTGGCCATGAAGGATAGAACTAATTTCAGAAGGGTCTAAAGGGCCAGACTCATGAAGTTGGATTCTCCTATTTAGACTAGTAAGACAAAGTTCTTGAAAAGGAGAGGGAAAATGTTGACATTATTTAACTTTAGGAACATCATACTAGATCAATAAGAATCTGAAGGGACTAAAAGTAAAAAGACAACATCTGGTGTTCAAGAAGTGACACCATGAGGGTTAGGAAGTAGCCTTTCATACTCTCTTTTGCTTCATACTTTATGTTCTTAGATGTCTTCAACTTCTTTTTCTTTTTGCAAGGAGCAACAGAATGACACTGAGGTAGAAGATGTGTTTTTCATGAGTGGTGAATTTGATTTTGGCCATACTGATTTTGGGGTTAAGTTTGGTTGGGCACAGAGAAGTTCCCCTGAGGCAGCTGGAGATCCAGGCTAGAATGACCCAAGAAGACAGAGTAGAGACTCAGATATGAGTCACCAGCACATGAACAATGACTAAAATAAGGAGAAAATATAATGATAATGTTCTAATGCATTAGATAGAGGGTGAAAGGTAGCTGTGGAGGATCTCCCCAGTTAGTGACTAGTAGAAGGAAGGAAAAGTAGAAATGAGTGGTGACAGACAGGAAATAACAGTGTCCATCAAGTACAGTGTCAGAAAAAAACAACAACGATGATCACTGCCTCGTTGTGCTTAAAGGTCAACCCTGAGGATTATGAAAAAATCATTAATCTTCCAAGAAGAGAATGAGTTAGCCTTTTTTTTTTTTTTTCTGATGGGGTCACATGTAGGTGGAAGGGCATGAACAAGTAAGGCTGGATTTCAGGGCACTATGGAGTTAGAGAAATGACTCCATAATTGGGTGTTTCAAGTTTAAGAAATTTGAAATGGAGAAGGATAGTGTCATGGCTATAATTAGATAAGGCATGTTCATTGCAACATTATTCTCAACAGCCAAGACATGGAAACACCTAAGTGTCCTTTGTTGGCTGATTGGCTAAAAAAAATATTTAGTATAGCTATACAATGGAATACTACTATACCATGAAAAGATAAAATATTGCCATTTGTGACAACATGGATGGATCTGGAGAGTATTTTGCTAAGTGAAATAAGTCAGACGGAAGAGGACAAGAACCATGTGATTTCATTCATATGTGGAATATAAAGCAAAAAGCGACAAATGAACAAAACAAAGAAACAAACAACCTGACTCTTAGACAATAGATTGGCAGTTACCAGAGGGGAAGCGGGTGGGGGAGAACAAAGAGGGCAAAGGTCATCAGACACCTAGTGATAACATAGCGTTGGAGGAGAGTAGGCTTGTGGTGGTGAGTACAC